>NC_140086.1:86726544-87389103 GCF_964237585.1 Gallinula chloropus
CCTTCCCTTCCTTCCCTTCCCTTCCCTTCCCTTCCCTTCCCTTCCCTTCCTTCCTTCCCTTCCCTTCCCTTCCCTTCCCTTCCCTTCCCTTCGCTTCCCTTCCCTTCCCTTCCCTTCCCTTCCCTTCCCTTCCCTTCCCTTCCCTTCCCTTCCCTTCCTTCCCTTCCCTTCCCTTCCCTTCCCTTCCCTTCCCTTCCCTTCCCTTCCCTTCCCTTCCCTTCCCTTCCCTTCCCTTCCCTGCCCTGCCCTGCCCTGCCCTGCCCTGCCCTGCCCTGTCCTCCCCTCCCCTGTCCTCCCCTGTCCTCCCCTTTCCTTTCTTCCGCCTGCTACCTCTCTACTGTACCCAGGACCACAATCTGACTGGATTCTGCTTCTATATATTTTTATTCTGCTGGTGATTTAGTTTGATATGAATGTGGTCCTGGGTTTGGCTGTGTGGTGTTTAGTTGCTAGCTGGGGTTAAACCACGACAAATATTTATGCCATTTATGTAAACACCAATTTTGTTCTCAGCAGCTGCAGAATGTGCTGCCATTTGAGAAAGGATTACATGTAAAGATCAAATATGTTACATATGTATTCTCTGCAAGGGAGATTTCTGGAACTGGTTTCTAATTCTATTGCTTCCTTATACTGATAATGAGATGTAGACCATGTTCTCTAAAATTTATTTGAAATTCAGAATTCTACAATTATGCAATTTGTCTTCATTTGTTTAGCTCCCTCACAGAGGCATTAAGTCCTGTGGAAATAATAACATGTAATTAGAGATTGCCATGTGGAGTATAGAAAATGTCATAATTGCATGGATCACTTCACTGTTGTAATTTCCTTCAATTTAAAGATTTTGTTACTTTACTATTTTTAAAAGAGATTTTTAATTTTTTCCCATTTTTCTGATAAAAAAGGAAAGAAGTATAACTCCCCCAAAATGTATTAAGAAAATGTATTAAGGACAAGCTCTAGAATATCTGTCTCAAGCCAGACATGGAATATATTCATTCATGTCTTTAAAGACCAACTGAATTAAGACAATGGTCTATCCTGAACCTGTTTCTCTGAATACAAGTTTTGATCAAAACATGAGCTTTGAAGCTGTTTGTCCTTTCTTTTGGGAAATTAATCTATTTTCCTTTTATTATCAATAATTAAGACACCCCCCCCTTTTTTTTTTTGTTAAAAATACACATATTTTATTTGGTTCTACTAGTGCAACAGGACATAGGAGAGGCAAAACAGATACTTCACAGCCCTGTCTTTATTAGCAGTACAGAATCCCAAACTTGTTTTCATCGATTCAGAAGTGGTAACATCCAAGGCACTCATACTAAGGACTTCTTTACCTCCTTTATTAAGATCTAGGGTGAAAATCTGGCCCAATATTAGTCACTTCTGGATCAGAGGCTTCTTTTCATGGGCATTGTCTGAGAGTCAAGATGCTTCTGCTTATTATAAACTAACCTTTGTAATACTTTAATTTTCCTGGCATTCATGCCTCCAAAACATAGTTAATAAAGAATATGCTATGCAGTCCTAGCATGAAAATAAAGAGTACTGCCTTTATTGCTGTGATAGCTGGGAAAAGACAACATCTGCTTCTAAGGTCTCATTAACTGCATTTGCACTCGTGCTCTGTATTTCTGTGTACAGAGAAATGATAGGTGGCCTGTAATTGCAACCCGCTCGGAGCAAGCAAGTCAAACGGTAAGGTCAAACCCCTCATTTTTATTTTGCTGCAGACATCCTCAGGGTAAACAGCGGAGAGGATTCCCATTGTTTTGTCAGTTTTCTTGCTGCCTGCCAGCCCAACAACTGCTGCGGCAGCGCAGAGATGGAGACTGTTGAATACTTCACAGGAAACAAGCAGCAAACCCTTCCGAAGCTCATCCACACTCACTGCATACTAGAAGAATATATCAATGACAGAGATTTTAAAATCCCTTATAGCTGGTATATTACATATTTATTCTTTTATGTAAATACAGGCCTCCTCTCCTGGTGATGCCAACAGACAGGAGGGGAATGAGTACAAGACATATAGAATGCAAATAGTCATTCTTTAACTACGGGTACGTCTTCAAATCATTTTAAAGTGACCTCTTCAAAATTTAGGACCTAAGACAACATAAGTCTATGCTTTCTGCAGAGTGTTAGGTGTACTGACAGTTAGAATAGGAGACTGAGCAGAAGAGCAGTGCCTGTGAAGAAGGTCATGCTCTGGTCAGGATATAACGTGAAGGCACCTTTCAGCAGGTAGGTCAGAGAAGGTTTCTGTCAGATGCAGTGAAACTATAAGTGATTGTTAGGGTCCCTGGACTATCAGTATTTCATCTGATTATGAAAATTACAGAATCAAGCACTGTTTTCAGTTGAAAGGGATCTTAAAGACTACCCAGTTCCAACCCCACCATCATGGGCAGGAACACCCTCCACAAGACCAGGCTGCTCAAAGCCCTATGCAACCTGGCCTTGGACACTGCCAGGAAGGGGACATCTACAACTGCTCTGGGCAACTTGTGCAGTGCCTCACCACCCTCGCAGTAAAGAATTTTTTCCTAATGTCTAATCTAAATGTACCCTCTTTTGCCTTAAACACATTACCTCTCATCTTATTACTACGCTCCCTTACAAGACTCCCTCTCCAGCTTTCTTGTAGACCCCCTTCAGATACTGGAAGGCTGCTATAAGGTCTCCCTGGAGCTTTCTCTTCTCCAGGCTAAGCAAGCCCAACTCTTTCAGCCTGTCTTCATTAGGAGAGGTGCTCCAGCCCTCTAAGCACCTTTGTGACCCTTCTCTGGACTCAATAGAACAGTTCAGTATCTTTCTTGTACTGAGGACCTAAGATCTGGATGCAGTACTCAAGATGGGGTATCACCAGTGCAGAGCAAAAGGGCAGAATCACGTCCCTTGACCATCCTTGAATACTAGACAGCTTTCTTGGGCCCCTCTTCCCTCCAGAGTTTTCTTTGTATATTTCTTTCCCTTCAGGGGAGATTTCAATACATACTGCAAGCTCAGGAAGGCGATTGGTTCACCATAACATTTTCTCAAAGTGTTTGTGGTTGACCTCTGCATTGGTTGGAGGAAGAACCTCTGGACTCAAAAGCCAGAGCTTTCAGTTAAAAGTTGGATGCCAGCACTACATTTTCTGACATCATGTCAAAACCAAGTTTTTATTGTATATTAATATTAAAAAGACATTATGCAATTTCACAGAGAAAGCTTTATTGCACTATTACATACCTGCTCAGGAATATATACTTGTACTTGACACTTGGAAGTTTTTGTGCCCACTTGATATCACCATATGGCTTTTAAGTACAATGGCTAGAGACATGTTTTGAAATTTCACAACAAAATATTTCTGTGATGAAATTCCATACATTATATTTCAACCCTACATTTAAAATAGATTTTAAAATTACTTATAATTATAAACTTTCAAAAATCAGAGTATGTATTAAAATGCTGACAGCTAATATAGAGGAATGACATTTTAAGTGAAATAATGAAAATGCTGCACTAAGCACATGCAGAAAAAGTGTGGGAGGAGAAAGATCTATCAATGCCTGGGCCTATAATATCAATGAACTTCCTGTAGAAAACACCTGAGACCAAAAAATTAATCCTTGTTTTATATTCTGTAAGTAAAAAGTAGTCCAAAGTCAGTCTAAATTAGCACTGGAATTGTCTACTCAGCCTCAACTTTTATATATGACAGCATCCTCATAATTAATGTGTTTATGTCTTTTCACTTGCCTTTCATTTTCTCTCCAAACTCCCATATGAGCCCTTAGATTTTAATTAAGAAAAGAGGTCAAAGTTAGAATACAAAGTTGAGTTACAGACAAAACTTCAAAACAAAGACTTAAATATTTGAATATTGAATAGTAGGGCTGGCAGTATTGGACTTCTAGAAATGACTGTTTGGTTCCTATTAAATATTTTTCCAAATAGTTTTAGACATGGTAGGAATCAGAAAAAAAAAAATTGGTTAGGCATTTCATATTTGGGACAAATGTCACTGAAAGATAAAGTACTAGCAGTTGGTAAAACTTCCTGTACTATTTCCTTCTCTTGCATTAAGTCAATGGCAACAATAAAATTCCTGCATGACAATGTGTGTGTGCTTGTGTGTATCACAATGAAGGTATGCATTGACTTTGGTGGTTTTGGATCAAGCCTTACATAGGATTACAGTAAATTGCAAGTTTAATGAAGTCACGGAATCTAAAATTAGAAGACTGCTCAAGGAAATGTATTATAAGAAAATTTTGGCGACAATTTTGAACATCACTGGAAAATTAACATATAAATTAATAACAAAGCTACTGCCAGAAGCGCTTATGAGGGCAGTGTGTTGGATTAGGCGGTAACACATAATTAGACATAGCTTTTACCAAGGATATCTAGATTCAGCAGCACCTGAGAGGAATGGGAGCTTGTTTGCCCTCCTCATCTAGTATTCTTTAAACCCAAATATAACTTGTACATTTAAGGCACGGTTGCATTCAAGTTAGAGCTACAGACTTTGCTAAGAACTGATATGTATGCTGAAGGGAGAAATGATGGCTTTACAGGTAAAAACATTTATTCAGAAGTCAAACCTGAAACTTAAAATCTGTGATGCCTGTAAATCACCGAGCAAACTGAAGACCTAAAATCAGATTCCACATATTCGAAACATCAGGGGAATTCAGATTCTGAGTTTTGGGTAAGGTCCCTCTGCAAATGACTATGAAAATATTTTTTTCTTCCCTGAGTCATTTATGCTGTCTTGAGATGAGAAAAGTAGCACACACTACCACTGTCAGCATTATAAATATAGATTGGAAGGCATCCAGCTTCTTCTTACTATAGCAGCTGTGATGCACCTCCACTATTCAAGAATCCTGAGATTTAATTGTCTCCATATATATGTCCATGGAGACTGGTCATATATAATACCAGAGAGGTCAGAGGTCTGAAGCAAAGAAGAGATGTGGTTGGGGATGAGGAATAAAAAATTCTGCTTATAAGAACCACTAGTTACTTCTGCTTCTTTCTTCCAGTGATTAATTGCTTATAAAATGTGAAACCGTTCTTACAGGAAAGATGAAGTAGAGTTGCTTAGTAGCTCAGACAATCACCAAAGATTTTTTGCTCCTGGTAAAGTGCGGTATAGGTTCTCAGTTTCTCTCTTATTTTAAACTAGAGATTTAAACCTGAATTTTCTCAGTAAAAGTTAACCAGGTAGGACGGGGTTTTCAGCCCAAGAATAATACAAAACCTCTTTAAGTGAACAAGCTATCCAACTTTCTGATCAGCAACTGATTTGAGATGACACTAGGATATAACCTCTAGAGCTATTGCCGTTTACCACTGCTACTTAGTTCACAACTTGATTCATTGGCAATACACATCTGGATAAAGCTTCAAAGTGAAAAGCAAATACTGAAAATGAAAAATCATTTACATTGAATCAAATATAAATGCTAATGCAGTAGTCAAAATTGCAAAACACACTCAGTCCTGTCTTCCATTTAGTGCTTGCAATTAACTGTAATGACGGCTTACTGCAGAAGAAACATATCCAATGTAAAATTCGATTACCTTTTTTGTTTTGTTTTCCCCTAGCAGATCACTCTAGATTTAGAGTGATGTGATGGAATTAAACAAAACAAAACAAAAAACCAAACAAGCAAACAAATAAAAAGGTGTTAGTTTACTTTCGTGACTTGGAGGTTGTGTCATTCCCCCTCCTTCATACAGCTGCATTTTTAAAGACAAGATTGTAGGGTCTTCATGTAACAGCGACATAGTACTTTGGACTACAGTTGTCAGTGTAGTCTTACAAGTTACTTGAATACTTTTTCCCTTACACAAGAAGTGTAGATTGCATGGGTTTTGGGATGTTTTTTTAGTCTTCTCCCTGTCCACCTTCCTCACTCTGCTAATAGACTGTTTTAAGTACAAATTGTAAATTTTACTCAAGAATAATTAATTTCATTTGTATTGCATGGTTTGGGATGTGCATGTCACATTTATCAGTGTTTTATTGTATGATGAACATCACAAATCCTCATCAGCAGTAGGTTTTCTGTAAGAGTTAAGGATGGCTACTCCAAAATTTAACAGATACAATGCTTAAGTACTTCAGGTTTGAAGACTTTGGTTATGCGTCAGGTGTCTACCTGAAGCTTTATCTATACCGACAAGAACCAGTGCTGACTGGAAATTAGGCAAGAATTCTTACAGCTTTATGGAATAGTGAAGTCACTGAAGTGCTCAAATGTCCTTGAGGGAAAGGGAGATGAAGGATTCAGTTGCAACGAAGGTATTAGGAGTTCCTCTGTAAGGCAAGTGTGGGAAGATTTGCAGTTTGTCCTGACTCTCCACAATGTGAAAAGAAGCAATGTTTCATCTTTCCTACTACAATTAGGTGATATTTATCTAATACCTGGACTACATTAAACAGTTTTGTTGAAATAGGCAATCTTTTTTTTATTTCAGTCACCCACTGTTGAGATGGCTTTTCACCTTTCAAGGTCTTCTGGCTGAATAAATTATTAATGGGGGGGGAAGAGGAGGAAGAAAAGACTGCCACTAACTTTACTGATTTAATGAGTATGTTAATCTAAGTCAGCACTACACTGAACAGGTTCAGCTGTCCAAATATCATAAATATATTTTATGATGGGTTATCAGTCCTTGATTATTTATATTACATGTTCCAGTGAATTCATACCTATACTCTACCTGAAGCAAGACAGCTAGCTCTGCAGGCTCAGAAGAGGACAGCCCCATTCTCAAACTATGACCTACAAACTTTGCAGGTAGAAATTCCTGATTCATTTGGTTCTGGGAACTCAAGCCTGAAGTCCAGTAACACTATCAAAGATGGTACAGTCCCAGTCTCCATGGAGAAGTCGTCACATATCTTCCTCCTAAGAACAACCTTGTACATGAAATAGCCTTATCTTTTGGATAGGAAAATGATACATATTCAGCTGTAGCTCTAAAAGCAATTTTTAAAAGAGCATGGAAAATATATAGATAACGTATTTGTGAAAGTGCAGTTCTGAAATAATGTACCTACTGGAACTTTGCTGGTAGAGATAGAAAGAGGTGACCTGGTTCTTAGTCTAGTGTTTTAGCTATAGTATCTCACATAAGCTCCTGGATCTTAAGCAGCTGGAAGTACTGATAACCTGTTACTGAGCATTTGTGCAAATGACAGCAGAGCTCTTGAATTTGTTTGCAATCTCTTTGCATTAAGTTAATATATGCACTAATTGCCTAATAATAATTTTGATTATAACTATCTGAATGAGGACATGAACAAACAAAAGTTGTCACAGACTGGGAAAACACAAAGTGGACAGCACTAGGAAAATTGGACAAAGGAGAGAAAACAGCACAGTAGTTCTCAATATTCTTTTCAAAGAAAAAATAAATCTCTCCTGCCTTGCCAACAGGAAGGACAAAGATGGTGAGCTTTAATTCCAGCTTGTGTGTTGTAGATCACAATTTCTAACATAACAGCCTTGGAGTATCAAGATTTGGAAATCTCCATCAATGAGCATTATTAAGAATAGAGAAGCATTTTGGGGAATTTTTTAGGCTATGTAGAGAGAAATGGGTGAAACAGATTTCACAGATTTCCATCCAGCTATGTGTTCCATATAAATCTTGGCCAATGGTCAAAACTTTTCTTCCATGAAGCTTTCCCAGCACAGAGAATCAATGTGAAGCAATTGCTGGGAGCTACTCTGTGTGGTAGAAATTATTCTACAGTGAACATTTTTCTCTTACTCCCTGTTTTCTGGCCCTGACTTCTACTTTTTCGTGGACTAGAGAATAGATGGGGAACAATGAGTGCTCATGGAAGTAATTTCTGTCAGAAGGAACATCCTTCTTTTTCTTGTTAACTTGTATTTGACTTTTATTTATTTTTAACATCAGAGGCCTAAACAGTCTAGAGAAACATGGGTCTAAAAATCATCTAATTTTAAAGTGTAGTTTCTTGGCCAAATGCTTTTACTGTGGTGGCATGCACCTGCCAGACAGACACTACCTTCAGCAGAATTGGAATCATATGATTAATGGATACAGCTCCAAGTTCTTTCTGGACTGTGGGGGTGCAGGACTCTGGTCATTTGTGATTTATTTACTCTTGCTACTGTGACAGCATAGCAAGAGCTGAGAATATACTAAAACACCAAGACTTCTGAAACCCCTAATTTAAAAAAGTAGACATAGTCCATTCCCCCCCACACCATACCCCAAAAGTTAAAGAAGCAATGTATGCAGGATTAAAGAGGATAGAACCATAAAAATATATTCTGATAAAGAGCAACTTCTGTGAAAAATGTTGCAGTGTTTTTTCATCACTTTTGAGAGAAACTGTTTGGGTTGTATTTTATATGGAGAAATAGGGAGATTAAAGATTTAACCTAATCCTTTCAGATGACAATTTACTTTTCATTTCCCATTAAAATTCAGTTCATTCTGTTTTCCTGCATGTGATTGTTGAAGGTTTTAATATGCACAGCTATTATGGTTCTTGAGCTTTAAGTTTCTCTGTCCTGTAGAGGATGTGTTTTTTCCTCAAGATTCATTCTATTGAATTACACTTCTTTTCTTATGACAAAGAAAAAAGAATGGAAAATCTTACCTTAAGTGAATAACTTATGTCTCAAGTACATATAAATCTGTGAGGTTGTTCGGTATATTTCCATGCTTTTTTATTTAAAGTTCTTTTCCCCAAAACCAGTTTCTACAATCAGTGATAGAACTATTCCATGTATATTTGTGTATCTTCAATTCCACATCTCTATAAGGAAAACGACTCACAGATCCCTGCAGGTATCACTAATACATTTTCCTCTATCCAGAAAGAGGGAGTCCACACACCCTCAAAGACTTGGTTGACAGCACCACAGTTAAAAAGTCAGCTGTTCCTCTCTTTTCCTTCCCTCCCACCCACACAGAAGGGATGTCATTTGAGAATGGGAACATCCTACTAGAGCAAAGATTTTTCCTGAAAGATCAGAACCATTTGTTTACAAAATTTATTTTGCTATTGTATGTTCACTACTGGAATTGCTGAAAAAAAAATACTTAAAAGATCTGGGAGGAGGTACTGTAGGCAGGATGGGAATCAAGCCAATAAATGTCTTAGCTTGAGCACTGGAGTAAAGGCTGGAACAGCTCTGAAGTGCTTAGTGGTATGGCAGTGAGGAGGAAATATTAGCAATGAAACAATGTGAAGAAGCAGTGGCAGATGTGGGGAGGAAAAGGAGAAAGGGAAAAAAAAGAAGTTTAAAACTTCTTTTTCCTTAGGTTGGGAATCTTTGTACAAATGTTTTCTCTGCCCTTTTTCCAAGATAAGATTAGGTACAGGTAAGTATTCCTAGAAAGTTCGCTGTTTTTGGGGTTGTTTTTTTTTTTGTTTTGCTGTTGTTTTGGCAATATGTATGTATCTATACATAAATGGATACAGACAAACTTACAACACTATGCAAGAAAATGTTGTTCCTAGTAGCCAGTAAACTCATGAGAGCAGGTGCATAATGTATGTTCTAACTGTAAGTTCTGTGAGCTAGAAGATACATTCCTCGTGTTTTAAGATGAAAACATATCATCCAAACATAATATAAAATGCTCTTGACATTTAAGTTTGGATGTGTTAGTAGGTAGACAGCGTGAGTCATATCTGTCAGATTTTTCAGCATAGTTGTATCAACTTTTGCCACAGCTTTCTGCTACTGATCTACAAATTTCCCCTTCAGGGGACTGAAGATCCATCTCAGCATTTTGTCTTTTTCTATATTTTTATCATAAGTACCATCATGCTCAGGGATCAAACACAACCTCTCCTGTAATGGATAAAAGTTAAGATACTTATCACAAATGGTGTGCAAAATATGAACCTGATTTGCAGGGAAAAAATTCATTCAAGCTACAATTTACACTTACAATGCAAGTGCCACATTGCAGACTGGTAATTTACCATTAGAATGTACTTTGATGGAGAAAGGAGACTTCTTTGGACCATGGGTTATTGGGGGTTCAGATTATTAACTAGTGTATATTACCTTCAATAAAATCTGTGAAGCTATGATGATTTTCTTTATCTGAGTATCTAATCTCTCCTATTACCATGGAGAGATTTAAAGCAAGACCCTCATGTAATAAAAGCTTGGACATCTAACAAAGCAGCATTGCTTTTGTCTGAGCCACTGAGAGCTGCATTATGTTTCTCTATAGATGTGTATTTTCTGCTTATATTTGCTGAATAGAGCTAAACCTCTATTATCTAGCTGACTCAAGGGTCCTTTGAAAAATTCAGGCAATTACAGTTCATTGTAAGCAAAACATGTTTCTATTTGAGTTTTGAAATGGAAGAGGAACAATATGTCCAAATTTTGAGCAATCTGACTTTTGTATAATCAAAGCTAAAATAATTGAGATTAGCGTGTATCTCCTAGTTGTATTTGGTCTGTTTGCTTGTTTGCCTGCTTGTTTTTAAAAAGCATTGCAATGCATTATTTCTCTCATCTTTTGGATTGTTGATCATTAAGACAGCAGTCATGATTTGCCAGTTCTCTGTTTCCTTGTGACAGGACAACAGAGTATTGCATCCTCCTCACTAGATTCCCTTCACTGGCAATCTGCTTTAAACAGTCAAAAAATCACAGACCAATCTGTATGATTTGGATGTAAAAGGGAGTGTAGGGTACAATATTTGACATAATTTTCCTGCTGGTGTTTTTTATTTCAGTGATGTAGTATCTCTCCGTGCTGTTTCACATCATACTCTGGTACTAGTTTTTCCAAGGTAATTCTTCTCACAGTTATTGCTAAAAGACTTAATTGAAGATATTAGAACTTTAATAATAATTCCATAACTGCAAATTTCAAATGCAATTTTCTGCTGAATTTAAATGTTGCACTGGGTTTTAATTTGATCAATTTGATTACATTTTGGCTAAAACCCTAAGTATTTTCAGTGAATTCTATTTTCACTTTTCTCTCCTTCTACTAAGAAGTTACAATACAAGAGAATTAATTTTGTTGAAAGCCATTTCCCAAACATTTGTTTAGGATTATGAGTAGGTGAAGCCTTCTTGCAGGTAAAAAGATATACTTTCCACTAATTCTGAGAAATGCAAAATATATTGCTGTTTCAACTGTAATTGTATGTATATAAATGAATGAATTTTACCCAGATGCAAGCACTGTAGCTCTCACTTATGGGTCTGTACCTTCTAAACTCAGGAGGAATCAATATCATCTCTACGGGCCTTGCACTCATCCTTCCTTCCTTCTCCAGTTGCTGTGCCAGTGGGGGCACATGATAACTATTTTCAGAGCAGGTATGAGGAAATGAGGCAGACTGGCCAGCAGCCAAACGCTTGTCAGAGGTGCCTAAATCGCAGGCAACAACCATGACTCTCTGGGTTGCACCATCTGCTCTGAGATGTCGCCTTCTGCTGTAAATTCCCAGAGAAAGCACCCAAAAGCCCCTCTGACCTTGCTGAGGGCAGCATCCTCCTGGTTCCTGTACAAAGGGAAAGGTTTTTATTGCACTGTCCGCAGTCACTAACAGGTTTTGCCTCCAGAACTGCTTCCTTTCTTCTCACCTTTAGTATCCCGCATAAAATGTTGTAAAATAACTGTTTCCATAAAATGTACTGATGTTGAACTTCACTTGGTCTTCTGAAGTGATGATGCCTTGCAGAGTAATTCCAGATGAAAATTGGCAGAATGATATACCACGATGAACACACCAAAATGTAGAAGACTGATGTCAAGCAGGATTGGAACAGTCACCTTTGCTATTCCACCTTAAAAGTTTTGTCACTGTTAAATCACTTTAATCTTCCTTAGATCTTCTCACAGGATGCAAAGCCTTTTGACATAATTTTGAGAGTTTTTAAAGGTCCAAAGCAGGGTTCTTTGTCTAGATGCATTAGCAGTTAGTAAAGAGCTGTGCTCACAAACCTTTCATTAGAGTAGTGACATTCATGGACATCAGAGGACTGGGATGGTAAGCAAGCAGGGTCTGAAACAGTCAAGGACTTGTCAGCCCTAATACATTTAAAGATGCCTCCCTCCCCAGTTTTAATCACTGGAAACTACATGGCTACTTCTGAAAAAAAAAAAAAAAAAAGAAAAAAGAAAAAAAAGGAAAATAGTAGGAATTAATGGAAAAAATGCTTTGAAAAATTAATATTTTTCTTTCTTCAATCCAACGTTTCACTTACTGAACACTTACTGGAGCCAGCACATGTAAAACTTTCTTTTTTATTTCAATTAATAAAGCTATCATAAGGACATAAAAGATTGCTGGTCAGGAAAAGGCCACATGCCTCAGTAAGATTGTGTCCTTTAGATTTATTTTAACCTCACCTCTCTGCTTTGTAACTATATCATTTAACCCCTTTGTCTATAAAAATGTCTTCACTGGCTCTTAAACACATTTATTCTGTTTGCCATCTTATTTCATATGTTGCCAAGTAACAAAGACCACTGAAGCTAAGTAGGTCACCTCAAAGTCTTCCCTTTTCCAAAGAGAATAAATTTAACCTCTTTTTTTTTTTCCCCTCACAAGAACAAATACTATAAAAACCCAAACTCTTCTCTGGCTGCTTTCTCTTACATATTCTCCAGGGCAGTGATATCTTTGGGATAGAAATAAAAGCAGATTTGCTAAAAGACAGTAAGTAGCTCTTCCTTTGCGTGGAATATCTACCTGTCCGTCAGCTTTCTTTATTTTTTTTCTTTTTCTTTTTTTTCCCCCCTATCATTTGCTTATTTCATATGCTGATTTGATTTGTGATTCTTTTCAGAAGCCTTTTCTTTTTTAGTTTTGATGGCTTTGGGGATTTTTTTTCCCCCCCAAGAAACCTTAAATCATGGTCAGTGAAGTACATGACAGTCCATCACTATTATATATTGGCCTCTGTTTGAGGTCACTGTTAATTTCGGAGCAAGAATGTAGGATTCTGTTTTTTAAATGTAATTATTGATGTTAAGAAAGAAGGTATACACAAAAATACCAACCTATTACTCTTACTTTCCCATTAACCTGAGGAAAGAGCTTTTGATAATTCCCTGAAGTTTGCTTAAAGCAGGGAGATGAGAAGGTGTGACAGCAAACATTTGTTACGATTTGTCCCTGGCAGAGGTTCCTGGGATCATTAGTGTCAGTCCCTTCAGTGACTGTGTCTGTTTGTAGTACTCCTTTGACTCTGAGGAAAGAAGCCAGGGAGGGATTTCACAGATCATAAGCAGCAAGTTGAGTTAATTGTTCTGAATGTGGTTATTGTCTCACAGGAAGGGATTCAATGATGCAAAAGGGGGAAGTGGCAGCCAGGAGGAAGATGTTAAGAACTACTCTGGTGATATTAGTCCAATCACAACTGCCTGCTCATCTGGGGGTGCTGGTGAGAAGGCACTAGATGGCAGGTGTAAAAACTTCAGCATGGCTACAGCACTCCTGTCCCACTCCATGTGCTCAGCTTGACTGCTCCATATGTGCTGGAGTCCGTGCCACAGTAATCATAGAATCACAGAATGGTCTGGGCTGGAAGGAACCCGAAGGATCATAGAGTTCCAGCCCCCCTGCCACAGGCAGGGCCACCAACCTCCAGACCTTCCAGGGCCCCATCTAACCTGGCTTTGAACACCTCCAGGGATGGGGCATCCACTACTTCTCTGGGCAGCCCATTCCAGCACATTAATACTCCCCCTGTAAGGAACTTCCCCCTAACATCCAATCTAAATCTTCCCTCCTGTAGCTTTAATCCATTCCCCCTTGTTCTGCCATTGTCTACCTTTTAAAAAAGTTGATTCCCCTCCTGTTTATATGCTCTCTTCAGGTACGGGAAGGCTGCAATGAAGTCCTCCTGCAGCCTTGAAAAGGTGCGATATCCCCCACCCCTCCACTGATATCAGGAGACCTCGAGGAGTCCTCCTACTCAGCATAGCCGTGTGGCATTGCTGTGAAGCCAGTTTGCATCACCCATGTTTTGGCATCTCCTGCGCATTCTGCTCAACCACCCTGGACTCTAGTCTGTATGGTATTTTTGGTCTAGCTTTGAATGAAAAAAAGAAAGAAGAAAAAAAATTCTTTGCTGTAACTGCAGATTTCAGTCTCCAAAAGCTGATAGCGATGCAAGACAGCTTATTTCAATGAAATGGACATTCCAAGTTACCTGCCCTCCTTAACAAGTTAATGCTCTTTGGCACTTTTCCAGTCATTCTAATGAGAGTGGGCAGTTGTTGTATATGGAACTTTTAAGCTCACGTTTTGAAAGGTGTTATCACTGATACTAGTTGAGTTATTTAAAGGCAGGAAGCAAGTGGAAACACAGTGACTGTAAGAAAAGATCCTCTCTGCTACCACTATCTATTTGTTTTCATATCTGTGGGAGTTTTTTTCACACTCCAGTACAATTAAAGCTATCATTAATAATTTAAACTATAAACGTAGCTTAGCAAGTAAATAAATGTTAAGCCTCCAACTAGTTTCTTTGACATTATTACAAAGAGGATGTCAAGCATGGTGCTTATCAAAGGAAAATGTGTTTTTACCACTCTACTGGTGAGGTTAAGGCTTTCAGATTACTTTGTGAAATTCACAGTGATGGTAAGGTAAAAGGAAGATGTGACTAGTTTTTTCTAGCTTTTATAAGTAGGTAAGCAGTAGAATCTTATTTTAGTGATGTGTGCTAATGGGAAAGACAGAATCTTAAAAATATTAAGCAGAAAAGGTCTTACACAAGGTCAAATAATGTTTAATTTTTTTTTTACTTAATAAATGTCATATATCTGATTTTCATTTTGCCGCTCCCCTTTCCTGTCCCTCAAACTCATCAGAAAACATGAAATATTTTTAGGGAAATCGGGGAAATATTAAATTGCATCTTCTTCATGACATGTGTTTTGCCCTGTTCCTTCTACTGTTCCTAGTCTCTGCTGTCCAAAGAATAGGTGAGGTGGTGACTAGCATGAAAATCGAAATTGCTGGAGGACACAGGGCTTACAGAATACCTGAAATCACATTTATTTATTTAGTTAGTTAGTTGTTTGTTTGTTTATTTGTTTAACTGTCTAGATTTCAACTTGACAGTGTGTCTTTAAATATATTTAGTTGTCTGGATGTTTGAATCCTAAGGTCTCAGTTGCTCAAGACTTTGTGATATGACACTGTAACAGGCCTCTTTGGTATGCTAATTGTTTCCTTCCAGCTGTTATGAGAGCAGCTGTTGTACATTGTACACACAAAGCAGCAGCAAAGGTGCAGCCCTTCTCATTATCTTCTGCTGATGTTTCTACTACCTCCAGGCCTAAGGTCCATTTCTGAGGCTCCAGTGAGACCTGCTAAAAATGGATACGAAAATGAGAGACATTCAGGTAAGCATAAAAGCTACCCTTCACCAGCTTTTCTGTGACACATGCCAAAAAGTTTGACAGTATGATACAACTCGTCTTTGGTTCAAAAAGGGAAAGAAGAAATTAATTATTTCAGATTTATATTGCGTGGACAAGCCTCCTCTGGCTATGCATACCAGCTTTTATAGAGATGCAAGAGCTATAGGATGCCCTCAAGCGTTGTCTTTATGACAGCAGTTCAAGCCTGACTGACCTATACTTTGCCATGCTACAGCCCCATATTTCACCTGCAAAATCTGTTGCATTCACACTACACACCAGCTAGGATAATGTCACAGGTGTTCAGGAACCCACCTTTCCCTTCTGCAGGCCAAAGAAGACCCTTCTCAAATTCATGCCACAAGTAAGTAAGCCAATGACCTCCCTAAGCAGCCTGTGTTAGCAACACGACTCAACCCTTCAGCATTTTCACTGACTTTGGTGTCTTCTTCACTTAGATCATGTATTTTGACACAAAGTAATTTAAAAGAATTCTCATGAAGCAGGTCTATAGATTTGAGAGATTCCCCTGCAGCCCCTGGTGAAGACCATGGTGAAGCCCATGGAAGATGATGGCGAATAGAGATTCCACATGCAGCTTGTGGAGGACCCCATGGTGGAGCAGGTGGAGACACCTGAAGGAGGCTGTGACCTGATGGGAAGCCTACACTGGAATAGGCTCCTGACAGGACCTGCAGCCTGCGGAAACAGGAGCCCATGACAGAGCAGGTTTTTTTGGCAGGACTTGTGACCCCATGGGGGACCTATGTTGGAACAGTCTGGTCCTGAAGGTCTGCACCCTGTGGAGAAGACTCATGCTGAAGCATTTCATGAAGAAATACAGCCCATGGGAATTACTCACGTTGGAGAAGTCCATAGAGGACTTTCTCTAATGAGAGGGACCTTGCACTGGAGCAAAGGAAGAGTGTGAGAAGTCCTCCTGCTGAGGAGGAAGGAGCGGCAGAGACAGTGTGTGATGAACTGACCACAACCCCCCTTCTCTATCCCCCGTGACACTGCCAGGGAGTAGGTAGAGAATTTGGAGTAAAGTTAAGCTTGGGAAGTAGGGATGGGTGGAGAAAGGCATTTGAAGATTTGATTTTATTTCTCATTGCTCTACTCTGTTTTGTTTTGGTAATAAATCAGACGCATTTTTATTGTAAGTTGAGTCTGTTTTGCCTGTGACAGTAATTGGTGAGCGATCTCACCCTGTCCTCATCTCAACCAGTGAGCCTTTAATTATATCTTCTCCCCTCTGTCCAGCTGAGGGGCAGCTTTGGTGGGTACCTGACCTCCAGCCAGGGTTAACCCACCACACAGCCACAGTTGGTGGGACCACTCTTGTGATTTCCTCACACCCACAAGGCATCCATGAGTTCAACACTAGGACCATGGCACCATGACTGTCACAACCCAGCTAGTTCTCCTGATCATTACTACACTGACAGCATGACACAGTTTCTACTGTCTGGTATGAATGAAAACAGCCTCTCCCTAAGGCAAGACAACTTGATGTCTATTAAGGGCAAGAATCCACAATTCTTAATCATGGGATGATGTAGGTCTTTAGAGAAGAGATAAAAAGAGCTGTGGGCAGTTAACTTGAGAGAAAAAGAATGAGCATGCATGAAAATTTACGAACATGCATGAAAATTTATGTCCATGCCATAAATTTAGAGACAATTTATGTCTCTATATCAGTAACATGTATCTAACAGAATATCCATCCTGACAGAGAGAAAAATTGGGGGCATCAACTGTCCATATTTGTCTGTTAGCAATTACTGACCCAATCTTTTGGCAAGTGCCATTATACTATTGCTGTTATCATGGATCAATCATCGCCTTGGAGGCAATCTTCTGGTATAACAGCTGTTTTAATACTGCTGAAGAGAGGGGATATTTTATTGTTCTAGAAGTGGTTGTCTGGGAAGGCACCACCCAGCTTTTAGTGCAAGTCAGCAGTGGTATGAGAGGCAGCCACACGGTGTGGCTCACATGTCCATGCAGGTATGCCAGTCTCTGCAGTGCACCAAAACCTCAGTACACTATTTGCAAGCTAGGCTCCCCACTGAATTTTCAAACAGCTTGTCAATGTTCTTGGAAAATACTGGTCTTTGATTTCTGTCTTCTTTCTAGATAATGAGGATAATAAATTTTAGAAAACTTATCTCATAACCTCAAGGGTGTGTCACAGGCACTGCATGGACATGAATTCAAAAGTAGCCAAATGCATGAAGAATGGACCACTCAAGGGTGGTGGTTGGTTTGGTTGGATTTTTTTTTCCTTATATCCTCTTCTCTCACTCTTCCCAGAACTCCCCTTTCTTTCCCACACCAGTGAGATTTAACAGGCAGATTTCTCTATATCCAGGCTTGAAAATACTCTTGAAGGTGTAGTGTATTTTAGATAAAGGCTATTTTATGAGGCTACTTTAGATGAAAGTGTTGAGAAAATAAATTCCACAGTACTCATTGCAACATGAGGTGCATCACGTTTTCAAATTGTGCCACAAGACAGATCACAAATTATCACAATAAAAGATCACACAACAGTTTTAATGGGCATGCAATGACACAACAGAGTACAGATATGGTGATAATTCCACTTTGCTTAAATTAAATTCTTAACGTGTTATCTGTGATTAACAATTATACTTTGTCTGCATAGAATCTTTTGTTTCCAAATCTGAGAGCCTTTCAGCAGAATGGGAGACAATGACATTGTTTTTCTAAAGAATAGGAAAATGATACATACTGAGGCTATGGCAAGCACTGGAAGAGGCTGCCCAGGGAAGTGGATGAGTCACCATCCCTGGAGGTATCTAAAACATGTGTAGGCATGGTGCTCAGGAACAGGATTTAGTGGTGGGCTTGACAGTGTTAGGTTAATGCTTGGACTTAGTGACCTTAAAGGTCTTTTGAAACTGAAAAAAAATGATGATTCTTTGATAGATTTATAGGTAATGTCAGCAATATGAGCCACACCATCAAGCAGCTCTCTCTAGTTGGGTTTTGAGTGACTATACAAGTTACAGAAAAGTTTTACTTGGTGCTTGACTCCTAATCCCAAGTGAATCTATAAAGTTTCATCACTTTATGTGGATCAAGCCTACAATTGCACTAATCTGCCAGCATTAAAAATTTCACTTGTAAGCAAGATCAGCTTTATCACTCTCGACATGCTCAAGCAGCTCAAACCAGACTGAGCATGAGTTTTACTATAAAGTCCTGAGAAACGCAGGTTTAAAGCTTGTAATGTTAAATAATTCATGTTTAAATTAAGTCCCCAGAATTCTTATGCCACCTCACTCTTTGCTATAAGTAATCTGTCTGCAGTATAGCAACAAGCCCACCGTGTTTTGTACTGATATATTCCACTCACATCTACAAGACAGAATCAGAGCTACTGAACTGTAACTATAATCTCTAGATCAATAGCTAGAAGAAATCCTTTTTACTCCAACAGTTTGGGAGACCCAACAAGGTTGTTGCATGATGTTCTGGTCTGTGCGATGCTCCGAAGCTTAAAAGAATCACAGCGTACATCGTGACAAGTAAAGCTTGTAGCCTCCCCCGAAATACACTGATTTGCTTTAATAACTGACGCACTATGTAAGCAGGTTAAGTACCTCTTTGTCCCGGCTCCGGCCAGGACGTAGCGAGCCCCCCAGCAGCCAGCACAGCGGGACGGGCTGCTCCGGGCTGTGCCCATCCCACATGACGTCACGCCGCCGTAAAAGGGGCTGGGGGGACAGGGGCCGGTCCGCACGGTTCCAGGAGGGTCCGAGCGCGGCGGGGGCGTCGGGTTGGGTTGGGTCAGGTCGGGCCGGGTCGGTCACCGCGCTGTGTTATCGTCTCCTCGGGTCAGTAACGCGGTCCGTGTTGTCACCAGGGGGTGCATTCTGCCCCCGGGAGCGGTGTCAGTCACTGCCCGTACCCCAGCCCGAGGGGCGCGGCGTTTCGCCCCCGGGGCAGGGGTGAGGAGCGGAGCGGCGCCCAGCAGCTGCCCGGGGATGAAGCGCGACACTCTTCCCATGGCGGGGATAACCATATGGCAATCAGATCAAATTTGTGCAGATTTATCTGTTGGAAGTTCGGGTTTTTTTGGTAACAGCCTCAAATAGTTATTTGCGGCTTGTGGCTCATTTGCAGAATGCTTTTTTTTGGGGGTGGGGGTGTCGTGTGTTTGGGGGTTTTTTTTAACGTGCTCGGGAAGTGAGGAAGGTGCAAAGCATTGCTCCTGGTTCCCGATAGACATTCCTTCCTGCGTATCCCCAAGAACAGCTTTAAGCCCTGTGAGCGGTGTCCGTTCCTCATAGGATGGTTTTCAGCAAAGTCCCATCACAGACTTTTCGACAGTTACTGAATATACACCCTACTATTTCTGAATAAATTTGGTTACAGTCTCAGGCTTCAAGGTGTTCATAACTAGGAGCAAGTGTCTGTGAAACTGCTATTAACACTTGCATTAATTCTCCTCTTTGAGCAGCTGACATGCTCTGTTTTGGTGCCCGACCCCGTACTTCTTGCACCCTGTCTGTGTTCAGCCAGCGCTCTGTCCACTGATACGTAGACTTGTGAACGGCAGCACCAATACCGTATTCCTGTCTGCAGAACAGTCTTCAGGAGTTCAGCCTCAGGTATTCTGTCGCTGCTTTCACAAACATGAAGGCTGAGTGACAGGGGTGACTTATCTTGACAAGAGATACCGCTGCTTCGCAGAGGACCACATGGAGGAAAAACAAGAGAATCAAGCGCGAAGATGTGATGTACGTTTTGCTGCACATGCAGTGCATCTGAAATGGTATTTCCCTTTGAAGGCTGCTCCTATACTGCCACAAGCACATAACTGACAATGAGGTATAATTTATCCACAAGAGGAATGGCAGTCTCAGCATTTCAAAGTGAAATTTAGTGTAAGTGTTAAGTGTAAGTAGCAATAACTGTGCTAGTCATTCATCTGTCTCACAATTCAATGCAGCACACACAATCTGACGAAATGTATATATTCTATACTTAGCATTTAGCCTCTACTGTCATATTCTGTCTCCTTGCCCTTTGTACTTGCCTATATTTTTCAAATCACAAGTTTTGGATATCAAGCCTGCCTGTATTTCAAGACTGCAAAATAAGACATAATAAAATCCCTACTGTACTGACTACTTCCTTAGTCTATAGGTGATCACACAGAAGTCAATAGGTTCATTTAATAAAGTAAGGTCCAATCTATGGGGAAAAAAAGATTATTTCTCATATAAATTGCACCTATAATGGTCATTGATTTCCATTGTCTTAATTTCCAGGAAGATTCTGTACACTTTGATCTATGTTCTGCAATCCTGCTTGTTTTATATAAAACTTTTCAATAGCCAAAGCAAGGTCTTACAGAGTAGTATTAAGAGAGAAAGAAAAGATAATTTTCCTAGGCCGTGTGGTCCTTCTTGTCATAGTCTGAACAAAAAGAGAAAAATACTTTCTGGTACTAAAAAGAAAGTTAAAGCTAAATTACATTAGAATCTGAAATTTTAAAGTAATTTGTAGCTAGTGGATAAAACTACATAATCTCATGAATTAATTTGGAGGCCAGGACTGTAAAGTAACAATATAAAATTAAAAAAAAAATACTAATTTGAGCTGCTTCTTTTAGAAATGTCTCCCACAATGTAAAAGGTCCACTTAAGACCTAAAAGGCGAGTTGTTTTAATTATGCATATAATGCAGAAGAATCAATTAAGCAACAGAGAAATTGTAATAGGACTAAGGTCAAATAAGCAAGGCAGTAGCAGAATAAGGAATAGAAATCTTTTTTCCTTCTCCAGTTACTACACGTAAATGAGATGGAAATTAAAGAGCAATTAGGAGAAATATATTGAATTTGTATTGCTAATGCAGTACAGGGTTTTGGCTTTCCCATCGGTGCTCTGGCAGGGCGCAGGGGACTGATACACATTTGTTGGTAGGTGCAGGAGGCAGCTCAGCTGCGATGCATTGATCTGAGTACCATAGGTTGCAATTGTTTTGTAATTACGCATTTTATTCTGAAAGCATGGCGCATCATGCCTTGGCATACTGAGACGCACATTTGAGATTTGCTAGAAGCAACTGTGCTCTACAGGATACAATATGTATGCAAATAAGCAATAATTTGATGCGTAGAAAAGCATCACACAGCTCTAAAACTACCCTATTGTTTGCCTTCCCTTATTCTTGACTAACGTTTTGCGATATAAACAAATAAAACCTGGAATTTATCATTGCACCTTTTTACAACTCTGAGGTGAAAGTGGGGCCTAAGTTTAAGCTTTCTCAATTGGTGGACCAAATTTTCATGGTGCCCTTATGTTCTTGTATGTACAAAATAATGTAACACTATGTCTATCTGTGTCTGCCTTGGGTACTCACACCAATAGTACTTTTATATATTGCTTAGTGCACATAAATATAATTTACCAGAATATCATAGTCATATGCTTGACTTAGGTGACATAATAAGACAACTGCTACCAGATATTATTTGCACCCATACGTTAGCTTTCAGGCAGATATTCTGCCCAGGAATGGCAGTAAGTGATGTGTATTATCATGTTTCCTGTTTTCCCCATTTTAAAATGTTGTCATAAGGGATTCCAGACCATGTTATGACTATCCACACTATGGATATAACTCCTCTGCTTTAATTCTTTGGAAAAAGTCAGTTGCCGTCAGTCAAGAGTATTGGAGGGAGCAAGGCAAAAGGGAAAACATGAAAAGAACTACTTTCCATGCTTTTTTGGCTTCCAGCTAGAACAACCCAGAAATCATACTTTTTAAAAAATATAAAAAGATTGTTTGAAAGATATATTTTATCAGCCTCTTTTTTTTCCATTCTTTTTCCCCTAGCCAAATGAAGAAAAAGAAGGTTGTGTAAAACCAAACTCTAAAAAAAGCAGGACTTTTTTCACTTGCAATTGAAAAGAATTGTCTCACAGTCTAAAAATATTATTTCAAAATTAAATGTGCATTTCAAACAGTCTAAATAGAAATGAACAAAATTTCATCAACTACTTCTCTACATGGAAAACTTTGCTGCATACTAGAGATTAGTATTTAAACCTCTCATCTGGATGAGGCTGACTATGTGGATCTGCTAGAGAATCCATTAAAGAACTTGTCTCTTTGAGTGGGAGCTGCTGCTTTTTGTGTATGTGGAACATCATGTGCATCTGCATGCTTGCAGGAGAGTGGAAAATTCCTCCCCTCCCATTTACAATAATTTTGTGAATATGGCCCTGTAGTTCCAACTGCAATGCAGCTCTGAACAAGTACCAGATGACACAATCTAACCATGTTTAACTCAGAGGACGAAAATGTTTTAGTAAGAAATGGGTCTACTTGCAGCAAACTGCAAGTTCACAGAGAATTTACAAAAGGAAAGCAATATCAAACTTACAATAGAAATGGTAACAAAGTTCATGTTTTCATTGTATGAAAGGTCCATCTTTGCATGAAAAATAGCAATATAACCCAATATGACACAACTGTGACATCACCTTGGCCTAGACAGAGCAGATCCCTGACAATTACAGAAAGCCGCGATATTCTGAAAGTTTTTAATTAAAATGTATTAGTCCTGTTATTTAGAGGATTCTTCTGTCAGAGACTTTAGGGGAAAAAAAGATCATGAAAGATTTATAAAATCTGCTGTTAGAAGGGAAGATAATCCTGAATAGATAAAATTTTAAATGCTAAAATATTAACATGCTATTGAGTATGATTATTGTAATGTTTGAACAGTGAAGGATTGGTTTAGGGATTACAGCATTAATGACAATGTTTTAGAACTGTTTCTTCTGCTATCATCTGATAGAATAAAATTATCTGTTGCTTTCCATGTCATGAAAGACTATGAAATGTCCCAAAATGTGGCAAATTTCTGCTCAGAGAAAGCATACTAAATGAAGTGCAAAGATTGATCTGTGTTCAGTACAGGAACTAATTTTCTTGCTTCTCTAGTGCTTGGTTGTAGTGCTTTGTAACAGCCAAGTGCTGATAATAGATTTCCTTAAATTCTTCTTTAAAATAGAAAAGGTCCAATTTTTATAAAGTAGATTTTCATTTCACAGGCATGGCACAGTGTACAGACTGGTCCAGGTAAATTTATAGTTCATTTGCTCATGGAAATAACAGGCAGATTGTCATTACTCTTAAAGATCTAATGTTTTGTGGAGAATAAGAAGGACATGGACCTGTTGGGATGAGTCCAGAGGAGGGCCATAGAGATGATCAGAGGGCTGGAGCACATCTCCTGTGAAGACAGGCTGAGAGAGTTGAGGTTGTTCAGCCTGGAGAAGAGAAGCCTCTGGAGACACCTTACTGCAGCCTTGCAATACCTGAAGGGTACTGGAAGGAAATCTGGGGAGGGACTTCTTAGAAGGACATGTAACAATAGAATGAAGGGGAATGGTTTTAAATTGGAAGGGGATAATTTAGACTGGATAGCAGGAAAACGTTCTTCACTACAAGAGTAGTGAGGTGCTAGAAGAGGTTGCCCCGGGAAGTGGTGCATGCCCCATCTCTGAAGGTGTTGAAGGCCAAGTTGGATGGAGCCTTGAGCAGCCTGGTCTAGTGAGAGATGTCGCTGCCCATGGCAGGGGGGTTGAAACTTGATGATCTTTAAGGTCCCTTCCAGTCCTAACCATTCTGTGATCCTATGAACCATAACTAGGTAACCATTCTTTCTCATATTTTTATCTTTATTTTTATTTCTAGGGACAGTAATGTGACAAGAATCAGACTAAACTTTTTTGCACAGTGACTCCTTCCGTATGAATTATTTGTACCCTTAGAGATCTTGCACACTGTTGAATCCATATGATTGAAAATGCTCTCTCAGCAGAGGTCTCAAATAAACCTTTGTATCAATAGCATTTCCTACATTTTACTTCTGCCACAGTGTTATCTGTGGCTTAAACTGACTTGCAGACAGCTTCCACACGACCCTGTACCCTCATACCTTCTGTGTTGACATCTGAGTGCAACATGCCAATAATGGTCCCACTGTCTGGAGCATGCAGTTCAGGGGTTCAACAGCGCAGGACTCAGATCAGGTGACATAATTGAGCTTATCCATCACTGTCACATTTGGACATGTCACTGGTGAGAAAGTTTAATAATTTTTGTTAAATAAATAAATTAATTAATCCACAATTGCAGTCCTGCTACTTAAATAACCTCATGTCTATAGCAGTACAATACAAACCACAGGTATAAGGATGATTTTCATCTGCTTCATTTTTGAGAAAACAGGTATTTTTTCTTGTGCCCAGCACCAAAATAACCCCCACAAAAATTAATTAACCTTTTACAAACTGCAGTGCAAATCTCACATTTAACACGACTGATTTTCTGTCTTACTTCAATGGTAGAGATTTCTAGAGATTTCAGTAGGAGTCTGCACCACACATCAAAACATACATATATCTACTGGTTTGGATTCCCACAGTCTGGCTTAATTCCCATTGAGTGACTAGAAACATTCTGGTTGACTTAAACAGCTTTTTGATCCATACCAGTCTCCTTTGGAGCAGCCAAATTCTGTTGAATGAGAAATAACCCCCTAAGAGTTATCACTGCATGCATTTATTTCCTTGCTTCATGAAACATTTTTTTGTCTCCTGCCAGCACCATAACTTTTTGAAATGGTACTAAAAACTCTTTTGCTAATCATGAAACTTAATTTTAAATTCTCTCTACAGCCATCCAATTCCAAAGACAGATTATGATTAAGGCACATTGTGCAAAAAGATCTGTTAGAGAAATACTGCACATTCACAAATTCATAGAATCATAGAAACACAGAATGGTTTGGGTTGGAAGGGACCTTAAAGGTCATCAAGTTCCAAACACCTTGCCATGGTCACTAGACCAATCTGCTCAAGGCCCCATCCAACCTGGTCTTAAACACCTCCGGGGAGGGGGCAGCCCCCACTTGCCAGGGCAACCTGTTCCAGTGCCTCACCACCCTCATAGTGAAGAATTTCTTCCTAATATCCAATCTAAATTCATCTCCTTCCAATTTTAAATCATCCCCTCTCATCCTATCACTCCATGCCCTTATAAAAAATCCTTCCCCAGCTTTCCTGTAGGCCCCTTCAGGTACTGGAAGGCCACGGTAAGATCTTCCTGGAACCTTCTCTTCTCCACGCTGAACAACCCCAGCTCAGCCTGTCTTCATAGGAAAGGTGCTCCAGCCCTCTAATCATCATCCTGGTTGTGCTGATAGAGTGCAACCAGGACAAATACTGTGGGGAATAGCCCAAACAATGTCAAGTCCATGTTTTATCCTCAGCCATGATAAACTATGAACTGCTTTCTGCAGACCAGGCATTAGGCCAGTGCTTGTCTGAGAGCTAGCAATGTCAAAGCAACCTGACAGTATTTTTGTAAAATGCATAACCCACAGTATATCCATAGGGTAAAGTTCATACAGAATCTTTCAATGCAGCAACTCTGTTATGTCAAACATATATCTCTATCTTCTGTGTGATCTTAATGGCTTTTGTGTTTCTTCAGGTGAATTCTTTGCTGTGCTCTGCATCTGTGTGACCAATTATTTTTGCTCTGGCTGCATAATTGCTCAGTTCTTTTTCTTACATTATCCAGCACTGTGAATTTAATTACTCCTTGTCTTGAAGTAATTTCTGATTTATCCTGTTAGCTTTGCTCCAGGGTGGTCTCTCATGAGCTTAGAAGTGCAAGGGTTCAACCATCTCAATAGCGTCACTCTAATGTAAAGCCATATCAAGCAATTCAGTAGTACAGGCTGTGCTTGACTATAGAACGCAGCTGCATATTTAAAGGATAATACTAATTCAAGTCTTTTTGTTGCTGTCTGAGGGATGGTGGGCTTTATATTTTTCCTTTATCCGAATGAGTTCAGAGGATTTTTTTATTATTATTTTAATTTAGCAAGAAACAAAACATGCAAATCAAATTGGTGCTCAGTATTCATTTCAGGAAAAAAATGAAGCAGTGAACTGGATTGAATAGGAAAGGGGTGAGCATGTGTTATGTGCATGTTGGGAGACTAGAGGTTCATTCCCTCAAGACAATATGAGTTCTCTTGCTTTTCAATGAGTCAACATAGCAATTGTGCACTGCCCTCAGGGTCTGTGATGCTCTGCTCAGTGGGGCAGAAATAATTTTATTCATTCATGTTATTCTTAGGAGCCCTCTGTTATCCTCTCAAAGGGAGTCATCTCTGGGCTAAATGTTTAGTCACTGTGGGTAGGAGGAGAACTGTGCATCCAGTATAAGTACTGTTTTGCCAAACAAAAGAAATAGCAAAACTTGTTCTAAAAATAATAGGGTCCATTAGATTGTTAACAGTGTGAAAGAACCAATCTCTTCTATAGTAGCATGACTCCAGGAACTGGGTCTTCATGACATACAGAGCCAATGACTGTAAAGAATCTCATAATGACATCATATAAATGTCTATTCCTTTCCTCTGTGGGGTGTGCACTGTAGGTATTGTAAGTGGACTGCCAGCCTGATGTGGGTTTGCTTGGGATTTCAGATTCCATCCCAGATGACATCTTCCTGTCCTGTTGCTTGTGGTTGCCTAAGCAGCCTGAGAGTCTTTGTTTCATGAAGCATGAAACTCCATTTGTAAGCGTTAAAGTCCAAAGGGGAAAAGTGAAAGATAACTGAAAATGCCGTGTGTAGTCTAGTGGAAAAAAACACCTATGCAGCAGTTTTTTAATGAAATTATTTTTGATTAGACCGGGACTATGCAGTGCATGGCATGCACTTTTCTCTAAAGCCAGCAAAACATCTTTAAAACGTTTCCAAAGTTAATATCCTCAGTTGGGCATGACTAAAGGTTCGGTGGTGGGTTTTTTGTTGTTGGTAGCTTTATTCTTTTTAAAGTAATTGCACAAAAGGATGTTTTTCGTTAATTTGATTTGGAGGTAAAATACTTCATTTGCATCATGAAAATATAAATGTTTCTCCTTCTCTGCTTTCCCTCTTTTAACTGTTTGAACTCCTGTGTAGCTGAAAGGAACATGGTGCTCTGGGGAACATTACAGAGGGACAGCAGGAAAATGCAAAATGAGAGATTCAAATATTGTGCTATAGCCAGGAGTTTTGACGTCTGGCCATTATGTCTGAAGGTGGCTTCCTTTCCAGTCAAGTATGTCTATCTTCAGCCACTTTATAGTGTATCCCTGAAGTCATCTATCTGCCTGCATGATTTCCATTTTTTATTAGCAATTGCAAGTCTGTGGGGATCATGCAAGTGAAGGCTAATGTTTATTTCCTAAGTTTAAAAGTCTGTCCCTTGCTCTTTTGATCTGGGCAGAAGGGAGAACTGGTTTTTGTTTGTTTGGGGTTTTTTTTCTGGTTGCAAACATAATGCTACCATTACTTTCAAATGTGGGTTTTGACAGGGTCCACAGAAACCTGGAGGGCTGCATGGGTTATTGTTACTCTTTTTTCAAGGTTCAGGTATGATTTTCATCCAAATAAAGGAAATCAGCTAGAGGTTTTTAGGTCTGAACCTGTCATGATTCAGTAGTTTTTCATCTTCATGCTTTGCTATAGCAGAGGTCTTAATTTAGGGATTAGTTTAGAAAAATCTCACAGCTTAGTTCCACCATGTGCCTGGCCTACCGCTGGTATACCCAGTGTGTTCAGAAAGCTGGCAACAAACTCGAAACTCCAGCCAATATGTTGCCTGTTGCAAAAACCACCAAGAGATTGGTAGGAGGCTTCAAGGGTCTGGGGAGAGCAATGTCCATTTCCACATATGTGTAAGGCACTTCTCTGTGCGTAATCCTTGACTATACTGCAGATATGTTCATAGCATCTGAGAAAGTATCATAAGGAAAGGTTTCTGGTACTCCTACCTTGGACACACGTAACTGTATTTATATTTCAGGGGCATATATTAATGTTATATAAAAAACAACTGATAATGCCATTTTGAAAACCATGTAATTATTTGTATCTCTTTTTCTGTCTGCCTGTCTTGGTGAGATAAGTAATTACGCATCTTAAAGGGATTCCTTACTTCTTCTCTGTATCACTCATCCAAAAATAGAACTTTGGAAATCTAATTAGAGAAAGCAGACAGACAGTATAGAGGAAAAAAAAAAGAAAAGAAAGAGAGGTGAGGCAAGAAACAAAAGAGAAAAGAAGGGAAGGGAAGGGAAGGGAAGGGAAGGGAAGGGAAGGGAAGGGAAGGGAAGGGAAGGGAAGGGAAGGGAAGGGAAGGGAAGGGAAGGGAAGGGAAGGGAAGGGAAGGGAAGGGAAGGGAAGGGAAGGGAAGGGAAGGGAAGGGAAGGGAAGGGAAGGGAAGGGAAGGGAAGGGAAGGGAAGGGAAGGGAAGGGAAGGGAAGGGAAGGGAAGGGAAGAGAAGGGAAGGGAAGAGAAGAGAAAAAGAAGAAAGGAAAGGAAAGGAAAGGAAAGGAAAGGAAAGGAAAGGAAAGGAAAGGAAAGGAAAGGAAAGGAAAGGAAAGGAAAGGAAAGGAAAGAGGAAAGGAAAGGAAAGGAAAGGAAAGGAAAGGAAAGGAAAGGAAAGGAAAGGAAAGGAAAGGAAAGGAAAGGAAAGGGAAAGAAAAAAAGAAGAAAAGAAAAGAAAAGAAAAGAAAAGAAAAGAAAAGAAAAGAAAAGAAAAGAAAAGAAAAGAAAAGAAAAGAAAAGAAAAGAAAAGAAAAGAAAAGAAAAGAAAAGAAAAGAAAAGAAAAGAAAAGAAAAGAAAAGAAAAGAAAAGAAAAGAAAAGAAAAGAAAAGAAAAGAAAAGAAAAGAAAAGAAAAGAAAAGAAAAGAAAAGAAAAGAAAAGAAAAGAAAAGAAAAGAAAAGAAAAGAAAAGAAAAGAAAAGAAAAGAAAAGAAAAGGAAAGAAAAGAAAAGAAAAGAAAAGAAAAGAAAAGAAAAGAAAAGAAAAGAGAAAAGAAAAGAGAAAAAAGAAAAAAGAAAAAAGAAAAAAGAAAAGAGAAAAGAAAGGAAAAGAAGGAGACCTTGCAGAAGTGGGAAGAAGTCATGCAGTGCTTTCACAGAAAGAATCACAGAATCACAGAATCACAAGGTTGGAAAAGACCTTTAAAGATCATCAAGTCCAACCATTCCCATCCTAAGCTAAACCATATCCCTAAGTACCTCATCTACCCTTTCTTTGAACACATCCAGGGAAGGTGGCTCAACCACCTCCCTGGGCAGCCTGTTCCAGGCCCTGACAACTCTTTCAGTAAAAAAAATTTTTCTAATATCTAATCTAAACCTGCCCTGGTGCAGCTTTGTGCCATTTCCCCTTGTCCTATCACCTGTCACCTGGAAAGGATACAGAAAGGTCTTCTGTTTGACATGAAGCCTTACTGAACACCCAGTTCAGATGTTCACATGATCACTTATTAGAAATACACTTGTCTGTGCTCTTGTGTATTTTCTTTATCTTTGGAAAGCATCTCTTTGACGTGAATCTGGCTATTCTCTACTCTGGTTTTCAAATAAAAAAACCCCAATGGCCACAGGGCAAAGCAAAAAATTAATACAGGAAGTGGACAAATGACATCCAGAGAATACAAACACTTGGTCATTCCCTATGGATGATTTTTGAGCATTTTGTTAATAATGTGATAGCTTTTTTGACATCAATTTGTTCTGAATAACTTCAGGTATTATCTCATCCTCCTCAGTATACTATTATCATACTTCTTTTCAAACATTTCAAAAATTGATTTACAAATAATGGTGGGGGAAAAAAAAGAGGAATACCTACCAGATGGTTTCACTTGAGATGAAAAAAAAAAAAAAAAAGATTAAACTGGCTATTACTAAGCTTCTTCAGTTAATTGGAAGATGTTAAAATCCATGTAATTTCGCTCTTGAAATACACGTGAAATAGTTACCAGCATGGTGTAAATATTTACAGTCACATTTTCTGAAAGTGGTTAGATAAAGAACAGCAAAATTTGGTGGGTTTTACATAAAAATCTAAGATGTTTAAATAGATATCTGGAACATGTGGATCAAGAACATGAATAGAAATTTCATTCTGCTGTTAGAGAGCAAGATTCACACCAAAAGATGTTTTTTCTGATGTAGTACAAATCAGATTCTCAATTTAACCCACATCTTCTTTGAAATCTTTTAATATAAAAATGTGAAATTTTAAGATCCATGGAGTGAGCCGGAGAATAATTTGGAATTTTCTTTAAAAGTGTCTTGGTTTCCAAATAACCCTTTTTTCTCACCCCAAAATAAATCTTAACATAGAGAGAAATCAAAATGCATACTTAAGAATAAAATCTATATATTTCTACAGGAACAAACTGTGATAAAATCAAAAAAGCAAAACCATACTTTGTTAATCTTATGGCTGCTATGAATAAGCACAACTCCACCAGCTTATGCACATACTGCAATTTTCTGTTCAGGAATATCTGTTCAAGACAAATTCATGGATAGTACAAGTAGTTGTAGATCTATTAGTCTAGTTAATTTCCACTGGTTTAGTTTAGTCAGATGGGAAGATGAAAGCCATGTTGTTGGGAGTATATTCTTAGAGGAGACAGGATTAACTAGGAATGGAATACAGGTCTCACTTTCCTTGATAGAGGTACAATTCATAGTGTACTTTTTTCCCCCCTTACCTATCTGAAAAACCTTATATGTGCACATTTTTCAGCCAAAACATTAACAACGTAAAAGCTAGCAACTGTATTTTTAAGGAAATCTTGTGCTTTTTCTCTGCATAAATGAACAGACTGTATTTCAGCTTTTCCCTAATGCTTGCCTGTATAGTCCAATTTACATTTTATTATCTTATATTTTTGCACAGCATAGAAATTCTGGTTTATCTGCTTTTTATTAAAAATTGTTGATATGGCATTGTGAAGAACATCTATAAATCCATTTCAACCAGAATATTACTGAAAACCTGAGAAAAACACTGAAAGTGTGGATTGATGCTATGGCACTGGTTCATACTCTGGCATACTGCTACAAGTTGGAAAAAGATTTTCTGCTGTGACTCTGAAGAAAAAACACACTCGTGCTCAAATGAGTTTTACAATCAGCAGTATACTGAGTTCTGTTGATTTTTAAGATAAATCAGACCCTCCAACCACAGTGCGCTGCTTTTTTATAAGAAGTCTGTGTAGACTTTTTATTAAGAATTTTGAAATAAAAGTAAAATGACCTATCTCACAAACTGGGATTGATGCCCAAATTTAGAAAAAGTCAAATTTTAATTATAAAATAGTCCTGCATTTTAAATTTAATTTGTCTGTGAGAAAATGAATAAATTATACCCATTTTCTTTGCCACCTAAAGTTTTTTTTTTGTTTGTTTTTTCCTCCAAAACACCCCACCTGCAAAAATAAATTAGATTTTAAACCAAAGTATACATTAGAGAAAAAGAGTTCCTTTAAAACCCTTGCTGGAAGCAGTCAAGGCCAGGTTGGATGGGGCTTTGAGCAACCTGGTCTAGTGGAGGGTGTCTGCCTATGGCAGGTGGTTGGACCTAGATGATCTCTGAGGTTGCTTCTAACCCCAACCAGTCTGTGATTCTATGGATATGGAGCTCTTCCATCCACGGACACATTTTTTTCAGTAAAAAAAATCAGAAAAGATGTAGAAAATTTTAAGGAAAATTTAGGACATGTCAAGAATATACATGCTTATGTATCCAGTCATATCTGATATTTTAAGGTGGATACATACACAACAATAAAGTACTGCAATGCACATATATTCAGAATATAACATTTTGTTTTTTTAAAGAAATAGTAAGTTTTTTAATGAAAAAAAAACCAGTGGTGTTTCTGACACCCAAAGGGGAAAAATAAAACCTAATCAAAACATTAAAATTAACTTGCACATGATCTTTAACTTGTTGCCCTGCCACACTCAGTGTAAAATATAATATTTCTGTTATGAAATATATATTATATATAATATATAGTGTGTTTATAACATATGGAAAAAACATTTCTGATAAAATATGAATGTCTTACAGTCTATGTTTATTTCAGAAATAGGAAAAAATTAAAACTGGCTATTCATATGAAAGTTGAAACTGTTAGAAGCATCTGAAATTTTTAGTGCATTTCAGTTCTCTTATTTGTAAGTACATTTAACAGAGAATAAAGAAGAGCAGCAGTAGAGGAAGGTTTTTGTACAAGTAACACTTGTTCTTTATTGCTTGGATGAGTCAAAACACAGCAAAACACATGCTATTTCTGCGAAAGTAAGTTAAATTGACAATTAATTCTCTCTATGAAGCTGTCAAATATCAGATACCAGAGATGGATATTTTGTCAGTCTCTAGATGCCTTTATTTGCTGGACTCAGACTTTCACATCAAAGTAGCATCATGTGCAAGCTGAGGGCATCAGTTTTGCATGACAGCTTCAAAAGAAAGGTGCTGAAATCCAGGCATGTCTTGTTGAATTTTGCTTCAGAATTCAAAGAAATTCAGATTTCACTGGGAATTTGGTCTTGCTTCTTTGAAACCATGTCAAAATTATAAATATTACAGTTTTTATTGTATCTTCAGAACTAATAGACACAATTTATACCTCAGTGGATGTCAGTGAAAGCCATGGTCAATCCAATCTCAGATTCTTTGTGCAGTCCCAATCTTAGTAGGTTTTATATACTCAATATGGGAAGAAATAGGCTAAAAAATACACATCTAGAACTTCTGGACTTCGGATAGTTTTAACAGAAATTTATTTCCATCTCTGAAAAAATAACAAAGAGTGAAACAATTTCTGAGAAAAATGGAAATTAGAAAAAAGTTTGTGATTATTTCCTTCAATCAATGCTTATTAATTACCATTAAGAGAAATTGTGTGCACACAAAGAACAGTGAATAAATCCCTAAGCAATGTAATAGAAGCAGAGCTTAACTAATAAAACCAGTTATAAAATGAAAACTTAAAAGAAATGAGTGCTGCATGCAATGGTTATTAAAAGCATGTTGAGCAAAATCTCTGTATATTTTCCATCAATAAGGCAGTAAAATAATAATAAATTGAAACATTGCTTTTCCTTTGAAATGGAGCAGTATCTAAGTAGCAATAGTATCTTCTTGACGTCAAACAAGTATATTTTAAGTAATTAACAGTGAACTATAAATCTAAGGATCAGCAGAAATCTGCTCAGTATCGGAAGAAAGTCGGAGTCAAACGACACATAACTGCTCCTTCTGTAGACTGTTCTATAGGAAATTTTTTTCCCTTTATGTAACAGTTGCTTTGGTGATATGCTTCTGTAGTTTCATGGGAAACCTCAAATCCTCCCACCCTTGCTTTTCCTGATACTTCTTAAAAATTTAGGAAAGAAATAGAAGTGTATACACTTTGCCTTTCTTCTGAAACAGGTCACCAATTTGCTTATTTTGTATCTGTATCCTTTGTACTTTCTCATTAGCATGAAGGGTGTTGATATATCATGGCATTTTCAAGTCCAGGTCTGCAGCATATGTAATTTTTGTTCTCAGGCCTGCTCACTGTACAGGTTCTGGGAAAATGAAACTGATGATTTACAGTATTATGGAGTATAATTTCTAAATTATTTTGGTGCCACTGCTGTGTAAAACCCATTGTGCATCAATAGGATGCTTGCTTCTATGTCATGTAAAAATACTTCAAAACATGTAAGTGGCAGGCAAATCTTTAGTAAAGGGAAAATAAAGATATGTCCACTGCAGAGGTAGGAAAAAATTGCCCAAGGTTGTACGCTAATGCAGGGGACCAGATTTCTCAGCAATGACAATTGTGCTCTTAATAATCATCACTACAAGTCACAGGGGAAGCACTTACTGCTGCTTAGTGGGAAGACAAAGTCCTGCCCAATGTGCAGCAGCAAACATATAACCTGGGGAAGCCCTTGGAGCTCCTTTGGGAGAGGACAAGAGTGTGTAACTTGCCTTCTCACAAAATTACTGTTGATTATAAAGTATTATTTTCACCTACATCACACTGAGTAGCATTGCAGTTGTTTTCTCATGGACCAAGAAATCCCCTGAACTTTGAAAAGTATTCACTTTCAAGATTTCAGGCAGTGATTAATGCCTGTGAACAGCCAGTTCCAGTGGAAAGAGTCACAAAGCTAAGCAGTACCTTGTTCTGTAGGTCGTAACAGCTTCTTTTGTGGGGGCTGGTATTTGTGTAGCACTTTTCATCCTCGAAAGACTGAAAACATACAGACAATAATTAATCTTCCCAGCACCACTATGAGGTAAGTAAACATTGTTAATCCTATCTGATGAATGGGAAAACAGCACAGCTGGGTATTCCTGGTCAAATTGAAGTTGGTGAGTCATAATTTCACCTACAGAATTTAAGAGGTTTGTTTACATGTGATGTTTGTACCACTTTAACTATATCAGCTTGAACTTGGTAAGGTTAAAAAAGGTACGAGCTCTAGAGTGGATCTAGGTGAACTGATATGAAAAATTTCAACTGGAAGAGCTTTTTCAAATTTTATTACTGTGGTAGAAACATTGGTATAGTAATATAGCAGCACATACTCTACTATCTATTTGATAGTATATCTATAGATATCTATCTACTATAAGTGAGGAACATGACAGTTTGGAAGGTAGAGTCACTCTGAACAAAGACCTGGAGAGGCTGGAATAGTGGGCTAACAAGAACCTTATGAAGTTCAACAAAGACAAGTGTAAGGTCTTGCACCTGGCAAAACATAACCATAGTGCAACACAGACTGGGATCCATCTGGCTGGAGAGCTGCTATGTGGAAATAGACCTAAGAGTCCTGGTGGACAACAAGCTTAATATGAGTGAAGAGTGTGATGCAGCAGCAAAGCAAGCCAACAGGATGCTCATCCACAAGGACATCGCCAGCAGAGATGAAGTCACTCTATTCAGTGCTTGTCAGGCCACACCTGAAATACTATGTTGAGTTTTGGTCCCTACTATGCAAAAAAGATGTGGACAGGTTCAGAGGAGGGCCACCAGGATTATCAAAGGACTGTGAAGCCTGTCATATGAGGAAAGGCTGAGACAAATGGGTTTGTTCAGCCTTGAGAAGGCAGCTTAGGGATGACCTCATCACTATACTCCAGCATATAAAGAGTGCCTACAAAGGAGATGGTGACTTCATTGTTACAAAGAGTCTTATGGAAAAGATGAAAGGTAATGGGTGGAAACAACTCCTGGGGAGTGCTGTGTCTGCACTTTTATAATTTTGGAATAAGTTTGCTAGAACTTAACCAACTGAGTTGGTTTCATGCAACAACTTGATTGTTATATTTGGACAAGCAGTCCACTGGTGGAGTGGAAAATACTCAAGGATCCTGCTTCTCCAGACAGAGGGAACCAGAGAATAGTGGTTGTGACCTATCGCCAAGTTACAAGTTGTGGTTCCATTTGCAAATACAGTATTTTTGGGAATTAGAGGTAGCTCTACTCTGTCCGCCTGAACTAGGGCAAAGAATAGGAAGGATTGCAATGTATGCCTTAGTTCAGCCTGCAAGGACAAGGCAGCCCTGACAATATAATTTAGTACATTTGTCCTGCTTGCTCATATTAATCCCAAATTTCAAAAGAGAACACTAGCCTGCTGTACAGCATATGGCTTCCTTGACATGTGAATAGCTTCAGTACCTATTAAGTGTAATGTTTCTTGCTAAGGTGAAAGCTGGGAGACTTTTATACTGTATCTAGTTTGCAGGTTATATGGGTGCCTGGTATGCTGATGGTTTCTTCTTGATCAGTCCAGAGTAAGCCCAGCTCCCTGCTTGCCTGTGCCTCTGGGCTGCGTTTGATGGGAACTTGACCATGGAATGCAGGGGATAGGTATATGGGGTATATTCAGACCTTGCCCTGACACTGAGTCAGGAAGGACATGCATGACGTTCCACACTTTGAGTATAAACTTCTTGGCCCAAGGTCCAGCAAAATGTCCAAACCCTGCAGTTCTGTGCCTACAGTTCTACGTGACTCCATAGCTGGCATATAGTTTCAAATGCCTCAATGTTGGAGGTGAATTGCTTCTTAATGAGACCATTTAGATAGAGAAAACTACACCTACCAAGTTCTACCACTTGCCATTTTTCCATATGTCAGTGCTATTGCCATTTTATTAATAGAACAGGATGAAAAACAATAAATTTAGTTTCACTGCAGAAAGTTTGTAAAAATGTTCCTGGGCATCTATTTTTAACTGAAAAGATCTTAAACTGAAGAGCCACATCCAGTTTCCTCAACCTCGTTTGAAAATTTAATTCTTGTTGGATTTGGATCTTGCCAGAGTTCTTTTCCCACTTTGGTAATAATAGAGGATATCACAAATGAGCACTAGTCCTTTTCTTAATCTTAAACATTGCGATCAATCATTCAGTTCTTCAGTTCCATGAATATTTTGCAGCCTGAAGCATTTTTAAGAGACTGTCATGTCTGAAAACCATTATAAACTTTTAACTTTCTATCTGTAATGATGTTAAAGATGAAGATTGCTCATGACAAGAAGAAGAACATTCATGACAAGTTCTCCTTGAAGAAGAACCACCACTGATAGAACAAATTTCTCTGCCCTTTTCTGGTATTTGAATTACACGTTGCTTTCACATTTTGTCATAGCTGGGTGTCAACCAGTTGGCTGCCTCCCAGCTTCTGTTAGCAGTTTTTCTGTATTTTGATAAGTCAATTCCTCAGTAAAATATCCTGGATGATTGAATCTTCATCTCAGAGGAGGAAAAAAAGATTTATGTTTCAAGTAACCCAGGTCCCCCTTTAGATAAGTAAAGAAACCATGTGTTCTGTTTATCAGGGCACCAGACTGCAATAACAGATGCTTCTCTACCACCTTGGTTACTGAACATCAGTTATTGCCTAGAGCTAGGCTTCAAAGAGATGAATAGAGCACAAGGAAGTCCAACAGCAAGACTGGAGCAAAACAAGATTGGTTTAACTTTGTGGGTGAAGGACATGGAAGAGAAAGAAAGCCCTTAACCTCAATTTTCTACTAAAATAGGTCATGAGTGAGTTAGATCTCCATGGAGCTAATGGACAGATACAAAACCTAAGATTAGTCAATAACAGCATCATCTGGCATTTCTGCTTTTAAATGCTGATGAGAGGTAAATTAACCCTTTTAATTATTTTGCATTGTATCCCCTGCTTCTCTTTATTCATAGCGATGGACAGTATTGTCCTTACTATGCAGTTAGAAACTATACAGGGAAGGACTTAATAGTAACTATTTTATATTTTGAAAAAAAAAAAAGAAATGAAATTATGAGATGAAAAACCAATTCAAATACCTTGTGCTGCAAACATGCTGAAAAAGAAAAAAGAAAAAAAAGAAGAGTGCATCTGCCATGAAACCTGAAATAAACAACCTGCTCAGGAAATGGATTGACCTCTTCCTGACTTAGGAAACAGTACAGCCCCAAAGCCTTTTTTTCTGTTTTCTGACCCATCATGCATTTTATCAAAACTAATGTTAACTTTATTGAATACAAAACCAAACAAACAACATAGGGAGATGAAATAAAATTATCTAAAGCTGGAAAAAAACCCCACATTCAACTGTCAAATTCAAGCCTTAGGACTTAGCTTGTTCCCAGAAAGCTTTTTCAGTTCTATAGGTTGCACAGAATTGTTTCCACAATCTGAGACCATTTCTTTCTTTTTGATTTATGTTGTCCTCCTCCATGTGGGTGGTTTCCAGTTGATAGTGTATGAGTGCTGAGGCAGCCAAGGTTGTTTGGTCTGATTTTTAGACAGTTGTTAAAAAAAAGTATATGATGCCTTCCTTCCCACTAAATAGCAGCAGTTAAAGGAAACAAATATCTTTAGTTCAGGATTCATATCAATATCACACTGTGCAAACAATTATTTTGTTTTGTGAAAGCTTTTTCACCCCCCCTCTGAGTTTTCCTTGGAATTGTATAGTTAAATTGCAAGCCACATATGCAAAACCAGAGTTCAAAAATGTGTATGTGTTGTTTATATAGTAGATTATCATTACAAAATTATTTTTATTTTTTTTCCAAATTATGAAAACTGCACTGCTTTCAATAATCAGTACTAAAGAATGGCCTTTTAGAAAGAAACCCCCAATTTTTCATGTGCACCAATACTCTTCCTTTTCTTGAGGAAGTCATCAATGTTGCCAGCACTCCATGCTTCTGAAATTCAAAGGATTTTAATTGTAAGAGTTGAAGAGTCCAGTGCTTTGATTTTGAAGATTTATACATCGATGAAATCATAGAATCATTGAATGATTTTTTTTTCAAGGAACCTTAAAGAACAGCTAGTTCCAGTCCCCTGCTATGGGCAGGGACACACTCTGCTACACAGGGTTGCCTAAAGCCTCATCCAACCTGGCCTTGGACACTGCCGGGAAGGGGGCAGCCACAGCTGCTCTGCGCAGCCTGTACCAGGACTTTCTTTCTTAATCTACCCTGTTCATTTTAAGACCCCTCATCATATCACTACATGCCCCTGTAAACAGTTTTTCTCCAGCTGTCTTGTAGGCCTCTGTTAGGTACCAGCAGGCTGCTAGAAGGTCTCCCTTGAGTCTCCTCTTCTCCAGGCTGAAGAACCTACACTCTTTCAACCTGTCTTCATGGTAAGGGTGCTCCAGCCCTTTGATCATCTTAGTGACTCACTCCAACAACTCCAGGTCCTTCTTTTGTTGGGGATGCTGAGCTGAATGCACTGCTCCAGGTGGGGTCTCATGAGAGCAGGCAGGGAGAAGATGAGGTACTTAGAGATATGGTTTAGTAGAGAACAAGTACGGTTGGACTCAATGATCTTAAAGGTCTTTTCCAACCTAGTGATTCAGTGATTCTGTGATCTTGTGTTAACATGCACCTTGGAACAACACCTTGTCATAAGGTGGGGAAAAGAAGGAGGCAGTAGTAACTTTTTTAAAATTTTTTTTAAATTTTATTTTAAATATGCTGAGATGATCTATCCATTGGAATTTTTGCAGTACCCTGTTCTTTTCTGCATACAAGGACAGTAGACTATGAACAGTATATTTCCAGTGAATGGATGATTCATTATGGGAAAGTGGTTAAAACATTAAGTAACTATATCTAGAACCAAATATATGTTTTCTCAACTAATCCACTCTAAAAAATAGTCGTGCCCATGATGTGCTGGTGTTTCTGTATAACATAATCCATGTTATTTTTAATAGGATTCCGAATGGCTCTTTTCTCCTTCACTCAATTACTGCACTACACCATTTAGAAGGCCCTTTGTTACTGCTACATGGGATATGTCGCTGTGCACTCTCTCTCTGTACATACAGATAGCAAGAGAAGTGCACACAAAGTGAAAAAACAATTGTTTTTAAAATTTCATCTAAAGAGTAGGAGAAATAATTCAGAAACCTCAACCAAAATAATGTATATTACTTTGAATAAGACAGTTTCATAGGAGCACAGCAGCTGAAATAGTAATTCTCAGTTCTTCCGACGTAACTTTCCACCCTCCAGCTGAAGACAAGATAAAAGCAAGGGCCTGACCCTAGAGTCCCACTTGTGTTTTGAGATCATGAGATTACATCAAAATCTCAGCCTATATTTCAAAGGAAGTTTCTAGCCCTTACATGGAGAAAAGCTTAACAATGTGAACTTGCAGTGTCTGCTCAGACAGACACTCTACAACGAACACTTGTATTTTCAGACTGCAAGAAAGATGTATGTCAATACAAATGTTTAGTCCTGTGTCCACTATAAATATGAAATACTAAGTACACATTTACATTTTATAGGGTAATAAAAGAAATTGGAATACTTTCCTGTGTTAATAGTATGATACCTGTTTTCCTTCTTAATAAGGTGGTTCTTAGCATAGTGGTACTGTGAAAATACAGTTCTCTTCCTTTTAAGTTAAATAATGAACAGTGAATCTGATGTTTATTCTTATGTAGTCATTGCTATATTTAAGGGGTATATTTTTGATTCTTGGGATTTTTTTTTTCTGAAAGATGGTATTCAGTTCAGTGTGCTTTGGTCTCTGCTGGTAATTTCACATCTAGCATAAAAAAACAGAGTTCTAATAATTCATCAGGTTGCATTGCTAAGGTGCTGCTCTTCTCCTGGGAGTCAGCAGAGTTGTCCTGATGCTTGAGAGAACAGAAGACTCTAGGGAACTAATTTTTTTCCCCATATGCACAGAAGGCTGAGGTGAGGACAGAAAGACTGCGAAGAAACCTATCAGTGTGCCTTTTCTGTAGCATCAGAGGGATTGGGCTGATAAAAAAACTGTGAGGAAGTAGAGATGAGTTATAAAAAGGTGCAACACACCAACAGCTCAGTCCGAACTTACACACAAACTCAGGATAAACGTTATCAGGAGGGATGGAGACGTGATTTCAAAGCAGTTAAGGAGGAAGGAATACAGGCGAGCCAAAAATAGTCTTGGAACAATACAGTGATTCAGTTTCAATTAAGGTAAGTGCTATCAGAAACTTCCTTGTGGCTTGACCTTTGGGCCAGGAGGCAGAGAGAACCATAGTTATCCTCTCACTGAAATTCTGAACAGGTTCCCCTAAGAGTTTTAGCACAGATAGAAATTTTGAGGTAGGATTACTCTGGAAAGATTAAAAGCCCTCTTTTGCTGCTATGTATTACAGCAGATGATCACAATGAAACCAAACCAAACTAAAATTCAAATAAAATAAATTTTTAAAAAATATTTTCAGCTTTAAAATATTTGCAGTCTAAATTATATTTTACCATGCAATCAGAATAACTTTTCCTACAATTTTCATAAAATATATTTCATACCAAATTTAAATGAAACATAAAAAAGCCCAAAAAGAGAGTAAGAAGGCAGGACATTGATATGATCTTTAGCTCATTTAGGATACTTTCCTTTGTATATTCCCTACGAACTTTAAGAAACAGTATGTCTTAAATCCACAAGACTGCAGAACCTTCTGTAGTGCCCAAAGTATGTTTGGATGTTGCACTAAGAAAATGTTACTCTCCATTATGAGTATGACTCATAGTCATACTGGGATTTTAAAAAAAATATGTCTGTGGATGGGATTCTTATCCCCTAACTTTAGCCAAATGAGGAGGCTACACCATTTTAGTTTTCTAAGCTTCTTCTAGGCTGAAGACAGGCATCTTCCATAGTGAGAGAATCTTAGTAACTCGGGCAAGAAATCTGAACTTTTAAGCAGCTAAAGTTGGTGAAAGGAAACCGGATCTTTTTCCATGAAGAAATATGAGACCAAAATCTTTATATGTCTTTACAGGGAGTAGACTTTCATTTCAGAGGCTATTCCAGTAATTATAGAAATAATGCAATTACGCAGATGAATGATACAATGGTGTAAGAAAGAATTAGCCCCTGGAAACCTTAAAAAAAAAAAAAAAGGCCATGCTGCAGGTTTGGGGTTTTAACACAATGCTTCTGTACTCTGTTTGAAGGGGATGGTAAAGAAGGAAATGTAATTTCTCATTTTAAGGAGTGACAGGAGAAATAAAATCCAGGTATTTCTAGTACTTCTAAGACAGTGTAAAATTTTGCAGTAAATTCTGTGTGAACAAGGAAGAAAATCACAAGACATCTACCCTGCAAAAATAAACCAAAAACACAGATTTACATTAACTGCTTTCCATAAAGCAGATTTTCAAGGAATATTGCACACATTTTATAATTATTAGATTCAGGGGAATTTCTGACCAGCAAGGCTGATCTACATTAAACCACACCTATAGAAAACCCCTCTCATGTTCTGCAATTAATTACAAAATTAATTATAAATTGAAAATTATGCTATTATGCTTAAGTATTTTGTGGTGCTAATAATGTTGAAGATCTGATTTTACTACCAGTAAAAAATTCCAAATCTTTACAAACTTTGAACTTCAAAGCCATTAATGATTACTTGAAATTAGTGGTAAGTTTGGTTTTTATAAAGAAATGTCTACTTCCTGTTGGAAGGTAAGAAATATCACAGTCTCAAAATTTACATGCTTTATGGCACATCTATATACATGTAAAAGAATTATAAAGAGAAGGACCCTTTACAAAATAACATTTAAGTTTTCATGTTGACAGGAATTATTAACTTAATTTTATCTGTTCCGACTGCTGGGAGTTGAAAGCATAATGGTGTTTTTTCAGAGTAAAATATATTCAACACCCTGTTGGCTTTGTTTTTGTTTTATACAACTTCATTCCTTTTAAAAATAAATCTGTTTAAATTTTAAGTTGCCTGCAATCAAATTTGATGTTGAGGTCTGATGAAAAATCAGTCATTTAAAAATGTCTGGCCAGACTGTAGGAAAGGATGAAAGTGCCTATCCATTTTGCAGCTGAGCCTGGTTTCTCTGAGTTAGAAACACAATTTTCTCTTTCAGTGCAGACACACTCACAAAAAAAAAAAAAAAGGCTCATGCTTCAAGAAAGGCTGAGAACGCATCAGTGATGTCAGGCACCTTCTCAGGTGCACAGCTCCTCCCTCCTGGCCTGAGGAATGCAGCAGTATTCCTTCCCAATCTTCTCATTTGGATGTTTTACAGCAACAGAATATCAAGCTTTTTCCCTCTCTGCAGCCAATCACAAGGCAGTAAAAGGTGATGCAGTTAGGTGTAAACCTAGGCTGGGAGGTATAATTTCAGTTCCATTAGCACTGCCATCTGTTTCGACTCAGTAATACAAGGTACTGACAGATGGGCATTCTGCTTTTGAGTTCATGCTGTTAAATACTGAACCATTGGCTAATACTGCCATTCATGATCAAATTAATGGTAAGACTCTTCTACTCTCCAGCTAGATACCCAGATCCTACAGAGTATTATCTATGATACCTAGATCCTTTCACTAGCTTCCCCCCAAAAGAGGAAAGAGGTGGGTTTTTTGCATGTCTGGCCAGTTTCCAGTGACAGAACAAGAGGTAATGGGCATAAACTTGACTACAGGAAGTTCCACCTAAACATGAAGAGGATCTTCTTTACTGTGAGGGTGACAGAGTGCTGGAATAGGCTCCCCAGAGTTGTTGTGGAGTCTCCTTCTCTGGACACCATCAGAACCCACCTGGGTGCTCTCCTGTGCAGCCTACTCTAGGTGATCCTGCTCTGGCAGGGGGGTAAGACTAGATATTTCCAGAGGTCCCTTCCAACCCCTAAAATTCTGTGATTCTGTGAATACTGGAGGATGTCTCACTCCAGAGATGGGTATGACTGAACAGTAATTCCTTTCTAGTCCAGAGTCCAGGTAAGAGATTTGGCTGGGTCCAGTTACAATGCACACATCTTAACACAATTAGGAATCTTGGGCTGATCAAGGAGTATTTCTTTTTATTTTACTATCTTACTGTCACTGCCACAGATGTGTGAGCTGAATGATTAGAAGTAAAACGCTGCTAAAACAGTTTGTGAGTTATGGTTAATCTGTCTCAGGTGAGCTGTAGCTAAACACATGAGGTTGACTGCCTCGCAGATCTGAGATTCATTTATCCAAGTATAGTATTTGCTGTCTGGACTACTACATCTGAATCACCCTAGGCTCTTTTTCCATAGTAAGTAAAGAGAAATAAGTGCTTCCAGGAAATAATTAATTTCATGCTATAGTAGATGTTTAGGTACAGATAAATCATACTATTTCTTTTCATTGACATCAAAATGGCTTCATTTCAGTAAAAGTAATAGCACACCTCACATGAAAACTTGCACTATTTTTTAGATTATTACTGACATTCTAAAGTAAGTAGTTTAAGACCAGTATATAATTCCATAACCACACTGCATAAAGTACTAGACCTATGTTACTCCGGTTGTGGAATCTGAGACACTCATGGAAAGGCTTAGAGATTTGGAAGTCAGAGGATGAGAGCTGGTGTCTCCCAGGGCAGGAGGTGCCACACAATGGGTTGAAGTGGGGGCTGTAGCCCTCTGCTTTTCCTGGGAAACCTGCTCTCCCATTAGATTTTCTTTGTGGTTAGAGCCATGCTCAGTAGCTCCTGCCCTATTTCAGTACCAAAGTGCCTGGCCTTGGGCCTCAGCTGTAACTGGCTGGTAGTGTCTGAAAAGAAGGAATTTTAAGATGGGTTCAAAGGACTTTTTATAGACTATTCCCGAGGTCCCTTCCAACCCTTACAATTCTGTGATTCTGTGATGGAAAAAGAACAGTTAATAGAAAATTAAAGCTTAGAGGGAGGACCCTAAATTTTCCTGTTAGAAATAGACAATAGAGGTATACTTGCCGAGGCCTGGGAATGAAAACAAGTAGTGTATGCTTGATATAATGGAGAAGACATAGTCAGAAGAGAAAGGAAAACCAGGATGGAACTTTCTTGAGCAGCATGCTGAAAGAGGATGGTTGCAAATTATTCTATACTTAAACCTGAGAAAGGTGATGCGAGGAGATGGCAAACTGCCATTTTATCAAAGGCTGAAGTTTAAAACAGTATACAGAAAATCTGCAAGTATTAACATAACCTTGATTTGTGGGTGATGAGATTTGTCAAATTCTGATGATGCCAAAGTAAGCATTGAAGTGTGAAGTGAGGTGAGGGGTGGCAAATGAGTTGGGAGAAAGGAGGAAAGCTGAAGTGCTATTTATGTTAGAAACACAAGCTGACAATTAAAGATATACTTTTGGAATACAGAATTACAGCAGTAAATTGCCTGCAAAAAAATCAGTTCAATCTGCATCTATGATTGAAGCTAACCTAACAAGGTATAGAGGACGAAGTCTTGTGACCTAACTCTAGAAAACACATAGGAATTTGATGAAAGCAGTCCTTTAAAGGGCACAGTAAATAACAAGTGACTAAAAAGCTAGGAGGAGACATAGAAAAGGGCTCAGACTTGGAAGGCAATGTAACACAGCTGACAGTATCTCGTGGAGAATAAAATGCTTAACCATGGAAGGTCGTTGACAGAGAGAATAATCAGGGTGGATAGAGTACAGTTGTTTACATTTGCCTAAGAAATTACCATCTGAAACTCAGGTGATGAGTTTAAGCTGAGGGAGCAAGATACAAAAGCTGAGAAAGGGGTGAGTGCAGGCGTGAAGGACTTGTGACTGCCACAGGGTCAGGCGGACACATGGAGATGGTAGGCCAATGTCCCTGCTTCAAGAGCAGCAATCTGAAGAATCTTGATGGCCCAGGGAGCATCACAGGACTTGCTCTACGGCTGTTTTAAACAGCTTTTTCTCTCACAGCACTGCCAAACATGTTCACAGTTGAGAGCATGGAAGAGACAATAACCACTGCTGGCTGCCAGGCAGCGAGAGGTGCAAATTGTCAAACGGTTGAACTTTCCGGAGGGTGGTCTAGACATTGACAGAGATCTCCTCTCCAGAGCTCTCCAAAAAAAGGTGCAAAGGTGGTGTATCCCCAGAGAAAATCCAAAGGCATGAGCAGACAGTCAAGGATTTGGAGGAGGAGATTACAGCCAAGTCAAGAGTAGATAATAGGTATCCGCTTATTGTGATGTATTTCCAGTGCACTGCTCAGAGCTCCTGGGGTTTCAGCTCTGTCACTTGCAGAGCACTTTGCCATCTGCACCGCAAATGGTGTGAAAAGGTGTTTAATTCAAAGTGGCAATCATATAGAACAGTGAGTAAACGATGGACTCAGCAAGAGAGAATAGTTGGTTAAAATCATATATTTTTTATACTTCCAAAAACTTTTAAGACATTTGATTATTGTTAAATCTTCCTTGAAATTTTACTTGGTGCCGACCTCTATAAACAATTTGCATTCTCTCCCAAAAAAGCTTCACTGTCCAATAATACTAGTGTTGAGAGCTTTCCTTTGGTATTTATCCCTTATAACAACCCAAATCAGAAAGTAAATGGAATTTTAACTCTCTTCATCTACCTATCCTGTATACAGATGGTTTCTTTCTATAAATTTATTTTGCCATTTAGTGTTGAAAGGTAAAAAGAAGTATTAAATTCTGTCCATAGAATATAATAAATGAAAACAGCATGTGTTTGCCTATATAGCACATTTAATCATTGGGCTATAATAGGCATCACTGAATATATCTTGGTATATATTTGCGACAGATTCGTGAACAGTGTTATTCAGGATTAAACCTCATATTGAAAAAAAAAAAAAAAATCAGCTGTTTAGGAATTAAAATATGAAAATATTTTCCAGTCCCTTATGCAAAATTAAGCTATATAACTTTACGTATTTATAGCCTGATGTTTAATATGCTTTATCTACTGCAATGAAAATTTTAATGATGTCTTAATATGTGTGTTTTTCTTCATATTTTCACATTCTTTTTCATTGTGCTTCCTCTGCATTATATCTTTACCTTTTCTGCATCATCCCAGTATTTTAAACCAATTATTCTTAGAGCTAACTAAACTTATTGTTAGAAAGTGCCTTATTTACACATCTTCCTTGACTTTTATTTAATATCCTTATTCTTAGGAGAACTATAAGCTTCATTGTGTTAATTAGAATTCCACCACAGCTTCATGCTACAACTGAACAGAAATTTAACAACAATGAACAGAAGTAATTCCTAAAGAAATTGTGACATATAAAAATGCCTATTTACTGTAAATTGGAAAAAAGAAAAATTGAAACTTTCTCCAGAATCCAATTAACAAAGGCTCGATTTTAAAACCTCATGATTATTATTTTTCTATAATCTATTATGATTATAAATAGAAGAACACATATATACTTGAATTTATAAGTTTGGATTTACTCTGAACAGAAGGAAAATTAAATATTCTGTTCTTTTAAGTTTGCTGATGAACATCTTACAGAAAGTGAAACACTTAAATACCTTTTTAGACATAGATTGGAAAAAACCCACAAGCCCACTCCACTGACAGAAAGTTGCAAATCTTGCCATCATTGAACAACAGGCCTTTTATTGGATGCCTAAACATGCATTTAGGAACTTGAATTCAGACTCTTACTCCTTCAAATTTTATTTCCTGGTCACCAGAACCATTGAGCAGCTTCTTCTAAGACTCAAATGCCTGAAGTTCTGCTAGCTGTGATTGTGCAGGACATACTACACATTGAATACAATGCAGCAGGCATCATTTATTTTTTTCATTTTATGGGAAAAATGTGATAGGATAGATTTTGGAAATGAGTAAAAAATGTACCTAGCCTTTATTCTTTTTCCCCCTCTATTTTCATATGGAGACATAGGCTGGCCATGAAACTAATATTATCAGGACATAGTACCGCTATGCAAATTCTTCACTTGGAGCAGTACTGACCTGGTTTTGGTTAGGGTAAGTGTTAATTTTAACAGGGAGGTAGGACAGGACACAGCCAGTACAGGTGACCCAAACTAGCCTAAGGGGTATTCCATTCCATATGATGTCATGGTCACCATAAAAAAGGGGCTAGTTGGGGAGGGTCAGCTCCAGAAAGGTCTGACTGTGGGCTGCGTGTCCGGTCGATTGTCGGGTCTCTAAACTGCATTGTGTTATCACCTGTTTTTTACATTCTGTTATAAGCGCTATTGTCATTTCCCTCTCCCTTTGCTGGCCCCGTAAACTGTCCTTATCCCAGCCCACAAGGTTTGCCTTCATCTTCCAATTCTCCTCTTCATCTGCCCGGGGCCGGGAACTGGGTGAGTGAGCAGCCACATGGTGCTGAGCTGCCATCTGGGGCTGAACCATGACAACTACTGATGAATTCCTGAAGCCTTCTCACTTCATACTCACAGTTGCCACCTCTCTATGGTCTGAACAGAACACTCCAACTTTTGGCTCTCACACCGCATGACAGCTTGTGACACCTCAAAATGCAGGGGGACCAATGTCACTGCCACGTGCAGTGGAGCATGTTGTTCCAAGTGACTCCAACAACTTTCATCTAGAGCACGACGACTCCTGCAGGAAGCAGCCCCTGCCTGAGACATGGGCAAGTTAATTGATCGCATATTTCCCTTGTGTTATTTTTTGTGGGGAAACAAGTGAAAACAACAAGCAAAACACTTTACCTTTTTTTGTTTAGGAAACACTCATTACTCTGATGAAACCTTTGGACGCTGGCAATAAACAGTTTTAAATCTGAGACTAGGTCACTCAATGATCTTTATACATAACACAGCACTTGAGGCACACTTCAGCATCATATGGTACAACTTATATTTCACCCAATGTACTTACTTGATCTTGCAGGGGCATTTGAATGTATGAGACCATTTGCTGCTTCTTGCCAAGATTGCCTTGTAAATCATACACTTTGTTTTGAGAGGTTTTATAGGCCATTTGTGGGTGGAAGTGAGGAGTCAATAAATAGTACAGCTACATATCTGACGTATGGTAGAGCAAATAGACTGAAAATCTTAGACTGATGTAGAGAGATATAAAGTACATGAATATGCCACTAGTAGGTCTTCAAAACAAGCTAGATTATTAAAACTAGCCGTATTGGCAAGTAAGAAAATGGCAATTAATTTAGCCAACTGCGTGCATTTCTATTTCTGCAAGAGGTCAGCCCAAACAAAAAGATGAACTGAACTGTGGAAAAATTCCAGACCACAGCCTCAGTGCAGCCATCTAGGTTCACAAATCCAAATTCGACATATGACTCCAGCTGCCCCGAGCTCTACTCCTGTAATTTGTTCATCCTGGAATCTGACTCTATTTGATGACTTTGCTGTTTTCTACCTTCAGATCTACTTTTCTCTGGACTATGTGAGATGACTGCCTTATAGTTGTAGTGTTAGAACGAAGTGATGAAAAGCCTTCCATATAGTGGCACAGTAGGATATGTTAATTGCAGCAGCGCAAACAACTGCTTAGAGTCTGGAGTAGAAAAGATCAATGCCTTGGACACAAGGGTCCTAGTCATAAAATGCATCAAGGAAGTCAAATATACTCTTTTTCTTGAATAGGACTTTGCTGGATGTCTAAGCTGATGTGCAAATACTTTCAGTGTTCAAAAACCTACAGAACAGTCTATCTTGAGGATCACTTCCAACCATCCAATGTAGCAACAGCAGTTTAGGTAGGACTTTTTGTGCATTCAGTTAGAGCAGTTTGTAGACTAAAGTAATTATTTCAGTTCTTTTACTGGCCTTTTGGTTTTGTTTTCTTTTGAGGAGGGTTGGTTTTTTGGGCTTTGACTATTTTAACTGCCAACTGAAGAGATTTGTGTGTGCTGCATATTCTTTTTCCTTCTTGTTGTTTACATTATCTAACACCTGCTCTGTGCTTTCAGGATCTCAGAAACCATAGTGGATTTCTACAAGGCCCTTGAAAATAAGTAGGGTACATGAAGGGGCTCAAAGCTTAAGTAGGAATAGAAGTATGCTTGGAGCTATTTTTACAGATCTTTCACCAGTCATGCTATGTAAGTATCTGGGCCTGGTCATCAAAAATAGAAAAATGGACCTATACTTTTGGATAAGCAGCACCTGACCTATGCAACAGTTTAGTGTCTTTTTTTTTCAAGCCATCCGCAATTATTTGCCTCACCTTTATCTCTGACTATATTTATGGTATGAAACTTCTCATTTTAGCCATATGTTCTCTCTGCTCTTCACTGACTCAATGACAACTTTTGTAAACAAGAGGAACAACATCAAAGAGCTTTCTACATAGTTCTTCCCTGTCCTTCCCTGTTCCCTTGTAATCTCAAACACAGATATTATCCTAGTTACAGAATCACAGAATTACAGAACGGTAGGGGTTGGAAAGAGTTTTGCTTTCTGATACATAAAACCCAGTACTCGGTCAGTGAGGAAGGCAGTGGTGGCAAAGGTAAATTCTCTGGCCTAGAGCTAGATTAAGGAGACAGGGGGTTCCCAGAGCCAGGGAAAACTGAGGGAGAGTGAAGAGATCCACCAGGATCTGGTAGCTCTCAGAGCAAGGCTGACATGACCTGAGAGAGGCTGACATGGATTGGCTGTTATCAGGAGCAACCATGGGAGATTTAAATGTCCCTAAGGAGTGCTAGCAGGTGTGGTGTGGCAGTTTGCTTCTAAGAGCACACAGGCAGGGACCTACAACCTTCCTGTAGGCCTGCAGCCCAGGCAAGTGCTCTAGGTCTCTGCCAAAATTGTGAGCAGAACTAAAGGGCCATCAGAACTAAACCCAGTGTTCCTACAGAGAACATCTTCCCTGAGATGTCTGATGCATTCACCCTGACAGAACTGGTAAGCAAGGAGACTTCAGTACAGGGGGTGTGTTGCAGCAAGTGCACAGACCCCTCTAATAAAAAGGAAAGCACCTACACAAGGTGTACAGAGGTTGATGATCTGTTGTGTCAGGTGGCCAAGTTGCAGGAAACAGTTAAAAGGTTGCTTAGCATTATAGGCATCAACTGAGATTGGTGGTTTCATAACCAAGTATCTGTAGTAGACACCACTGAGAATGAGGCACCTTGGACCCTTGTGATCCACAAAAGCAGGACTCTGATTCAGTCTCCACTCTCCAGCTTCACAGCCAAAACCAGTTATGAATCTTTAACAGTTTCAGACACCCATGATCAAGGTCTGCAATGAGAAACTGTACCAGCAGCACACAGTGGATGGCATAAAAAGAAATGACATGTACTTGAACTGAATGACTCTGTGTTAAGGGGCACTGAGATGCCCTTATGCTGACCTGATAGGGAATCACAATAGATATCCTGTCTTCCAGGAGCCAAGATCCAAGATGTTGCCAAGAGGGTGCTACAACTTGTCAAGAGCAAAGACTACTATCCACTGGTACTCTTGCACATGGGCATGAATGACACTGCAAATTGGAACCTGGGTAGAACCAAGGAAGACTATAAAGTCCTGAGGGTACAAGAGAAAAACATTGGTACCCAAGTTGGAGGAGAGGGGGCAGCCAGAAATAGACGGATAATAGACATCAACTCCTTGCTACTTGGTCGGTGCCATCATGAAGGATGTGCTTTTATGACAATGGGACATTCTTTGATGACTATAACCCCTTAGGGAGGGATAGAATCCACCGGTCTAAAAGAGGCAATGGAATCTTTGGCAGCACACTGGCCACTGTGTGAAATGTGCTTTTAACTGAAGGAGTCCGGGGGCAGAGTCCCAAGTTGCAATGCTCATGCCATTGGGTCCAACTGGGGAATAAGCCAGTCCACCAGAGTGGTGGCATATGTCCCTTAGCTGCCTCCCAAGATGGGAACCAAAAGGCCAAACAACTCAAGGGTGCATGTGGCTATGGCAGACTGTTTTGCATCCCTCCAGGGAAACCTGCATGCGCAATTATCGTTCTGAATTGCTTGTACACCAGCACACACAGCATGGGGAATAAACATGAAGAACTAGAGGTCTGTGCACCGTTGTGGGGCCACGGTCTTACTGCAGTTACAGAGACATGGTGGGATAACTTGCATGACTGGAATGCTGTCATGGATGGTTACATACTTTTTAGGAAAGTCAGGCCAGCAAGGCGAGGTGTTGGATTGCTTTTTCTGAGGGAACAACAGGAATGTATTGATCTCTGCCTAGGTGTGAAGAAGAAGTGAAGAGTTTATGGGGCAAGGATTAAGGGGGTGGGCCAACGTGGGTGTTGGTGTTTGTGGGTGTTTACTACAGGCCACTTGATCAGGAAAATGAATTTGATGAGACCTTCTACAGAGAGCTGGAAGTAGCATCACAATTACAGGCCCTGGTTCTCATAGGGGATTTCAACCTCCCTGATATTTGCTGGCCAGGCAACGCAGCCAGGCACACAGAGTTACTGGTGCAGGTTAAGGGCTGACCTGCTGGGAAGCAGTGCTGTGTAAAACAGCCTGGGATTCCTGGTGGACAACAGCTCTCCATGAGCCAGCAGCGTGCCCTCGTGGCCATGAAGGCCAGTTCCTGGGATGTAATAATGAGAGTTTGTTGGCAGGCCAAGGGACGGTTATCCTCCCCCTCTACTCTGCCCTGGTGAGGCCACAACTGGAATATTGTGTTTGGTTCTGTGCTCCCCAGTTCAAGAAAGACAGGGAACTACTGGAGAGAGTCCAGTGGAGGCCTACAAAGATGATGAGGGGACTGAGGCATCTCTCTTACGAGGAAAGACAGACAGAGCTGTCTCTGTTTATTCTGGAGAAGTCTGAGAAGGGATCTTATCAAGGATTTTACATATCTGAAGGGTGGGTGTCAAGAGGATGGGGCCAGACTGTTCTCAGTGGTGCCTAGTGACAGAACAAGGGGCAACATGCACAAGCTAGAACAAAGGAAATTCAGTCTCAGGAAAGGAAAAACTTCTTTACTCTGAGGGTGTCAGATCAGTGGGGACAGGCTGCCCAGAGAGGTTGTGGAGTCTCCTTTTCTGGAGACACTCAAAACCCACCTAGATGCTGTCTTGCGCAACCTGCCCTAGGTAATCCTAATTTAGTATGGAGCTGGACTAGATGATCTCCAAAGGTCCTTTCCAACCCCTACCGTTCTGTAATTCTGTGATTCTGTAACTAGGATAGCTCATAGAAATATTTGCCAAAAATAACTTCATAAGATTTAGATTAATATTATCCACTGTAATCTGAGCAATCAGTTTTAACATAAAAGAGAATTCCTAAAAAAAAAAAAAGGATGTCTAAGTTCTGTTTTGTCTGCATGTCACAACTAAACATACAGTGATAAAAAAGATAAACTTATGATTAATAATTTTGGTCAGTTTCATTTCAACTAGCTAGTATCAACATCTTATATGTAAGCATTTTCTCCATAAAAGCTGTAAAAGATGTTTTAGATAAACTAGTAGAGAGTTACCTAATTTGATATATCTACCGTTTTTTTCATTAAGGTGTTCAGTAAATAAAAAGTCTTCTTTCCCCCTTTTTAAGATACTGTAAATTTTTTGCACTGTATGGAGTTTAGAGTGCATCTTAAAAGGTGGAGACAACCTTTTAAAAGTAAGATAAATGTAAACTCACTGTTCACATCTACTCAGAATTTATCTTTTCTCTGACAAGTGCTATTACTCTAGACATTTACTTTCTTTTTTCTTTATTTTATTTATTTAGTTATTTATTTATTTAGTGGAAGGTACTTCCCTGGCCTTCACTCTTGATTCCATTACTATGACCCATCAATCTGTCATGCAATGCCCTCATGTAAGTCCAGGAAACTATAAATGTAATAACAAGTTACTGTATTGTTGCTGGGTTGTTTCTTTTTTTTTGTCCCTATCATGCTATAGAATTCTCTTTTTGACATTTTTGTATTTATGGCTGACATATTCACTATCACACTTAATCCTGCTGCTCTGTTCCACAAAATGTTGCCATTTTACACACATCTTTTCTCAGCTTACTTCTAATAATACGATAGTTGAGTCGAGCCTTATGGGATATGTCTGTAGGCTCCCCCATTCACCTAACTAAAACCTGCCTGAATTTTCTGCATTAAGCTGAAATGAGATTTAAGGGGTAACAGATTTGCATTTTGCAGTGTGGATGTTTGTGTCTAGTAAAACAGGCAATGAAGCTACATTACATTTTCAGACTGCACTAAAAGTAGAATTAACCCTTCTATTCAAAAGATAAAAAGTTGCTAAGTATAACTGCAGGGAATAAATAAAGTTTTCTAGTCAAGAGATGAAAGTACAGTTGTACAAAAGGAAGCAAAAGTCCCTTTGCTCTATTCTTGCCCCAAGAAAATATATTTTGCAGGTGTAAATTTAGAACCAAGGACGGATGTCATATGGTGGGTCCCTCAGGCTGCCTGACAACCAGCAAACTGTTAAAGAAGGGGTAACAGCTGCTTCTAGTAAAACTGCAATGAAGATGGAAGTGGATTAAGCCCAAATTTGCTGCCCAGATCTCAAAGGAACAAGTCTGGAATAAAGGCATCCTGTGCCTGAGGAAACAGCTTAATACCATCAAATGAGAGAGCTCCAATAATATATCAAAGACAAAGTACAGGATAGTTGAGAGACGCTCGAAGTTGGAACTGCCCAAACTTCTCAGGCATGATGCAGGAGGCCATTGTCAGAAGTGTTATAACAGGGAGTTAGCTGCTTGGAAAGTGGGGGCATCAACAAAAATGTCAGCATGCCATAGCTAGAACATGGCTATAAACACAGAGAATCACATCATACTGTTATCAGCCTGCTGCGCAAAACAATTAGCTACCTTACATTTTATGTTTAAAATATATCTTCATATATAAAGTGAGGATCTTTAAAGGCATGAAGATTTTCAAAGACTGGGTTGAGTGAAACCCTGTTCCTCTTTATACCAATGTCAAGAAAACATAGCTCTCTGCTGGAGTACCACAGGTAAGGATCACATTAGCACCACTCACCAATCATGCCATTGTGACAGTTTTGCTGTTACTATTGAGACAGGACTTTGTACTGAAAGCAAAGTTCTCATAAGAAGCAAGAAGTGCAAAGATGATCATTCTGCGCCCCCCCCCCCTTTTTTTTTTAACAAAACATGAATTGTAGCCTTTACTAGCTTAGGAGCTGAATTTTATTGCGGGGGTGGGGGGGTGTATTGTTTTGAACACATACTATTTAGGAAGCATATCTGGCAACATCAATATAAATGGCATTGTGTTTGGGAGATACCAATTAGGAAATTCACAACATTCAGCTACTTTAAAGCTTAACCATGCCTATGGATCATTTTTTTCCTGTTCTCTTCCATTGAATTGAAATCAGGTTCCTGAGATTTGCTAGACAGAGCTGGCTGCCAGGAAGATGGCAGATAGATGGAAATGGACCAAGAGAGCAAGAGCAGATACCTAAACTTGCTCTACAAGTTGTGCAGCCTAGATTTGTCAACATGCAATGTGAGAAAGCCATACCCCAGCTGAAATGATTCTGCTGAGGGGAAAGCTCTTACATGCTGTTTTCCTAGAAGAGGGTTTCCCAGTTTACAGCATATTTTTCAGGGAGGTAGCATAACTTCTAAGGGAGCAATTCCCCCTGCTAGTGTATGCACTCTGCTCCAAGACTGGCATAGTTATGCCAATATAACTCTAGAGGAAAAAGTAGCAATTTCTCACGTTACTCTGTATTTATAGTTCTAGGTTAGAGAGAGATTGAAAAGGCCATTAACACTTGCATGTAAAATTTTCTGTGTAATTTTTGCATCTAAAATCATGAGAAGCGCTTACTCTGAGGACTTGGTTCATGAACACAACTTCATGCAAGACTCTCCATTCAGTAAAGCACAAAGCAGGTAAAATCCAAACAACATGGGGTTTATATAACATTTGCATTTGGGACAAAAATGAAGATCATCACCTACCTACTTTACTGGTTTTCTGACCTCGAGTAACAGCAGCACAGATTGCCATTAATGCCCATGAGATGGAAGAGGTGCTTTAAGCTGTACCTTTCAAAACTGCTAGCTTTTCTTTCCATACTGTAATATTCCCCATGCAGGAGAAGGAAAAAGTAAGAGAGTTGTCATGTAACAGGGTTGGATTTGGTGTAACAGATAGTAGGTAGGTAGCCCTGATAGTAGCCTGCAAATTGTGAAAACATATGTTGAAGAATTTGAAAAAGGAGACAAATAAATACTGTACAGTTGAAATTATGTTGGAACTTCAAAATGAAGTTAAAATTTTTAGAGATTGAGACAATCATGTTACATTTAATTTTCTTTCTTTCCTGAGATTAAAGGAAAAAATCTGAAAATAAGGTGTTGGTGTTGGAAAACTCTGTGTATTTTTCACTTATTCTAAACCAGGAAACACTGAAATTACAACATTAAAAACACATTTTTTTTAAAAAAAAGTGCATTACCAGATTAAACAGGTTTAGGTAAACTTTGGAAACAAAACAAAGGTTTAGATGCTGCTTTAAACTATGAGTGCAAAAAATATTTATAATAAAAGCAATGCGGCTTTGAATTTTGTCAGGACTTATGCGATGATGGCTTCAGAGATTCAGGTCCAGCACTACATGACTTCCTTTCCCTATTACATGGGTCCTTAGAGCTGTGTTGGAACTGTTTCCTAGCTTTGTGTACATTTTCAAGCATAGAAACTTTCCCAGTACTTCAAGAGTGTGATCCATTTTACAGGGTTTAGAGATTTACTACACAGAAGAGAAAATACTAACAAACTTGGTAAGAAGGGTCTTGATTTAGGGAGACTCAGACTTGATTGTTTCCCTGTAAGTACTATAGCCACCTGGTAATTTATGATTATGGGCCAGGCTTCTTCAGCCCTTTTGCTACCTCTTTAAAATTACTAAATATTCACCATTGATAATTGATTGGGTTTCTTCCCCATCCCAAGTGATTTTTGGAGTCATTGGAGTATAAAGGCAGATGCTCTAAACCTTTAGCTATAAATAAGGACTGAGAAAGCAAGAGATTCTAAAGCCAAGTAGTTCTGTCCTAATCCCAAAGAACACACATTATTTTGATTATGTTCCTGAAGTGTCTTCATGGAGAGCGTTCGCTGTTACAGAACCAGTGCCTTCTTCTGAGGGGAAAAAAAATAAGTCTTTTTGAAAAATAAAGCTCCAAACAGAGTTCTACTTGGACATTTCCAGAGCTACTGATCTAGTTGTCTCCAGTCCTGCATCTCTAGCGTTGCCCCAAAAAGTGCTAGCAGTTTTTATGCTCTGCAAAAGAAAAGAATAAGATTTCTTTTTACTTTTCTCAAAAGTCCAGCAGGGAACATTCATACTGGATTGATCTTGTCATTTCAGTTTACTCACTTTTTACAGAAGGAGGGAATAAAATGAAAGCCCTGTTCATGCACACTCCTGCTACAGAATGCCTTCTTGAAAAGGGTAAGTTGAACATTTAAACCACTCATGATTTTACAAGATCAAAGCTAAGTTGATTTTTTTAGTAGTTCTGATTACACTATGTAGGTACTAAACTGTTTTGTCTGACTGCCTAATCAAATAAAGTATAAACTGTCTGTTGCTAGCAGCTTGCAAGTACCAAACAGCAACAAAACCAGTAACTCATAAAATATGCAAGTACAAATTCAGGAACAATAATTGTGAAATACAAATGTGTTAACTATTTTTCCAGCCCAAATCTTATCAAATACACAATAAAGATCAGTGCTTTACAGATGAAATAGCACAGTATCTTTTAAAACAGCAGCCTACATCATAATCAAAAAAGGAGAAGTTTTTGCAAAACCTGGCAATTTATGCAATGTGTGTACAGCCAGATATGGAAAGGGTAATTTTCTCACAATGGATGTGATAGGTAATATTACAGAAAGCAGGCTGATGCACTTTATTCTGGTATGTCAAGTCTCTTACATAAAGGAGCTTTTTTTTTTATCTGTATGAGAACAAATACTTTGGCATGCAAAGTTCAGCTGCAAAGCTCATACTCTCAGAGATTTTACATGCTCTAGGAACAATGCAGTGAACTAATCTGACCTTCTGACATTGTTCAGGCTCAAGAGCTATATCTCCTAATTCCTGCACCAAAACAAATAACCTGTGGTATTAGAACATATGCTTGAGAGAGACATCTGGCCTAGATTTTAAAGTTCAGGTGGTATTTGCTATTTATTTATTAATTGTTGTTTATCTCTGTATTACTGTAGTGCTCAAATAAGCTTCAGTCAACAGCTATGATCCTGGTCTCTCTAGCACTTGACCCTCAATTCTTTCCCCAGAAAGCCACCGAGGCAAACTGTCTTTCCTAAGAAGAAGACAAAGTTCAAAACAAAAACTTCCTTTTTCAGATGGAACTTTTATCTATATAGCAATGATTTCTAGCTACACAGAATAAAAACTAAGTCCCTTTGAAATTAATGTACATGCTGCCACTGGCTTGATGGTCCAGGAATGTATTCCTGAAAAAGACTATACAAGTTTATAAGGGGATACTGTCTTTCTTTTGCATTGCTGATGTAGTTCCACTTCAAGAGAAAGCTGAAATTTGGAAAAGCAGAAGAGTACTGTTAAGGAGAACTAATATTAATGCTCACCTGGCTAGATTGGCCCATTTTTGTTACAGATTTAGACCTCAGAGAATTCATATAACACAATACCAATAATTAAGTGCTCTGTTATCATGAGCTTGAAAATCTTACCTGCTCCTCTAAGACGTTAATTAACTATGTATATCACTGTCAAAGATCTATGATGCTACTATTGCCATAAAGTCTCATCAGGGATGTAATTCGGCAGTAAAGGATTAATCTTTTAAGTATAGGTTTAATCTCTTAAGCATATGCTGAAACATATTCCTATAAACCAAAGAGTTAAAAGTGTGTTTATGTTCTATTGATTAGGACAATATTAGACTATATTATTTGATTTTTGAATGGTAAAGCAAGCACAAAATGGAAATTAGTTTTAAGAAATCTAAATTTCTAGTGTAATTTCTAATTTCTGCTTCTGAAACCTTACAAAGAAAGAGTGAAACCAGTAAGTTATAGCTCCCGTTGGAGCACTTCAATGTTCCACCACATCTGGATATTTAATAATTAACATTTTTCAAATTATATTCACTGAAGTTATCTTCTGTGACAGCAACATGAATACAGGTTAAGCATTCATCTCACCAACCTGTTTGTAGCTTCCCTCACTGCTCCACAGCTACACTTGCCATCCAGGTATCTCATCCCTACAGGGTATATATTTGCTTGGATTCAGAGTGCTTTACTAAGCACCAACTGTCTCTAAAGTTACCTATCCTTTCTTCCTTTCCTTGAAATCAACAGTTTGGGCAGACTTCCAGCATAGCCACAGAAGCTGCCTTCTTTCACCTCCTGCAAACTTTACTTGGGGCTCAATGAGTTCACTCCACTCAGCCCTACAGAAGCATATGGTTCCGTCAGGAGAACATAAAGATCAGTAAGGGGAAGGAAGGATGTTCAGCCCTAAGGCAAGTGGTAGTGCAAGTTATTTAGAGCGTGGGAGATGGGAGACACTTACATTTTAGCTTTGCTGTAGTGCAGTAATTCATTGCATTATTACTTTTTAGATAAACTGAGCTGAATTGGAATGAGAAACTGCAGGTGAGTGAAGACATACTTTTCTTATTTTGTTTCACTTAAACATGCACAGAATGGCAGTCTATTTTCTTAGCAGTTAATTGAAGTGGAGAGGTGCAGAAAAAGACCTTGAATAATGTAGTCTGGTAACGAAGTATGTTTAGTTTATTTTTAGGATAGCCTGAAAAAGCAGATAATCAGCAAACTTAATGCTTTGTCTGGATTACATTTTGCCTATGTTCTGCAAGGAAAAGTTTGTGAATTGAAATAAAGACAGGGAGATCACTTACCACCATGGGCAAAACAGACTCAATTTGGCAAAACTGATTTATTACCAATCAAAACTGAAGTTAGATAGAAACAGACCAGAATTAAAACATCTTCCCCCATATGCCCTCCCACAGGCTTTACTTCACTCGATCCCAAACTCATCTACCTCCTCCTCTTGGAGCAGAGACAGGAGGATGGGGAATTGGGGAGGGGTTGGGCTTTAGCCTGACCATATCGGTTCCCCTCTGCTTCTCCTTCCCCGCACGCCGCTCCCCGGCCCCAGCCTCGGCCCTTCCCAGGGGCCGCAGGGGAAACACCCGCCGCGCCGGGGTCTGGGCCGGGGCCGCAGTGGCAGCTCCACGGGGGCGCCGGGAGCCCCTCTGCCCCTCCTGCCGCTCTCCCCGCGGGGCTCGCAGGGCTGTTTCTCCCCGCGTTTCCCTCAGCCCCGGCTGCCGGGCAGCGCTTTGCCCTTTCTTACCCAGGCTTTCCCTGAGGCTCCCGCCCGGGGCCTCGGGCCTCGGCTGGGCCCTGCCGTGCTGGGGCCACGGAGCCGGCTGTGTCCAGCCCTGCAGCTCCAAAACCTTTCCTTGTGAAGACATAGTAAAACAGTGCTCCAGCATTGCAGTTAAGCTACCTGTAGCTTTGCTGATGCACTCTCTTGATACGTGGAGTTTTAAAAAACCCAGATGGCATTTCTGTAACTGCAGTAGGTTAGCAAAAGGGAAAAAAAAAACCACCTCAACCTGCACCTCATTTACAGTTTCTGATGAAATAAGTATTATTCATCAGAGTCTTCGAGTTGAATCTTGTCTGTAAAAGGGTGGGTTTGTCTTTGTTCCTTAGCATTTAACCTTTGCCTTGTACTGATGGTCATGCACAGGGACACCTGTCTCACAATCAGCACTCCAAGCTTCAGCTGACACTATTTTATTAAAACAAATTGGAACTGGAAGTTCTGGTTTTGCTGTTCACTTTATTGAGGATTAAGATTTCACTGTCAAACCTTGTCAGTATCTTGAAGATACTTGCTAGTCAGGTTGAAGAACAAGTCCAATATCCATATGTGGGGAGCTGACTGTTTCTGAGCAGAAAGTGCATTTGCAATCCTGTTTTCTGTCTAGCAGACAGGCATCAAATTGAATAAAGGTGACCTGAGCTCCGCTTTTGGTTTCGACCAAAATATATTCTGGAGAATAATCTGTACTTCTGTTTTTCTGTGTCTCCCTTACCATGTCTGTTTGAATGGTGACTTTTTCTTACTCTGCATTTGAATGATACCCCAAAGATGGTTCTAACTGACTTCTAGCTACTACTGTAATAATAAATAGAAAGAATTAACAAAATGTATACGCAAGCATACCATTTCAAATATCTAGACTAGTATGATAATTTGGATACTAATTCAGGATGCAGCTTCATAAGAGGTTAAGTAAGCCTTACTTAAGTCAGTGGACCCTTTGCTCTGGCACATTTGCTTACCTTGGCTCTCAGATGTGTCAGCTCACTTGCAAGGTCAGCAGAAAACGAACCCAAGAAAGAAATAGAATAGTTTTCTGCAAGCTCAGTAAGTTGAATTGATTCACTGGAAGGCCAGATGAATGCTGGAGCTGCTACAAAGGAAGATGGGGATCTGTCATAGCCCAATTGAAATCAGTTTGTGCTGCTCTAGAATTATTTCTGATTCAAGAAAAGTAAACAGTTTAGAATGCTTAATGGAAAATGCATGTCAGCCATGTTAACATATCTTCTGTAATTTTTCCAAATTTATGAATATTTGATAAGTAATATTTTCTGGAACAAAATTGTTATAGAATGTGGGCTTCAGATTAATAAAGAAAAAGCTGGTTGAGTATTTTCTAATTTTTTTTAACAGTCAATCTAGAAAAATAGTTGTTTGTATGGTTCTCTCATCTCTAGATTCTGATCGCAAATAGAGATGGTTAAAACTTTTTTCCCTCTATCTTGTAAAGAAAATAAAAGACAAAATTATTTCTTCGCACTTACTTTTAGTGGATACCTACTTCTACAAACGCAACAGCAATGCAAAGATAAAGAAAATGTGGATTCATTATTCAGTGGGGCGGGGAACCTAGTGACACAGGACACGGAACAGGGCAGGGTACACTATGAGTTTTTGATTTTGATTTTTTTTTAAACTGGTAAATCCTGCCCTTAGGTAACTCAGCTTCTTAAAATTGCTAGCAGACTCTTTGGGAGTGAACCAGTAACGACAGTAGAGACAAATATAGTTATGGAGCTCCTGAGCCATCTGGACATACAGGAGTCAATGGCCTGAGATGGGATGCATCCAGGAATACTGAGGGAGCTGGTCAATGTTACAGCAAGACCTTTACCGTATTTGAAAGATAATGCCAATCACAAAACTTGCTGGTTATTGTAAAAAGACTAACATCATGGTTATCTTAAAGAAAGGCAGGAGAGGGGAACCAGGGAACTGCAGACGTGTCAGCTTTAGATTGGTGTTTGAGTATGTTATGAAGCAAATCCATTGGAAGCCATTTCCAAATTCATGGACGATAAGACAGTGATCGGGAACTGCTCTAAGGAATTTACCAAGGGCAAATAGCTTCTTGATGAGATCATGATGAGAGGGCCAGCTCTGTGAGCAAGGAGAGAACAGAGGTTGTCTTCTTTGACTTTAGCAAGGCTCCAGATCCCATCTGCCATGGTGTCTTAATAGGCAAATCAGTGAAATAGGGACTGGATAAGAGGACTACAAAATGACTGAACACTTGGAAAGACCTCTGGCTGGTCCCTTAGTAATATTCCTTAGAAGGTGATCCTGGCACCAAAACTGTTGAATGACTTCTTTAATGACATGGAATATGAACTGAAATGAAATGTACCCTCAGAAAGTTGACATTAAATACTGAATTGTGGGTCATGGTCAGTATGCCGGAGAGCATGGCTGCTAGTGCAATCTAGACAGGCTGGGAAAGATGCTCTGACACGGACTTCATGGAAGTGAACAAAGGCAAATGCAATTTCATACACCTGGAGTGGAATAATCCCACAAAACAGTTCAAGGTGGGGATAAACTGATAAGAAAACAGCTTTTCAGAGGAGAACTGAAGGGGAAAGGTGAATAGCAAACTGAAGAGGAGTCAGTGATGTGCCTTGCAGAAAAGAAGGCTAAGAGCATACTGGGCTTCATTAGCAAGAGTGGAGCAAGCAGCCCACGGGAGATGATTCTTCCCCTCTAATCCGCATTTGTGCAACTGCATCTGGAGTATCATGACCCCACTTTGAGCAGGGGGTTGAACTAGGTGACTTCAGAGGGTCTCCTCCAATTTCAAGTGTTCCATCATTCTAAATATAATTTCATACACATAATGCCTAATGAATAAGATCAATGATATGGTACACTATGGTTTTAGATTTCTAGGTGATGTGTTCTTTCTGGATGCTCAGAGATGTGGAAAATTAGATTTGCAATTAATGAGAGTACTACAATCCAGATAGTAAAAATCAGTGCAGAAGTGCAATGCTATTGACATTATTGATCACATCCTTCCAGTGTGTGTATTTATACAGCACTAACCAGATTCTCCAAATTCTATCCTAGGTGGCTACATTTAAGATATGAGATGGATTCTGCAAACACTGTTTCACTTCTGGTTGGTTGTAATCCAGCTAAGCAATTGGAATGGACACTTAAGGACATTACATACTGTTTTTTCCTCTTAAAACTTGGGTGAGAGAGGAATATTTCTCCCTCCTTCCATAAATAAGAAATCCCTGCCTATTCTTTATGTCCAGTGATGGTTTGTCAGATGTGTGTCTGTCACTAATTTATAGCATGCACTGCTGCTATAAACAATCTTAGAGATTTGTTATTTTCAAATCCTGATTGCAAAATTAGGAGTCAAATTTTTCATATTAATGTTTTGGAGGATTATAATTGATTACCTTTCTGTTTAGCTTTGTGAGATACCACAAGCCTCTTGGTAATCTAGTGACATTTTGTGACTGACAATGTATTGTTTTAGGCATTCCATAATCCATGATTTTGTATAACATGTTATATATCAATCAAAAGCCTAAGATGTAATTATTATTCTTTAGATTAAAATGTAACAGTGAAAGTTCTGCATAGTTTCCACAATAGGAGTGTGTCGTGTAAAGAATTAGTACTGAAGGGAACCTGCTCTTCGCTGAATAGAACGGTGTGGTATACGGCACACACAAGAATGAAAAATCTCCTTTTTGTTACGAAAACCTGAATCTACAGAGAATTATTAAAAAGTGGAGTCACAGTATAATGACATAAAAACTTCCATGCTGACTTTTTTGAGACAAGATGTATGTTACAATTGTGCTACATTAATAAAAGATTAGCTAAATATGCCAATTATCTCTTCAGTGTAAAATTTCCCCCTCATTCAGTATCACTAGGAAGTTGGGAACTATTTTAACAATTTGTTCCATTTTAATCATCTTTGTACAAGACAAAAATTTACATTAAAAAAACCCATGAGTTTGATTAAAAATAGCACCTTTCTCTTTTTAATTTCCACCATATTATTTTTGCTTCAGATGTTATCAGAATAATTATTAACAGTTCTGGCCAAATTCTGTTGTGAGCAATTCCATTGTTTTCTCTGGAACTGCTTGTAAGGGGCTTGACCCAGTGTCTACAGAAAGAGAAAGGGATTTATTTCTTCTGATTTTAATAAGGACTAGACTAATGCCATAATTCTGTGTTTATGTTCACATATAAAGTATTTTAGTGAAAATAGAGTGGGTTGGGATATTTTTTAAATGACAAAGTTTATTGCAAATGGAAATGGTCAGTTGTTTGTTTATTCACTCATTTTTATGTATTTACTTTTATGCAGTTAGCAATGACACCAGGAAGAGTTCATAATCCAGTTGGTACAAACTGCGGTTTTTATTGAGGGAGGACAGTAACAATCCAGATCTGATGAGACTTGTCTTGATTCGAGAGCACATTTCTGGATCAAGTCCCAGGGTAAGAATATCAAATGCTTCTACAGAAGCTTAAAAACTGCTTCAATCAGAGCTCATTGGAAGGTATTAAGTGAGAAGAAGGAAAAAGCACAGATTCTATTAAGCATAGAAATGCTTTTCTGTGTGCTTTTTTTTATTAGAAATGTGCTTCTGTCTTGTTAAATTAGTAGAGGTTATCCCTCTTGTAATCATCTCTATCTGCTATATAAATACACATTTGACACTTAAAAATGTGACAGTTTAAATTTCTATTATTTTTTCCTGAGCTCTTAATTGTCTTTTTAAAGCTGGGGAATAGCATTAGAACTGTTAGAATCTCTGAAAATATAACAGCTTTATTTTCAAGATAACTGAAAGCCAAGATTTTCAATGCATCAGGGGCAGCCATTTCCTATTAATTTCTGCTTATCCACATTACACAAATTGCATATACAGAATTGTACATAAGGGATTTCAATACCCTGTTTCAATTAATTTCTAATGATAATTGGAATCAAAACCTTTTGTATGGCTCCAATAGCCCAACAGAAATATTTTAAGGACTCCTCGTAATGTTTAGGGAAGAAATCAACTTCAAGCATTGCATCTGACATTAAGACAATTACTCATGTTCTTTGAGGTAAGCCTATAGCCACCTTTTCATCATTTGCATCCAATTTGGGGTTTAATTCAGAATCTTTGAATGTAGTGGAAATCTTCCAAAACCTTCAGTGCAAGTTAGTGGCCTACTGGGAAAAAGGGAATTTTATGCCCTGATGGGGAGGTCTTCACACTTTTGATTCCCTGTTCTGATCCATGCTGCTTTTTTAGGAATGGGCTAACATGGAAAGAGACACAGCCCAGTACCATCCATCTTTTATTCTTTTCTGCCAACCCCAGCTCAACAAACAGTATTCCATGTATTCACAAAGTTAAGTTGTATACAATTTTAGGAGGAGAGGAAAGTAACTAATGTGGGAAAAAAAAAAAAAAAAGTATTGTAGGAAGGTTTTTCTTTTTCCTAACGGTAGTTTCTGTAGAACAAAGGATTTAATAACGATGTGACTGCAGGCAGGGCCAGTGACAAAAGGACAGAGGGAGCTGTAAAGGACAGGAGCTGTTAATGAGACAATATATCTCTAAACCATCCTGCATGTTTTTCTTTATTTTAGAAAAAAAAAAAAAAGATATTTTCTAGATTTGCATGCTTAGTATGTTTTGGAAAATGTTATTGTATTCAACTGATGACCTAGAAGTGAACAATTTTTAGTTCCCATGCAGAAATGGTGAAATTGTCTTTTCCTGTTTATTAAGAATCCACAATTATTAAATATCATAAATAGTGCTGAAACAAGCTTGCCTTTAGGATTTCATATGATAGCACCTATGCTCTTTTATTTAGTTATTTAAGCCAGTTGTCTGAAGTGCTGTGTGTGAAAACCCCTGAAATAAAATTGAATTGTGCATTAAAGAGAAAATACTTTTAAAGCACTTTATGCAGTGGTGCCATGTTATTAATAGCTTAGATGTTTTAAATTGAATTCTATATGTTAGATTAGCATTGTTGGATAAAACTGGATCCCTGTCTTGGCCAGCTATTTCCAAAAAGTTCCTAAGGTAGAATTTCTTTTTCCAGATAAATTCCTCATGGTTTTTACTGTCCAGACACACGTACTCACAAATAAGCACACAAACAGACACATATGCCTTTCTGTAATGGGAGGAGTTCCTTCATATCTGAGAAACAGCTGGAAATCTTCTGTAGGACTAAGGTAGGATTACAGTTCCATTTTAATGTTTATACTCACAGATAAAAGCTATCGCCCATGCAGCAGGGGAGATAAGATGGCTGACAGCACTAAGCTGCCTTCACTAAGCAATGCTGATGGCTGCCTTTTTGGCAGCCTGGGGCAGTATGTATGATTAAAGAGAGAAACTTAAGCTAAACCAGACACTTTAAAAACAAATAGACTTTGGAATAATGTTAACTCTACTTAGCACCTAGGATTTCACTGTATATATCTTAATAGTCTTAAGCAGCTCCCTTTGTAAGCAATTCATCCAGGAGTTAATGTGTCAAGTTTAATATGCATCAAGAAATGCTCATTTGTAACTAAAAGGTTCATAATGCAGAGGAGCTTTTCATCTTGGACATGTAATCACCAGCCTTCAAGCAGCACACAGCAGAATATACATCCTGTGCTTGAGCTCAAGGACTGCCACAAGAAAAGGCTGGCATGAATTTTCTCACTGTCATTTCCCTTCTCAGCATCCTGGATTCCAAAGAAATCTGAATTTGCTGGACAGATGCTGAAAAGTGCAGTAAATCAAAAACTATTCTCACTTGAAATTGTGTATGTAAAATTTAAAATGTATCTCGGATAGCTTAGTAGACAGAAAATGGCTTGTGAGCCAGGGACGCTTTTCCTTTTTTTCTGTCTTTGCCTGCAGTAAGCCTAGTCCCACACTGAATTTATTAGGAATGTTTGCCTATTTAAGGTCACTGAAAGATGAAGAACTGATTAGGGGTAATTGGGCATACTTCGACTTTCAAGTGAATGAATTTTCATTAGCTGAATGTTTAACCTTCTTGATGCAAAAAAGGAAATACAGTAGGTATATCCAGGTCAGAGCTTAAGTGTTAAATATAATATTTTAAGAATGATTACATAGTCTTACCGCCTTAACACAGTATCTAGATCATAGTGTGAAAAACCACAACATGTCTCTGTATGGACTGTATAAATAAAAAGTGAAATACTACATCCTCTGCATCTAGTTTAAACTTCAGAGTAAGAGAGCCAATGTCAACATTTATTTTAAACACATAAATAGAAAAAGATCTACTAGTGAGTAGCAGGTAATTGTCACTTTTGTAACAGCTACAAAAATTGTGTATAGTCCTTTTCATCAGTAAACACCAAAGGCTGAGAATACAGTGAAGAAATTATCTACCCAAGCCGCCTTGAAGACGTAACTTGGATTAGACATTGTCAGGTTCATTGCAGTCCAGTGAACTGCATTCTCTATGCAATTCCTTGATATACTATGCTCTCATATAACTGATGGATTTTAGCAGATGATTTTAAGCAGGTAAAGGAAGGTTGCCTTTATAAAACCAAGGCAACCAGCTGGGTAAGGAAAGCTGAAGAACAAAATTCATGAAGCCTTAGGAGTGGGAATATTCAGGTCTTCTTCATCTATTTTGAAACTACTGTGAGAATTACTTCATTTAATCAAATATGAGATAGCCTGACACTTATGCAAAAGAAGAGAAACTGCATTTTATCTTTTTATCTTTAATTACATTAAGGAATAATGACAAACTGTCTTTGGTAGCTGGTCTTGTGAAGAACATCTGTTTCAACTTTCCTTCTAGAGGGAATCCATGATTTTTCAGGTCCATCTGGTTATCTAAACTAACATGTTGTCGTAAGAACACTGTTGGAACTTTGTGTATCTGATGGTTACCGACAAACAGTCTGCAGGCCCCATCTCTGCAGAAGCAGCTTGTTGTCACTTTGCATACAAAGTCATATCAGATGTTGAATGACAAAGCTCCTTAATGATACTCCAAACAAATGCAAGTGGTTAACATATTTTCTCCTAACACTTTCCTCACAGAGTAATTTTTATTTTTTCAGAGAATGTATATTTATATAAAACAAAGCTTTTTAAAGAAGCATGCTGATGCAATAGAGAATCAGTTGGTCTAAGTATAGACATTTGGCAGAGAAAGTGCAACAGCAGTTTGGGTGATTTTGGAGGACTTTGGGTGTTCAGGTTTAAGTCATTAATCGGATATCTTTGCTTAATATGGAGCAGCTACAATAATAGAGCAGAAGACCCTCCAAAAGTGAATTTTTAAGCACTTAGAACACTATCCTTGCTTGAGGGAGAGTGGTTTGAATAGATGGTTAACACTTCGAATAATCACTTGGGTAGCATTGCCTGTAATCTGTTCATGAAATAGGTTCTAACTGTAGAATTATTATTTTTGTTCTTCATTATGGGAGATAGGGAAACTGATTTTTGCTGCGTTCTAATTCTATAGAATTATCTAAATAAGAAAACATAAACTTGCTATTGATTCTTGAAAAAGCCTGTGGGATTGCAGTATTTATTGGCATGAAACCAACACCCATTTAAATGCACCTAGCAATAAAGAGGTGCTGTTCCAGAGAACTCAAAATATGAAGGAACAATGGTATTCTGTTAACAACAAGTATTAGAATCAGTCCACATTTTATATTTGATGAAAAAAGAGGAGTGTAGAATTTACATGCACTTCCTAACACAACACATTAAATCTGTGACACAGCTGGGGACTATTTCTAGATTCTTATTATACTACTTTACCATTCTTCTGACAGAATTTGCTCAGGGATTCTGTGTTTGTTGTAGAATTCTGCCAGGGAGCTGAGAAGAACAGAAATTATCTGACAGGAAGCCTTAATCTGTAGGTATGGCTAGAATCTCTCCTTGCTATCACAGATGGCATATTGCTATTGACTGTTGTAAGTCTAGGATTTCACATAAATTTTTAAACATGTAATTTTCATAGAAATCTTGGAAAATGGTAAGATTCATCAAGTTTGCAATTTATTATAAATATGCAAAATAGAAATTTAAAAATAAGGACTTGATCTTGCAGCCTCCGGGCATATTTAAGTACTATTTTCTTTTACCTACAAGAATCCCTTTCAAAAAATCTGGAAACTGAAAAAACCCCACCCTATCAAACTTATTTTCACAGACATATACAGGGTATACATACCTTGTATGCCTGGACACCCTGGAAAATATGGTATTCTGTCAACATGCAGAGTTTTTTGTTTCCCCCCACTGGGAAACCAGGAACCTGAAAACTTTTTTCCAGGAAAGACTATCATGAGAAAAAGAAAAAAAAGTGATAGGCAACCCCTGATCAGGACAATGTGTTACTATGCAGTTGTGGGACCAAGTAAAACATGTTCCTCTCTTTTAAACAATAGCTGCAGTAGCTAAAGCTGTACGTAAGTGCAGGAACACAAGCAGCTGTGTAGGAGTAAATTAGGAAACTGAAATCTGGAAAGAGAATGGAGTTGGTAGCAAATTTATAAAGAAATGTTGAAATGGAGTAGGTGAGGGGGGCAAAACAATTATAAATGCCATTATTCAGAAAACTAAACCAAGCCAATGGTATTTTTCACCTTCCTTTTCTAGACCACACTCCACTGTGTGACAACAGGGCCAGCAAAAGGAAAAGGTGGGGCAAAAGAGGCAATTTCCTATGCTGAAAAATGCAGTGCAAAAATATAAATAGATGTGAGAAAGTAATGTAAGTGGTAGTAACAGAATTACTTTATTCTCCGGACAAGATAAGCGAAGCGGAGTCCTAAGGTAGGCGTTAGGCTAGGCAGAGGTATATGGGTGAATTAAGAACTGTTTTTCCCACCGACTACCTGCAGACCTTCAGAACTGATAGGTCCTCATGCTGTCAGTTGTGTGACATGGGTCTCAGTTCATCTGTGACATGAAGAATGCTGTCGGGCCTTTCAGAGGGAATGGGATAACTTCTTTACCAAAGTAATGAGGGAATCCATGGGATACATGTAAAGATATATAACATCTGTATGCTTCATGAATAATATGGTATGACAGGAATAAAGAATTGATAAGAACTGATAAGAATTCACAGGAACTAACCCCCCAAAACAGTTGTTTTTGAGAAAATGTACCTTTTGGGGAAAGAAATTCTAAAACTGTAAATATTTCTGGCTTTTCACAGAAAACAAATTGTGAAAGAAAGCCTAAATTAAAACAAAATAGCTTTGTCTTTGTCAAAATAATGATTTCTTGACCAGCTTTAGGCTGCTTAGCAAAATCATGTCATTATCTTTCTAAGTGTAGAATTGAAATGCAAATGCAGTAAAATGGCTTGTTTAACTAAAACCTCTTAAAAAAACATTAAGAGGGAAGAGATGTCAGTAAAGATGGGCATGTTCATTCAATTTTGACTGAAGAGTTTGGTGTTTTTTTCCATAAAGGCCCTACAAAAAACTTCACAATATATTATTAGCCTTTCCAGCTCTCTGCTGCGTATCTTTTCTTGTTGTCTCTTATATTACAGAGATAAAGATTTTGTACAAGCGAACTGAGATTTTATAATGCCAACTACAGCAAAACAGAAATTGAGAAAAGAAAAGGCAGGGCACCATGCAGCAAGTAGTCACTCGAGTCCAATAAATTATGACCATAACTGTAGCCAGTATCATTTAAGTACTCTTTGGTTTCTGATGATAAAGCACTAGCTTATCGCAGTGTTGACAACTGCCTGCCCCTATGGCCCCGGCTTACAGCTTGTCCATTTGTTACCCAGCCATCCACAGTGAATTTAATGCAATGCAATAAACAATCACACTCATCAGAAGCAGAAATGGACTCAAACTTAGCCCAACACAAAAGACTACTAACCAGGCAGAGCAAGGTAATGAGAAAAATTGATGTGAAGTTTTCTGCTAATGCATCAGGTAGGTATTAAACATGCCAGTAATTGACTTTGGGGGAGAGAAGAGCTAATGCGACCTACGCGTGAAGACTGACTGAAAGGGGAGCGTGCATATAGTGAACATCAAAGGACAAAACTCTAAATGTTGCTACTTTTGGTGTCTCAGTCCATAAGGACAGTAGTAACATTAACTGAAATGTATAATTAAGCTTCGTGATAGTTTCACTACATGGAAATACGCAAGTTGTTTTATGTGCTACTGTTATGACAGACTTCAGACATAGAACAGTGCATTTTAAATCATGCAATCACATAATACAATGCAGGATACAATGACATCAGACAATTCAATAGGATCTACTGAATAATTCAGATCATAAAAAATCACATTATTTTCCTCATGAAACCCATAGGTTCTGGTTGAATTACAGCTTATCATTCAGAAGGGCATCCAGCTAGATCTTCTGCTAAACTGTTCCCAAGCCATCTGAGGGCTTTTTTTTGGAAGAACATTCAGAAGGTGCATTAAGTCCAAATTTGTATGTAGGTATCTATATGGTTACTTATTTTAAGATTTCTTCCAGTAATCTTACCCCTATTATGTTGATATGAAAGCTTAGCACAGTATGAATGGGAGGTTGAAGTATTTGATTTGTTAAACTTTTCTCAAGTTCTTAAGAGCCTTTCTGATGAAAAGATGAAACACCCTCAAACATTTGGCATCACAAACAAGTGAATTAGTGTAATAAGGGCTGAATGACCTAAATTCAGATCTCTACTACCCATCCCAAATGGAGACCTGAATCCTTGGTCAGCTATGTGTGTTCTGGACTTGAGGAAGAAGCAAAGAGAAAAGTTAAATGATCCAGATTTCTCTCTAATTTCAGGAAGGTAAAAATACCAGAAGAAACCAAATGCTAACAGCTCTGAATCCTTTCTAGCCAATTATAACTATATTAGAATAAAATGTACTAGCAGTATGAATTAATATGTGTGTATATATGTAATGTGTGTATCTTAGTAACTATTACTGAAAGTACTCTACCTGCAAATTTTCCAGAGTAGTGATTGTGTCGTGGTGTGCTGTTTGAGATAGAAATTAACATTCAAGTAACAGCTGATAAAGAATTTTCTTTCTAAGGTACTTGTAAAGGGTCATCAAGATACTGTCTTTGAGATGGTTCTCGGACTCATTCTTTGTACTAAAGATACTCAGTGATTTCTGTCTGCTACATTAAACACACTATCAGCACACTGCCCAGAGAGACTCACTGTCACATCTACCTTATTAAGGACTATTTACATCAAAAAGACTTCAAAATGTCAACTTTATTTCCAGAAGTTATATCTGGATTCCATAACACACACACACACACACACACACACACACACACACACACACACACACACACACACACACACACACACACGAGTGTTTCATAATTTTAAACGCTTCAGTAGCACGTAAGAAGAGATGATGTAAACTATTTATGCGAAAAACAACCAGCCGTGTTCCAGAAAGGATGTCTGATCTAATAGTTACAAGTGTTATTTAATGTGAGAGCTCAGAAGCCTAATTGCATGCGGAGTTCTTATTCTTTGCAGCTTAAGAACTTTCTTGCTGGATCAGACCAGTGGTGTGCCCAGGCAGGCCTACTTGGTTTCACCTTTGCTATTGCACCTACCACTGAAATAGATAATAAATCCACCAAGTATGTGAGAAAAAAACATGCAAACTAAAACTTAGCAGAAATATAAAAGCTGTGTTTGTTCCTACCTTGTGAAATTAAATTCAAAATTTATTCAATAGGTGCTCATTTTCCAAACTGAATACAACAGGCTGGAGCATCAGGTGACAAAGGCTATGTTTTTCCAGAGTTATTCTCAGGTTATATCAAGTTTTCATATGAGAAGGAGACAGTGTCATCAAAAAACCCTGCAGCATCTAAAATGAGATACAATTACAGTCTACCGTACCTTTTGTGATGCTGTATTGTAGTCTGAGGTCATTTATATATCTCTTTTTAGCTAAAATGTTAATAAAATAGTTATTTTGCTAATTTGTGGGAGTTTTAGACCACTAATTGAATGGAATAATTGATTCAGTCATGCTTCTTTGAAGAAGAAAGAAGTCATATGAAAAGATTTTATTCTATACGTGTTCAGAGCAAGTGATTTTCGTCTTTAAGGGTTTGGGCTTTATTTGTTTGTTTGCTTATATAAACACAGAGAATTAAAAAAAAATAATTTATCAGGAAATCTCTTTTTTCTCAATTACCTCTCTATCAATTTCTTTCCAATTACTTATTTGTCCAAGCATAGTTTCTCTCTCTGTCCAAATTCTATAACAAAATGCTATAATATACGTCTTTTCCTTGGACTCTTTCTCTGCCCTCTGCATTGTTTAAATTGCTGGTAAGTGTTTCTTGGCAGCAGTCACTAACAGCAGTTAAAATTTTATAACCTTTACTTTTAATTACAAATTGTGTTGTGAAGGTAGCAATTGAGAAAAGTGGTTTTAAATTCATCCTGTAAACTACAGAGTGTTAATATCCCTCCAGAAGGAAGGAATGGGATTCTTTCATTATTATAATTACAATCTATTAGAAAATTTGTATTTTTCAAATCCGCTTATACATTTCTGTGTTGAGGTACAGGAGAACTCTTTTTAAAAGATTTTTTATTTTATTAATTTTCCTAACTGAATTCACATTTTTTTAAAAATTTAAGCAAGAATTGTGTGTTCAATTAATTTGGGATTATTTCCTTTTCCTCCAGAAGCAATTAACAGTTTGATCAGAACAGTGGTATTAGGCACTGATAAATGACACAAACTATTTTACAATAGAAGTCTTCTCTTATAAAAGTATGTAAAAGTATTTTGACAATTACTGTTGTGCCGCAGGACAGTGAGCAATCAGAATAGATTTTCAGTCATGTTAATTTATTTTGCATGTGCTCTTTTTAGAATGAGGTGCAAGACACTAAAACACATTGATACTGATAAAAGTGGGATTTCTGCTGAAATCAGAATTGTCCAGGGAGAGAAGCTTTGTTTTTTTTTCCTACTGCATTACAGATTTCAATCTTTCCTTAACCTGACTGTGTGACCAATTCATATTGACAGATTTCCAAATTTTGGTACTATAATAAAATCTATAGTAAATTTTCATCAGAGCTTTTCAGTACCCGAGAAAGATCTGCACAAGGAGATTGTGCTGGGGTTTATTCCCAAAACTTAGCTTGTTTTATATTTTAAATATTAAAGAAATTTCATCTTAACAATGTGAAATTCAAAGGGAATAAGGAAATTTAATATTGCAATTTATTTTCATACAGTGGATTTCATTCTTGATTTGGCAGCATAAAAATACACTGAAAATTTGTAATTTAATTCAGGGTCATAAATTCTCTGTGCTTGTGGAGGAATGTGGGTAGTCTGTATGAGAGGAAATATTTCTGGCACATCATCTGTGTCTTCTTCTGTTATTGAACATGCTGGACTGTGTTCCCCAAAGTTGATGCCTGATGAACTGCTTTCAGAGTTTTGAAAAATTTTCAAAGAAGCTATTGAAAGAAAATAGATTTCAGTTTTGTTATCAGACACACACAAAATCCAACTCAGGTGATTAAATTTGCATATTTAGATTGATGATGAAGGTTCACATTACTTCACACCTCAAGCTAATTTGTTATGCACTGTTGCAGTGCTTTCTCAGACAGTTTTCATTCCATGCTTGCCTTAGTGATGGGCAAAATATATCTAGCTGTATCTTACGTTTTGTCCACAAATAGGCTGATGAAACTTAGCATTAGCAAATTGCTGCAGACAGGCTGAGATAAAGTGCAAGGAGGTCCTGTGTACTATAATACACAGGAAACCAGGCATCCACCTCTCTCCTCTAAGAACTTTGCATCTATCAAATGCTTTAAACAACTATAAACTAATGCTTCTTTGTTGTTCATCTATCATGAGCAGTCCTTTCGTTTGCAATACACTCACAAAATGTTTTTCCTCCTCTCCTATTATTGTCCTGGATTATGACAAACCACTGTCATATGCAAGGTGGTGATCTTTGCATACCAGTAATATAATAGTCACACTTCATTTTTACCTCAGTATTCACAGGTCTCGTTTTCAGTCCTAGAAACAACAACTGAACAGGTTATTATGTTGCCCAATGGCTTCTCATTTTAAGTCTGAAATGAAAAACAATTGTCACTTCTGATAATTTAGTGCACAAGGATTTCCTAATACTTAAGTATTAGGAAAAAAATGCTGTGTGGGCATGGTAACATGAAATCACTGATTTTACTGCTCATCCAGGGAACTCCATACTGGCACAAAACAAACAAAAAAAAAAAAAGAGAGAAAGATCAGAGGTTCGTTGGCCATAACAATAGTTATTTTTTTCTTGAGTCATTTGGATTTGGCCTACATTCTGCCTGAAAGTGGTTTGAAAGGCTGAGGAGTCTTCAGACAGTTAAAATAAATCCTTTTGGAACTAATCAGTGACTTCCTTGAAGTCAGTCATAGTTTTTCTTGTTGACTTCATTGATGCTAGATCAAATATCTGTAAGTGGTGGTTTCTCAGTTTTCTTACTAGAAATTGAAAATGTGAACACATGGCCCTGTTGAATTTCATCCAAATTATTTTGCTTTAGTCGGTCTAGAATCTCACCCATTACATTTGATATAGGAGCAAAGATTGTGTATATTCAAATACCGCCCTGTCTTTAAATGCACAGATGTTTTTGACAAAAAGTTTCTGGGCAATCACAGGGCAGCAGGTAGGCAACACATAAATGAAAGCATAATTGGCTGGCTACAGATTTTAGTCAATAGGAAAATGTTTGATAAAGCGACCTTTTAAATTAACCTGCTTTAAAGATGTAATTATTCTAAATCAACAGATACAAAGAAGCTTATTAGGAGCAGGTAAGATGAAAATACAATCCATCAATCAGGTTTGAAGATTACTAGATAAGAAAGGTCAATTTCCAAATAGCCACTAAGGCCTTTTGCTTTAGCAGGAACAATTGCTTAATCAACAACACTCAGCTTCAAGAGTTAAATTCTGCAGAATGTGGCCATCTTGCTTGCTCAACAAAAGTTCATACTAAAGGAGATTACAGATAGTTTTCTGGTTTTCCTTTGCCTTCTTTAAAAAGAAAAATTCTTTCTGTGGTTTGTGTTTACATACTAGAAAAACAATCCAATGCAACCAAAATGACTGCACAGGTTGTGGAGTCTCCATCTTTGGAGATATTAAAGACTCATCTGGACACCTATCTGTGCAATATGAGCTAGGGAGCTGCTTTGGCAGGGGGGTTGGACCCCATGATCTCTCCAGGTCCCTTCAAACCCCTACGATTCTATGATTCTATGGTCTCAGAGCTTGAAGGAAAATAGATGCTGTTAATTGCCTAATTAACCAGTTACTTTAAACGTGTGCCATTCACCCTAGCAGTCTTTTAAAATAGCTCTCAAATAAGAGAAAACTGCTGAGTATTGTTGTACAGATGAAAACCAGGTCAGAACAAAGAGAGGACTATACAGCAGATCTTGTTATAGTAGGTATTGTGGGGAGTTTTTTTTTTTGCCAGCACCTCTGTATATGGCATGGTTCCATCTGCTGCAAATGACTATTCATTTAATTTTTGTATACACCAGCTCCTTCTCTTACTTGGTGTTAGGGTGTCACACTGTTTAAAATGTCACAGACATCTAAGGGCAAGATAATGAAAAAGTAGTTCCTTAATTTATCTTATGCCTTTGTACAAATCTGAAGGATACAGGATAATCTAGTCCTAAAAGGTTTGGTAACATCTTAATTTATCAGATGGAATTAAACTTGAATATGCATATATATATATGCATATATATATATATATATATATATGTATATTTCTTTTTTTTTCTTTTCAGAGTTACCTACAGGTGATTACTACAGGAAAAGTCTTTCTTTCCATTGCACTGGCTCTTTGGAAATCTTCAATGTGCCAACACTTCCCTTTCAAAGCACTGGGTTTTCATAAAATGCATTTAATTGTATAAGGAAGTAGCCTTCTGAAATATGAATTAATTTCATTTTACCTTCACAACAAAATGTATTGCTTATTCTTACATTGGCAGAGTGAGTTCAGTGTATATACAGACTAGCACATCCCTCAGTTTCCACCAGAAAAGGCAGCAAAGATTCAGGCTAGTCATTCTGCTATAGGAATGAAGGTTCTCCTTTTCATATTAATCTCAGTTTTTTAAATCTCTGAGACAGAGGTTGACAGTGTAAAGACAACAAAGAGATTACTTGGTCCTCCATCCATAGGGAAAAAAAAAGAAGAAAAGACAATTTGTCAGGCTTTACATGAAACATTGCTTTTTACTCATTGCTGGCCTATAAACATGAAAGATCTTGTTGGTGTCCCCAATTAAATGTAAGAGATCAAAGAAACATTGATATATAACCTGCTGTCTGTCTAGCAGTATTTCAAAAGAGAGATCAACTGAAAATTATAGTAAAATGTGCCATAAGTTGCTAGAATGTTGCTTTTTTTTTTTCTTTTTAGGAGAAACAAGTGAAATTGCAGGTGATCTTTCCTGACTGTTTTCTGTTATCAGACGATTACATAGGCATCAGATGGAGCATTAAATGACATGAGGCAGAAACACCAGGAATGCAATTGTTCAGAGAACATTTATGACAGAAATATGAAGTGATTATTTGTCTGCACTAGAATCCATAACAATGTACTAGGTGCTGTACATGGTCCTGAAAACATGCTTAGAAGATTGAAAAAGTTTAAACTTTAGATTGCATTTTTGATCAGAAAAGGAAAAATAAATCAGTATGGAACATTTTTATTTCTTCTGTCTTTTCCTCCTCTTTTCCCTTTCCATTTTTTTCTATTGCAAAAGGCTGAGAAAAGAGATGAAGAAAGAAATCGGGCGAAAAAGGAGAACGGTGGAGGAAAGGATCACTCTTTTTAACAACATTTCCTCCCCAGATAATAGTTGATTGGAATAGTATTTTTTGGTTTTGCTAAAAGTGTGGGTTTCATTAGGACATTTTATTGCAAAAAACTTAGCAGAATTTTTTTGAACTTTATTTCTTCTTTCTTGGACTGTCCACATAAAACCAGGTTATCTGTAAAGTTAATAATTTTGTTGATTCATTCTTCCCTGTTTTTTCCACAAAAAAAAGTGAGTCAGAACTGGCAGAATTTAAGTCCGAGTGCCATTCTTCATCCCACAGAGAAGGCGTGGAGATACCTACGTGACTGGTATTCAGAGCGTTGTAAAATATGTTTTAGCGCCCTAGAATTCAGTTTCTGCTTTTTGGTGGAAGTCTGGGTGCTGACCTTTAGGCCTTCAGTTTCTCACATCTTCACAGCTTCAGTGCTGACATTCTCATACTTTTAGACTGTAGCTACTGTAAACTGAATACGTCCCGCTAATGCAAGATTTCGTTGTAACTGCCTATGGGATGAACATATTACTCAGACTTTGTGTCCTTTTCGTTCATCAGATGGATGATGTGTGAGTTTGAAAGGCTCTTTAAAGCCAGAGCTACTCTGCTATCCCCCTTGTGTAAGCTGCTTTGAGATTTCCAGATGAAAAGTGCTATGAAAGTTCTAAATGGTATTGCTCTTATTATTTATTATATATTAAGCCAGAGCAAACTGCACATTACTTTTTTATGTTTATGCTTGGAAAGGGTAATGTACAGATAACTCATATTTAAAAATGTAGGTATTTGGAACATTTGCTTTGTGCCCTTCCATCCATTTCCATTATTAAAGCCAAGGGAGAGTTTTATGTGGGCAGAAGCAGAACAAGGATGGCAAATTCATTTCACTGTTGTACATATTGAATTGGGGATGTTTTTAAGTTCAATTTCTAGTTTTCATACTTATCCAGCTGTAATTGTCTGCTATATTTTTGCACTACCTTTGTGCCAGTCACTAATGGTGCACATCACTGAGCTGTGAGAAACTTAATAGTTTCATATACTTTATTACACTAAGCTGTCTCCATAAAAGTCTCAAAATCTAAAATTACAAATAATTGCTTCTCATTAGCAATGGCCTATAAACAGTTTATTGGTTCACCAATACCGAATCTGTATAAATAATGGTTCATCTGTTTACAGGACCAGAGGAAATAACCTACATACTAATAAACACACGCTGGACTATGAAAAGCAGGATGCATGCCAGTAAAAAAGCAAAAACCAAAAGTGAAGATCTGTCCTGTAGTTCCTTGCTTCTAAGCAGAACTCCTGAAGAAGTAACTGAGAGGTTTAGCTACAACACTGTTGGTACAATGAAACCCATATCAATAGATTTGAGGCAGAGATGCTATCTGCTGTTTTCACCTCCTCTATATTTTTTAGTTTGTCTCATGGCAACATTTAACTCTAGTTTTAAATTCAGTAACACATCCTTCAAGGATCTGTTAATGCCTCATACAGAAAGAATCTTCACCTTCAATATGACTTCTGGCCAATAAAATAATATTAATTGTGATATTAATTGATGCAGTGTTAGCTTAATAGATAATTGCAATTATGTTGAATTCAGAGTCTGAATTTCTAAAATGATACGTGATATCAGGTTCCACAAATTAATTGTAGTCATCACCAGCATGGCACACATTACATATGGGAGCAGTACTCAAAGAAAGTCCAACATTTTCAAGAAAAAATGTATTGTAAGGTATTTCACCAAAGGGACTTGAAATCACTAGCCACATACAGGAAACTGGCAGAAATTCTGGTTTCAAGGGCTTAAAGAACAGACAGGTACCTTATGAAAATGGATCAGAAAGCAACAAAAGTCAGAGCCATGTCTGAAAGTAAAATTCCTTGAGTTTGTCTCCCAAATTCAGAAGAAGGTTTGTAAGCTGTATGATTTTCATAACTCCAGACTCTCAAGAGACCTCCCAGAAGGCAAAAGGAATAGGCTTTATTAGTTCCCAGGTTTCAGCTTTGCTTCCTTTGATGACTAAAAAACCAATATTATGGGATCTTTGCTGATTGCAGACAGAATTACTCAAGTGCAATTTTTAAATGCTTTATATAATAGGACTATGAAATTGTTCCACACATGAATTGTTTAAAACATCTGCAGTAAGTGCCTGAAATTATTTCATCCAGTACAATGCCATTTTAACTACTTTTTTAAATTTAGAATAATATATGCAATTAAAGTGCAATTACAGAAAAATGAAAGTGCCAGTGCAATTAAAATACATAAAATGTATAAATCTGTCCACAACTCCTTCAGATTTATTTGTCTGCTTCTATACTCTGAAGTCTTTTGTCTACATAAATTTTTCTCACATATATTTTAGGAAGCTTAGCTGGTGGAAAACATTTCCTTTATGTCAGAATCATTTCATTTCATCCCCAAAATAGTTAAATTAAGACTTATTTTAAAATCAAATTAAACATAACATCAAGAAAAGCCAATCACTGGATGTTTGTGGCAGTAGCAGTCTTGCTACCTTATGTCCAAGTAAATAAAGAACTAATTCAGCATGACTTTCAGTAGAAAGAGAAGGCACTCAAAATTCTGTTTCCATATGACTGAAAAGAGTTGAACAGTTTACTTAAGAAAGAGGACAAATAGGGACAAAAAAGATAGAAGTGGAGAAATTAATGTAGTCCCGAGAAAAATTAAAAAAGACACGTGCTTTGCTTGCACTGCTATACATTCAGGGACATTGAAATGCAACAACTTTATGACTGATGAAAGGAAGTACATTGTCACACAAGTAGCTTTGGGAATACATTGCCTCAAGGTATCACTGAGGCCAGGAGCTTATCAGGATTGAAAACAGGATTTAACATTTACACGGATAGCAAGAATATACAAATGTATAACAGTAAGGATTAAGAATTTGACCCTGTACGAATTGAATTGAATGGTTTTCCTCTGACTTCAGAGGTGTGAGAAAGGAGAGAAATTTGGAAAGGATAGAAACCTCTTTCTCTTCAGAGTATAAGAGAGACTTTAGCAATGAGCTTAGGAAAATATTTTTCTGATAAGGAATCCCATAACTTCATGATGGAGGTTTCTCCACATGATGAATGTTTCTCCTCTGTCTTACATTAGTTTGGGGATGAATTAATCTTTGTCTGTCTTACTTTAGGGGTAAGCCTAAAAGCTCTATGAAGGTCCTCATCAATAAAATGTAATATTCAGTCACAAGTATAACGGAGACAGCTCAGTTAATATTTAAGTATATTTAGAAATAGTAACCAGTATCTGCTAAGAAAAATTAAAATGTTTATGTTTTCTTACTGCCTTTAAGAGAGTATTGTACATCTGAGACTAGTGGATTTCTGAAAGAAACTTTTCTGTATCTTACAGGCAACAAACTATGTACCGCCTATATTCTGTGTTTGCTAATTATTCTCATATTTTTAATTGAATAGCAGAATTAATATTGCAGGTGCAGATGAAACCTGCACAGAGCATATTTTAAAACTAACCTCAGCAGTTTCACCTGCCCTTTCATTGAGAATCAACTAATACTGGTATGCCAAATATTAGATAAATGAATATGGGTGTAATTTCAGGAAACTATAAATTGGTTTTGGCTTTTTTTCCCTGCTGTGAAATAATGCCTTAGCGATACCTGCAAGTCTCTTAAAAAAAAATTAATTAATGACATCATCTTCTTAAATAACAATAAATTGGACATTATTCTTTACGGTGTTTTGTTTTCTGGACAGTCAGGAGGTATGATGTTATAACACATGTATGTCTAAAATGGGCACAAAAAAACAATTTCACAGCAGAAACTGCTTCTGAATTAATTTGAAAATTAATATGAAAATAATTCCCGGACAGTTACTACTCTGGGATAGCCAAAGTTATGAAATTAAGTACTGGATGAGGAAATGTGTAATTCTGCAAGGAAAGAAAAACAGAAAAAAAAAAAAAAGCAGCTTAACAGTATAAATTATTTTTTTTGTTGATCAAGCACCTAATTGAATGTACTTACATTTTTAACATTAATTTATAATGAACATATCCTATACATGCACACATATTTGAGTTTCTACACTTTACGTGTTCACTTTAAACCAGCTACTGGTTTGGACCATGTCTGAATTACTCAGAATTAAAAATGTAGTTTAAAATTATGACTCTCCCTAAAGCCTGAAAGTAAGTTATATAGAGAAGTTTTGAATTAAAAAGAACTTAGTCCTTAACCTTGCTCGATATTGCAGAAATGTTAGTTTGCCTAGGACTGTTGATGGCTGAATCTTCAAGTGAACTTCTAAGAAACTTAAGGATTGGAAAAATACATATATATTTATACTAGATGTCACACTCAAAAGGTGTTTTTTATATATAAAGATAAAATTTTACTCATAAAAATGTATAATTCTAAATTATAAATTTATAAAGATAAAATTTACACCAGCTTGTTTGCTAGCAGGGCAGATTATCACAAGCATAATTTCATCTAACAGAATAACCTGTTCTTCTGTGTCTTCACAGAAGGGGTGTAAGAATTTACCATTCATAGAATCTTCTGAGTTGGAAGGGACCCATAAGGATCATGAAGTCCTTGCTCTACACAGGGTCAGCCAAGTCAGAGTATGGGACTGAGAGCAGCATCCAGACGTTTCTTGAGCTCAGCCAAGCTCAATGCTGTGACCACTTCCCTGGGGAGCTGGTTCCAGTGCCCGACCACCCTCTCAGTACAGAACTCAGAATTCAGGCAATTGTTACTTTGAACTTTGTGACTGGATCCTAAGACTGCAGAGGATTGTCCCTGGATACACATGTGGGTAGGGTGGTATTAAATGATTTAGTCATTTTCAGTATCATTATTCATTGTTGTGACCACACACTCCTTGAAATTTATCGAACTCTGCTAGAGTCACATGAAGACTTTTGGAGAAAATGACATCATTTTTCTATTATATTTAGGAAGACACAGTCAAACTGAAATTATCTGGAACATATTTCAAGTATGTGGTGGTACTGAGAAGTTTCTTATTTTACACCAAAAGCTGAAAGAAGTTACCCATTTACGGGGAGAAATTCAGATATCATTGTAAAATGTATAATCCAGCACAAATAGGTCACTGTGATTTGTGTATTTCACTTCAGAAGGCAAACATTAACTTGCCCTAACTAGCAAATATTTCAGTTAATGAAACAGCATCTTTCACCTTCTGTTTTTTTGGTGAGATGAGGGGCAAGTCTAATGGTGGACTGTAGAAGCAAAAGCAATACCAGTTGCCGTTTCCCCTGTCTTGTCTACTTTGGAATTGTTTATAGGAGATGATCATCAACAAAAAATTGAAAAATTAATATTTTTTTCCTTGAAGTTTAGATGAGACCTTTATTGTAGATTAACCTAATTTCATTTCCAAGCTGCCAGTAAGTTTCCAGACAACTGACAAAACTTTCAGACAAAATCAGTTTCTTGCTTCATCTGTTTTTAAATAGATGCAAAATTTGATACTAGAAAATTTTAAATTTGCTTTTTTTTGTACTTTTAACAAAACCTTATTATTATTTACAGCAATAACAGCACAATATTCTTTATTCTTATCATAAAAATTATGAGTTATTACATCATAAATAGCATATAATAATAAGCCACAATGAATGGATGGTTTATTGTCAGGTTCACTCTAGGACTATGAGCTAACAACAAACATGCGGAGACAAAACAAACACCAACAAACCACCAACTCCCCCCCCCCCCCCCCAAAAAAAAAAAAACCCCAACAAAACCCAAACCCCAAAATAAACCACCAAAAAAACCCCAAAACCAAAAGTTGGAGACAATCAGTTCAGCTTATCTATAGCGGAAAGAATCACAGCTATGAATGAGCAGAGCAGATGTCTTTGAAGACTGGCACATTCACAATGAAAATTACACAAAGGACCACAGGGTTTTACTTTGCACAATGGATAATATGAGGCAAAAAGGTGATTCTATTTCCATCTGATTACTGCTACAGGTAATGAAGGCAGCAAGGTGAGAGAGGTTTCACGAAAGTTGCATGCTGCTTATCTACTTTTTTTCACTTTTAAACTCTTCCACACTAATATTCTTCATAATATTCCTTGTAGAATTCTTCTTTTCACAAGTACTGTGCTGCACAAATGCTCCCCTATTCTAAGGAATCACATTTATACCAGGGAGATCAGCAGTCTAGTTCAAAATTGTGGAGTATTGTCATCTAGTAATATCTTTTGTTCCATCTAAGAGACAGGCCCATGTGAGTCTAGTTGGTTTGAAGAAGGAAAAGGTAATATTTTAACTGAGGTTTTCCAAGTCTTAGTCCTGGTGATTGCTTATAAGCCATCAATTCTGCTTTATAAATCCTTATTCTTAGTAGTATCTTAGCATTTATCAAGTGAAATATGAGATGCAGGCATAGTACTTACCCATATTGTGCATTTCTGACCCTGGAGCCTTCTAGTTTTTACTTGAGGCTTTGGCTCAACACTTTCTTTTTTTTTTTTTTTCTGCATGGCCTTTCTTCTGTTGTTCCCATCTCTTCTGTCAATTATTTTGGCAAGAAGAAACAAGTCAGGATTTTTGATACTGCCCAGCTTCTAGGCAGTCCCTGAAGTTTGTGTAATTGAAAGTAGGTGAGACTTTAGGCTGCCCTGGATTATACAAGAGGGCATTTACAAGTTGTGGATATCAGGAGGTTAGAGAAGCAGATATATGACTTAAAGATTTCATTCTCTTTCACTTTATTTGGCTGTGCTGAGCATAAATTGAGTGCACCTGAAGCTTAGGCTGACTATAAATTGAAAGTACTCAGTTAGATTTATATTCACAATGTTACAATGTTGAAGATCTCACAAGACTTCGGAGTTGAGGGTCTCTACATCTATTATCATATCTAATACAGTGGTTTATAGACCAGAACTCAATATTGATCTTCACCAAAATGCCACTGTCTGTGACAGAAGTTTGTAAGTAAATATTTACAGACAAAATCATGAAATGGAAATTAAGGCCACTGGAATTCAAGCCTTTTTACTTGTTCTTTCTAGAATTGATTTTATTTTTGTTTTTAAACCAGCCATTCCACCAAAAGGGCCTTTCATCTGTTTAGTTAGAAGGGAGAGTCTTTTCACTGTTATGTTGTTTACAGGAGAATGCCAAAGGAAAAAGAAACAAAAAAAACCCAATGTAAAAAGCAAGCCAGAACCTTTGAAGGATTCTGTCATTTTCTCATAAATCCTGCCCTGAGTGCAAGTGCACAGCAGCATCACAAAACAGCAGAGCTTTACATTTGCCATGTAGACTAAGAATTTTGACCTGAGGCACTTCCCTGAGATCTGATCTTTGTGCCTCTTCTTTCCTAAAAGAGTGATTTAACTGTGGGTTCTTGCACATTTCAGCCTGTCCAGTATGTCAAATGTTGGATTAAGCTAGTGATCCTCGCTCTGCTAATGGAAAACACAAGGTCTCATTCTCATTTATACTCAGGGCCATTTATCTCACTATCTTGTTGAGTGTTAGTATGAAAATGAGAATAAATTTCTATAGAAGCATATACATATACATCAATGGATATTTGTATGGATGTACATGTATATGCACATGAATAACTGTTAATATTTGCTGTATTTAAAATCAATCTTTTTATGATGCTACAATTTGGGGGGGGAGGGAAGAAGTGTAATTTTTTATCTATTTAAAATGAAGGCACCCTTGAGTTTCCTTTTTTTCCCCTAAAATATGTTTTAAACTTTCAGTCAGCGTAGGTTTTGACCAAAGAATCTGACAGTGTTTCCAACTAAATTTGTTCTTGATATGAAATGCTGGACTTAGATGTCCTCTGAAGGTAGGTGTCATATATTGTTTATTTGATGTCTTGTAGATGGGACGTTTGAAAATAGAAAATACACAGGCTCCACAAAACAGCCATGTTTTTTCCACTAAGAACTTTATCTTTGTCAGTGCAAACACAGATAGAAAACATCAGAAGTGGAATATTTTTTTTTTTTTTTGCATTTAAGTTTCTGACTTGGATCTCAAGTTCTCAATTCAAATAACCACTTTCCAAGTTTTTCTGAGAAACTTTTTATTCCGGACCACTTTCAGGCTGAGACTTGGTCTTTTTCAGCCCCAAGAAGAGAAGGCTCAGGGGAGGCATTAGGGCGGCCTTCCATTACCTGAAGGGAGCCTGCAGGAAAGCTGGGGAAGGACTGTTTGTAAGTGCGTGTAGCAACAGGATGAGGGGCAGCGGTTTTGAACTTGAGCAGTGTCCTGGTTTCAGCTAGGATAGAGTTAATTTCTTTCCAGGAGCCGGTGTAATGCCATGTTAGGATGAGAGCAGTGCTGATAACACACTGATGCTTTAGTTGCTGCCAAGCAGGCAAGGGCTTTTCAGTTTCGCATTCTGGCCTGCTAACAAGAAGGTGGGGGGCACCCAGGAAGCTGTGAGGAGACACAGCCAGGATAGGCCAAAGAGCGTATTCCATACTAATTACATCATGCTCAGCATAAAGGAGGGCTTGTGGGGGGAGAAGCAGGCAGCTCCAGGATGTGTGGTTTTGGGAACAGTCTGGTTTTGGAACACTTCTGAGCTGTATGACCTGAGTTGTGCGGTTTGGTGAGAAATTGTGTTGTGTATCACCACTCTCATATATTTTGTTATAAAGTCCTGTTATTATTATTATCTCTATCTCTCTGCTATCCCAGTAAACTATCCTTATCCCAACCCACGAGGTTTTGGTTTCTTTGGTTTTCTTTTCCCTCCCTCTCCCCTCCCTTAAACATCACCCCCCTCCACCCCCGCTCCCTCTTGAAGAGCGAGTGGCTGCAAGGTGCCCGGCTCTCTGCTGGGGCAAACCCACAAAAGGTAGATTTAGATTAGACATGAGGAAGAAACTCTTCACTATGAGGCTGGTGAGACACTGGAACAGGTTGCCCCAGGAAGTGGTGGAGGCCCCATCCCTGGAGACATACAAGGTGAGGCTTGATGAAGCTCTGAGCAACCTGATCTAGTTCAAAGTGTCCCTGCTTACTGCAGGAGTGTTGGCACTAGATGACCTTTAAAGGTCCCTTCCAACTTAATGCATTGTGTGATTCTAGGATTCTGTGACTTGCAGTTTCCTTTCACCAATATTTATTCCTTTTTTGGGACCATAAGGTAAATTCCTCAACCTTAGTACATTGCTTTACTGAATTCACTATTATATAAAATATTATTTTTGATTTCTGTTTATTTTAGTATTATCTGTATGATAGAAACCTTTTCTTCTTGCTGAAACTGAAAGCAAGGAACATATTAGCTGAGGGTAGAGATTTTAATAGGTCTTTCAACTCTTCATATATATTCAACACTTTGACTCCTGAGGGTTTTATTTTTAATTGATCTTTAATTTGGAAATGCTATTTTGAATGTTAGCAAGTATAGAGGGCCTCATAGAGGCCCATCATAAAATCAGCAAATATTTTCTGTTCTCTGTTTTCCTTATGTATTATCTTATATTCTCTACTTGCAATAATTTAATGGGAAAGGCTTTTGATGCTGCTTTTAACTATGGGGCTAAAAATGTATCCCTTTCTTCTTAACTGGTAAGATACATGGCTTGATCCAGCATTCATTACATAGTCCCTCTGATTTCACTGCATTTTGGAACTTGCCTTAGATGAGATAGGCATTCCAGATTCACTCAGGAAATTAGCCACAAAACTGCATCACAAGACATGACCTCATCCTTATAATGAGGGTTGGACAATTTGTTTCAGTAATGGGTATAATGGCAAAAAGCCACAGAGGGCAGGGGAGATTCTTGTCTGTTATTTTTGTCAACCTAGGAATAATGTAAGCTTTGTATGAAGTACAAAGCATAACTTAGGAGTTGTGCCTAAGTTGCTAAAGATGAACTCTGCTCTCTGCAACAGTGAGACAGCTCTCACTGAGTATAGTGAGGGCAGTCTATATGAGTCTGAATTTAAAATTTCTCCTAAACAATATTGGTTTGTAGCATTTTTTTCCAGTGAACTTGTTAACCGTTCAGTATCCACCGTTTCTCAACCAAAGCTTTCCAATTGTGAGCCCTTTCAGTCTCTGAGCACACTGGGGCAAGCATTCTTTTTTACTGTTCATTCAGTGCTATGGAGACTCTTCTTAGATTCGTGGTATTCTAAGTGTTAAGTAATAGGCCCAAATTTATGAACAGCATATGGCTTGGATAAGAGTTGGGTACCTGCATCTAATTTACTTGGGAGCCTTCATTGAACTCTGTAGTGCCCAGCAAAAAGAAGGCACAGGCTTTTCTCATCAATGGCCACTGATTATTAAATAAATGGTTGCAGCTGATTTATGATTTCATAAAATTCTCTGTAATCTTAGTTTTTGTAATGGCCTTCATTTCCAAGAAAGATAGCTAAATTTAACACTGGAAAACTAGAAACATAAATTGATTTCTGTTCTTTAAATCAATTCACATCAAAAATAATGAATCGTGAAAACTTCAGTTTGATACATGTTTTTGTTTGTAATCACTACTTGATGCACTTTGACATGATTCACATCAATATTTTTGAGAAACTAGCCATTAAGACTAACAATGACATTTTATAAAAGTAATTGATAATGATTTTAATGAGAAAGAAAATTGTTTAGCATTTAATTTAATAGATCAAGTTCAGTGTTTTTAGAATGTTATGCAATTGACATGTGGATCTCAATGTTTCATCCACTCTTGATTATTAATTTCTACATATATACTTAACAAAATCAAGCCGCATTTAAAGAGAAAAAAAAGCTTTAAATTTATAGTATCAGAGAAGAGATAATAAAAAGGAAAGAAGTGCTCAAAATAATTTATGATGTGGGGATGGCAAACAAAACCATTCCTTCTATTAACTTGATGTGACGGTCTATAAGACTGAAAGTTAACCCCTTTCACATTATTAGAGAGGAAATAAATTTCTACACAGTTTAACTTCAGATAATTTATTCAGCAATTTATCTTTTAGGTCAGGGCTCAACAGCATTCAAAACAGACTAATATATTCATGGACAACAAGAATATCTATGCTTCTAATAGAAAAGTCATGAAGTCAATGTAAATTAAGGCTATAAGCACTAAGCCGCACTCCAGTCATTAGACATTGAGGACAAAGTAAAGCTTCCTTGATGTCTTGGTCCACAATTCTACGTTACTGTTTTTTTATTGGTCATTGTCAGAAAAACATGTGGCTGGACTCAGCAGTTTCCCTACTAGCTTGGACTAAGAATTGTTACAGAAGTGACCCCTTCTGAATGAAAATGGTCTTAGCTTCACTGATCTCTACTAGACTTATGAAAATATCTGTACATGGGGGATTCATGTGTGAAACGAGTAGTTCAATTCTAAAAATCCACACAGATGCCTCTCAGTCCTTCTACATACGTTGCCTTTCCTGGATCATTCACTCCCAGATCAGTGAGAACATTCCATGATGAGCCTTTTAATTCTAATTAAGTTTATTTATATTAAATGGGAATCTCTAGGCTTAGAACACTGCAGAGAGAGAAGGGAAACAAAATCTTCACAGTTCGGGGATGGTGGATGGACTGTATGTCCCTTCTTATCAATAGCATTGATATAAAATTTTACTTTTACCATTTTTTTTCTCTCTCTCTTCTCATTTCTCTAGTCATTGTGAGCTCAGGTCAGGCCAGGCTGAAACTTTCAAAATGCTCAGCCAATTAGAGTAATTCTGATGGTGTGTACACATGGCAACCGCTGGTATAAAATACTGTGTAAGTCAGCATGCCAGAAAGTAATTGGTGGCAGTATTCCAGAAAGAATTAAATTCACTGAATTGCTGTTAATAAGGTTTTTACTCAGGGGTACTTCTTCTCTCTCATTCTCTGTGTTAGCAACCCTAACAACAGAACTCTCCCTCATGAATTAGTGAAATAGACTAGATAAAACAATATAAATGGAACATATAAAGACTTCTATTAAATGATACTAAGCTTAAAGACTTTCCCTAATGCCCTCATTTATTATACTAGAGCATTTCAGATACCCAAAGGAGGCAGACACTGAATAATGTAAGAAATGCATGAAGTCATATGTTTACACATGTATGCACATAAAAGAAGGAATCAGCTTTTCCCTCTGTTAACACTGTCAGAGAAGGAATCCATATATTGAAGAAGCAATCATCTACAAAATAGCAGTAGAGAATTACCAAAGACCCTATTGTCCAACTGCAGCCTGGTCAAAGAAGCGAATTGTGTTATAGGAAGTAGCCTGTAGTTTACATGAAAGGTATGGATTTTAGGAATTTTGGAAGTCCCCTGTAGTTCAGTTTTCCTTTTCATACTGAAGATTGCTTAATAGCATTTGTAATTATCTCCCACATCCTCATCTCAACATCACAGTCATCTAATAACAGTTCTGAACTTTCTTTGCTTCAAACAAACAAAAAGGGATGAAAATCTGATATTTAAATATCTCATTATACTTTCCTGACTCCATTAGTCATGAAGCATCTACAGGCAGAGTAAACTATGACATATGCTAGGACTAACAATACTATAGGGGGATTGAGGTTGCTCTCATAAAATCTTTTAGACTAACTATTGGTCCTCTGTAAACACTTTTTCTGTAACTCTTGAGTCTGTTCCCAGTGAAACTGTGCCAAAAGATATCTGGGAGGAACATGTCAGCAAGTACTTAGAAGTAATCCTCACATCTTTCCTCCCGTAATTCATTTTGCAGTACCCTTTCCTGTCAAACTGGAGATGAAAAAATTGCCCCCTCTGCGTTGATGAGATTGATTTCTTTTACAGGCAGTGTTGTAACTAGTTTACGTAAAATGAAATGTGTGTCAGAAAAAATAAACCACAGAGTGGCAGTGAATAAAGGAGCAAAGTGGTTTTTTATACTGATGGCAAGACTTTTTTTGAGTAGGAGAGAAACATTACCAGAACATCTAATCCCTTGTTTAACACATTCTTGGCTGTTTGGCTGGTAGTGTAAGTAATGTATCGTGTCATAGCTAAATTATTGAATTATTAAGACTTATTCTAAGCCAATCTAAACATATTACAAAATGTTGATATGCTGTGAGAGATTTATGTATATATAGCTATTCTTTATTTTCTTCTGGAAGGTGCTATGCATTGTAAGAAGAGCTACACGGACTAAGAAATCTTTCTGGACCATTGGGAAAGACGGAGAAAACTGAACAAAAGGTGTCAGCAAATTCACATCTGTATCATGTCAGAGCTTGTGAGATTTCTGTATCCATGTAGCTTTCTGACACGAAATGCAGATATTCCCTGTTACATGTATCATCACTTATTTCACTAATTTTCTCATGAAATGATCCGTCTTTGGCTCAAACACTAACAAGAATACCCGGCCTGGATCACAGAGAAACACATTAACCATTTTTTGGCACATTTTTCTGTTTAAACTAGTGTCCACTATTTCTAGAAAGTCAGAGTGGGTTTTTGGTGTTCAACAGCTATCAGTAGGTTCATTCTATGTAAAGAACTTAGGAAAGAAGGGAAAGAAATTTATGGGCTGTTGGGGGAAAAGGAGGAAACTGAATAAAAAGTATTAGCAAATTTAAATGTGCATAACTGTCTGTGAAAGCACTATTTTACAACAATTACTGTATAGGGGAAAACAACTGTGCAAAGCAAAATTCTTTGTGTCATTTGCTTTATTCTGATTTTCATTTAAATGAACTTTCCTTATGTCTTTGTTGAAAGAAATATGAGGAAGAAGAAGGCTGCTTCAGATTTACTTGAATCACTTGAGCATCATACTTAACTACAGAATGAGACTTCAGCTTCTCTATACAACTTGTACTACTAGAGCTATTCCACTTTGCATGATCTTGTAGTTCATTGGGTGCTATTATTTGGTGGTTAAGAATAGGATGTAAATGAAACAGGGTATGTTTACATGGCTGCCTTCTCTGTCTGCAATGAAAAAATATTTGAATAATAACAGCATGAACTTGAGCATGGATTTCACAAATGACAATCTTGAAGGCAACAATACTGACTGCTCAGGCTTGCCTTTCTTGTGTTAATGACTGAAACCTCTGCTTGAATATGTTTAAAAGGAAGGTAAAATTAAAATAAAATACTTTATTTCAAATTTATTTTTAAAATCCACGTTTCTGATAAAAGCTGTGATTCTAGTGTGACATTTTTTAATAGAAAGAAATATTTGTAACTTGTTTTGACAAGGTCTAAGAAACATTCCTCTTGTGTCAGTGCTCTTTAAGAAATTTGGTCAAGTACTAGAACTGTACAATGTATTCTAATAGCAAATAAAGGTGTGTTCCTAACAAATGAAAAGTGTCAAATGTTGAAGGACCTTCATCCATGCAAAATCCATCCATGGATTTGGGTGCCCTAAGTTCTGGGCAAATGGAGATGGAGTTAATTTAATTTTTAATAAAAAGAGAAACCTGTAATAGCTGCTTCCTGTTTGGCGTGCAGGTTGGTATAGATCTGTGCTTTTTGCTAGGGTTTTATTACAACCTTGTCATCTACTAATAAGAATCAAGCATATTTTTCTTATAGACTATATTAAAGAAACATTTAAGCCTTGAAGATATTCAGTGACCTTTTCTATAGTCTAACCAATAACAACTGGAGTGTGACACTATGGGTTGGCCTCAGTTTCTGGTTCTGCCAGTGGTTTCCTTGGAGACTTTCTGCAGGTCGCTTCCTTGCCCTTTGTCATCAGTGGTATTAATTTGATGTAGCTAATCCTTCATTTCCTTGTTTCTTAATACTAGTGTGTGGAGGAAGAAAAAAGTTTCAGAAATACGGAAACAAACTTACATGATTTCTGATATATTTTATTTATTTTGACTAAACCTTGCTGGATAATCCGACTTCACACACACATGAGTTGTTGAAGCTCTCCATTTTGGCTGACACATTTCTGGTGAATATATAATTGTCTGAAACACATAATTCAGCTGCATCCTGATTTACTTCTGTTCAAGAATCCAAAATTCATTAACAAGAGACTGTTCTGGGGTCATCGGACACAAGCTGGGAAAAACATCAAGTCCTGTGGGAAAACCTTTTGGGAGATTAAAAAAAAATGTTTCTAGAAGAATACAGTCTGAGTTTTGGTAGAAGATCCAACACCAACTGAATATTAGCTTTTTTTCCTTTGTTGCAAAGAAGTGAATAGAGTCCTGAAGAAAGACTGCTTTGTGACTGAAGTTTTTGATATTGGCTGACACACAGCTGTATTTGCTTGAAAAAAATCTTTACATACTGTATTTAATAAAATGATCAAACATCTATGTTTGAAACATAGATGTTCTGTGCTTGATGCCATCACTTAACTTCAGCAGCAGCTGAGCAACTGGTCATCCCCACATCCTTCTTTGCTCTTTGTAAGGGGATGAATGATAGTGCTTGGTGACACAAAGATTTCACCTCATTCTTTTTCTTTCCATTTGTAAAATTTTCATCTTTTCTTACTCAGACTTAAAAATATGATTCAACATTAATCAGTGGAAATGAAATCCAAAATGTGAACTAATTTCTGTTTATAAAATGTATCTTCCTTTTTAAGGGAAAACATCCTGAAAATAAGTTATATGGAATGAATACCATTCCAGAAAATTTGCGTGCATCCTATGCTATACCTTAAGCTTCTTATTTTCAATCTTAAGGTAAGGTAAAATGCAAGCAGGAGACAGAAATTCCCATTTTAAAGCTCATATCCTAGTATTAAAAGAAACTTGAAGTCCTGCCAACTCTTGGACACTTTACAAAAAAGCAAATCATTATGGACTAGAATGAGCTGCTTTTTATTGCAAAATTTTCCACTCATATTGTCAGTTATCTACAAGTAAGTATACGTAAACTGTGAGCAGCATGGTTTTCAGTCAGAGCCTGACAGTTTTTACCAAATCATGAGGACCAGCAGATGGTGCCATCTCGCAGATGGCGATCTCGTTTTTGGGTTTTTTTTTCCTCTTTTTTCCTGACCAAAACCAGCCATAACCTCTCAAAACAATACATATCGTCAGTCACGGTATAGTACTTCTCAAAAACTGTGGATGTTCTTTCTATATAAGGCTGTGTCTCTGGTGGTGTTATTTTCCTAAGGACATATTATGGATTTTAGTCATACAAGCAACCTGATCATTACATGTTGTGATGAAATTGCAGTATTTGCCATGCTGGAATGGAAGGAAAGTACTCAAGTAAGAATTAACAATGTGCTCCTGTGAAGACACAATACTCCGGTTCCATATGGCCCAAACAGAGAAGCTTGAAATTACTGTAATTGGAAGTGTTTAGTTAGACTCTCACCAGGTAAAGAAAGGTAAAAAGGCATTGTGCTTCGAAGCACATAGTGTAAGTCTTCTCTAGCTAAGCAAAACAGAAAGGAAGAGTCTCAAGATAGGGCCATTAGTGCTTTGATGCAATGTCAATTTTTTGATAAATGCTGTATTTTATAAAATGTGCCAAGCTATTTGTAAATTGGAGCAGAATTTGAAAGCTACCTCCAGTGAAAAATAGAGGAAAAAAAATAAGGAAAAGGGGCAGAGTCTAAAATTTAAAAATGTAACAAAAGTTACAATAAAAAAGGTGAAAATACTCACTTTTCTTGACTGGTACTTGGGAAAATATAAGCCTTGAATTATATTTTCTGAACCAGTTTCCTTACTGAACAAAGATCTGCATGTATCCCCATGATTATGCTCTTGGTACCGAGTAAGAGAACCTGTGGCACAAGAATTTCAGTGAAAGAAGGTAAGTATGAACTGCTTTTCTCTCAAGAATGTTGTTTGAGATTCTTATTTTCTGCATCATAAAATGAAAGATGGGAAGAAAACAAAATTAGAAAAGAAATAAAAATATGTCAAAATTTTAAGAATCTCCAGTCTCAAGCACCCCATTCAGGTTCCTGTTCTGGCTGTCTCTGCACTGGGCTTGCTTTGTTAAAGAACAATACATAATCCAAAACTAAACATCTATTAAAATGGTGGGCCAAGATAACAAAGAAAAATCATATATTTATTGTCAATATAACTGTCGAATAATATATTGTCAATATTCAATGTAAGACGTAGAATGCAAATCAGACAATTTCCTAAATAAAGGGAATTACTAATAAATTTAAATTTGTAATAATAGTGTAAAACGTATATGAAAAAATTAAGGACAACCTTTCCAATTTCCAGTTTCTTTCAAAAAAAAAAAAAAAAGCTGCCTGTTTTATCTTGACCCTTCTCTCTTCTTTGACTACCAAAGAAAGTTATTCTTTAATAGTACTTTAAACAAACTGGTCACTTTTCTCCAAAAGCTAGGTGAAGCTATCAATTCATTTTACACAGAGCACTGGACAGCTACTGATGACAGATTTTGGCCCATCCAGGTCTGGCCTAGGGCTAAGCTTTTCAACCCAGTGGAAAGGTGCTTAATATCCAGTCCCCAGTATTTTGTAGTTCCCATACAGGTAACAGTTTCTGTGTAAAATATATGAAACCCAAAAAGCTTCCTGACTGAAGAAAGACAGTTCTCCATCTTTGGTTTCTGCCCGTCCCCATTGCTACTTCAGCGGCCACCACAGACATTCAGAGCAGCCTTGGCTTGAGGCGTACAACAAGAAATGAGTAGTGCAGCTGGCAACGCTGCCCTGGTTTCAAGCTTTGATTGCATGCTAGGGCCGACGAAACACAGGCTCTTAGTTAGCAACCTTTTTACTACTCAGTTGATTGTGCCAGAGAATGGTTGGAGGAATCAGAGGAAGGTATGAAATGGCCATGCAATTTGAGAGGGAAAAAAAAATAATCAATGCCATGTGGGCTATAGTTTGTTTTTTCTCTGAAAACCATAGTCTTACTAGAAGAAACATTGATAAAGGAGGGCAGTTAGCACACAGGGATTAAGAATATCAAAATTGCAACCTGTGATAGTCAGGAGCAAGGGTCCTTCAGTGTAATGTAGGAAGAAAGCTGTCTCATTTTCACTTTCAAAGGTTGTTGGCCAGTCATCTGTTCTCCTGTCCCTTACTGACATTGTAAAAGTCATAAGCGATTTTTTTTAGCTTTGATTTTTAAAGTCATACTGAGTATTCGAGGTATGTAAAGACAGTGATATCTAACTCAGTATGTCATGATCATGCTATAGGGAGTAGATGTAGCAGCAACAATGCAAAATTGTTTCTCTGGACCCTGCTAAAACATCTGACTGGAGAACAAGCTAGTGGAGAAGTGCTTTGCGTCTTCTAACACAGTGCTATAGATCACATGGAAAGACATTGCCAGAAGGAATATTAACACCTTTCTCTCCACTGCAAAAAAAACTGTTATGTTTTCAGGTGTCCCAAAGAATAACACACAGGCTGTGTCCACTGTCTAAGCCTGTATATACACCAGCAGGTTTTGCCACCTAACAATTCTTACCTGATATATTTCTACATGCTGCATAGTGCAGATCTGGTTATTATGCTCATATTCTTGCTTACTTGCTTCCAGAAAAAAGTATTTTCTGGATCTTGAAGTTTTGTGGTAGTTGAGCTCCACATTCCCTCACTGTTTTTCTCAGAATATCTTTAGTGTGGCTCTTTGGGAAAGACCTTGTGGTAGTCTAGATCTCATGAAGGCCAATACTCTTGACATTTCTGCATGCTTCAATGTCTTTAGATGGGTGCCTTGTCAGGGAGATGACAGATGGACATAGACAGAGTGATCTTCAATAAGGGCATTTATTAGAGTCAGCTGTCAGGCTGTTAGACTAAGATATGCTTTAAAAAAATCACTAAGTGGTGTGCTATGAAAAAAATATTTTTATTTTTTGTGCAGCCTGAATGATAAATATCCGTATATGCAGCACAGTTGACAGGTCTTTGTGAGGAAATTCTGCACAATATTTTAACACATACCATTATGCATTGCATGCATTTTGTATCTTTAACATTTTTATTGTACACAAAACAGCAAGTAAAAGGAACAACACTCAATCATTCAATGAAAGAAATAGAATTTTTGCCCAATTTATGTAATTATCTGCACCATTTGCTGATCAAGAAAGCAATTGTTCTATGGGAGAAAATAAAAACAAAAGACATCTACATTTCTATTTCCCTTCTGTACTTGGTCCACTATAAAGGTTGTTTTCCCGATGTGCAGAAGATCTTCCTTTTTCTGCAAGTGTTGTGAAGCGGCAGGGATTGTAGCCTGTGTGGCCATCTTAGTTCCCATTCACAGGGAGAGACCAAAGAGTAGTCCAAAGGTGTAGGAATTTTGGTAGAGAACAATTTAAGTAACTTCATATAAATGATGTGGTTAAGGCTGCAATTTTTACTCTTGAGTGTGTTAAAAGAGTTTTTATGGCCCCTCTGCTACCTGATTGCACACAGGAATTATCTCCACAGATTTCACTGCACATTGCATTGGAAAATATCTTGGTCAGAAGAACTACATCCTTTTTTTTCTAAAAATCCTGAAAATATCTGCCAGACTGTGCAGGACATTTGTCTGTAGACCAGCAGGCTCCCTGATGCAGGACTTGGGGATTTTTTTTCTGCTTAGAAACACAAGCCAAAAAAGCAGCTCCCTTTCCTTGTTGTGGTGTAACCCCAGCTCAGTCACTCTTCCTTCTCCAAGGGGTTTGGGAGGACATTGAAAAAAAACAATTGGGTTGAGATAAAAGACACTTTAGTAGGAAAACATAGGGAGATAATAATAATGATGGTAATAATAACAATAATGCACAAAAGTAAATGCTCACTGTATTTATTTGAAAAGAAAATATATCTGATGCTCAGTCTATTTCTAAGCAGCAGTCCCACCTCTTGGCTAGCTTCCCCAGTTATACATGGAGCATGATGTTCTATGGTCAGGAATATCCCTTTGGCCAGCCTGGGCCAGCTGTCCTGGCTGTGGTCTCCCAGCGTCTTGTGCACATGGCAGGGTGTCAGAAGCTGAAAAGTCCTTGACTTAGTGTAGACACTGTAACTACCCAGCAACAACTAAAACCATCAGTGTGTTATCAATATTATTCTCATTCTAAATCCAAAACACGGCACCATAACAGGTACTAGAAAGAAGAATTAACTCTATCTCATTTGAAACCAGGACACCCATCCTTGCCTCTATGCCAACTATGTTAATTTTAACTTGCAGCATGTTCATGAATGCTCTATCTGAGACTAGTATACTGTATTTTAATGTAATATACCTGTGTGTTTCTTTTTAGAAGAAGCATGGGACTGGTCCATCAAAGCACAGATTTTAAATTCAGCAAACACTAATTTGATCTTGTGCTTTAGTTCATAGTAAGGCACAGCTTTGCTGGCAGGGAAGCAGCTGGCTTATTACTGTGTATAGTGCTAACATTCAACAGTGACTCAAATGTTGTTCAGATCTGTATGCAAAACATACCTCTAAATAATATATAAAGTAATAAATAATAAATATGAATCGTATAAATAGGAGAGATTTGTAAAAAAAAATGGTTCCTTTAAGAGTCCCTTAAGTCTTTCTGCTCTTAAAAAGTGGTGGTATATTGGTCTCAGACTGAGCAGAAAGTCTCTGACATGAAAATGCATGCCCTACTACATCCACCAGAACTTTTTTCTCCATTTTTGCTGTGATCAAATTTTTGCTGTTCCATTTGATTCTATACACAATGTCTGGTCCATTTCAGCTTTTCTGCCTTTCCCTTCTCCTTTACGTACATTGATACAGCTGCTCTTCTTTGTTCAAAACATGACATATGCATCAGAAGTCAAGGTGACTCTGACCTTTTGTATCATGCAAGTCTCTTTTCAAAGGTTAAGTCCCTGAAGCAGTTCCAGATTTTCTTTTCCCAGCCCTCACCCTATGGAATGTTTGATGTATTTCTTTACTTTTGCCATATATTAATCATTTGCTTCTCATCCTCATCATAAGCCTAAATTATACCGTTTTTGCAGTGATTGTTGTGTCTACAGTTGCCCCACAATTAATTCTAACAGGAAGTGAAGTCTTTCTTGGGTTTGGCAGAAATAAAAGGACTAGTTTTCTTTTTCTTAGACAATTGTACATGCAGTTAAGACATGATACTGTACAAGAAGTAAAGAAGGTGTTGTTTGGATAATGTTGAAGATGAAGGAAATAGGAAGACTGAGAATGAAACTCATGGTCACTGTGACTTTAGGGAGCCAGTGCAGAGGTAAGTCATTGAGCAGCAATTGCTACATGACTGTAAGAACAGCAGAAAGCAACACACAGTGTTGCAACAATGCTTGATTTGTCCTTGTTGGATGTCATCCTTGTACATAACAGCGGCAGCTTTCTTTTTTGACTGAAAGGCTTGGTTGCACCTGGCTGGACTGCATTATGTGGAGCCCTATGCAAGGCTACAGCAACAAAAGTCAAGTTGTGTCATAAATCTTGAGGCATAAAGCAGTCACAATGCCTGCAATATGTGCCCTTAAAACTCTAGCTCATTGCTTTGCACAGAGCAGCCTCCCAGGCTGGGGGTCTCTCTCCCCTTGAAGTCAATCTCAAAACTTCCATTGGAGCTGAACCAGGCCCTACAGGTGAGGGGCCTTTGTAAGCAAGTGTTGAAAATCAGAGGCATCCCCCAGCAGTCTCACACTGTGTACAGTTGTTTCGTTTCTTAATAGTCTTGAACTACTCCTGAATAACACTCACTGAAAGCACCAGAAGGAAAAAAAATAAAATGTGAAACTACAGCAATTCTCAAAAACTTGTTTATTGAATGTCAAGCTGAGAGCAGTTATTGACCCAGGGGGATTACATTTTTTTCAGGGTGCCAAGTAATTATAGAAGTGACATTAGATCATCATTTACACTCACAGTATAGTCATGAATGACAATGTCAGCTAAAACAAGGACAAATGAGAAAGAGCCCACAGTTTATAATATTCCTGAGAAGCACTCACAGGGTGTAAGTAAATGAGGGTTGTCTGGTCTAGTAGCTGCTCGTTTCCATTGGAAATTACCACCTGCTGTTCTCAGTGGCAGTTAACACTAATACAAGACTACCTGAGCCAAAGCAATAAACTAACAGCAAATGTTGTTTTCTGTTTTCTGTCTTTTCAGCTAGGTAACAGATAGAGGAAATTACAGAAGAGACCTCTTAAGCAGAAAGCTCTGGTAGTCAGCAAATATACTCCTTTATCGGGAAACTATGTAATAGATTTTAGCAAATCTTACAGCACTTGCTTAAAATGGTCCCAGTTATTCTTTTACAGGTAAGGTCAATTTGGATATTAGAAAAAAATTTTTTACTGAAAGAGTTCTCAGGGCCTGGAACAGGCTTCCCAGGGAGGTGGTTGAGTCACCTTCCCTGGATGTGTTTATAAAAAGGGTTGATGAGGTACTTAGGGATATGGTTTAGCATAGGATGGGAATGGTTGGACTTGATGATCTTCAAAGGTCTCTTCCAACCTTGTGATTCTGTGATTCGGTATCAGCCCTCTTTGCATGTTTTCCACACCATGCTTTCCAGATTAAATTCCAACATACACAAACTCATCATCGAGGATGATGAAAACTCCAAATTGGAAATTCTTACTGGTCTCTGGTGTCAGTGTGATCTCATCGACTTACACAGATCTGCAAACAAAACTGAATATCCAACCCAGAAATATTCAGTAGAAAATATCTTTCTAAAAATGTTCTTATTAGGACAAACAATGGGGCTTTTGACGTAACATGCCAGCTTTGCAAACAGGAAGTCTGAAGGAAATTCTTGGAGGTCGTTGGAAGACAATCATCAATGTAGTCTTCCACTAGATAAGACTTCTCTAGACAAGGCTATTTTACAAAAATGTTTCTAAGGACCCATAGTGGACCATAGCAGCTGAAAGATCAATGAACATAGGGGAGAGAAGCATCGAAATGTTCACATTAACCCTCTCACTGCAGCATGGACAGAGGGCTCTCTATTTAACAAGGTAGCTTATCTCTTGAAGAAAAGAAAATAACAAAGCAGTCTGCTAACTAAGTGATCAAAATATAGCAAGAAGGATTTCATATGGAGTTAATTTCTCAGCTTCCTTTTTTATCTTTATCCAAACTGAAAATATCTCAAGTAGTTCATCTTAGGAAAAGGGCACACCTAACTAAATAAACAGTACAAATTCCACCTCCCTAATACTTTAAATTAGCACTATGTTAAACTTTCTGAAGCAAAAGCCTTTTTATATAGCTGCTCTGGAAAACAGAAAACCCTGTTGTTGTTCTGTTATCTCTATGGTAAACTATCCTCTATTGTGTATGCTGTGGGAGATTGCAACCAACAGCAAAGGAAAAACAAAGTGAGAAAAAAATAAGGAAGATGTAAGAGGAAGCAGTGATCTGGTCAGTGTCTAGCTTGTTAGATGCATATTTATTATATTCATGCCAATTAACAATTTCTGGAGGCGCAGGAGCAGTTTAACACCTTTTACTGGCTCTGGCTGATGTGGAGTTAATTTTCCCCACGGTAGCCCTCACATCGCTGTGCTGTGTGTTAGTAGCCAGTGAGGTGTTGGTAAGATACCTGTGTTTTGGCCACTACTGAGCAGTGCTGGCACAGCACCAAGGCTGTCTCTCCAACATTTCTCCCCCCTGCACCAGTGGGCTGGGGGTGCACAAGATCTTGGGTGGGGACACAGCCAGGACAGCTGACCCCAACTTACCAAAAGCATATTCCTTACCATATGACATCTGCTCAGCAATAAGAAGCTGAAAGGAAGGGGGAAGATGTGAGGGGCATTCATTATTTATGGCATTTGTCTTTCAGAGGAATAGCTACACATTCTGAAGCCCTGCTTCCTGGGAAGTGGCCAGACACCACCTGCCGATGGGAAATAGAGAATAAATCCTTTGGTTTTGCTCTGCTTTTTGCTCTGCCTGTCTTTTTTGGTTTTGCTATTTTAAACTGCCTTTATCTTGACCCACAAATTTGGGGTTTTCTCCATCTTTTATTTCTCCCTTCCCTGTCCCACTGATGACAGGAATGATGGAGCAGCTTGGTGGACACCTGCTATTCAGCCAAGGTTAAACCACCACTCACCTACCTGAAATTTTCCAACCTCAAGTTTATTTTTTGCATCTTCTTTCATATGTATTCTGTGAACACACAAACACCTGTGTGCTATCTCATTCACATAATCGCTAAACTGTTCCACACTATATACTCTACATGCTATATACCAGCCATATATTTCAGGATGTGTACTAGAGGTTTCCTTTTGTCACCAAGGAGTTACTCTCCAGATTTGAATAAAAATTCTGAATAGCAGCCTATTGGAACTTCACCTGAAATAGAAGATTTGAATATTTACCAGCCAAGAGTTACTGCATTTATTGGAAATAGATGCAATAAACATCCCCAGGAACCTGGGGATGTTTTGTGTGAAGGGGAGGCTGCGGGGAGACCTTATCACTGCCTACAACTACCTGAAGGGAAGTTGTAGAGAGGTGGGCGATGGTCTCTTCATCCAGGTGACAGGAGATAGGACAAGGGGAAGTGGCTCAGATTAGATGTTAGGAAAAATTTTTTTACTGAAACACTTGTCAGGGCCTGGAACAGGCTGCCCAAGGAGTGGGTTGAGTCATCAATCCTGGATGTGTTTAAAAAAAGGGTAGATCGAGTACTTAGGGATATGGCTTAGCACAGAATGGGAACAGTTGGACATGATGATCTTAAAGGTCTTTTCCGACCTTGTAATTCTATAATTTCTCTTATACATTCTGTCTTATCAGCTACTTATAACTAAAGAGAAGGATTTGACTTTGTGAAGAGAAGGCTCAGATGGAACACACCACAGTTTTCCAAAATCTAAGAGAGGGTTATAGAGACAGGACATGGAGATACCCTCTTCATGAGGACGCATGGCAACAGGAAAAAAGAAAATGGGCACACATTGCTTCAGGGCAAATTCAATTTGTATATAAGAAAAAGTTCTTTGCAATGAGAACAACTGAGAATTGGCATAAGTTGCCCAAAGGAGTCTCCATGTTGTAAATATTCCAGACTTAGTTTGATAAGACCCTGAATAAGACCTTACTTTGAACAGAAGGCTGTGGCAGATGATTTCCAGAGGTGCCTTCCAACCTAAATTTTTCAATGAGACTGTGATTCCCTTATAAATGGATATGAAAATGTTTGGAATGTCATCTTCTTAAGCCAATAAAAACTGCAAGTCAAAGGTTACACTATTTTAGGTTGCTTTTGCATGTGTTCTTGGTCTGTAACTGGAGCTGTGTTCTCAGTAGTATCACAAGTGATATTTCAGTTGCCAATGATTCCCTAAAAAGCCCCTCTTTATGCCCTCAAGTTTGATAAAAGAAATAAAAATATATGTTTGGGCATTTAAGAAGGGAGGGAGGAGGGAAATGGCAGAGAAAAGGAGAATGAATAAGGAACAGATTGCATGTGTGGAGCTGAAAACCCGTTCCTGTTTTCAAGTTGATTGTCATACAAAATGAGGTAGCAACAGCTACTAATGTCCAAGCTGGCATCCAAGGATGTTAGGTCCTTACCTCTCAGTACTTACACACAAATCTACACCTAGCCACAGTGCATTTAGCTTATTGTATGCATTTCATTCCAAATAATGACTTTCTGCTGTTGGTGTACTTATTTCTCCATTAATAAAATGTCTAAGACTGTAAAATATTGCAAAAATACAATGTGTAAATTTTGCCCAAGTGCTGTATTTTGTTTAAAAGGAGGACATCGGGACGCTTCTTATACTTTGATCCAACACTGTTTGGATCAAATGAAGCTCATTACAATAAACTAAAGGAGAGAAAAGATGTTATAATGGAACAATTTGAGGGACTAGACAGTTGGTTACTATTAAAACTTGGGTTCCATCCATCTTAAATGATCATCTGATTTCTGAATCTGATCTTGGGGAATAATCATTGTTAGATACAAAATTTACCATGACACAGTACCAACAAATGCAGTGTGGTAGAGAACTTTGAAATTACTGTTTCTAACAGTTATAGTCAAGAATCAAGGCATTTATACTCTGAGATATAGATTAAAATTCTCGTGTAGTCCCAACACTTCTAACGCCTAGGAAAAAACCCAAACAAACAGTGTTTCTGCTACAATGTAACTGTGGAAAGCAGGTTAGGAAACAAAATATCTGCATTAAGGCATAATTTTCACACTTAAGAGTTTGTCTGACTCACACAATGCCACAGCAAGTCACCTGTGTGTAAAGCTGCTGCAAAAATATACTTTTACTTTAATGGGGTTTGCAATTTTACACCATCAACAGAAACTAAAGCACATAAGAACAGTTGACAATTGTACCACTTGCAGGAATTACAGTGTTAGTTAGATGAAGTTCCCTCAATGATAAATGTCTAAAGTCACAAATTCCTTTTTTCTGACCAGTTCAGGCTAAGTTAAATAAAATATTTATCTTACAGTATGGTTGTGGTTTCTTTGTTTCTTTGGTTTTTGGTTTTTGGGGTTGGTTGATTGTGGGGTTTTTTTTGTGGGTTTTTTTTTAATATAAGAAGAAAAGTAATAAAATCACAGCATATAAGCCAATATTGTTTTCTGGTTGGAATAAGAGGAATAGGGTTATGTTCTGGGGCAAGCTGGTCTCTAAAATATGAATGTCTGTCTATTTTCTGACAATCACTGCTAATGTGAACAAATTGCCATTTCTGCTAGGAACTGACATAATCTCTGCACATAGACTTCACATCTGGACATTAATATTTTGGTATGGGGGTATTTCATACAAATAGTTCCATAGTAGCAAACGTAGGTGAAACTTTGAGGGTTTTTCTTTAAATTCAAAATTTCTATTAATCTTAAACCAAATGGACTTTAATTGTTGAGTAGTTGTATAGAACTGAGTGAAGAAGCTAAGTATTTTTCTTATTTCTCTTTCTCTAAATTCCATAGTGTGATAAATAAGTCCAAAGAAAGATGGATATTTTTTAATTAATTTAATGGGAGGAGAATTTTTTAGCTTGTGATGTGCAGGGTTCATGGATTCCTATGAAGCCCAAGAAAGTAGTTTCAGAGATGTAACTTTTGATGCAACCATGATAGATATCCTAAGATTCTAAAGAATTCTCCTTTCTATTGGAAAGTTAATACTGCAAATAAAGATGAATGCTATTGGCTCAGTTTCTGCTGCAGAGTGTCTAATAAGTTTCCTTCTCCGTCAACCTATAAAACCGGCTTTGTTATAAACTTTAGGAGTGCAAAAGATAAAATGTCCATTCTGTGCCATACTTCCATTTAAAGGGAACAAGTGCCAGCAGAATGGCTGCACAGGTAATAATAGTTTCATGACCACTTGTGTACTATGCAGTTATGGGTCTATGTGAATATTCTTTTAGGTTATATATACTGCATCTGCCATATTTTAGCTGGTATAGGACAGGTATGAAATTAGACATGCTCAATACTTGGCATACAGATCACACCTACTGCTGTACTTTGACAGGTAGATCAATTATTCAGTGCCAAAGGCAAGCTACCTTGTAGAAAGCCTACTTTCTGACGTGTTTGCACAGCTACATTTTAGAAAAAAATCATTCTTTTTTCCCTCCCCCAAAAGCCAAAGTCTAAGAGTGATCTTGTGTTTTGTTTAGGTCTGGGGAGGTGCTTAATTTCTTTGCCTTCTGAGGGCTGAATGTGATCCTACTTGCAGGCAAAAACTGTGGTTTAAAGAACCTGTTTTGTTTGATTACATGACAGAGATTTTAGTAACTAATTTAATTAAAACTTACTCATATATACTGTCATAACTATACAGAATTATTCCAAGCTCTCAAAGCTCCAAGGACTGCACAGGCTTTTTACAGTTGAGTATACTGCATTACCAAGATTCATTGCAAATTAAATATCTTTTCTAAAAAAAAAAATAAAAAATTCTTTGCCCAGCTTATCATTGACCACACAAGAATAGAAAAAGAAACACTCAAATGTATTTGTTTTATGAAGTGGTATTTATTGTTATATTTTGGTTTACCTTGTCTTCTGCAATGTATAAACAGAGAGAAGTAACAAATGGAGTAAGTCACTTCAATATGCAATGTGAGACTTGTTCTCCAAATAAGTTTTTTTTATAGAGCTTATCTGAAGAACTGATCAAAATTTATAATACTCTGTAAGTACAGAATGGTGAATAGTGATAAATCACAGGCACTAAATGGCTCATAGCTGTCCTACAATGCTTGTGTTTACTCCAGTACGCCTATCAGGGGTCTGCACAGGCTTATGATATCTTCTCTGAACTTTGGGGGTTCTCCTCCACCTCCCCCCCCCCCCCCCCAAAAAAAAATTGGTATTTTCAAGCCTGTTAGATTCATAGTAATATCCCAAAGGTACACATAGAGAAGTGAAATATTATCAACTGTGGGATGTTTTTAGGAGGGAATATTGTATAACCAAAAGGAAAGCAATTCCATTGCTGAACATCTTTCTATGTCCAGTATTCTGCCTCTGGTGGGAAACAGACAGCATATCAGACTTCATGGATATCAGAAAGCTGTATGTTTCTCTTGTCTATCTATATATGATCAAGAAAATCGTGGGTTCGGTGGTCCTTCAAGTTTTCTTCTGCATTACAGGTGATGATATCCTAAAGTTGGGAATTCTTTTCCCTATCTTGTTTCTTTGTTCCTTTCTTTCTTTCTTTCTTTCTCTAAAACCTGATAGCTTTCAACATTTTATTGGTGATTTTTTGAATGCAATATGTAAAAGAAGCCTTAAGGAAATTTTCATAAGAAATACAAATAAAAAATTATGCCAATTTTCTTTTTTACTCAAGAAAAGTTGAACTTAACAGTTTTTGATATTGCAAGTTTCAGGTTTTTCTCTCTTATCTGAAATAATTTTCTCCTCTCTAGCCATATTCCTAATTGTTTTTTTAAGATCTATCATAGCCACCAAATATGTACATTGACATATCCATATTCCCTCTTAATTATCTGCTTTCACTGTCTGCAGATAACTAATTCTGTTTTTCTTGGGCTTTTGTAAAAGGCCTTTTAGAAATGGCATTTTGGTGCTAATGAGTCAACAAAGAGAAAAATGTCTGGGGTTTTCAAAATACCATGTTCAAACAAACTAATAGCAGTGAAAAAATGCTTATCTGATAATTATTAAATACACATTAGGGGACAGCTAAAATGATGGTTTGTGACTTGTCTTTTAGAGAAGTTTTTCTAGATACATAAGGGAAAAATCATGTCAGCTGGCTTTCATTCTGCATGCAAGACAGGAGGAAAAGGCATCCTTCTATTTCACATTATGGAGACTGTTAACACTAGGAAAATAATTTTTCATTTGTAGTTCTATCTTCTACATACAAAATCCCAACATGCAAGAGGAATCTTCTTGAATTCGTCTTGGTCTTCTGGAGCACACTGTAGGAGTGGCAATCCCAAATTGTTTTTAAAAACCAAAATCAACCTTTCTTGTCCTCAATTCAGACCTCCTGCCCCCCGCCCCCCTGGCCTACCCCGCCTTCCTCCCCAATACAAAAACCCATGACATTTAAAAATAGTGCTGTTTTTCTTTTTTAAAATTGCCTTACTCAACCCTCAGGGCTCATGTCTTCTGATTTTTCTCCACACCAGGAGCTCTGGAACCTTACCAATGTTTTCATCTTTTAAAATAGATGATCACTTAACTCCAGGAATTGCAATTAGAGGAACTGGTGTATTGTCCCTGTCTCAGCAACAGGGTGAAAGCAAGGCAACAGCTCCCCATGTAAGGAGCCAAGGGACTCCTCTTTCTCCTCACCGCATGCTCAGTAACATGCTCAACTTGCTCCTGGGAGACTCCAAATTCTGAACTACACTTCAGTCAAAATGTTAGGTGAGATCTTAAACTAGCAACAGAACAACCCTCAGCATCTTCCTACTCGTGGCGTGCACTACCCAACCTTACTCCTTCTTTCTGCACAGTAAATGTCACCTTCTTCATGGGTATATTATACAAGACCATCTTTTTTGTTGTCCATTAGGGCAAGATCATATCACTATGGTATGTCCTATTATGATATACCACCTCTCTGTACATCTGATTTGCTTGGCAGAGAAAAGAACACTGGATATGCTGATTTTTTTTAACATCTCGCAAGTCCAAATTATTATTCATATATTAATCACTATAGTTATTAATTATTATTACTATTATTTGCGACAACAATGATAAGTAACTAGTTTCCAAAGAACCTTTACAAACAGTACTACATATAGACAGCTCTATAGATATGTATTTGCTTTTGGGCATGAAATCAGCAACTCAGCAGTAAATATAAGAGAGTCTTGTAAAGGAAGAACAACTTTGGGAAAAGATGGAATAAACTGCAGCTTCTGAAAAAAGGGTAGTAACTTTTGTTTGGGGGGAAGAAGGGAGAGAAATCACGACTAAAGTGAAGTCTGCGAAGAAAGGGGGAGTGAAGGGAGGTGCTTTAAGATCTGGTTGCACTTCTCATTATCTGACTGGTTTCACTGTGTGTAGTGTAATAAATTAGACAGCTGTTTTTATTCCATGTTGAGTCTGTTTTGCCTGTGACACTAATCGTGGAATGATCTCTCCCTGTCCTTATCTTGACTACTGAGCCTCTCAATATATATTTTCTCCCCTGTCCAGCCGAAAAGGGGAGTAATAGAGCAACTTTAGTAGGTATCTGGCCTCCAGCCAGGGTCAAACCACCACACAGTATAGCTCAGAAAGCTGTAAAGACCAGGTGGGATTTACAGAGATTTGTACATGGGGTACTGGATAGCCTGGCCATCTCAAAAAAAGCATACATTTATGTCACTAAATGGCGCCCTGTGGACTAGGATTTTATGGCCACTAAAAGATTGCGTTTAACTTGCATTGAAGTCAGTGGGTTATCGGAGAACTCAGCAGTTCATGGGAAGTGAACTCTGTGGGAGGGTGGATCTCACAAACCAACAAGTGGACCAAATAAGACAAAGGTTTCCCTGACTCAGTCAAGCATCTCACTTGGTACCACATCTTATGGTGGGTTTCCTTTGTTCCTTGCTGAGCCTGTCTCCACAAGCTCCCGAGTGATGCAGACTGTACTGAGGAGTTGCTGGGGCAAAGCAAATGAAATAATTCCCATGTGAAGTTGTGGTGAGTAGTTGGTTCAATAACCCCACTTGAAGTACGTCACGTCTTTGCCAAATAGGGATGGAAAGTGTTGCCTGGGTTATCAAGGGCAATTCTTTGCAACCACAGGTAACCACTTCATTTAATTCTTTTCATAGAGCAAGTAAAGTCTATCTTAAAAAATGGATTAAGGCTTATTTTTTGATTTGGGGGAGGGGGATTCTCAGAAACTGCTACTCGCAATAGAAATCCTCTTTCTAATTTTCATCCTGGGTCTCTTCAGTTTCTACCTTTTGCTCTATTTATTACATTGTCCTTCCTCACAAGTAGTGCCTTTTTCACCATATGAATGTCAATTAAGAAAAAGAACAATGAAAAAAGTGTTCAGGAAATGTCTAGTAATATATACCACTAAAAAACTTTTCATGGTTTTATGTCATTTTTCACTACTTCCATATCCTTAGTTATGGTTGCCTTCAGAGTTTGTGCTCATGCTTTGCTTATTGTTGAATATAGGCTAAAAATGGTGTAATCCATTTTTCCCCAATGATGGAAAACACAGCTTCCTTGACATGTGATTGCATATGTCTTTTTTTCCTCCATTTAGAAGTGATTAGCTTTTCAGTAAGCTTTTGAAGAGTACTCAGAAAGTCAAAATGCTCTTTGGCTTCTGCTTTCACATTAGATTGGCAATATCCATATCTAAATTCTTATTACCCAAGCCTCACTTTTTAAAGAAACTTGAAGCAAAGCAGGAAGGACCTATTGTAATCTTTTAAATCTGGATTTTTCTAGAATATGTAACAGGTATGCATACATGTACACTGTCTGCATGGAAATTTGTGCCTACATGTAGCACATTGTCTACTGTGCTTCAATCACTTCTTTGTATTAGGTTTAGGTTTGGATTTTTTTTCCTGAAGACTCTCTTATCAGTTAAAAGAATAACTAATGACCTCTGTTAATACAATGTGAGCTAGTATTTTTGGCATAAGGAGGGGTATGCTTGAGAGAGTAGGCTCCAGTTCTCCCGAGGTTTTGCTTTTATATTGCTGAACATACAGAGTGCAAAGACAAGGTTCTGTCCTCCCATACACCATTTCAATCCCCTATGGGGAAGTAGGAAAAGTTTCAAATCACCAATTTAGCAGTTTACTTGGTCTTTTTTTAACTTTACTTTTAAGGGGACAGGAAACAAAGGAATTCAAACTCATCCAGTTGGAAAAGCTGATTAATACTTTCACTGATTTAGAAGAGAGGAATAATCCACTCAAAAGAAATAGTGTGAATTTGGAGAATCTTACCACCAAGAAAAGAACCAGGGGAGATCTGAATTCTCAACAGCTACACTATTCACAGGCTATTAACAATGGGTGAAACTGAACTTGCTTCAATATAAATTAACTTAATGTCTTGCCATAAATAGGTATAAATTTGAATAAACAATTGTGATTTAATTACCACACATTTTTCTTAGTGGAGGAAAGTCTTTTGTGACAGTGGGGATGATCTCTGTGGGACAGACATTGCTAAACACCATTATTCCACTGAAAACAGGCAAAAATGTTTATTTGTTTGAGGCCAATTCCTAGGTTACTTTCAATCTCCAACATATCCCCGCTGTATACTGACCCCGCTTTTGCTTTCCTTGCTCTTTTTCCTTTTTCTATAGCTGAAGAAGCTTTTACTTGTTAAAACATCATTTGCAAGGTTTAACACCTCCCTGATGAAGTTTTCTTTACTGATCCTTTTTTTACAGTCCTTGAAGACCCCCTATTTATTCTTACTATCTCTTTGAAGGAATAATTTGTCCATTTAGGTCTAGAATTCTTTCCTTAATGCCTAACTTGGAATAAAATTGACAGGTCTTTGGAGGAAAATATCAATAATTTGCATTATCCTTTCAAGGTTTGTCCAAATAAAAAAAAAAAATAATTTTCTACTATCTTGCATGTTTCTTTTGAAGTTAACACATAATCCAAGTTCAGTTTTCCATAACATCTTTCTTTTCAGAAATCACATTTATATCACTGCTCCTCGTTAATAGAAGAGAAACAACCTGATGAAGAAATGTTATTTTCAGCAGTGCTAAGCCAGAATCATTAATTCTCAAATCCTTCTAAGGAAATATGTAGTTTCCAATGACGACACAATAACAAGAATGTTTATTTCAAATACCTTTAGCAGCATCCAAGTCTATCTAAAGGTAGACTTTAGCCATATCTAAAGATCTATAGAAGGCAAGTGAATCTCGGTGGTTCATGAAATCATATTCCTTGTATATATTTTATTATATTAACAGTCCTCAGGTATTTACATTCATGGAATTACGGGATAATATAAAGAAGGAAAAGATAACAGAACCTTGTAGTTACAGTTATTTTAGGATAGTGCTATAAATAAATGAACCCAACCCTTTGATCAATACATCTAAGCACAAGGTGGTCTGTGCTATGTGTCAAAGTCATATAATAATTAATATCCCTCATAATAATCTCATATGTTTCTCTATTTGCACTGCAACAGCTTTCTCAGTCTTTATAATGTCACCAGATTGCTTCATTTCTTTGCAAGGAAACTAAGTAATCTCACTGTCATCTGTCAAACAGGGCAATTGGAAAGCAAATGAAAATTTTATGTTGTGTAAAGGATAAAACCTAAATATTTACTTTAGCTGAGAAGTCTTTATTTGGAAAAGACCAGTGAGCATGGGATTAGTGCAGCACAGTATACCTAACCAAAATTTATTTTCTGAATGAAGGGAAAGTTCAAATACCTGAAACAGAATATTTGGTACAGTCTCTGTCTCTAGATTCTCTTTACAGCATGAAGACATTCATTTACGTCCTTAAGAAATTATGGTTCTTACTTTTCTTGAAGAGCATTGATTCAGAAACTTAACAAGACCAATGGCCTGGGTGCATAGCAGCAACAGGATCTACCCAAGAGAAGTTTACTTTATCTCTCATAGACATATATATATGCATATATAGACATAGAAAATTAAAAAAAATTAAATTATTAAGTAGTAAATTTATACAAATAGCAAAATTTCTCATAAATATACATTTCTAATTCAAATAGCTGTACTTTACATGTGAGATTCAATGTCTTTTGAGTTTCTTCATACATTTTGCCATGCAATATCACAAATATTCATTTTGCTATAATAAATGCCTTTATGTAAAAATACTTGCAGTGCTGTTGATAAGCTTTTTCAGGAGAACAAGACAACTTTTATCTCTTCAGTTTCCTCAGCTTAAAATTAATTTTTGACTTTATAATTTGGGAAATACATTTACAGTGGCAATACCACAGGGGTCCCAAACTGTACAAATATTTTTGCTTTTACCTATATTTTCTTTCTGGTCAGGTAAATAGTCACTGACTGTCTATTTAATCTTCGGTAGCACAGTTCCTTCTCTGAAGGCACTGGCTGTATTTGTGTTTGCAACTTGGCCCTGAATGTGTTATAGCCACTGGGTAGCTTCCCTAGGAGTTTGGCCCTTACAGTAATAGCCTCTGGAAAACAAGAAAAAAAAGTGTCAGATATAATTGTGTCTCTATTTTTTTAATTACATAATCCTTACACCTGTCTGTTTCTGCCATTACTAGTCACAAAGGTATTTAAATCTTCAGGACTAAGTACCCTTTCTGGTACTTCTTTTGCATAATACATTGTTTTCCTAATAATTACCTTTAATTCAGCAAGCTGCATTCTAAATGTAAAGCATCCTTAAAATTTTATAAGCCAACATTAGACGGTGATGGATTTACTTAGAGTCATCTTTCCTCTCAGTCATATTGTAGTGGGAGAAAAGGTGCTACTGGGCACTGCTTTGTGTCTGAATCTGGCCTGCAGAAGTGTGCAGATTTCTCTATTACACGATGGACAAAAGTGAGAGAAAATATTCCTCTGAAGCCAAATGGACTGGAAACATTACCGCAGAAGAGTATGAACTGGAGCCAATACAGAGTTGTTAATCCTCAGAGAAGTCTCTGAATAACAAACAGATACGTAATTCTCCCTACACTTGCTCAAAAAAACCCAGTTACTTACTTCGAATTTATATAGTTGAAACCTGTACACCCAATAGCTGAGCTGCATAATGCATGCAATAACATAAATAAATTAAAAAATGAAGGAATAAGAGTCTTTGAATAGTTTAGTTGGCTGCCACCTTTGTTTAATAAACCCAGACTATTTAATATTTCCAATCAGAAGTGAGACATGGGGCCAAAGCCCAAGTCCTCCTAGCAAGAACATGCTAATTGGTTTTGATTTGTCAGAAAGTCAAGAGTTTTGTGGGTTACTCTTAAATATTTAGAATAATCATGTCCATACACAAATTTGGAGACTTTTCTCATTTTCTGTTATCTGTGACTATCTGGAACGTGACTTTAGTCTTGACCAAAGTATTACCCTATTAGAAGCAATTACTTTGCCACCGTGTTTTAAAAGGAATACTTTTGCTTTCTATGAAACGTTTGGTCCAGAGGCAAGTTATTCATTGTTGCCCAAATTAGATCTGCATTTCCCATTCTTAACCAATTACCATTTTTTTGTTGTCTTTCAATCTGGCCTTACGTACTAATTCAGTGACATGTACACCTTAGGTGCTGAGCTCTGTGGGCTAAAATGTTCTCTCTTATGAAAACTGGGAGAAATGTTTATTATTAGTAATGTATCCACACATGCTAACATGTGTATTTTTAAGAGTTTATGTGTATGACACTGGACTATGGGTACACTTTTACTTTCTTTATGTCAGAGAAAACGGCCGGCTAGTTTAAATGTTTTCTCACAGACCCTGTCTTTCAATCTGAAATAGACAAATTTGCATTAAGTTTAATATCGAAATAGAAGCATTCCAAACACATAATATTATTTGATTGCTACCTAAAATCTGTTAGATTTCGAGTTTTGCTGTATGCTTCAGAGAATGAAAGAGTCTACGGTGGGCTGACCTTGGTCAGCTGCCAGACACCCACCCAGATGCTCTCCTAGACTCCCTGCTCAACAGGATAATGTAAGAAAATAAGACAGAAAAACTCCTGGGTCAAGAAAGACAGTGAGATCACTTACTGGTAACTGTCATCAGCAAACCAGATTCAATCCAGGGAAAAACTAATTTAATCCATTGACGATAAAAATAGACTTGGATTGTGAGAAACAGACAGGGCCAGACAACAACTAAAGACGGCTCCAAGGCCTTCCCAGGCTCAACTTCACTCCTCCATCCCCATCTCCTCCACCCCAAGCAATGCAGGAGGAAGGGGAATGGGGACCTGCAGTCAGCCCATATCAGTTCCTCTCTGCTGCTCCTTCCTCCTCACGCTGCTCCCTGGCTCCAGCCTGGGGCCTTCCCACCGGCCGCAGTCATTCAGGATAAAACTGAATCAGTGAGGGGTCTCCACAGGCTGCAGTTCCTTCAGGGAATATCCACCTGCTGTGGAGCAGTCGGTGCAAACAATAAAAAAACCCCCACAACCACCACTACCACAAATAACAACAAAAAACCTGGGAGGGAAAGAAAGTGAATGGCTTCAGTACAGGGAAGGAATAATAAGAAAGTGTCTTCTTTTACAAAGAGAGAAGGTATTAAGTGTTGGACTTGCCTGCCTCAATGGCTTTTGTGTTCAGAAAAACCGCAGATGTATCCTCCAAAGTTATTCTTCTAATAGTTCATTACAAATTAATAAGTGTAATTTTCAGTCTTTTTCCTTAGAATCTTCTATTAACTAGCTATATGGCAATTTTTTTCTAATAAGTATTCTTATTTCAGTATCAATGTTACAATGATTTTGAACTCTCTTTTTATCATTTCCAATTGACATACAATAACTAGCAGATAACATTGGATACACTGAACAAAATATATCTATAAGGCAAAAGTCAAGTCTTCAGTTATTGCATTTTAACATAACAGCAATCTCTCAGTTTTGTGGGGATAATACAAAAATATTTTGCAATTTCCTCATAGCCCCGTTCATTTTTTCAGTCTATTTAGAATGACCAGGGTGATTTCCAAATGTCATCTATCATTAAACTCTTAGAAGGGAAGAGGTGAGCTGGGATGTACATTGTATGCATTTATGCTCTGTGAGAATGGTATCTAGAAAGAATGTATATTATTCAAATTATCTCAAATACTTTGGTTTTTTTTTTTTTTTTAATTACGTAGGTCTATGAAAGGGTTCAGTTGTCAAAAGCACCTCTGTTCAACAAGGCATTTGTGAAAAAACATGCTTGCATCCAGTGTTAGACTTCATAAACCTGAGCTCTAGAGTAAATTAGGGAAATTCTCTGCTGCTTAGCTTTCTTCAACCGTTTTTGTGAGTAGTCAGGCATACTTTATGGATGTCAATCTCATTGGAAGCACAAGGAAAAATTAGCATGTGCACCTCAAAGGAATTTAGGCATGTATTTGCTGAGAGCCTAACTGCCCAGCTCTATCAAAACTGAGCTGCTTGTGAGCAAGCAATAAGCAATAGCAAGCAAGCACTGCCAAGGTTAGACTTCAGCTGCAGAGGAGCTTTGAGAACCAAACTTTTAATAATCTTATATGCCAAAATCCCATCTAACTCACTTTATGTACTATATTTCCATAAAACACTGGGATTAAGGTTCACACAACCAGCCCAGGATGTTCCTTCCTCCCAGCACCATTTCAGCAACTTTCCCATTTAATGTCAAACACATTTATAGCCTGAAAGAGAAAACAAACCCTCAGTTTGTTTGTTTCTCTTTCCTAAGAGCCTGTTTCTTAGCAGTGGGCTATGAAGCATTAAACTATTTTGTGTAAGGAGAATCTATCTTCCTTGGCAATTAGTGCCACCTGGGAGCCATTATGCAAAAATATGGGGTAAAAAAAATGTTTCTTTGAGCTGAATTTGGACACCAAAGTACTTACTAAATAGAATGAGCCATGGCACTCCAAAGTGAAGCTCGGTTATTTACCTTCTCATCAGTTGGATGCTTAGCAGCTCATTTGTAGGATTAGTCTATTCTTAACTGGAGAATGCCACATTCAAAATAACAGATAATGACTTGGACTACAACCACAGCTACAACTGCAACTAGAAAGCAGAGTTGAGAACTCTGGAGCAGGCTGCACTGAGCAGTCTGAGCAAATTTTGAGCTTGTCCATCAGAGTAAGCAATCAGTAAATAACCCACCATACACTGGAAACCACCATAGGTTAACATGATGTCATACAAATAGGTAGTAAAAAGATAGACACAAGATCCTGCAGTCAAAGCTGCAATACCCACACATATGTAAGCCTCACTCCTGACAGAGTGGATGTCATGCTTATTCTTGTGAAGGAAAAGACTATTTTCTTCTTAAAGAAAGCTGTGCATTTTTTTGCTATTAGAAGAAAAGCAATATATTAAGACAGTAAGAGAAGAAAATATCTGTGCTTTCATTGTGTTTGTAGAATCAATCAACATCCCATATTGGAAGGCACCTGGAAATACTACCTGGACTATCCTTTTGTAGGAAAGGGAGCCTAGATGAGATTATCTAGCACCCTGACCAATTCCACCTTAAAAATCTTCCACAATGGGAGGTTCCCTAGGGAAATTGTTCCAGGGAGTGATTGTTCTCACTGTAAAAAAATTCTTCCTTCTGTGAAGGTTAAACATCTCCTTGTGCAACTCTTACGCATTCACCCCTGCCTTCTTCATGTGGCTCCTTGTGAAGGGAGAGCCTTCATCTGCTTTGTAGTCACCCTTAAAGTGCTGGAAAACTGTGATGAAGTCCCCAATGAGCCTTCCCTTCTATAGGTTGAAAAGCCCTAACTCCTGACTCTTTCCTCCTAAAGCAGGGTCTCCAGCCCTTTGATCATCTTCACCACCTTCCTTTGGACCCAGTCTGTCTGCTGTTGTGGGACATGGACATGGTACTACTGGACATGGCACTACAGGTGCGCACTGACAAGCACTGTGATTAACTAGTTTATGTAGTAGACATCATTATAAATTCTTTTCTAGCCTTTTGAGACCATGTTACCTGAAATTGCACCATCCTCCTTCACTCTGATGAGAATTTGTTGCTTTGTTTTACTTTGTGGTCCTTGACTGAAATAATTAGATTTTGGATCCCACTGGGATTATCCCATTTTACGTCTGTGCTTTAAAGGTGTAATATTGGGAAACTGCCAGACCATAAGAAAAGATGAGACTTACAAGAAGTTCTATTTGCAATTATATTAACTTTGGTGCTGCACTGGAAATAAGAAACTTTGCTTGATGCAGAACTGCATGTCTTGGATTCCTTCAGACACTGTGAGTTCAACCACCCAAGAACTTCAGTGGCTTTGATGCATTCTGCCTGTTTTTTTCCTATTGTTAGGAGATCATCTTTTAAAATACCCACAGATCAGCCTTGTGCTACTGAGCACAGTTAATCTAAGGTGGTCTCTAGCAATCACCAGTAGCAATTGAATTGCTCTAGGATGGAGAATACATGGAACAGTTTTGTCCTCTACTAAAATTGAATTCACCTGTTTCTATTTCAGTTATCTAATACTAGATGCTCTAGTGCATACCACTATGTTTGTCTATTTGCACAAAGATGTGCATACATGCATACACCAAAGTTAATTTATGATAATCTCTCTTTCAGACATCCACCATAATGATACCTGATCCCCAACAGCTTTTAAAGCTTGTTTCAGTTCGGGTAAGCGTTCAATTTACTGAATACACAAGCACAGTCTGAACTTTCCATGCCTCTGGAGCCTGAAAAAGGCTGCAGTTGCAGCTGCAACTTTCTCAAGATCTTTTGCAATGTGATCAGTATTTTCTGCTATAGGGCCTAATTCCCTCCTGAGAACTGTACATGAAAAAGAACTGCCCCTCTGCACGCAAGTCTTTCTTCTGCAAGGAAGGAAGCAATAGGATCAGCCTTAGGGAGGCACTGCTCTTGAATGGATGCTCGTGCAGAAAAACAATCCAACAGTAGTAGAGACTGGGGCAATGTTTGTAACTTCCCCTACTTCCTGCACCCTCAAATCTCATTGCAACTATATAGAACTCTTAATATTTTTGAAAGCCATATGCTTGCTGCCAGAGACCTCCTTTCAAACATTTCTAAGGGCAGGGAAACAGGAGAGTGTTTTTGAGGGTATATTGTTATAAGAGTCTTTGTACTATTCTGTGGAATCTCCAATTGATCTACACACTGTAAAGTTATCCTGGGTGATGAGTGAAGTGGCGAGGAGTTATCTTAGGTTCATCTTTCTTGATTTAGGAAGAAAACCCGGACCCAGAACTTTACCTTCATCACTCCTACCTTGAGAGACTTAAATGGTATGCTTGAATGAGGGGCTTGACTCTCCTTCTGTAGTCAAAAGGGAGTCTAACAAATTTTGTGATTCTTTCACTGTTATTGAGTCGAAAAAGAGGGAGATTAGGAGAGCTAAACTCTATTTTATGTGCCTCGGGCAATGATTTAAATAAGGAGCTTTAAAATAAGGCTTTGGAGCACAGCAGTCATGGAGGAGATCTTCACTGTTCAGTGCCCAGTGTCAGCTAACAAACTTGGTTTTGTAGAATATAATGTTTTTGCAGGCTTCTTTAAGATGGCTTGTGCTCTTAACAATCCTTTTCCTAAAGCAACCTCAGCTCCCAGACCTGAGACCCTGTCTTGCCCAAGCCTGTAGGAGAAGCTACACCTCTGTCATGCTGGCCCTGCCAGTCCTGCACCCTGCATATGCCTTTAGGGTGTCTTCTCACATCCCCTGGGCAAACCTGTTGATAATTCTGGCCACTGGAGATTGGAGGATATATTCTGGAGGACTGTCAGTACACAAATGATTTAGCTTAATATTCACTTCTGGGCAGTTTTCCAGATACTAAGCTGTTTGAGCTGAAAGTTCTCCTACAACTAGGACACTACATTTTTTCCCCCAATATAAATGTTGTATAGCACAAAAGACAAGTAGCTAAATGTGCTGTAAAACAGAACAGCTGACAGCATGGAGGCAGAAGTTCATGATGCAGCTGTATCTTCATTCAGGCATTCCCCATCCTTCTGATTTTTCTAAAAAAATGAAAACTGCCTACCTTCCATGTGTAACATTTCTATGTGAAAATTTTATGTTTTCTTTTTTTCTTAAAAGTTTATGTAAGTTTCTAGACATGAATTGAATTTGAGTAAATAGCGTTATCTTACATGGGAATCACAGAAATCATAGTAAATGGGTCCCAAGAGGTCATCTAATCCAACTAGTTGCCCAAAGGCAAGATCAGCTATGACTAAATAATTCTTGACAGATATTTGTCTCGCCATTTCTTGAAAACTTCCAGTGGCAGAAGTTTTCACATTGTCCCTTGGCAGTGTACATCAGTGCTCTGCTATGCCTATAGATGGAAAGATTTCTCCCAGTTGCCAACCCAAATCTTTCTTACTGTCATTTAAGCCCATTGCTTCCTGTCCTGTCTGCAAGGAATAGGTAGAGCAAGTTTATGCAAATCAAATATTTCTGGGGTTTGAAAATTACAGCTTTACTCAAGTACTCCCCTAATTTATAAACATCCTACCTGTTATTCTATGCAGTTATGATGCCTTCTGCTTCACACACACATATTACTAGCTAACTCTTCTCAGAAGCCCTAATCAGGCTGATTTGAAATAATTTCTTCTTGACAAATCTGTGCTGACTCTTACTTCTTATCTTATTGTTATAATGGATTTTTTTGTTGGCAGTGGTAGGGCTTTTTTATTATTATTTTTATATTGCTATATCCATATATATGTCTTTCTAGGAATTTCATGCTTCATGCTTTCTCCTGCCTCTACTTTGGCAGCCTAATACTCTTTCGTTTTTTGTACTCTCCTGAAAATGTACCAGTTTGTCACAAGTTCTCATAGTTAATTCTAATACTGAGAACATTTCAGACACTCCTTAGGTATTCTAGACTAAATATTTCTTTATAATTTTATTTATTTATAATATTATATCCCCAACCAGCTCCTTTTATGGGTGAGTGATGCCAGGTGGTGTGGAAACAGCCTGGACTAACTCAGCTCATCTGTACTGGCTACTTGGGGAGGTTGACTCTGGCCTGGCCAGAACCAGGACATTACCTATCCCTTTTTTTCCACACTATCTACATCATGCCTGGATCTTATGTTTTCAGTTGACTTAGGAGGTTTATAACATACTGTTTATACTTTATTTATGCCATCTGACACGGACTGATTTTGTTATACACCAACAATGCAGCAGCTATCCTCACCTAGAATTAAATCCCCTTGGGATACACACTGGACTTCCCCATCCTTTCACATCCCCTCCCTCCACCCCCAAGTGCACCCAGGTCACTGAGCAAAAGCAGTTTGCCTTTGCCTGAAGCAGGAACACCCCAGACTGCCTCACCCAACAGATTTTTCATGCCCGCAACAGGGACTTTAACCCCTTCTACAGAACATGGGAGTTCGATTGGGCAGGGCCAGCTGGGTTGGTAGACCCCCTGGAATTCACTAGCCAGGTGGCTTTGGCTATATGCATATCCCAGTTGGTAGACCCCCTGGAATTCACTAGCCAGGTGGCTTTGGCTATATGCATATCCCAGTTGTTTTTTGGGTTCCACCACCCATTGCTTTTAGCATAGTTTTTAACAGTCTATTGTACCTATTGTGCATGGTAGGGAATATGATATACCCATTCGATGCCATGTTCTTTTGCCCAGGTATCTATGAGATTGTTACGGAAATGAGTTCTATTGTCTGACTCAATTCTTTCTGGAGTGCCACGTCACCAGAGGACTTGCTTCTCTAGACTCAGGATGGTGTTCCAGGTGGTGGCACAGGGCACAGGGTAAGTTTCTAGCCAGCTGGTGGTTGCTTCTACCATTGTGAGCACATACTGCTTGCCTTGGTGCATCTATGGGAGAGTTATGTAATCAATCTGCCAGGCCTCTCCATATTTGTATTGCAGCCATTATCCTCCACACCACAGAAGCTTTAGGCACTTGGCTTGCTTGATTGAAAGACTGAGGGAGCTGGGCCTCTTTAGCTTCAAGAAGAGGAGACTGAGGGATGGCCTCATTAGTATTTATAAATATGTAAAGGGTGAGTGTCAGGAGGACAGAGCCAAGCTCTTCTCAGTGATGGCCAGTGATAGGACAGGGGGCAACGGGTTCAAGCTGGAGCATAGGGAGTTCCATGTGAATATAAGGAGAAACTTTTTCACTGTGAGGGTGACGGAGCATTGGAACAGACTGCCCAGAGATGTTGTGGAGTCTCCTTTTCTGGAGACATCCAAAACCCACATGGATGTGTTCCTGCGTGATTTAGTCTAGGTGATTGTGCTCTGGCAGGGGGGTTGGACGAGAAGATCTTTTGAGGTCCTTTCCAACTACTAACGTTCTGTGATTCTGTGATGCTGTGATTCTGTGATTGAGGCACATGTTTCACATTCATGGATGACCTGTGATAGTGTCCATGGTCAAATCCACTTCTTTGTCACGAGCCCATCTATACATGGCATCTCTTCCTTGATGGCCTGAGGTGTCATGGGCCCAGCAAACTATAAATAATTCACCCTTACATTGCCAATCGAAGTCTGTTTGAGCCACTTCAATCTTAGCAGCCTGATCGACCTGCTGATTGTTACAATGTTCTTCAGTGGCTGGACTCTTGGGTATGTGGATGTCTCCATGACGTACTTTTACAGTTAGGTTCTCTAACTGGGATGAGATGTCTTGCCACAGTGGAGCAGTCCAGATGTGTTTGCCTCTGCACTGACAGTTGCTTTGTTTCCATTGTTGCAACCATCCCCACACGGCACTGGCCACCATCCAGTAGTCAGTACAGAGGTACAATTTCAGCCACTTTTCTTGTTTGGCATTGTTTAAAGCCAGCTGGATGGCTTTTACCTCTGCAAACTGGCTGGACTCACCTTCTCCTTAGGCAGCTTCTGCAACTTGTCATGTGGAACTCCATACAACAGACTTCCAACTCTGATGTTTACCAACAATGTGACAGGACCCATCAGTGAACTGGGCATATTTTTTTCTCATTTTCTGGCAGTTCACTACACAGTGAACTGTAGTACCAGAGGTTACAACACGATTCTTGTCCTTAAGTGAGCTGAGAGACATGAGAAAAGATTTCAGCCACCTTCTAGGGGACTACATCATTACCTCGCTACTCTGATACTGGGACAATGGACACTCCCTGAAAAGCAAGTAATGAATGCCTTCTAATGAGTTGTTACCTGTCTTACCTAAGCATGCACATTTCCCTCATTGCATGTAGCACCGTCTGTGCTGATTGTTCAGACGTATGACTTTAATAAGCTTATTCTAGAAATCCAAGCTGCCTCTCATGTCTTCTTCCTGCCAAATGTTCCAAATGTCCCCAGCCAAAGTCTCCAGCTTTCTTCTGACAGCTTCTATAATACATGAAATATTAGCTATGGAGAAGACCACGTGACATCAGAAGTTAGTTAGCAATACAGAAATGAACCAAATTGAAATTCAAGTTAAAGCAGGGGTGCTTGAACACTGGGTGTTCATTTTTATATTTGAATGAGTAGCCACATGTATCTTCTGATTTTGAAGCTGAAAAAGTTTCTCTGTTTTGTTGCAGTGGGATATCGTGCGAAGTAGTAAGATAGCATTTTAATCAGCTCACATAGACAATGAGGAATAGTGCCTAGGAGCCTGCCAGACCATAGGAATCCATCTGACTAGAGGACTGGAGTTGTCTTCCTTTTTTGAGATGAATAATGGACTCCGCTCCCTGCTGACAGAAAAACTGGGATTTGAAGCAGCAAACTCTCTGTGGGAATGGGGAAAACATACTCTTTCTTTGAGCCAAAATATTGAGTTCACTTTTTCTAACAGTACCTTTTTGTTCTTTCTTAAAGTGCTATCTGGGCTCCACTGGACTCAGAGCTGGAGAAAAAGTCATGGTTATTGAAGTTATTGAAGATAATTTTGTAATACTAATTTTACCTTTCTACGTATGTTTCTTCCTCATCTCACTAGAAAGTTACGTAATGTGAATCCAGTTCTTGATTCTGTCTAGTTATCAAAAGGGGTTTAGGTCATGTTTGCTCATGTTTTCTTTGTCAGAAGAGAAAAAGTTCACTCATTTTTGTTTTGTCCATACTGCTATATTTGCCCTAAGCGTCTCATAAAGAAGTCATTAATTCTTTCTTTAAATTTTTAAGCAGGTTTGTAGAGTCTGATTTACAATGGAATTTTCAAACAAATACTCAGAAGGATGAGATTCCATTTAGGAGGGGAGTATCATCAGAGAAGTGTTCTCAGATATTAAATTTATGGCTTATTGAGAAAGCACTTCTTTGAAATCTGACAGTGTTTATAAAAAGCAAAATTACTTTCCCCACTGGATGGGTCATATCTTAAATATTTAACTTCTGTCTACTTTGTATTAATTGAGGGTAAACATAGTGTGTGGTACAAATCTTGATTTCATTTTCTTTTTTTTCTGTGTTCAAAGAGCCCAAAGAATTCACTGAAGATTTATTTTCTGGGAGGAAAGATCTGCTTTTCATCATCTGGTTACTCAGGTCCCAGAAAAAAAGTTTAATGCTTGAGAGAGCCTCAAATTTTAATCTTTGTTGGCAAGGTAGCATCCAAATAGTATGAAACCATGGCTCTTTGGTGTTCTGCAGTGAAAACTTAAGTGGTCTATATTAATTATAAATAAACTGGCATGCCAGGACTTCAGTGATACTGAAAATTTGTTGCAGTGGGAAAGACTTCAGAGAGATAGAGGGGTATTCAAAATTCACTGTCAGGGTTTAGTACTCCAGAATAGATTGGAGTGATACTGTAGAAATACTATATACGTATACTATGTATAGACATACTATATATGGACATATTATGTCTCAGTATATAGAGGAGACAAGATTTGTGGGCTTATTTTTCAATACCAAATTATAAACAGCAAGTTTGAAATTTGCTGACAAGTGCTGAAGGTTGATGGTCTCTCTCTCTTTTTTTTTTTTTTTTGGGCACTTAAAAAGATGGCCATGAAAAGATTTAAGTAGCAGCTTATTCAGTCCTATCTGTCCCAAACCAGTCAATCAAATTTCAGCTGGTGGCCAAGCAGTGAAACAGGAATTAGGTATTGTGAGGTATCAGCAAAACCAAGATGGAATTGATAGTATTGTATGGACATGGAGAAACAGGGAACTTAGGCATCAGGAATAAAGCAGGTAAGAGAGAAAGTAGATGTGGACCCAGATACTGTGGAATGGGAAAGGTGGTAGGAAGACAAAACACCATAATGAAATGAAAGGGAGGCCTGAAAGAGTGACAAATAGAAAATACAGAAAGGTGATTACTGATGAAAAAACACAACAACATAGAGGGAATAATACAGAAAGTTCTGGTACAAGCAAGGAAAAAAGGACAGAGCAGAGCCATAAAAACTATAGCAATCCTGGTAAATATGGAGAGATTATAGACTTCTGGAACACATTCTATAAGGTAAATTGACTACTAAATTCTTACAAGGTACTTGTTAATATTGTTTTGTCCTCAAGATATTTACGTTTGTAAGAAGTAACTAAATAAATATTTTCCATTCGTTGAGGGCATTATCCATCCTGAAAGTGTCATATTTGTAAAGTTCAAGGAAAATGTAATTTCAAATTTATGCAGTCCTGGATTTAAACTAAAAGCAGTGTTCTAATTATGTTTCTGAGTTATCAGATCTAAAGGGCAGCCACATCAGATCCTGAAGGCTGAGGAAAAAAAAGACCATTTAAAAAAGTGGGGTAGGGAGTAAGGTCATGATGATGGCTTGTGCTGTATGTCTGTTCCTGCACTTATTCATGTAATAGTTTATACACATGCACTCAAATTGAAATCAGCATGAATACACAAAGTACACGTGTTTTCTGATGTGAACCTAGGGGAATACTGCTGTCACTGATATGTAAAATTATTCTTTATTAATTAGCATTGCTTCCTACTTTCAATTAATAATCATATGAGTGTTCAAATCAATAGCTTTGACTGTACTTTTACATACCTATTATATTTGCCTAAAACAGGTTCAGTTCAGTTGCCCTCTTACTGACTTGAGTCTTGATTTTGTTTGGAGCTTAACAGAGTTTAATGCCTTCAAGAAAGCATTTCCAATTTCATTGGAAGGTATAGGGATAAAGAAAGATGATCACACATCATATTTGGGGCAGAAGTTGGAATAAAGCCCAGTATCCTGATTTCACAGTTACCAACTAATGCTGTCCCTGCCCACTTGCATAAGGCTTAGCATCAGGTACATTCCTTATTCTTTCAAATGCTCAGCATAAAATCCTGTCCTGTTGCACTGGTGACCCTTTACAGTTTTCGCCTTTCATTGAGAGATATTTCCTGGATGTAAGGAAAGGAAATTGAAGCAGCAAAACCTGGTTTGCACACATCATTTCTGCTCAGTCATTTTAGCTCCTGACCTCACCCTAGTCAATTAAGAAATCCTTGGAGCCTCCAGGCAGCCTCTGACTTGCAGAGTACTGGGTGCTTTCTGCTTCATTTCTTGTTCACAGCGCCTGAACAGGAAGGCATGCATCACAAATTAAGAGGAGTATGGACACTCTGTGTCTGTTTGTGTGTGTGTGTGTGTGCGCGCACATATGCTCATACACACGTATGCATGCACATGTGCACACACACACTAGAGCTGAACACAGCGTCTGGCTCTTGGGCACTGTGGTTTGAAAACAGGCACAAAGTTGGGCAAATATTTAATGTAATTTATTAGAAATAAATTTATAGGCACAACATTTTCTGTGTTAATCCCGCTATGTGTGAAAACATATTTTAATGCATAAAGATATATCTCCATGTGTAAATAAATATGTTCATATGCATGTGTGTGTCTAAATGCACATTTATGCACTCTATGTACACAGCTGATGGCAAGTGGGTCTGGCAGACGCTTTAAGCTTTGAGATAATGTGACTAAGCACAGAAATAACATATATGTAAATTTCATTTGGGGAGGGAGGATGGATTTTTTTTTTAATTTTATAGCACAGAATGAAGTGTGTTATATGAATGCAGCTATGCTGTCAATAAGGGAATCGTGCAGCTGAATGTAATTCCAAGCCACGTGGCAGACAACATGCGTCCTGCAGAGGAAAATGGTAACATGGGAGGGGCTGCAGCCTTTTTATCCTACCTAGCAATTATCTGTTTGTGGGCTTCATGGCACTCATTTCTCTTTCCACCTCTCACCCCTAGTCTGATATAATGGATAATACTTCAAAGCAAATGTTTTCTATCCTTTGACCATGTACAGTCTCATAGAGGGTAAAGGGTAAATGAGAAGTTCATCAGAGATAAGATCAGAAGACTGAAAGCAGATACCCCAATTTTCACATAAGGTTTTCTTCCTCAAAACAGTGTGGCAGCGACTTGGCACACAGTTACAGCAGGAGGCAAGGAGGAGATTCGTGTCTGTTTGCAGCATGCTGGCCTCTTGCTGGATAGGTGAGCTGCCAAAGATTGATCACACAGAGCAGAGCAGAAGTGCAAATGAGTGCCGAATTAGAACCCTATAGCGCTAATGAGAACCCAAAGGCTGCCTCGCCTGGAAAACTGCAATTATTGCTGCTGGATCAGGCTCCAAAAATGCTGCTGACACAATATACTTTAAATTACATATTTATGTTCCAAGAAATGGCCCCTCTGGAGAATACATTGAACTGACCTTCAGACCATAAACTCATGTCCTCTCCTCCCCTACTAGGTATGGAATTGATCCCCAGAAGCCTTTTTAATCTCAGTGTTCGTCTGATATTTTACTCCTAATCTTTCCAAGGCCTATGGGATAGCTGAGAGGAATCTGAGAAGGGTGGAGGTGGGGATGCTGTTAAATAACTCTGAATTTTAAGAAATTAACTTTGGAAAAAAGGAAGGAAAAAACCAAATAGGGGATTGAGCTTTCTCCATTACTGAAGGAAAATAGCAGGAATCTCATCCTTGGAAAAAACACATCCTAAGTTTGTGTGAATCAGCCTAACTCTGCTGAGTGCAGTGCTGCTCCACTAGTGGAATCGGTTTTTCCTAAGCTCTGGACTAGGCAACCCCCTTCCTTGTCCTTTCCTTCATCTTCCTTGTGCTTGTCGTGAGATTCTTTTATGCTTCTTTTTGCTTTATACCTCACTGTCCTGTTATGCACATGACCAGTGCAGCACTTCAGTCACCCATGTGAAATTTGCTTATTGTGCATAAAGTGCTACTTTGTGTTCTTTTCAGGCACATCCCATGTTTCTGTTCCTAGAGGTGGGACAGGAAAAACTAAGCTGTTTATTCTTTTAATTGATGAAGAGTTTGAAACCTACCTGATTCTTAGAGTACTCATACTTTCTCAGAAATATAGTCCTTTTCTTCTTTTGGAATTATGAAGTAATTGTATTTCTCATACTAATTTTGAGCTGTAAAACCAAGCAAAGATGCTCAAATTCACAGAACATATTTATGGTAGAACCAGGAAAAACGCCAGACATTATTCAAGATTTTTTCTTTGACTTCATCATTAAACCTAAGCCTTTACTATGACCAAGACTTGGTTAAATCTGAAAACTGTAAGCAGCAGTGATCTACGCAGAATCAACAAAAGAAAAATCCTATATGAATTGATAGACTATTCAATAAAAATAATATAGAATTCAGGTTTTAGTATTTGAATAGTAAGATCATTGGTTTCAAATAGCTTGTTTACTTTGAAGCATTTTCCTTTGCTTTGAACCATACAACTTACAAGAGCTTAGGTCTAAATAAAAAAGCTTGATTTGAGACACTATTTTGAATAGCATGCCTGATGACTTTGGTGATTGCTCCTTCACAAGCAAATCTGGAGTGGGACACCAAAATGTGTGCCCCAGTGGTCACATGATTTTTATATATGCGAACTTTTCCACCCATGACTGCAATCATAAAACAAGCACGTTGTACAGTGAAGGTAAACGAAGTTTCTGCAGCTCTATGCCGGAATAGAACATGGCCACAGGCAAAGGTTCCTCGGTCTTCTTTGTGAATCTCTTGCTTCTTCAGGAAAACTGTTCCTGTTTAGACCAGCTCTATGAGACTTGTCTTCAGAGCTGGTCCCTGAATCTATGAGCCTTTTTTATGGAAGGGTCCAGATGTTTAGTCAGGGTTAGTATGTTGCAGGGAAGAAACAGTTTTGACTGTGACTGCATGTAGCTGGTGTATGTGTGAAGTATCTGATCCAGGCAAGAAGATAGGATGGATAAAAGTGACTCACAATCTACCTACTGCACACTTTTCTGTTCTGGATTAGCACTGAATGACCTGATATGGCCACAATGCTGTACAGATAAGACTCCAGGATCAGGCGGCCTTTTTGAAGTGCAGAAGTGTATGTGTGGTGCTTGAGCTGGCACAAGAGCACCGGGATAGAGCAGAAATAAAAGACAAAGAACTAAGCCAGTGCATTTTGGATAATATAATATGGCTGTGGTGTCACAGCCTGACTACTTCTCCAACTATAGTACAGTGCCAGTATGGAGCAGTGTCCTAGCTAATTAGGCGTCCCTCTCATTTGGGCTAATTAGCCTTGACACCAAATTGGTATGTCCAAACTACCTCCAATTCTAGACCTAACTTTTTAAGCCAGTGTGGGGGATTCTTTGGGTCTTAAATAGTGCTTGTAAATACCAAGATATATGGCCAGGTACCATCTCTTTGCTCATTTTATGTTAGACATCAGCATAGAGCCCTTTTGGGTTTTTTTGAAAAGCTGTACTTGGAAATGCTGCAGGAAATCAATGGAACTGCTTGTTTGTCTGTCTCTATGGACAGAGCCTTACAGACTGTGTGCTACTGAAATATAAATAATAAATGAACTTCTCTCCTTGGGGACACAGTTGCATGATCTACTAATATAAAAGTTGTTTTAAGGAAGCCTTTGCTGTGTATGTTGTTTAAAAATTAAGAAAGGTAGGTGACGTGTTTAAAGACTGTCTTGAAAAGCAAAGTTGCAATTCAAATTTAATTGTAGCCAATGTCGGAAATGTTTTTACTTTGGATCTGGGGTTAGCCTTGTCATCAAGTTAATGGGTATCTCTAAAATGCTCAAACAAAGGAAAATTGGATCAAAGAGGAGACAGACAGAATAAGGAGACATAAGTGGATATCAATACAAATATGAGTGTATGTGTGCATGTATATGCATACATGTTTATATGCACATGTGCAATTGTAAACTTGGCCTCTGTGACTGCCATTAAGGGCAGTATGTCCAATAGAATGAATGGTTTAACAACAAAAGTAGTCATGGATCTCCCATCACTTCTGTGATGACTGCTTACTAAAACCTTGAGGGAAATCAAATCTTTACAGATTTTCTACATGAGTAAAGAGAAGTTAACTTGCTCAGTTCTTTTTTGTAGAAGACATTACTTGAGCTTCTTGACAAAATGTGTGAGGGTGAACGGGAAGATTCATTTGGGCCAAGAAAAATTGCTGTAAACAAGAAGGGGAATATTCATATAGGATAACAAATATTGCTTTAAAGAAGATAAAAATTAAGTTATCCTACCACAAAGAGAAAGTGCAACACTAAAGTAGTCTTGAAACGTTACAGAAGCAGAAGCACATTCAAAAAATAAATATGACTGCAAAAGGACTTTCTCCCAAAAAGTTAATTAAAAGAACCTTGCAGTTCTGGCTGTATTTTAATATTTTAATCTTTTTTTCCAGCACTGGTTGCTATGGTATATCAAAGACAAATCAGACTGCTCTTGACTTCAGGAGGAGTGAAATCCAACTCTTAAATTGTTGCCTGATTTCCAGTGAAGTCTGGCAGTGGGAACTGCATTCAACTCATAGCACATAATCTATACAGAGTAGGTTAACTTGCAAATGTATCTGTATGGTCCTTTTGAATTCTTGTTTTCTGTTAGTGTTCTTTAAAAGGCCAGGTAATGTTGTGGAAACTAATACCACTGTTTCACTGAAGCTCTGAGCAATGTTTTATTTCTTCGTCTTTTAGTTTTAATGAGAGCGTGATGCTTGCTGCTAATAGAGCTGAGTAAACAATCTATGTACATTTTATTCAATTACTTTAGCTCTTTTTCTTCTTATGGTAATTACCTATGAGCAGACAATGATTGCTACCGTTTACTTGTTCCTCCCAACTGCTTGCTGATTATTCTGCACAAGCAACTTTAGCCTGTGTTACTGCAACCTGACTGCTTGCAAGTACTCCTTCGGGGATCAGCGTTTGGTTGCCTAAAGCCAAGTACTTGTTTCTTTTCCATGATTGGATGATCTACTTTGTCACAAAACACATTTTGTTTAATAAATTCATAGCTTCATCCTGCAACATACTCTCTAGACCAGCAATCTGGAGCAGATCTACACCGTGATGACAGGAACCTACATATTAAATACAATATCTGTCATGAAAAAATGCATCCTGATAACTACAGTCATTCCAAAGCTGACATACCATTCTCTGTGCAGGCATTTATTTAATTTTGCTGTTGGTGTTATCAATTAGAAGTGTTTCTTTCATTTAGGTTCCTGTCAAAACAATTTCAGTTGCCATTAAGGACTGCAAATTAATAAGACTTTAAGTATTTAGTGTTGTTTCTTTTCTGTATTGCAATGTTTCCTTTTAGTTCCTGAGATCACTTTACATGGAAAGTGCAATGAACAAACAGCTACAGTTTGCATCAAAGCAAATACATTTCTCAAAGTCTTTTCAGGGCTACTATCAGAACAAGCCTCTTCCCATTCTTCTACTTTTCTAAAGCAACTTAGTATTTAAATATTTATATAAATAATAATTATGCAGGGCCTTCTGTAAAGCAACATTCTGAACTATTGAAAGCAAAATTATTCCAAAATTATTAACACGTTTAAAAATAACTCCTGGATTGAATCATTTTACAGAGAAATCTGAATTAAACTCAAGACAATCTGTAAGATTTCGATCCTCATGAGACCCTCTGATGTAGTCTGGCTTGATCTGTCTATCAGTTGCCACAGCTGAGGTCACTCCTTTACAGTCAGCACAATTTGAAACAGGATGGTCTTGATCTTTTCTGAATAGTACATTGCATAACACCATACAGATATTTGATCTACTCTAAAGTAAAAACACAACAGTGATTAAGCCATGGACTTGAGACTTTTTCTCAGATGTCATTGTTACTGGTCAAATCTGGTTATTGGATGAAGAAACTTCAGTTCACTTCGGTTTCTGATGTTTCTCATTATTTCATTAACCTGGTACCTAGTATTGAGCATCCTATCTTATGTCACGGTAGATTAACAGGTCTGTCCTCTTAATAGTGGGTTGTGCTGACTGTCAAACAGTAGGGCATGAGGGGAGTTTTGGAGGAGTGATTGGTGAGGCTGTGATTTGTCCCTGCACTGGGTACTCTGTAGGGAGTGTAACAGAAGCAAATCAAAAAGCTGCAGTAGATTACAAAATGCACAAACTATGATAAGAGACTGTGGTAACTCAAAGTTCTTTTAGAAAAGTTTGTAGACAAAATACGACCAAAAAAAGACCAATTTAAGGAAATACCACTAAGCTAAGTAAAGGTCTTAGAACATTTTTTCATTTAGTACTTGTCATGATGTTTTCAACTTCAGACCCGAGAAATTATTTAAGTCCAGCTCTGGTTTCTGTTTCCAGGTCTGTACCTCTCCTGTAGCATGACAGCGAGCAGGGCATTTACATTCAGATTTTAGTTTCTCCATCTGTAAAAATGATGTTGGCCTTTATTATTTTTTAAAGTGCTTGTAAACTTACAAATGAAAGGAACTGTTCATAAGCCAGTGACTTTTGTCTCTTGCTTGTCATCCACCAGGGCATTTTGCCTGTAACGTAACTCTGGAGATTGAAAAGTTTATCTTAATTCATCAAACTAACTTGAAGGGATTAACTCATATCTTGGTATTATTTTTTCCCCTAATATCTTGAGTTAGGAGGCATTGATTTTAAGTTAATTTTTATGACACAGGAATTTGAATGTTCAAATTATCTATAACAATAGGAAGTGATTCACAGTATCTGCGTTCATCTAAATTAAAAAAGAAACATACCGTGAGGGTGAAGTTCACTTCAAGGAGTTATTTGGGATTTTGAAAGCAACCTAGTTTTCCCTCCCTTAAAAAATTGCATCTTGGCCATACATCAAACACCACCAACAACCCAATCAGAATGTCCTTTAGCTGATAGATACTAATGAAAAGTAATGAGAGGTTAATGTCGAGCCCTGCAGTGCTGTCATTGAAAGAAACAGATATGAACAGTGGCAGCATTTATGAAGCAACTTTTAAAGTTTTGGTCCCGCTAGATTTTAGATGGAACCTTGCCATGGCTTGGGTTGCACTGTCTCTATTACTAAAGATTTCAGCAACCAGATGGTCAGGGAAAATCTAAAGTTGCATGCACACTCTTTAAAGGTTAGTGATATGTGGAAAAAGATACTGTTACATACACATTATCTTTGAAGTGAAGATAATGCTCAATGACACAAGACCAAAACATGTCTTATTATACATTATGCTTTATGCTTTACCGTTACACTCATTATTGCTGTGATAATTCTTCCCAGGAAGGTTTTGATTTTCTTTCCAGATGTTGCAAATTGGACTGAATTGTTGCAGTCAAGAACCGATTCTTCAAGTTTATAATTTTGTTTTTAACTCTATCTTGCTCTGTCTTGCAAGAACTATTGAGTCTTCTGAAACACAATTCACATCAAATGAACCTGGGTTGTCAGGCTATAAATTACAAATGTAAGAAGCCATAATCTCTCTAGAAATATAAAAATTAAGAAAGACAAATAAACATACTGTACATATCTCAATAACCATAAAGATTGACTTAAATTGTATAATACTATACTAGAGAGCTGTGTATGAGTATCTCCCAGTTTTGGACTTTTAAGACTATTAAAATCAGATCAGCTGTCCCTGTTGATTGTGCTCAGGTATTCTCTATCCTGAGAAAAGGACTGAGATAATCTTCAAAAGCTGACTGCCTGTAATGTCCCTACTCAAAAGAAGTTAATTGAACTTTTTTTTTTTTAAATTAAACTGAGAGGTCTTTGCTGATTAATTGCTTCTATTACTTTTAACTTAACTTATTTGTAAAAACTGTTTCTCCATGAAAGTTTGGATTTTTTGTTTAAATAATGTATGTATGGTATGTATATGTGCTAAAATTTTCAACTTTCTTCAGGAAGAGTTGGCTATGTAAGAAAACATTTTGTTCTATTTTTCAACCTGAACTGTAAAAACATTTTGTTATGAAATGCTGAAATTCCTCATGTGAATTGCACTTCAAGTTTATTGCTGATCTCAAGAGGTAGATCTACTCAGGTAGACCATTCATGATGCCCTTGTGGTATTTGCAAAATACACTGCTTCTCCAAGGAAGAGGAGAAATGGAATTATATAATGGGAAGTCATGTGCAACTAAGAACATCCTACAAAGAAAGCACTCATTTGATTTTCTTTGTGCCTTGCCATGTAAAGCACAACTCCTGTGAAGTTCTACAGCTCTTCGTAGCTTAAGACACAACAGTTTTGATACAGGGCAAGTGATGTACGGAAGGTTTAAGGTTGTGGAAGGGTTGCCTTTGAAAAGCTATGACTTTACACAAAATACTTACAAAAAGATGTATCAACTAGGCATTGTCAATAAGTATAGTGCAGACACAAGAAAAACATGATGCTGTTCTTTCTCACCTGAGGGAGTCATGTTATTTCATTTTAACTCGAGACTGACAGCTGAGTATAACCTGAAACCTGTGACCATCATCTCAAGTCTATTCAAGCCAACAGAAAGTTCTGTACAGTTCCCACTCGTGCTCTCACTGAAGTCAGCAGCAAAGCACACTGTGATACAGGCTCGATGTCAAATCATTTAGCTACAAAACAAATCTGGTGCAATAAAAAAAAAAAATAAATTAAAAAGATATTTTTAAAACTGAATGGGGCAGTGTTGCATGGTCAGTTAAAAGACAGTAAACAGCAAGAGATCCCAGCCACTAATTTCCCAGTTCCAGGTGATTGTAAGCATGGTGATGTCAACGATAATTTGTTTTCTTATGAACAAAACAAATGAGGGTTTTTTAAAAGGAGTTTTATCGATCCAAATATTGATCCTTAATACCGCAAAACAACTTGGTCCTTTCTTCCCAGCCCCCAAGCAAACTGTAGTTAAAATTATAAAGCACAAAAACCCAGTTTTAAACTATAAAGTGTTGATGTATAGCAGTAATAGCATAGCCCTGACTGTATGTAAGTGTGGCTAAAATCCCCACAGGGCAAAGCTGCAGTGTACTGTGGATGTCTACTGAGTCTTCATTGCTTATATATTCATCCAATTCCCTCATGAGATACATTTTCTTCACATTATTATTATTATACACATTCTGTTGCTGTTGCTTCTCATAGCAGCACAGTCTGTGCTACAGCCACACTAGGGAACCTGTCTGGGACAAAAACTAACACTTCACTCTAACAACCTGATTGGGCCTCATTCAGCAATGCATTACAAGGCCTACTGAGCATGCCTCACTTTTTTTTCTGATTGGGCCACTAAGGAAAAAAAAATCAGACAAGTTTTTAATCTTCCTTTCAGAAGGGTCCTATTCTACATAGGTTTTAATGGTAAAAGGGTTTAGTTTATGCTGCCTCTCTACATGTCTTCTAACAAGATGCAAGTGAGGAAGGCCAGATTGGGATCCCATCATGTTCCGTTACCGAATGCTAAAAATAAGAAAGTTTGGTTGGCTTATTTGTTTCTAGATATTGGGGTAGAATTGATACTGCATTACTTAGCTGCCCACACACTAATCATATAGTCTAATGGATGGTCAAAACTAATGGGCGGGAGTCAGGGCAGTCCCAAGACAGATGACATGTGAAGACTCAACGCCGTAGTATGAAGAGGCTGAGCTCTGCCTTCTTTTATTAGCTCTCCTGACAACAATAACAACAACAACAACGGCTTCCAGTGACACAGTATTTACGGAACACCCTCACCCAGGGTGTGCCCCCACACCCTCCAGACTACCTGATTTAGCAAGGTAACAAGCATGAAAAACTCACACCTTTGGCTGGGCATGCACCTCCCACACAGGCATGGTCCCCCAAGTTATACCCTGCCCAATCAACTAAATACTACAGGGTGTATCTCCCTGTTTACTGCAGAGAGGTTCGACTAGATGACCTTTAAAGGTCCCTTCCAACCTTACACATCCTGTGATTCTGTGATTATTTATCCAGGGGTATCTCAGAAACTAAAATAGCCCAGACACAAAACTTCTTCTGGCCTTAGACCATAAGTGGAGATTGAGGTTTTCACTGGAAGGGATTTGATTGAACAGGTTTAACCAGGAGACATGAGCAACAGTGTAAGTCTGGAGAGCATGTAGAAACTACAAAGGAAAGATAGCCAGACTAACCTGGGCCACTATTTTATATAGGTCCAGGTAATGGTGGTCCAATTTAGAAGGATGAACTGAATTGAGAAGTTCACCAGACAACCAAACACAGACCTCAGCAGCAAAGTCCTGTGCTAGTTATCAACACCTATCTGAACAGACTTTGTAATCAGCCCGTATTTTTCCCAGACATTTCAATCATTCAAAGGAATCCTCAGGGGAAAACCCCTGGACAGTCTGGACTAGTTGGGTGCCACAGGGATGAAAACCACACTGTGTATAAGAAGAGGAGTGTTGCAGGGATGAGCAGACACTACTGTTACAGGCAAATTCTGCCAATGATAACAGACACAGACATCCAGTCATCCCGTTGGCCAGTAAAGCAAGAGATACTGCTACAGCATGTGGTTCACCTGCTCCGTCTGACTATTCAACAGCAGGGGATACAGGGTGGGAAGATAGCTCTCCCCCTCCAGAAGGCACATAAATCCCTTCCAGAACTGTTAGTGGTTGCAATTGCAAAGAACTTATCTACACAGCACTGGGGAACATAGGGGATAGCTCCACCAAAGACGTGTTCATCAACCAGTACAAAGTGCAACATATTGATACACTTTTTTAGCAGTCATTGTTCAAACCCGCGTGGAATGCTCACTTCTTAATATGACCTTTGCAATGATTGGTTTTTACTTGTCTCACCTTATCTATATTCTTATTCTACAGAAACCATTGGTAACTTTACTGATTGCTTTTAATACAAAGAAGGGAAGGTAATGATTAGCATATTTACGTTATTTCCTGGAAGTCATCATATGCAAATGTCCCCAACGTATACGTAGTTATGTTGAATGAAGGTCCTCTGGTGGTCGTCAAAAGTCTTCCTTACTGTGTCTGCTGATTGAACTGATCCTTCCACATACTCATTTCATCTTTGGGTGATCTCCCAAACCACAAGCAGTTTCTTCAGGTACCTATTTTGACTCAAGGTCCATAACCAGTACTTATTATTTTAATTCGGAGTCCACAACGATTTCCATAGTGATCAAGGCACCCAATGTCCTAGTTATCTATTCCTAAGGGCCTTAACATGCTTTATATTCTCATAGTTGTTATAACTCCTTTAAAATCAAAATCATATTCTAAACTAAAATCAAAATAACCTAGAATCCAAGTAATTTTATTAGGGTGACTCTAACAGAACCAGGCAGAGACCTGGGCTCCTCAACCTGTCACCACGTGGTCTGGCAGACCATGGCTGTGAAGCACATACTGCAAAAAAAAATATGCAGTCTGAGAGGTGGTGAAACAGCTTCTTTAGTGGAACAAAAATACCCTCCTTCAAAAACAATTCCAACACTGTAAGCACTGCCCCTGGGACTTAGGTAAATCCCCAGTAAATTTGAAATAATTTTCTCTTCAAGCAAGTTGTCAAGGTCTGTCCAAGATGAGACAAGAACAGAGGATGTGAGTGTTCAACAGGCAATAGCTCAAAGATGCTGAGCTCTGCCTATTTGCTAGTTTTATTTGCTCTCCTGACAACAGTGACAATGACAATGGCTACCAAAGACATAATATTTATAGAACATCATCTTTGAAAGGATACAAGCATAATCCTGACAGCAGATTACTTAAAATACACCTCCAAGACACTGGTTCAAGGGAATCATAGTAAGCCCATGTCCATATAAATACAGGCAAAAGGCAAAAGGAAAATTTTCTCATTTTCTAGGAAAATATGGTATTGAGGTGCATTCAGTATTCTGAATGAAGTACTAAAAACTTTCTTGGAGTTATTTATTACAGTATTTGGTACTTGAAATCTGTGCAGGTTTTACTGGATACACTCCTGAGTGAGATCTTTGGGTACTATAAGCTGCATAGCTCCACTAAAATCTATGAAATCGCAATGCTTTACATGAACTGAGAGTTTGGTAACTGTAAGCTATAAAAAAAAAATTAAGTTCTCTAGCAGAATTGGCTTCACTCTTCGATTCCAGTTTCTGCAGTGAAAACAGTTCCTATTACGAATTCAAATTTGGCTCACAGCATATATTTTATATTGCTTACTTAAATTTGTGGCTCCAATTAATATGTCTTCTGGGAAGCTCATTTGGTGGTAAATCAGTGCCCAGTTTTCATCTGTATCCATAAACTAATGTTGAAAGCATCACAACACACTTTTTTCTACCACAAACAATGGGCGTTTTGTATCCTTGTATACTCTAACAAGTCTCATGGTAACCTTGAAGTGTGTGATGAAATGGAAAACACACAACTATGCTCATAAAAACAAGGAAGCTGAATTAATCCTATTTTTAATACAACTGACCTTTGGACTTAAGAGGAAGAAACTCTGCTTTCCTTTTTTTTCCCACCTTTTTTTTCACCCAAAAATGTGTGACACCAATCTGAAGTCTATTGAAGTAAAAAAAAAGACTCCCATTGATGCAGTCAGATTTGACTAAATTCTTAAGCATTTACCTTTCAAAATAAGAAGCACATGTGTTCAAGTAAGTTATGCAAGTATTTTTGGTAAAAAAAAAAAGGCAAGACTTTCCTGCAAAATGAGTCAGTCACTGTATGGGAGTTGTCAGTTCTGCATATTGTAAAAGCTCTTTAGCTACCCAGTCCAGAGAAATGAATAATCCTGGAAATAACATGCATTAGATTGGGGAAATATGGTCACTGTGTCACAAAACAGATACTTCTGCTCATTCTGTTTCCTGTTCCCCATCTTAGTGCTGTTACAGGTTGTAATCACTGTCATCACTAAGAAAGACCCTTCCCCCCCTTTTTTTTTTTTTGTGGATTGCCCATGCGTTAAGGTCCTCATGAGAGGATCTTCTAGGCAATGTAATTTCTCATCTTGCTCCAGTTCATCTGAAAGATAAGCAGGACTGGCAAGTTCTTTAGTTATTGTAGTCTGCATCTTTTCTTGCCTGTAACCTTGTGCTACTGCTGGAACCAAGTCTTCAGTAATATCCCTTTACCCACATGCAAAGGATATGTGATTTTAGGCCCTTCTAATATGCAATGGTTTGTACACTGGGAATGCTTTTGTACTGGAAGGAACAAAGGGGGGACACTCCCTCTGCCTGGGGGCTTTATTCCCAACTAAACACAATTGCAAACCGGTTCAGGCTTCCACTGACATCAGTAAACCTGTCACATCTGTCAGGACTCAGATTCAGAAACTAATGTGGTCATTTTTCCTGATATCCCAGACCATGATGAAGTCCCTCATCTAAAGTTTCTGTATGATATTTTTGGCATTTTGAAACTTTTTACTATGGAATGGTGTACAGCCCAAGTCGGGACGTGAAACGTTTCGTGGCATTTGGAGTGTCAGCTGCAGCATTCCAGGAAGGTAAAAGACATTCTGAAGGCAGTAAAGGAGAGCAAATGTTAGGACAGTTATAATAGACAGAACTCAGAAGAATAAGATAGGTGTTTTCTCAAGTTGCCAAAGCACTAGAAGGTCAGATATATTCCTGATTGTTGCAAAATTTAAAGAAATATTTCACCATACTTTACAAAATATAAAAAAAAAAATTGTACCTATTAATGAATTATTATTAATCCACATCTTTTTTTCTGAGAAGCTTTCTCCAAAAAGCCATATATGATCTTTCCTTTCTCCAGTGCATAAAGCAGCAAAAAGTATTGCATATGGTGGGCATGAAGTTAACTATCAGATGTGTTTAGATCTCTGGCAAAAGAGTCGAACATTTTCTCTGACATATTTCTTGCTTTCAAGAGGATTTTAAAAGGCAAATTCTTCAATGGAGTCTGGAAGTCTTTGGCACTCATTGATTTTTAAATTTATATGAGATAACTAAAACCTGTAAGAACTTTTGATAATTCTCACTCCATTTTTAACACAGTTTTGTTTTGAATAAGTGTAAGTATGGACTTGTTTTCTTCTTCACTGAGTTCAATTCCAAATCTCCCTAGAGAGCTTAAAGAAGTAATGTGCAGTATAAAAATCAATATCAAAAAATCTAAGTGCACCGTTAAATTTTGAAACATAACCAAATTCAAGCCCAAAACTGGAATCTTAAAATATTCATAGTGATTATAAAAATAATAATAGGGGCAACTCTCAATAACTTGGTAACTTCTGTGATAATCTTCAGCTACCCCTGAGCACAGCGAAAACTGTTTGGCCCTCCACAAGAGATCCGATTTTCTCAGGATTTGGAGACAACCTAAATAGAATTGAAAAGAAATAGGTCTGACATTACCTAAATCCCAATTAGTTAAGTGGAATTTTAGACAAAAATTGTCCCCGTGCAACCTCCATGAGAAATTAAATAGTTATTAATTTTCTTTGTCTTAAGTCCACTCAAAGCCATCGACACAAACCTCCCTGGCATGCGGTACGGGTCAGCCTTCTGTAGCCTGTGCAGATGAAGTTCAGCACAAACTGAGGACAATAAGGCTCAGAGAACTGGAGATGTCTGCTCCATCTGCCCACTATATTAACAAAGCACTACACTACTCAAAGTTTACATTGTGAATGCACTTCACATTTACCACAGTTCCTTTGTATGCTTAATATCTGTGATGTTATTCAGCTGGACGCTGAGATTTACACTAAGCTTAAACAAAGTCTTTTCCTTTCCAAAATTAGCTTTTTCAACAGCCTTTTCCCTTCCATCCACTCACCCTTTTGCTTTTAATGTGGGGTGTTTTTTTCTGTCTGTTCTATGTTTATCTATGTTTTCTTTTTATTTCCTCCTACCTTTATCTGAGCAAACTTTTGACTTTAAGACATCTTAATCTCTGATTTCTTTATACAAACCCACTGAACATTACCTAAACTGGCAATGTTGCCTTTAAAGAAGAATAAACTAAAATCTAAGTATATCAAATGTCACAGAGTATAGACATGTTAAATAAACTTAGGATTTACACATTCTTTTCTTCTTTCTATACTCATAATGCAGTGGGAAAAGTTTACATTGCTGAGGATATTCATGTTGCAGATACGCTATTTACACTCCCAAATGACTTAATTACATATTTTAATACATTTTAATTAAAAACTGCAGAGGTAAACCTATGAAAAGAAATTCAAATGTCAATTTGTAGGTCCACCCTTCTTATTATTGAACCAAGGAGGAGCTATAAACAGAACTTTTCAGGACTGATGCTATCTTCCTTCATAGGAAACTGGGAGATTTCCACCATCTGTCTAGAGACTGAAATGCCTAAAATTTTGCAACTTTAGTCACACACATCATTAGGATTTTCTTCTATTAGGTTTCTTCATCTTACCCAACTAGTAACAGCCATGTAACATGCTGTGATTGCTTTTTCTTTTATGTTGAAATCATTCCATATACACAGTAGGAATCACTCTATAACATGTTGAAACAATGTAAACAAACAGTCTGTGGTGTTCTTTCTTCAGCCCACTGGTAATCTATCGTTTGAACATTAACATTATTCAATTGACCCTCATATTGTGTAATTACTGGAGACATTCTGACTTGAAATTCTCAGTGCTGGAGATCCCACTTAGGGGGTTGGGCTAGAGATGTTAACAGAGAATATTCCATTGTTGTAGAAGTCCCTCAGCTCTTTATTAGGTTGCATCCATTGAAATTTCCCTGGAAGAAATTCCCAAAGTTTTATTTTTGCTTCGACTATAGAAGTTATGATTGGGTTGGTTTGTTTTCATTAGGGACAGTTTTTCTCCTGCTTTTCTTGTAATAATAGTGAGAATTCGTATTTGTCATCTCCTTCATCATATTCATAACACTTTGTTGCTCTTCGGCATGGTTTATGACAGTAGAGCTAATGTCATGCATTTAATGGACTAGAGTCACAATTGCTCTGCAGCTCATAAGAACATGTATGCTAGTGAAGCATGTAAAAGACTACTTTTCCAAACTGGTAGCATTTACATCTTGTTTAGCCTGCCATAACAAAATAGTACACAAAATAAAAACAAGTAACAAACCAAGTCCTCTATCTCTGGGTGGATCTGGTTGTGCAAAACCCACACATTCTCTCTCTCTCATACACTCACAGAGCATGCCCTTTTAAAAACTGTAAATAAAGTAAATAAAGGTTTAAAGTTAAGTTAGTACTCATCTAACTTAGCTCCTGCAGACAGTCTGCAGCTTCTAAGTGGGTCAAGTTAAAGTTTTGCTGGCAAGTCATTTACTAAACTTGGGTCAACAGATATCAATAGTAACTGAATATTTAATGTCTTTCAGTATAAATGAGAAAGTTTTACTGTTTATGGCTAATCCCACCAGAATAAATTGAGGAGAGAGAAAAGGAGGAAAGAAAAAAGGTGAAATTTTAAGAAATCACCCCTTAGGGGAAGCTGTATAATGCCTCTGGTGGAGTTCCCTATTAGACTCAGTTCTAGAAGCTGGAAAGTGAAATCCTGGTTTCCCAACTTTGTAAGCAAAATTTGTACTAATTTCCTCTGGAGTAAAGCGTGATCTCTCTTTCCCTCCATCCTCCTACCCCCAAGTTATGGTTTTAAGGGAAAACGTAAATCATTGCCCTTATTTATCCAGATCCCTGTCAGAATTATTCCTCCAAAGTCCTGTGCCAAAAAGAGTGCTGTGAGAGAAGAAGCAATTCCCACTTGTGTTTTCATATTTACCCAGCAAACCCTCCCTCACTTCATCTTGTATGTACTCTGAAGTCAGGCATTTGTCTTTTCCACAGGACACTCTCCTTGCTGGTGGCTAAGGACATTACAAAGCACAAGACATTTCAAGCTGCGCTATCTCTACTTCCCCCTGGGAGCCATTTTTCTGCAGATAATCTTCTTTTTATACCTCATATGATATTCTAGCAAAGTTTACATGTATCACGATGCTCGGAACATTATCCTTAAATAGATACAAGATGCATTTCTGCAGAGAAGCTCATTTAGGCACCCGCATTATAAACAAAATGCTACCAAATTCTTCCTCGGGAAGAAAAAAATAGACTCTGCAAACTTATTAAAAAAATAACAGTAATAGTAATGATGAGTAGGTCAGATGTGCAGGTTATTAACCTCAAGAGTGCTTTATTAAACAGGCAAACATTTTAGTAATTTTAATCACTGGATTAATTCTTGAGTAGGTCAAAATTAGGGACTCTGTTAATAGGCTTTGGAGATGTTTTGAAGATCTTATTGCAAGGGTTGTGAATAAAAATATTGTGATATTTCGGGCCTCTGCACCTGGACTTGAGAGTTTACACCAAAGAAAAAAGCATCAAGAATGGAGAGTCCCCTTCTGCAATGGGAATACAGTGCTTTTATTACTTACCAGCCTGAAATTAGAGAGCTAAATCATCATCATAAAGGAAATTTTACTTCAGCTTTCAACAGAAACATATGAAGACTTGCTCAAGCACAAGAAGTTTGGGACATGTTTTGTGAAACATTACAGTAAAATTTTAGTTCATAGAGAAATTAGCTCTTTTCTAAAGAAAACTCAAAAATTGTGACATATCCCTATGGGTTTAACATGAAATGAAAGAGGAAAGATCTGCAAGGGGTGCACAAAGCTCTGGAAAAATAAAAGATCTGGGTTTGGTTTTATATTGTTTTGTTTTTTCTTAAGTCAGTAATCACACTGCTATGACATACTTTAATTTTTTTCTCTTAGCACATTTCCATAGTTTGTTTCCTCAGCATTACTCTACCATTTGTGTAATCTGGATGGCTTCATTCTGTTAGCCATGAGTCATAGGGCATAATTCTTTATGGAACATCCTCTAATTATTCACAGTTGTAGCCTGTAATCCTTTGCACATTCAGTATCAGAAATGATACCAATATGCCTGTATTCAACTACGCAGTGTGGTCCCCATGATTTTTCAGAAAAAAATGATAAAATAAAGTTTTATTTAGAGCTGAATCATGTCCGTTCCCTTTACTATCTTGGATTAAATATCTAGTCTACCGGCATAGTCTTGGTTGCCAGTACCTTGGAACATACACCACTTTTTTGGCAGCAAAAGTGTTCTTCACTGGACCAAGTTCCTGGCCTGTCAACTAAAGATAGTTGAGTCACAGATTATACAGAAAACTTTTGCAGTGATGCAAAGAAATTATTTAGAGGGTCCTTCCTTTTTTAAAAAACTATTAATAGACAATTATACCAACCATTAAAATAATGCATTGATGAATTTATCCAACTGAAAGGAATAAAACTCATCAAGATGGGCTCTCCTAATTAGTTGTTCAAATAGCTGCTGCCTATTCAATCTCTATCAGTGCCGGTAGAAACCAGAAATATTTTAATTTATTTTGAAGCCGTTGAACCAAAGAGATATGAGCAGTGGGGCTGTTCTTGCAAATTGCTGAGCACCTCTGGGAGGCATTCTGTGTTTCAAACTCTCATCATACCACTGGGAACTGAGACTGCTGAACAGAAGAGAAAAATAATGCAAAATACTTTCTGCAAATATTAGCCCACATTTTAAATAAAATCAGTTTTGCTTTGTTTCCAACTCATTTTATATTCAAGCTTGATGAGCATTGGCAGTATATTGGCAAAAGGGAATGACAGCATTTATGCTTGCAATACTAACATGATCATTCAATCGGTGAGGAAACAGAAAAAAATGTCATGATGCACCAAACCGCCTAGATCCATTAGCACAGATGATTTTCTAACAGTGACACTGGTGAGAGTTCAGACTCTGTGCTGGATCCTTGCTAAAGATAGACCTGATGGATTTTGGTTTTGCTCTGTGTTAAATGTTGCTTAATGGAATTCACAGAACAGATGATCGTACAAGGGTGGTAACACAAATATGATAACCAGTCTTCATTTATTTGTCAGCATGATTCAGTAGTCAAAGTATTTGAATTTAGAAAACCAGATGCTTTGATTACTGTAACATCACTGTTTTGTATCTTGCTACAATTTCCCAATCTAAAAAATAATTTTTTAATCTGTCCCTGCCTATAAAGAAAAGAAGGTAATATTTTGATTCTAAATATCTATCTTCCACAGCTTCTACCTGCTTGGTCAGCTCTACATCAGCCTTTCATAATATGCCTAAGGATGATATGACGTGAATAATGAAAAAAGAAATTTTTGACTATTTTTTTAACAATTAAGGTAATAAGAAACTATGTAATGTCCAAAATATTGCATGTTAATTTACTAAGAAAATAAATAAAATAAAATAATCCTGTTCCTTTTCAAACACTTGATCTATGTAAAAATAGATTTTCTTTGATCTATTATAGAAAAAGAAGAAAAATCACAAATTTCCATTTTGTATATAGCCACATACCATAAATCCAGGCTGTTAACATCAACAGAGTTATTCTCCATTTGCACCTTCTTTTTTACATCATTGTAATTCCATTTGCTACAATGATGTTGCTCTTGATTTATCTTGGCAGAAGTTAATTGCAAGTAAAAAGCTTTTTTTTGTTGGCTTTTTTCTTCACTTTTTTCTCCCTTTTTTCCAAACAATTGGCTAGCTAAGCTACTTGTGCAAAATTACACCTCTGTTATCTTCCACCTATCCCTCAAACACAGATATGACTGTGGGATTGGGTTTTGTGAAGTGGCCCCAATTCAAATAGAAATGAAGCTCAGCATGCATGGCAAAATGAGTAAGCATTCTTCCAAAGAAAGTGATAAATCTGTAAAACTAATGCTAAAAACCTTACCTGTCTGAGACGAAGGGTTCACACTCTAGTTACTGCACAAGCATCTTTCAGTTCTCTTCCTCTTCCTTCTTTTCCCTTTACCCATTTGGACTGTCAACAGCTTGGGGCGGGGTTTCTTTTCACAAGACCTGGTAGAATAGGAGAAATCTCACTGAGGCTGAAGACTGTAAACATCATTTCATCTGACCATAGCACGTTGGCATTATCCCTACATAGTGCAACTGCATCCCTTAGAACCACTTTTTAAAAAACCACACAGCTTAACTGCAAAATTCCCGCGGACACTCTTTCCTTCATCCTGGTGTGCTCCTTCCTCAGTCTATGACTTGTCATCTGCAGGCATGTCCAAATCTTCACCTCAGTCTTCACAGCTCCAAGTCCTCCTGCTTCAGCCAGCGGTCAAATCCTATCTGGATGCCATTCATCCCAGTCAAAGTTACAAATTGTACCTTACTAATGGAAAATTTCCTGCAGACGATGTACACATTTAGTGATCCACCTTTTTCTCCCCCAAAAGTGAGAAAAGGATGTTTGAGAAGATGAGAATTTCAGTGATAGTGCTTGGCCAACATTTTCTGATCTCATATGCTCAAGACTGAGGGTACCTCCCCTCCTCACCACACACCAAGGTTTAATAACGGATTATTAATTACCACATGGCAGCTTTTGTTCCAAGGTTACTAAATAAAAAGTGACCTTAATAGGCAGAGGACAAAAAAGCTATAATTTTACTCCAGTTTTAGGATCTACCTGTAGTTTTAGATCACTTTTGAAGGGATAAGTATCTGAGCTGAGTTGATGTCACTGTTACAGCCTTCAACGAGAAATCAAAGACTGAAACGGTAGACTGCCATTTATTCCAAAACTTTAGGATGGCTTCATCTGGTGGTGAAACTTAAGGAAATTCTACACAAGATAACGGAAAAAACCTGGCATTTTTGTGTGAGGTTGTATTATCTGTCAGCTGTGTCCTGTCATGCCCTGCATTCCATTCCATACCATACTCAAAGCATTACATGGTTTCTGAATAACGCTCCCTGTTGAGAAGTGAGATTCAAGGATCCATCAGCTTGCAAAGAAAAACATCCAGTTCTGGATGGCTTCCTTTAGAATAGTACATCATTTATGGAATGTGTGACTAGCTTGTACCTTCCAAGTTGTTGTTAACGTCTTTTATTTGTATTGTGCTAATTCTGAAGAGTCCAATGACAGGTCAATACCCTAGTTTGCTGCATTATGTAGAGATGACAGGAAAAAGAACATGGGCCTAGTAGATAACAGTTGACTGAGAAACTGCTTTTGTACCTTCCCATTTCCTTTAAAGTTGGCTGGCAAGACTGAAGGTAGTACAGTTGTTCTCTTTTAGTATAAAAATAAGAAAATGCAGACTTGAAATGCATAGTGATGAAAGACAGGGTATGTGTTTTTTCTCCTCAGCATACCCCTCCCCTCTCGTGTATTTGCCTTGGTGTTCTGCAACCTTCCACCTTCTCACAAACATCTAATGGGCAGGATTTAACAGTGATTATCCAGGTTAACACTTGGGAAACACAGCCTGAAGGTAAAAACTAGGAAGAACTGCTGGAAGTTCACCACAAAACTCTGTAGAGAGTACAATGCACAGGAGGGAAAACCTACTGAGCAATTTTAAGTGTTATTTTTCAAGTTCATTAATAAATGTAGAGAATTTTAAAAAGGGAATTATGCTTCCTGAAGTCCTGAGGGATTTTTCTACCAACTGTCTGAAAATTATAATTTTTATAGATAAGCCAATTAAAGGGAAATAAGGCTTTTGCATCATACCGTGAGTACTAAACAGGGAATTTAAAAGGATCTGTTTCTGCTTAATAATTTAATAAGATTTTTTTGTATTGTATTCTCACAATGGACAGTTGAAGAACAAAACCTTTGCTATAGTTTCAATTAGAAGTGAGTTATTTATTGATTTGGGACATATGAGGACAGGATTGTTTATTGCTCCATGTAGTTCTCCAAGAGCAACTATTTTGGTATGAAGAAGAGAAGGCTCTGAAGTGATGATTCATAGTCCTGCATAAAGATGATAAGGAGGGAGCCCAAATGCAGTCCTTCAGTTATTGGCCTAATCCCCCTGGCTCTGAATAGTGCAAAAGCTCTTATTTATCTCCACAGTCTTTGGACATCTCTTAACTGCGCCTCTCTTGCTCAGGCTAGAAGTGGCAATATGATAAAGGTGTCACCTGACATTTCCTCCATTGGAAAGAGAGAATCCAGAGTAGCCTTGTTAGTCCAAAATAAATTGTGTTTGGATCTTCAGGAAGTTTCATACTAGGAGTGCTCAGCCAACCTCCATTCCTTCAATTAAGCTCAGACTGTGAACCTAGAATGCTTTGCTGCACGTAAGCACACGGTTCAGCTTTTCAGTGAAGCACCCAAGGAAAACATCCTGCTATGAACAGAGAGGGAGAGAAAAAAGGAAAGAACCAGAGACAGAGGCACTGCCGTGGATCGTTTACTATGCATGGAGACATGCATCAGCCCCTTCAGACATACCCAGGTACCCAGGAGAGGCTTTATCTGAGCCTACCCTGGTTAGATTTTAAAGATGCACAAGATAAAAGAGGTTTCTGTGAGTCTTTGTTTATGATGGTGACTAGTCAAAGTACTCTGTTTGAACTTCTTTTTTTTTTCATAGAAATGAGTTTTTGAATAAAAAGGATGTTTCAAGGAATGATTTTTCTTAGCCCCTCAAAAAACCCCAATAATTAACAGGCTTGGGGGGTTATATATTTTTATTCAGTTTCAGCTTTTTGTTAAACAACTAATCCTATAGTTTAAAACAAAAAACAACCATCCAGCACAAAACTAGTCTCTGTTTTTCAATAATATACACAGTGAATGCGTAAGCAGGTAAACTACAGACACACGGAACTCTTGAAAATAGGTTGAAGATTATGTGTGTGTTGTCCTACTGCCACAGCATGGTACCAATTCAAGGCTTTGAGGGAGCGTAAGCCAATTTATTTGGTGTTCATTCTCAGAATGTCAGCAGAACAGGATCTGGGGAAAGGAAGATAGAGGAAGAAAGAGGATGTCCCTCTGTTCCTCCTCTCCCCCCTACATCTCCTGCACTTTCAACTGATCTGATTATTCTGCTCTGCCACAAGCATGCCAACACTGTTTCTTCCACAGAAAAGAAAGAAGGCGGCAGGCCTAGATAAAAAAAGCCTGTGGAAAATCCTCAGGGGAAAGAAGAAAAAGGAGAGTAGGGCTAATGAGCCCATGCAAACTTCTAGAGAATCCTTATTAACCTCCAAAAATAATTCCAATAAGCACCTTTTGTGAAAGTAGAATTAGAAAGTTTTCTGGTTTCCACTGTTCAGGGAGGAGATAGTGAGGAGGCAATTGGCCAACATATTCCACACAAACAATTACACTTTTCTCTTCGACAGAAGCAGAACATGCAGCTGCAATTATGGATGTGTTCTGGGAAGTCTTTGAGCATAAACTGATGCCTAGTTTGCCTAGGCAAAAAGGCTGGCCTTCAGTAAGCACCTGTGAATTCTGCTGGGCAGAGTGGGCCAGAAAAATTATTAGGGGCCATGCAAGCTAAGCAGCTTCAAATGTTTTTCCCCTGTCATGTGAATCAGAGAATAGATTTTGTCTTGTTATCTGACCCAGGGACCTGAGTAGCATGATGATATATTATTTATTGCCTAATACAGTTTAGCGCGATACCCTTTTTGCTTTCTCTCTGTTCTACATAGACTGGAAAAATGAAGACTGTGATACAAGAGTTCCAGGAAAGGGACACAATAAAGTATACTTACACTGTATATTACTTCTTGGTATAAAAAATAGTAGTCAAAACCTCTGGCATAGCCATATATTATCTATATGCTCCTATCTGAGAAATCTGCACAGTTTTTTATCACAATATACAATCGTACCGCTCACAAATGTGAAAAGGTTGATGATCTTTTATATACCAGCTATATGTGCATGTGTGCAGGTGCACACATGTGTGCCTACATCGACATGCATTCCTCCAGCTCTATATTTAGTTTTAGCTCAATGAACCTGGTTTCTTCCTGTGTCAGACCTGCACTGTCCGTGCGCAAGGAAGCAATCATAATTATGAGTAACCTGTCAGTCATGCTTGAACTGCTCCTGACAAAAGACTGGGTTGAAGGAAGAGAATGTGAAGCTGTTAACCTCTACCAGCAGAAACTGCATATAGGAAGACCTAAGGTGGCTCGGGTTGGCAATAAAATTAAGAGAAGATGTGTTAAAAATACAAGCTGGTACGTGGGCATTTAACCTGAAGCCAATAGTATGTCATGAGATATTAGCACTGCTTTAATGAACCCAAAAGTGAGACTGCTTCCTTACCAGCTAAGGCTCCTTTCATGAAAACCAAAGTGCAGCTAATGCAGGATGTGATCCTCTCATGCAGTTCCCCACCCCCACTCCGCCCCTCCCAAAGAGGAAGGTAGGCCTAAGAGCCTAAGAATAAAGATACCCTTGAGGCTTTTTTCTTCCTTTTAATGCCAATTTCTGATTTCAAATGCTACTCATTAAGGAAAACACTTAGCTTTCACAATGCTGCTGTCAGGAAGCAAGGGCTGTGTGTCTGTGTGGTGGTGGTGGTTTCTGCACCAATACCTTCATGCCATTTCCAGCATTACCATTCACAGACTGAACACAAATACTGATTGTACACAGCACTACACTGAAGCTCATATTTTTTTTTTAATTATTATGCTTTTTTTTTTTTTAATATGCTTTTTCTTTCCTATTTTTTTTTTCAGGGACAGCTTCATTCGGAGTAATGGAGCACTGGGTAAGAAATTAGTGTGCCAGCAGTCCAATGAACTCAGTATGCTGCTCATCTTGTTACTATACTTAATCTAAATAACCTTTTTTATGCTCTGCTGGAATGGCATTTTCAAAAGGCTATATAGTAGTAAATGAGTGTATATGTCAGTAAGGACTTGCTAGACAAATCAAATCTTCCTGACAAGTACATTTATTCATTACTATTTACTACACACTCCAGTTTGAAGGACAATTTTTGTGATCGGATCATTAACATTTACTGTCATTTTGGCAACATTTTCCAACTTTTCTCTTTACCTCCTTTCTTGCCTGTTGTGTGCTTAGCAGCCTCTGCCTAACAGAAGTTAGCTTTACAAGGATTATATCACCAATATGTTAAACAGATCTTTTTTTTTCCCCCTGTCAAGCTGGTTTATTGCACAGAAGGCGCCTAAGTATTAAAGTAAATGTTAAATACAAGGTTCCTAAGCGCAACATTAAGAATCTACTACGGTTACAGCCTTGATAAACAGCAGAGACTATTTTCCTAACGAGATCACCACTTTTTGACAGGCATATTTACATATTAATTTTTTCAGGCCAGATCTTCAGTAGATATAAATCAATACATTGATCCCAAACTGAAGGCTTGCCTCTGACATTGAAAAATGCCATGCAATTATGTGAAGCTTCAATATGTTTTGCCTTTTTTTTTCTCTTCTTGAGACTTCATTTGAATAAAATCAATTTCAGTAAACTTTTCCTTAGCAAAAAGTAAATGAGGAAAATAGGGGGTTTTCCTGTTTGGCAGGATCTTTCCTTTATCTCATCAAGCGTAAGATGGCAAAACTGCTCATAAAAAAGGTTGATGTGCGCAAATGCTGGAGACTGTGGGAAGCAGACTCTGGGTATAAAAGCACTGTGCTCAGGCACAGTGAATGGCAGAAGAGAAGCACCAACACCACACCTATGAAAGGTCTAGCTTTCTTCAACAACAAAGCACACCGTACTAGACTTATATTACTAGAAGTTTGTGTAAATTTATTAATCCGGAAAAATACCTTGTCTCTAGAGTATTTCCAAGCTAAAACCTTCCTGTAACAAAGGTCACAAAAATATGCAGCCATCTGTTGTGCATTTGTGGGGCAAAAAAGTCTCCCATCGTCAAAATTGTATCAGAAGTCTATTTGACTTTGGAGTATGGCACCTGGCATGCTACTGTAAGTTCAACGTATCTACCTTACAGGCTTCCATGCCACCTTGCTGTTTAAATTCTGATTGCCTATTAGCCAGTACTAATTCTCAGAGTAAATGAAAAATGAAAATTTACTGAGAAAATTGAAATAATTACACTAACTTAAAAAATCTTTTTTAAAGGATTTTTTTTTAAAAATCATACTTTGTTATTTATATCTCTCTGGAGTTAAGAGGAGATTCCCAACACTGATATTACATGTCAGTTTTCCCTAGGCAGTGTAACATGGTTCACCAACCAGCACCAAATTTTTTCTGTGCACTTGATTAGCTATTAATAAATAAAGATCTTGGATCCACAAATAGTCCCACCCTTTCTCCCCAAGATGGTTATGGAGAGCCCTTGAGAAACTGGGAGTCCGGGCTGCAGAGTGCGCTTGAGACAGAGTCTCCAGTCAGTGGAAACAACTTTCCAGACAAACAAGAAATCTGGCTGGAAAAATGGTTAAAACTGTGGTGCCCCTGAGAAACATTTGAATTGTGACAAGCTGCTATGTTCCACTAGTGAAGAAGTTTCAATGTCAGTATTTGTTACTGACTCTTGCAAGAGCAGCTTGAATTTCCTACTTCCCGCCAAGCCCATAGGTGGGTGAGCTCGGAAGATGATCTTGCAATTGGCAGATCCAGTAGAGTCCCACAGAACAGAAACACAAGGAACTCTGGCTTGTCTGTCTTTCAGTTTCTTTCCTTTACAACCTCATTCTGAATGTCAAGGCTTTTGTTCTGTTACCCTGAAACATCCCCCCAAAGTTATAAGCCTTTTTTTTTTTTCAATAAGCCCCTCCTGCTGCAGCAGGACTATAGACTGCAAATAACTGCCCAAGGTAATACAATATTACAAACCTTACCATAATATTCCAGATGAAAAAGTAAGCATGTGCAATCAGGCAAAACTCTTCTTAAAATTGTTTTACCCCAATGAGGAAACTGTCTCCTTTTTGAATTATTCATCCTTAATTCTGCCTTTCTCAGGCTTTCTGTTCTCTGTTTGAGAAGACACTCTGCAAAGAGCAGTCTGAATAACTGGTGCTGGATAAGGCTTTCAAAACAGACAGCATTTCACCCTTCACCCATCAGCACGGGAATGCAGAACACTGACCTACCAAGCTTTTGATTTCTCAGTGTTAGAGTATCAGTAATCCTAGGTAGGCTGTCTTATTTTTTCTTGGATGAAAGTTATTTTCTTTGAAATGGAAAAGGATTTACCCTGGACCTACTTAAAAACAAACAGGCATAACATATTGGCAGAGACATGCACAAAAGGTTCATATATACTACACAGGTACTACATTTGCGGTGGTGACTGGATATTTAATATGAATCCTTCCTAATAATCTTTATCTGCCCAGATTTATGCCAACATAGCTAGAAAAACATGTTTGTTGGTATGATTTTTGTGTCTAGGTCTGCCCAAAACACAGACTCTGGAACTATGCCACACACTGGGGTTTCATTGTGGTTTCTTTTTCTTTATTCTGTAGTGGCACAAAAATATTAACATCAAAGCAAATGTAATCTAAAAATATAGCAGTGCTTTTAGGTCTTACCTTGCTAAACATATCTAGGAAGTGTGAGGGATGTGATCTAGGAAGTGTGAGGGATGTGGGCTCTGTAACTGCTATTTAAAAGGCACAGCATAGAGGAGCTATCTTCCTTCAGAAGGTTGCCGTTTCTTCCACTGAAGAAGTGAAGAGGATATAACATCTAGACGAAAAAACAACCTACAAGCAAACTATCTTTGACTTCTCAAAGATATTAAAATCTCACAGTTTAGTTTCATATTTCACAGGTTGTGCGTGGTGTAGTCCCACAATCTTGGAAATTAGAGAGATGCAGGATCTGTTGTGCTTGCTTAGTTCCAGGCAGTTGCTATTTACCATCAGGGCAGGCAGCTCCATCTGCTGTATCCAAACAAGGCCTAGAAACTTCACACACTGCTTTCAGAGTCGTCTCATTTTCCCAGTTCCCATCATCATCTGGTATCAGGTTCCTTGTTCTATCAAAGCCTGGGAGAAGGAAAACGGTATGTGAAATGCAGGTATTCATTCAGGCAAAAATGTGGGATCTTACAGCGTGTCTGAGCTCTTGCCTATGGTGAGTTGGAGAACTAGTCATAAAACTGTTCCCTGCTAGTGTTCCTGGGTCAAAAAATGGCAAGTGGAAATAATGGAGACTTTGCAGGCTGGAAAATTAAGTTGCCCAGCTAGGCAATTAGTATTTCATAAGATAATTAGGTTTTAAATAATAAGGTGGAAGCAGTTGGGGAGAGGGGACAGATAGAAGTCATCTGCCAAACAAAGTGCTGGAGGCGTCAAATCAATACAAAGCACAATTACCAGGCAAAGGCATATCTACCCAAGAGATAATGGGAACTCCAGACCTTTCTTTCCCCACTGTTTCTTTCGCGGTTTCTGTCCCTTACTGTTTTATTTTACTTTCTCTTTTAGAAAATACATGACAGCGGAACATCCAGCTGCTTATGGAAAATTCAATAGCTTTTGTGATTTAAATCAATATGATTTAACAGGTGGTTGTTTTGCTATTCACATTTGAAAAATTACTGCAATTATAATTCTGCCATAATAAAGCGTTCTTTACATTTGCAGCCCCTGACAATCCTTGCTCAACTGCCAGCTCTCCTCACATCTCTGGTAGGTCCAGATCGCTGATAATCCTCTCCCACTCATATTAAAGTTTCTTGGCCCATCTTAAGACAGCCATTGTATCAGCTTTCTTGGGAACTACTTCTATCATTAATACTCAAGGTCTTTCTTTGTGGATGTCACCTCTGGTGATGAACCCACTGTTTTATGGCCTACAGAGTTCACATTGGTAGGCCAAGCCTTAGTTTTCGGGCCATGTTTGAAGCTAGAGCTAATGGGAAGTCAGAAGCCAAAGTAACAACAGGCATTTTTTTTAAGGAATTCACCACTTTTCTCAGGTGAAAAAATGACCAGTTATAATTGTGATTTACATTTTATTTCCTGTTTTATTGCCCAGCTGGGATTATATTTTTAACTTTCAGACCTCCCTATGACTTACAATTTAAGGATCTACAAGTTAAAAAGTTGTTTGGGATGGCAGTAAATTTTGGTCCTACAAATTAAGAACTATAATTCTTATATATAAGACTGTAATCCAGGCTGACAAAAAGACCATGCAAACCTACTTGGTGCAAAGAAATGTGCTTGGCTGCATCCTTCTGTTGTGCTGTGCTCCCCCACTGTGTCATTTTGGCTTAATATGAAAACAGGAATGGGTCTGAATGAAACATGGTGTTTGAGAATTGGTGATTTTTTTTTTTTTCTTCTTTTTGCCCCTCTTTCCACCTCTCACACATGGACTACAAAATCATTTTGACTCATGCTTCATGTCAGAAATGCAAAGTCTGAACATTTTGTGGATGTTTGGGGAGGATTTTTTAAAGAATAAATGACTGTAATTAGTATGTGACATGTTTTGGCAACCTTGAGGCCAGATGTAGCCAATTTCCACTGTGCATTTTAAAATAAATAAAGGGCTGAAAATAACAAAGATTAAAGCCAAGCTGTTGTTGAAGCCCTGGTAAAGAGTTTTCCAAAAGACAATCAGAGGCTTATTGTGCACACACAGTATGGCACTCTAACTACACGTCTGTTTTTTTTTTTCCCTAGCAGAGAGTCTTTCAATGACAGGATGAAGGATGCAGCCCTCCTGATCTGTGGATAGTGCAGTGTCAATTGCTTGTAGACTGAGCGTCCCCATCACACATACACAGCCACACATCACTGCAAGAGCCTGGAAAAATTAAGATATCCTGTTATATCAATAGGGTTGCTGCAAGCTCTAACATTGAGCTATTGTGAGTGGCGTCTTGTTATTTTCTACTTGATTCATCTGACTTATTTTCCATACTTTATAAGCAGATTAGTTGAATAATTTTGTGCTCCTTTATTTTTCTGTTCCAGAGTCTTACGAATGCAAAATTCCCCCTTGAATTCATTTTAATACATATATTATTAATCGATACTAGATTTCAGTGTAATTGAAGGCAATTTGACCTAAAATGCAATACTGAAGTTTAAGACTAAGGTCTATCTCAAACACAGCTACTTATTAGAAGACAAATAGGCTAGCAAATACCTTTGGCTTCCTTCCAGGCAGTTTCTAAACCTATGATGGGGTTAATTTCTAAACCCAGGGTTATAACAATTTTATGTACATATAAGGCCTTGTTTGCTTAACAAACTAAACAAAGCTTTTCTTTATTTTGTTTAACCTTTTACAGATCACTTCGCTACTGCCTTCCACTGAAGTGATTATTTATTAATTTTGACTGTGTTTACCCCACCATCAAGTATTATTGTTCCTTCTATAAGGCTTACTTCAAGATTAACCTGTGAGTTTTGTGTTCCGTCACATTCTGCCCTTCTATCTGGGGAGTCCTACAGTGTCTGAGTCGTAAATGACTGGTTTAAGCCTTCCTGCCTTCCCAGCCTATAAAGCAAGGATAATAAGTCCTTCGCAAACAAGGCTGCTGAGAGGATTCACCGGTTAATGTTTGAAGAAGGCATGCTGATGATTTAGCATTAACCTATAAGGATGTGTGACTTTGGACTTTAGGTACCGCTGCCGCGTTTCCTATTGACGGAATAACTAACAGATGAAGGAATATCTCACGCAAGACATTCTCCAGCAAATGCATGCCCTCTCAAGCACAGGCTATTCCTTAATCATCTGCAATTTCTACACCTTCACAGCAGGGTCTCTAGCGTTGCTTCTGAAAGTAATCACACGGTGTGCGCTTTAACCTGCACCCAAACACGGGGCCGTAACTGGTTCATATGTTGTCAGGCACCAACGAGGTTTAAAAGCGTACCCCCAGTAGATGTACACATGTAGGGCCGAATTAAGGACTTTGAGGGGTACTGTATCAGGATGGACAGGTGTGTAAGAAATGATTTGGTGTTTGTACAAGAAAATGTATGAGTTCAAAATCGTGACAGGTGTCAATCTGCACACTAGTGAGACTATTGCAACCTGTAGCTCTAGTTCATGTACCCAAAGAGTTACAGTAAATCCATTTATTAAAAAAAAATTAGATTAATTATTTCAAGGTGCTGTAAATTACCTTCCTTCCTGGGAACTAGCAATTAGTGAATGAAATGGATTAGCGATCAAGGTGAGGAGTAAACACCAGCAGAAGCTGTGGAGAAGCACATAGTTGTAACATTGTAAGAACCAGAAGAAATGATGGTGTTTCCCTGAGCACGGCAGAGTCTCGCCTGCCTGGGTCTTCCATCACTTTCTCTGCCCTCTTTCTCTTCCCTTCTTGTTTCTCTTACTTTGCTTTTTTTATTTGTTTGATTGGATTGGGTTGGGTTTTTTCTTGCTTCCAGTTTTAACTGAACAATTAAAATCACACAGCCAAGTGAAATCCCAGCACTCTAAGAAGGAGGAACTTGATAAGGTGGCACTTACAAAAGTTATCAAGGAGTCAGATATTCATCCTCACTCTTCTTTCCCTACCCCTAGGCTCCTCTGCAAGGCTTCAGTTTATTATCCATATCCTATATGATCAACTAAGCAGTGATGATTATGTCATTTTTAGACTTTAAAAATCAAGTCTTCCTTTTTCTCGTATTCTTTCTGGGTGGGTTTCTTTTTTTGGTTTTTTGGCTTTTTTTTTATGAAAGAACTTTTTATTTTTCTGACACTGACTTAAGATTTTCTTTAGTTGCCTCGGACTTCTGTACAACATTCCAACAGTGTTTAAATTAAATACTATAAATTGACTATCCATCATAAATCTGTAATATTGTGTCTCAAGCTGCTGGGGAAGGAAAAAAAAACCATAAATCAAATTCAACCAGGCTTCACAAGTGGGAAACATAAAGTATGAACTTTATTGATCATGTCTATATGTATAAGTATCCACGCAGCAGTTATTAAACTCCTGAAATGCTATCCCAAAATAGATTGAAATCAGAACACAATCTCTCGCTTGGTTTCTTGGAATATTTCTTTTTTTCTTTTTCCCATTGCTTCATTCAAGATTCAGGTTTGGAACTTGGCAGAAATATTCCTTGGCAAGCTATTGCTGGTAATGCTGTGTTAAATGACATCTGGGATGAAACAACTCAGACTTGATTACCACTATTATTCCCAGAAGGAGGAGGGAATAGTGTACACTTTTTGAACGTGGTAAAAATCCCAGCCTAATCTCAATCTCCAGAATCTACAAGAAATGATGCAGAATCATGTATGTTACACAGTTAAATGAAGTATCTTTGATCTAACTATGAGCTTTTTGTGCTTAAAGAAAGAGAAGTTCTGATAGTTTTATGTTATGGACTGCTTAAAAATAGAGATGTGTGGGCTGTCAAATATTTTCTGTGACAAAGATCTGATCGAGTAATTATCTGCAACAAATTTTGGGTCCAATTTCTGCTACCCAGACCCTTTTAGAATTCACCAGAGGGTGATTTTGGCAGCCTGTCATCAGGAAAACAAGAGAATGAGTTGGGAAACATTAATAAAAGTTGAAACCAACAGCTTCTGAAGCATTTGAATTGTTATTCACATGCATGGGAAGAGGCTGCCAGATGAGAAAATAAGAAAATAGGCTGATGGGAGATAACAGAAGACCAGACAAGAGACACTGAAAAGCTATATTCAGAAAGCTGTTGTGAAATTGAAGCTGTTGTCTTTTTTCTAAACTCCTTCCAGGTGGCACTTCTTGCAGACCCAGTAAATGAGTCCTTATGCCCCATATCCACACACACATGCCCGCTGTGTTTAAACACCCGCAACAGAACAGATCCCCGCTTTTGTCTGCTTTAATAAAGAAAATCATTAAGTCCCAACCAGGAGAAGGGGAAGACTGTTGTAGTCAATCGGAGAAGACAAAATCAAAGCAGTGAGGAATGCGTCTACAGCCTCTAAAACCAGTTCACATCTGCTTGGCAAGGAGAGGGAGGAAATCCTGGTACCCCATTGCAGCAAACACCGCACCTCCCATTTCATCTTCTGCACTACCACAGACAGAAGAAGTATGCTCATAACTGTGTGCACACACAGATGAGATACTTAAAGGGAAGGAGGATGCTTTGTAAGAGGCTGTTTTCAACCTGCAAATTTTGATTCTGTCTTTCACTGAATATATTACAAAAAGAAATTTAACATACTGTTTTCATCTCTCCTTACTTTTTTCTCCCTCCTGATTTTTTTTCCCAGTTTACTGCTATTAAGGAAGGAAAAAAAATCGGGAAAAAAAAAGAACCTGAACACACACAAAAGAAAAAATGCAACAACACAACCTGAACAACACAACCTGGCAAAACACAAAAACTAATCCCCAACAACCTAGTTTTCCTTCATTAAACAGTTTTTTGCTTATTAAATGTTGGTCACCTTTACACACACCAATACGGCAATACATCAGAAAAATGGAGTACAAATCAATATATGCTCTTCATCTCCCTGGCAGGGACAGAATTCTGGAAAATATTCAAAAAATTATCTCCAAATCCATATCTATAACTTTTGTATAGATAGAAAAGTTTACCTTTCAGTGTGATATCCAAGCAAGCTGACTAGAATGCACTGAGAGAGGTTTTATCGATGTCTCAGAAGAGAAAACATGCACAAGCTACCAGAGCAGAGGATTTTCAGCCTAAAAGGCACCTTTTGTCACAGAGCAACAAAAAGCATTCACAAAGTTATTGGAGACTCGGGAGCTAAGGACTTTGGGTAACATTTGCAGAGAAAAGGCAAAACTATTGACTTGAGTAATGCTGGGATTCAGAGTACTGTTTTCTCACTGTGGCAGTATTAAAGGTCTTTAATGACGAACCAGATTACGTTTACTGTTCTTTTGAAGCTTTTTATTCCATGTGGAAGTACTAAAGATGCCTTTAGTCCATGTAAAAATAGATCTTACATACCTCAGGTAAATGGCTTAGACCTTGTCCAAAATAGCACAAAGAAAATAAAGGATTCCAGATTTTTAAACCTCTGCCCTAAATCTCTATGACTTGTATTTTAGCCCCACAGGAATTCCTACATCGCTGTGAGGCAGTGCGTGTGCTTGTCACAGCACTGTGAGGCAGTGTGTGTGCTTGTCCTTCCCATCTCTAGTTTGGAAGGTGTGATAGCACCCATTTGTCATTCTAGAGGTCAGCAAAAAACCCAAACTCCATTGCAAGGGAAATTATAAATATCTCAACCTTTATCTTCATCTTATGTTTTAAGGAGAAAATCAGCAAGCCCCACGTAGTACATAAATAAGAAATAAGCCAAAACCAGTGTTCAAAATTTGCTAGGTTTTATTTTCTAAAATTTTCACAAAACTAATAAATAGAATTTATTTCCAAAATTAACCTGAGCTCTAACAGACAGGAGTGATTTGAGAAGCAGATGCACTGCACATTGGTGACCACACCAGCTCTGGATCTCAGAGCAACTTAGCTTTGCCTTGCTTGGGCACAGCTAATACTTGCTGTCAGTGCGTTATCCATCACTGCCTGACACCAGCCTGCTGACATCTGCACCGCCAACAGCTCTGCACCGCGGATCAACGTTCAACCTGGAGCCACACAAGGGGAAATGGACTTACCCATAAGCCCGAGTCAGAGGAGGACAGGAGCGTCAAATACAAAGCCAGCAGGACTTTTAAGGTGCTGCAACATCTCAGGGTCATGTTAATGTTACCTTTCTTAGAATACTTTGGTTTGGGTTTTGTGATGGAAAACTGTGGATGTTAAGGACAAACATCAGCATTGCAACGTGGAAATTTTCACTTTTGCTGAAACTAGTTCTCCCAGCTTCTCCCTGCCTCCCCGAAAAAAACCCTGAAAACACCACAACGCAACAACAAAATAACAAACAACCCCCCAAAAAACAACTGCTTTGGAGATTTCTTTCTAGTGCTGCCATCAGGGCTTGATTGTGTAGCTTAGTGTATCCCTCAGATACCAGCTAGAGAGAGAGCTAAATGGAATCAAGATTTCTGTTTAGATTTCTAAATATCATAGTTCAGTATTTTTACCCGTGTAAATGGTAATGGATTGATGCAACATTTCAAAGTCACAGGTTCCTAAGGTTCGCTTTCCAGAGAATTTTAGAATAAAATAAAAAAAAGTTAAACCCATAAACTTTATTTTTTTTAACCTGCACAATTTCAGTTTCAGAATTCAGGACCTAAATAAACCATCTTTGAAAGGCAGCATTTTTAGCATTAGATGCACCATTTGTATTTCTGTTGCTAAAATTACACCTACTGCCTTATTATTAAAAAATTCACGTGTGCAGTGCTATTTGCATGAACTTGTGTTCTGGAAAGCATATCCTCTGTACTGTAACAAGACTTTACACTTGACTCTAACTGCATCCAAATGGAGGTCATGATCACATTGCTGGTTTGTGACCTAATTATCTGAAAAAAAAAAAAGGCACAAAAACCCTGTTTTAAAAGTACAGGCAAAATACTTGGAACTACTTTCTCTTTCTTCCCATAATAAGCATGCCACAAAACCATCACAGTCTACTAGATCAAAAATAACATTTTCTAGAATCTTTCCCCTCATGTTTTCAGAAGAAATTTGGTGACTGATAGAAAATAGCTAGAAATAAATTTATCTCCAAATATTTGTTAATTTCTTCTTTGAAAATCAAGAAAGGAAGATGAGGAAGTTTTTAATTACTTTTCTTTTTAAATTTCTCCTAGATTTTAATTAACAGTTATAAAAGCAGAAATGCTGAAGTAGCAAAAGAAAGGTGATTTTCACAATAGCTCTAGCCTGCTTGAAGCCACAGACAAATGTTTTGCCTAAATCCTGATAAGCAAGGGGATGGCTCCAGATAAGCATTTTGTGGGACTTGATTCATCACTGTACAGTTAGCTCCAGGCTAATTCTAATTCCATGGTGTAAAAACCTGTTGTAATTGTGGAGGTATTTTATAGGCAAAATATACAGTTACTAGCACAACTTTCTGTTTTTTCCTTTGAACTGTGGAATTTTCATCCATAACTTATTCTGAAGCTGTACCTTTCACAAAATTTATTTTTCTAACTATTTTTCTTTCTCTCCTGTTGTTTTTTTTAACTGTCATGATCATGATCAAGTTAAAAAACCCTAACATCTAGCATCAGATTTGACCCTTAGAGTCAGTAATCTTAAAAATCAGTTTAACGTGTGATGAGAGACAGTCAGCACACCAGCAGATGCTTAAACAAGACACCCAGTAAAAGTTATCATACCAGAAACATCTGAAAAAGCTGTAAACTTTTATATAAAGGAAAAATTGCATATACTTCATTGATTTAAAGTAAATTAGTTCCAGACAGTGGAATGTGTCCAGTAACATTAATATGCTAACAATACTTAAACATTTGTATGGCCATTTTTCTAATAATTAAAAAAAAAATTAGCTTGCTCCTTTTGCTGACAATGATATTTAAAATTCTTGTCATCTACTTATATTAATAAATTTTATTTTTTAAAGAAGAAATCCATGGCATTCAATTTAAAAAATGTACAACAAAGGCTAATGAATGTTGGCAAAGTAAACCTAAAAGCATTTTAATTTTTAAATTATATTTTTGATGATGTACACCTTGTTATTGTTTCTTTCAATAGAGATCCAAGAAATAATGACAATAATAATGACAACAACAACAACAACAACAACAACAACAACAACAACAATAATAATAATAATAATAATAGTAGTAGTAGTAGAGGGTAAAGTTCAGTTTTCCTGTCAGGATACTTGAATTAAATGATCTGCTTGTTTAAAACAATAGTAATATATATGAATATAAATAAAGATAAAAATCTCATCTGGTGTAAATAACATTGCTACAGTTACACCAAACAGTCTTCACAACACTTTTGTTCCAAAAATGGATGATTTCTGAAAAGCCTGTGCAAAGCCCTTCCCTTCCCTTCCCTTCCCTTCCCTTCCCTTCCCTTCCCTTCCCTTCCCTTCCCTTCCCTTCCCTTCCCTTCCCTTCCCTTCCCTTCCCTTCCCTTCCCTTCCCTTCCCTTCCCTTCCCTTCCCTTCCCTTCCCTTCCCTTCCCTTCCCTTCCCTTCCCTTCCCTTCCCTTCCCTTCCCTTCCCTTCCCTTCCCTTCCCTTCCCTTCCCTTCCCTTCCCTTCCCTTCCCATTATACACCTTATTAACTTGGGCAAATGACCAGGAGTATGGCATTCAGTAAAGGGAAGGAAGGAGTCATAATGTAAAAAAATTAAAGGCAAAATAATAAAAAAAATGTTTGGGATTTTATTGTTGCATTTTTCTGAAAGTTATTTTTAAACTTAAAATGCATTTTGAAATTTTATGTGAAAGTTATTTTTGAGATGTCACTATCCATTCCACTATATATATATATGTATATTCCACTACATATATGTATTACTTCAGTAATAAATGCAACAATCTATGTAGCTCTTGGTCTTCTGCACACAGGATCCGTGTCATTTTGCCACCTTTCCAGGAACTGGAAGAGCTTTCGCCTAGGCACCTGCAGCACTTTGGGACTGACTAGAACTGCTGAAGTAAGGTCTAGGTAACTCATGGGTCAAAACTTCATTTCCCCATCTTGGGTGCCTTTCCTGCACTGTGCTAGTGTTGGCAGTAAAGAGGGGGGGGGGGGGGTGGGGGGAAATAATCAAGAAACTCTGTCTCATGTGTGAGAGGCCTGACTGCCGTGGTTTGAGGGATCCCAGTAGGACCGTGCAGCCATTTTTCTTCTCCAATTTGCTGTGTTCTTGGAGTTCCAATGTTTATGCTGCCAGTTAGAGTGATCAAGTGCCAAAAGAAAGGATTCTGTAAACGTTTTAAGACAGATAAAAAGCAGCATGTTATTTTTAGAGCTGAAGAAAGTCTGCTCTGCCCTTTTCCATCTTGAATTGTGAGATACACCAACGCAACCAGCTCTGCTCGTGTGCGGTACCTTTCTCAGTATTTCACCACATGTATTTTTACTTTTGGGGTGGGGAAGCCTTTCTCAGTAACATTTGTGAAGGAAAAGAATAAATTTGGTAAACTCTTGCTTCGCGACAACCTTCTGCCCCATTGGATGAGCACTACCTGCTGCCCGTTTCCTTTACATCCCTCCCAACCATGGTGCAGGAAATCATGGCCCCAGGTATCACTGCTGGGGCAAAATGGACATAAAATGACAGAGCTGCCAAAGGATAGCTCTGGGGGTGCTCGGCTAGGAGGTAGATTTTATTACCCTGGAACCAGCCTTCTCTTTTTAAACTGTAGCCCATCTTCAAAGTCAGCTGTGGAAATCAATACAAAATTGGGGTGGGAGAAGCACCACTCTCCCAGTGCTCTTGTTACCAGGATTTTGAGACTTGTGATATTTCTTACTGTAGAACACCAACCATGGAAAAGGTTATCTCGCTTGCCAAACAATTATTTTTGTATTTATAAAGAGTGCCTTTTGCCAGCACCCAGAAGAGGACACTAATCTGCATACTTCCCCAGGTTTTAGGGGACCGTTAGCTTAATGGCTTTAAAAGCGCGTTCATCACGTCATTCCTTCAGCTCCGGCACGGCTCACAGCCACCTGATATAATAAAAAGTCAGGCTGGGGTAAAGGGTTACCATAACTTAGGATCACATTTTGGGCAATCAGCTCATCCACTCCTTCCAGCTTTTATGTGTAAACTTAAACCTGTCACACGAGGAGAACATTGCCACATTTCAGCACAGGCTTATTAACTACTATTCTTCATAAGTTTAAATTAAAAGATGGACCTACTCAAGGCTCTTTTCTCACGCTTTTGGGGATGCAGTTTCCTACGCTCGGGCTTGTTTATTGGCTCCACTGTGCCAACTTCTGGTAACACTGCTTATGTTTGTTATGTTCGCAGTCACTTTTAATGTGGTATCTTAAATACCAAATGCAGGCATTTAGTTCATCTGAAAATTAAACACAAGGGACGCAGGGTAATGATAAATGAAATTGTGTCAAGTGGAAGAGATATCTAGTCAGCACCAAAGGAATTAAGGTTTTACTCTGCATTATTTAATTAACAGTCTGCAGGAGGGGTTAATAAATGTTAATAATATTAACAGTTCATGTGAGCTATTAAGATGAAGCAATCCGTCCTGTGATCTGGAAAGAGGATGGAAGGCAGAAAGCTCAGCACTCTCTCCCTGGCCTTGCAGCTTTAAGCAGATCTCTTTCATTGCATCTTCTAAACTGCCTTGTCACTCAAATGTCTGTCTTTTGATTCTGGGGTCCACACAAATCTCACACTGAGTGTTCAGAGGCACTGAGCATCCACTGCAACTAATGTCCCAGCAAAGTCAGCTACGCTGAGCTCACAAAAGTTGCACTGAGAAACGATCTCTGCCGTGAATACAGTGTCAGTCCAAGTTGATGCAGCCAACAGGATCACCTTCTCTTCACCGCGGGGAATGAGGGTATGTGGGGCTCCTGCTGAAAACAGGTCACCTACGCCAGCTGCGCACACCACTGGTGCTAAGTCACTGAGCCAGTTGGAAAGAGCGTGTTTAGCTGTGTTTCCTTTGGATTATTAATGTAGCTGTGCTAAGATGTTAATAACATTTCATCAGTGGTGGTCCCAAACTGCTGTGCCAGAAAGGTCAACTACATAAAGAATTAAAAGCAGAGAAGAGCAGCAAAAACCCACACTTAACTCAGTGAACCAACCAAAGATCCCAGTGCTCCAAACAAATAAACACCAGTGCCAACAAATTCTAAAGGACAGGCATAAACATATTAGTTTGCATTTCCTTTTAATACTTTTTTCTGTAACTGTAGTACCTCATAATCAGATTTTTTTTCTGTCCTTATTTTACTTGAAATTTGAAGTGTTCCGAAGAGAGTTTTAAATCTATAAAGGACATTATGGATCAGAATGGTTTTCTAAGGGATTTTGATGTCCTCTTCCTGTTCATTTCAGTGAATAGTGCCATCAAAATCACCCTGACATCTCTTATAAGTTTTGAAATCGTATTTTCCACAACACTCCAAGGACAGAGTGTGTTCATATCGGTGTTTTAGTCCAGATCAGGAGTGTGCTTTTGGAGCAAATAGCTCAATCCTTCCCACATACCACATAATTTGATTCACACCATGTAGCAGTCTAAGAGTGCATGAACAATATCCTTTTTTGAACATTATCCCTTTTGGATTAAATTAAACTGGAAGATGAACACCAAGAGCACAACTTCCCTGGTCCAAATGCTAGCGGGTTCTTAGTCCATGAGACGGCACTAGGGGTAGTCTGAAATAACATTACTTCCCTAAAAATTATGTTTAGTGCAGACCTTGAATTCTCAACACTAACAGTCTCACTTCTGAGATCTGATTCATAGAGATGGAGTTCAAGACTTCTAGGGCAGAAAAGTATCTGTTGACGTAACTCAGAGGAAAAAGAGCAAGGGGAAAAAAAGGCGGGGGGAGGGGAGGAAGATCTTTATAACAACTTCAGGAGCTAACCAGCAGCAAATAAAATTTTGTCATCCTCAAATTTCATGAACACAAAATGGCAAGTCCTCCCAAAGCCATATAGTAACTCAATACATATTTGCAAGAACAGCTGCTGCACAGTCAAATTAACTTAAGTGCATTTTTAAAACCACCAATACATCTGAAAACCCTCACTAAGATCCTGCTTGCCTGGCTAGCACTGGTTTCAAGCGGATCCTCTAACCACAGAACTGTGTTACCAGCTCCTAAACTTATGTAAATCAGTGGAGGTGCATCCTTTTTGCCATCTGAGTGCTGCACATAAACTCATTCAGGTACTGGACACCACAAAAGAGGTCAAATCCTTTCAGACTGCTTTGAGTTCGACATTTTTTAAAAGTGCAATGTCTTGTCAGGTTATCTGGCATCCTATTTATTATTAGACAGGATTTAAATGGCATGTTTACTTAAAACAGAGGTCTGCAGTAACAGAACAAAACTACAGACAGTTTAAATGAAAAATAAATTACTAAGGCTGCTGCTAGCAATTCATCTTTGAAAGCTTTTGAGGTTCACTAATTAGCCTCGAAAGTCTGTCCCTGATCTGGCATGCTGAGGAGAAGCCTCAGAGCTCTCTTTCAGCTTTCTGCCATTGTTGACTGCAAATATTACAGACACGGAACAGACTCTTAACCCACAGTGGGTGGGGTGTCCCTCCATCTCAATTTATTTTACTTTTCCTCTGCTGTGACTGGGCAATGGAAGACCTCATGGTAATGTGGACGATTAAAACATTTTCCTTTGTCAGCCTTAGAATATCTTGATTAACATTTCAATCACATTTCTTAATTAGCATATTCCCAGCATAGACTTCAGGCTCCTTTTCTTTTGCACAGGCCTCTAAAGATGCATAGGTAAAATTGCACATTTTGCTTAGCGTATTATAGGGAATAATAAGTACAGTGTTCTTTGCAGTGAACTTATTGCTGTTTGCTCCCCATGGACACCATATAAAGAGGGAAATGCAGCTGTAGAAGGTTAATTTTAGGATGGGGTGCTAGAAAGTAATACTTTCTTCCCTGAAAAGACACCTTTTAAAGATATAATTAAAAGGAGCAAATATACTAGTAAACTAAATAATGTTCTTAGGAATTTCATTGTTCATATGCGATTCATAATTGACTAGTCATTAGCATAGCTGTTGACCAGACAAATGAGGCCTTTCTCAAACATTTCTTGGGCACAAATTGTGAGTGAACACAAAGTAAGGACTGTTCTCTGCTTGTCCCCAATTGGTTGCTTAGGTATTAGCAGCATGCCTTGAAGATAAGAGAACTTAGCAATAAGAAGGGGTCCACACTGCCAGCTAACCTGAGAACAAGTACACAATTCCTAGCCCTGTTCGGTTTACTAGCCACAGCATCCCAGCATTATTTTTTTTAGCACGAATGAGGTCAGCAGATGACTCAGGGATTTTACCTTTGCATGACTAAGAAGCTTTCAACCCAAGAGGCTATTTCTTTGGATCACAGTGTGATCTCTGACACTGATTTGCTATCTCATATAGTTTTCTTTGTGAGCAGGGACTTTTGAAAGAGATGATCATGGTTGGTGAGCTTCTATCATCTCCTGGAGCTCACCTCAAATGCACTTGGAGCCACAGGTGCACTTGAAGCATCTGATACTGGATGAAAGCTTACCTGTTCAGCACCATAGCACCTTGCAGTTACAAACAGCTTCTCTAACAACAAAACCCTAGAGAAGTATTCTGGAAAGACTTGAAAGTTTTCTTTTAGTGGTTCTTTACAGAAAGTTTGCTGCAGAAAGACTCACAATTCTGAGATACGGATCTGGAAGCTGTAGGAGATAATTTCTAATCCCCAAACGAACAAACTGGAAAAAAAATACCAAACCTCAAAAACCCCCCACCCTAAAACAAGCCAACAAAAGAGTAAAAAGATGGAAAATTACACTGCAAAATAAAAATTTTGTTCTTGTATTTTCAAATATTTGTGCAAAGATTTCATTATATAATCCTAAATCTTTGTGAAAAGCTTTACGCATACTTAAAACCACCAAATGATTGTGTATTAAATAGGCAACAAGAAACCTCACCCCTTAAAATATCTCTCCCCAGAAGTGGATTTTTAAAAAATAATGAAATTTTAAAATGCTAGGAAAATAATTTCTTTTATTATGTGCAACATTTCCTATTACCTTATTTTACTGGGTCTGCATTTGTGACTTAAGTACATTACAGCAGAAAATGTAGGATTATCACAACAGATCTGTGTGAGAAGGAGATTAATTCAGAAATGAAATGAAGGCCATCCCTTCCTAGGACAAATCAAATGGATGAAGCAGAGGCCTGGCTACATGTAGATATGGGTTTGGCACAGCAGACATGAGAAGAGAGAACGTAACTGCTGCAGGAAACAAGCAGGAGCAGCGAAAAAACAAGCAACGTATAGCAGTGAAACAGCAAGGAATGTACTGTAAAAAAACCAGCAGCAGACTTCTGCCTGTGAACAGATGCTGAAACAGGAATGAACTTCGCAGCAAAGGCAAACAATGCCAAAGCTGCAGTCCTATCGACGTAAGGGCAGAAATCCAAATAAAATCAACATGTCTTTCTGACCCACGCACTGCACATCTGAAGTACCCATAAAGGGGCATTGCCCATCAGATTTAGCTTACAGTTTATCATGGTGGGCTTCAAGTATAAATACTGGAGCTTCACAATGCATTTAGATTTTGCTACCAACAATCTCAGCTGCTGTACTTTTGTGTATGGCCCCTCCAGTTGACTGTCAACATTTATCACAGAATCACAAGGTTGGAAAAGACCTTTAAGATCATCAAGTCCAACCATTCCTGTCCTATGCTAAACCATATCCCTAAGTACCTCATCCACCCTTTTTTTAAACACATCCAGGGATGGTGACTCAACCACCTCCCTGGGCAGCCTGTTCTAGGCCCTGACAACTCTTTCAGTGAAAAATTTTTTCCTAACTTCTAATCTGAACCTGAAATATATATACACACACACACACACACATACACACACAGACATATACACACACCTGCTTATTCACCAAAGAAATCAGAGGGAATGGATTCTGTCAATTGTAGTTGCAAGAAACATCTGCAGTTCTCTGGGCCTTCAAAGAGAAGATGTTTGGGGTTTTTTTTTGTCAGACACAGGGTAGAACACTAGTCAGGTTTACCACCAGCTTCAGTGATATTATAGTTTTACCTCCTGTATCCTCAGGCCCTCTGAAAATCCTGTACACCCACCATTTTTTGCTTTTTTCACCATCACCTTATTTGTTTGCTTTTGCCTTATGATTAATGCTGATCTACCATTTTTACAGATAGAATAGTTTTCCATTGGAGAATTCTGGTTCAATGACATCGAACTTTTTCTGGAATGCACAGATAAACAATTTTTTTTTATATACCCTTTTTTAAAAAATAGTTTATTTTGACAAGGTCAAAAAACCTTGTTTCATTGACTGTTTTGATTTGTGATTTTATGAACACTCACCACATCCAACAAACAGCTCATTATCCTGTAGCTAATAATAGAAAAGTCAGAACAAGTAAAAAAAGAAATGTTTCTTAATAAAATGAAGCAAGTCATGGGACTACTTAGATATTTCTGAAGGGAAATGACTTGGAAATGGCATCTTGTAAGAAATTTGTGTATCTCTTTGTCCCAATTTGAGATGAAAGGGGTTTCTGAAATAGAATGAAGACTAGGAATTCCAGGTAGCTCTTCCACTCACCTCATTGTGTGTGTATATATATATGTATAGATACGTACTCCTTTCTTCAGGAAAACCCAAGATTCCTTTCACCTTATTTAGAGTGCAATACAAGTGTCCATGGTGTTTACACAAGATGTTTCTCTCTAATCAGAATCCACACCGAAGAGCTGCTTTCCTTGCTGCCAGTTATAGCAACTATTCCCCTTGCAGCTTCACACCTGCCCAGTGCTGACCTTCAGATTTGCCAAGGCAAAACAACACCTGTTTGAAGAGAAGCTACCAAAATATTCTGAAAATCTGCTGCCACCTAATTTATAAAGATAGCAGTGGAGCTATTGACAAGGGAAAAAAAGAAAAATAATCTGCTTTCTTCTCTAAAGACTTTCAGAGCCCTACAGCTGGAGTGCAAATGAGGAGACTGTTCCTCCCAACTTGCAGAGCTCCTTTCACTAACTGCAGCCATCTAATTCTGCAGCAACACTTGGACATTATTCTTCACATTTGGATGTTAAAAAAGGGTGGCTCAGGTACAAAGCTCAATTTTTTGGAGCCTGACTTATAGACTCTGAAGTCTCTGTGCTGAGTACAAACTATGCCACTGGCAGAAGAATTAAGTTCATGTGTATTGTTTTCCCCTTGTTCTTGGGCGCTTCTTTTCCTTGCAGCAGTAGATTGTTCATTTTTGTGATGGCATTTGTTGATCACAGAAGGGTAGGGGTTGGAAGGAACCTCTGGATATCACCTAGCCCAACCCCACCTCCAGAGCATGACCACCTAGAGCAGGCTGCACCGGACAGCACCCAGGTGAGTTTTGAATGTCTCCAGAGATGGACACTCCGCAGCCTCACTGGGCAGCCTGTCCTACTGCTCTGCTAACCTCACAGTAAAGAAGTCCCTCCACATAGATAGGTGGAACTTCCTACATTCAAGTTTGTGCCCATTGCCTCTTGTGCTGTCACTGGCCACCACTGAAAAAAGAATGACCCATCCTCCTGACATCCAGTCATGATGTATTTGGCGTTCAGTCACTTCTTTTACAACATCAGGCAAACCCTCCCTGTATGTGCAACCATGCCATTAAGTACACTTGCACTTCGAAAGCAAATGGTATGAATGGTGCCCTGTTACTTGCTGGGTATTGTCTTGCTCTTTTTAAGTGGCAGTGGGACATTTATACCACCTGACAGTAGAGCTCATGTTTGGACTACAGAATGGCAGGTTAACTCTGCATTAAACTGTACTGTCCTGACTGTACATAGTGAAGTTTTGCTAGACAGGCAAATGCAAACCCACAAACCTCCCCATTCAGCTTGATATTGTGCAAATTATGAGGACGTATAGCTCTATAAGTACCAATTCTGTTAATTACCTGATCACAGGGGTGATAGATTTCTGTAAAGTATAAAGATCTATGATCTAGTACAGATGATATTCTATGCAAAACCTAATTTTCTCATGAATGAACTGAGCTTGGCATAGAGGTAGATTTTGGGAGGATGACACCTGAAGGCTGCCCTGTGGCAGTGTTGCGTGAAGTTGATTTCATGACATTAGAGGAACACAATTCAAACAAAACCAATGTCAGCTTCAAATGATTGCAGCTCCCAGTCTCAGCCTCTGCCTGACCAGGAAATTACTTCATTCTATGTGTGCATGTGCCTCTTCAGACTCATTTGAGATCATTTCTCTCTTAAAATCTCACCTTTCTGTTAAAGAAAAGCATTAAAAACTAAACCAAACAGTAACAGCTGACTCAAACCTATCAGATGCACTCATCTTTGGTTTGCTCTGCTCTGTTGCTTGATTTGGGGTTTGAACTGTAAGTAATTCCACATATGTGGGGATTAGGTCTATGTCCTAAGAGAAAATGAGGACTTCACAAGTCTGCAGTGAAACTGCTAGCTCCTACTTGTCTTATGTATTGAGCTTTTTGGGAAAGCATGTTAAATCAAACAAAACTTTCTAACTGCTTCAGTTTTCTGCTATATACAGACAAAAACAATCCCTTTCTGCTGGACCAGTTTCACATATTTTGAACTTCTGACTTTTTCCTAGCTACTCTTTGTCAAGCAGCAGAACTCCTGTGGTTTGTGAAGATAGTGCTAAAAAGGAGACCATAGTCATATTTGTGTGCATGCATGCATGCATGTTATTTCATTAATATATATGGAACCCCCCCATCACCAGTATTTTAATGTAATAAGTAGGACCTTTCTTTCCTGTGAATACTTAGTGGCATTAAGGCACTTTTGTCTATATTGCTTTTTCTTTACATTTGCTTTCAGTGAGCCATCTAGGAATTAAGTTTTGCTAACATGAATATTCATTCTTTCTGTTACCTCTAGTGGCTTTGGATCAAGCCCAGAGCATAGTTGCAAGTGTATGTACATGAATATTTACAGGTGCCAAGTTTTTATCCACATTTGCAAATGCTGCACTGGAAGTCGTTTCTTCCATTTCCAGTCACAGACATGACAGTGCCGTATCTCTCTTCTGACCTATCACAACAGCTCCAGTCTGAAATGATGATTATTCATGGAAGACTGTGCATGATCAAAACAGAGTTAAAAAGATTTGCCAAAACAAAATACAGTGAATAATTGTGGATAATAAATTCCAGGAAATTACAGTCTGAGAGCAGGCTTTCCACAGGCTTAAAAGGAACATCAAATAATTTCTTTGTCATATCTTCTCAGTATCCACTGCATCAAACTTCTTACTGCAAAACAGTTCACAAAATCCGGCATAATCTTTAAAGTGCATCAAACATCTGACGTTACATCTGTAAAGGCAATAAGCAGTATAAAACTCAGACATGACATTACCCCCACTGCTGTCTCTGCCGCCCATCACTCACAATGTGTATGCAGCATTTCTGAGCAGTGTATCCGTGTGACAGCCTGAGATAATGCCACCAAGGCTGGAGCTGAGCTGAGTTAGCTTCATGACTGATAGAGCAGACTACACACACACACACAGATACATGAAGTATATAGAGAGCCACAGAGGCACTAAAAATAGCTGAGGACTGCAGGAGAAGTTACTTCCCGTCTTCTCTCTTATTGCCCATCAGCAAACGTGTTGACTTTGAAGGAATTTGGTACCCACGAGACTGACGATGTTACAAGCTTGATTTGTCTCCTGTGTGTTGCAATTTTACTGCAGTGCTCCCAATGAAGGAATTCCACCGAGTGTCTCAGATCGATGAATAAACAATTACAATGTTACAATAAACCTTTATAATTAAAGCATTAAATTACAAAGAAAGAAAAAATTGAAATTATTAAATTAAACTTGGCATCTTTGGGAGTGCTCTTTTATTTTCTTTTTTCTTTCTTTCTTTTTTTTTTTTTAGCAACTGTACTCTCCACAGAGGTGAGAACTAAAGAACTGACTCTCTGTTACAGGGCAGTCTTCAAACCCACAGAAGTTACTTTTTCAAAGAGGATTTTCCCTATCCCATAAGCAGCTATCAGACTCTCAGGAAAAGAAACAGTTCTACTTTTCTGCTCCTGGAAAGTAGGCAGAGGCCTGACTTTTCCCTGGCTTAAATTGGTTTTATAAGTCCATGGATGCTAGTAGATTTTTCTATCTGAGCACAACCCTGATTGCAGAGTTCATCTGTCATTTAGAGCAAGGACATTGCCATCTAGATTCATGCGCTCGAGTCTCTGCTATGGCACCGAGAAGCTTCATGCCTTCAGGCAAGTCACTTAAACCTGGTGTTTCAATTTATCCTTCTATAAAATAAGTATAAATAATACTGTTCTCACTGGGGTGTTTCGAGGTCAAATTCTGATCTTGTTTTGGAAAAATGAGGAACAGCACTTCTGCAGCTGATAGAATTAGGCTAAAGTAAATCACTGCAAGTGTCTCTCATTGTAAAGTACTTTACAAACTACATACAATGCAAAACGATGAATTGCAACCAACTCAGAGATAAAGGAGGCAGAGCGGCTGGTACAAGGGGCTAAGCACTGTCAGGCAGAAGGATGAAAAAACCCAAGGATCACAGGAGGGAATGTTTAATTTGATTAAAATGGTAATAGCATCTTTCTAGCTGCTGTGCAGAGAGACAGACAGTCTTGGTGTTAAGATTATATCGGATATCTTTGCACATCAAACAGCAAGGAATTTGACTCAGAAGGAGGTTTTATTCCCTTTGGAACTGCTGCTTTCAGTTTGGTTCTGCCACATCTAAGGCTAAGACCTGTATTTTGTGCAAAAAAGGAAGTTTTAGATGCTGCCAGCACAATCAATCCCTAGAAATACTGCAAAGTCCTGTGGCAGTTCCAGCCCTTTCCTTTCACCGTCCAGCATGCCACATGCACCACCTGCGACTCTCCCCCTGTGCCCCACCAGCTCCCTTGGTCACTCCCTGCCTGGTGACCCTCTGCCCACCCGGAGCCAAGTCCAATCCCCACCCCCTCCCCGTTCTCTCCTTCCACACATTTCTCACCCTTGCCACTGCTCACTATGACTCTGATCTCTCACTTCCCATTGCACATGCACACATTAAAACATCCAGAGCTCTTGCAGCCCCGAGCCAGGAAGAAAGGGCACGGCGATGCCATCCACTCTATTTCCTTACCGTTGCAGCTTTTGGTGCTTGTGCTTGGCCTGCCCCGGGCAATACACCCTGAGATATTAGGTGTGATTATAGAAAAGAGCAAAGTAATACAGAAACATTTGGGGGAAAGGACTTATATAGATCATGTATCAAGCACTTTTGGGAGCACACAGAAAGCAAACAGCATGTAAATCTGAGCTTGAAAGCTGGCTGCTTAAAAAAACCCAGCAGAATAAAACCCAGGCAAACCACCCTATGTTGTTTTTGCAGTTATTATCAATTAATCTAAGAGAGGCTTACTTTGTTTCATTTCATGGGTGCACACATCTACAAACACACACGCACCTTTCTTAAAGCAGCTCCTTTGCTTTAACCTTCATTTGTTCTCCACCGCTGGAATAAGCGGTTGGTCTCTCAGGGGATCGTGCATGCTATTTGTTATTGATTTTATAGCTCAATAACGTACTAGAGCTGTGAACAGGTTGGTATCAGCTTCGGAAACAACCACTTAGAAGCAGTTTCCAGCTGTGCACTTGTGATAAATTACATTTTTTCCCTGTGAATTTTATACCTAGTTATAGTTAGTTTACAGGATTTGGCAGCATATGGACTGCTGCTAGTGAGGTAATGCTCCAAAACACAAACACCCTCCTCTGTGAAAGAAGCATCCTGTAGCTGGAGACTTATAGAATATTGTACCATGATCATGGATTTGGAAATCATTAAAGGTTTGGCATACACCTCTCTGGTTGGGATTTAACATGGACACCAACACTGTATGAAACATCGAAGCACAAATGGTAAATGTGATAACATTAATATGCAGAGAATTTGCAACCAATGTATTCCAAATACAGAGTTCTTTTGAAAAAATGGCTTTATTGTTTTTAGAGTTGTTAAAAACAAAATTCCCTGAGGTCTCTACAAGGAAAAAAAAAGATCAAACCATGCACTGCATTCTGAAGATCAGTGTTGCAGTGCTATGCCTAGCATTAAAACCTTTCCAAGAATCATGTGAATGTAATTAAAGTTGTTGCATTTTTTTGTTGGTTTGTTTGTTTGGGGTTTTTTATAAATATAGGACAAACATTTCTTAGGCAAAAAGACGTGATTGTAAAAAAAAATGTAATGGAAATCACTTTGCCTGGCAGAATAAGGGACCCAGAACCACTATGAATAAACTGTATTTCACTCAGGGCTTTCTACTTGCTCTGTTATTTCCAGTATCATCTGTTAAATTATATACTCACACACAAGGCACTCTAAAAAATACCCCCATAAACCCAGATATATGTATATGCATTCTTCTCTGGTTTCCCACCAGCAGTATGGGCTCAAGTTACATGCTAAAATCATGAAATCTAGGTATAGAAAGATGTCAAAATTAAAAAAGATAACTCAACCTGTATGTTGTTCCTCTGCCACAAGCAGCTTGTTACCTCATATACACCCAGAGGTAGTGGTCCTGGTGTCATGAGATTATTTTCCCTGGCAACTGTCAAGGGCACTTACATATTTAATTTTTTTAGGTTAAGTTAAAGTATCCTGCTGCACTGGCAGCATATGGCAGGAAACTAATTTCTATTCTCTTCTACCTTGATTAAAACTTTCTGGATAACCAGAATTATCTGAGCATAGAACGGATGACAGAATTCATAGACTAATGAATGGATATGTCATCATGGGGGTAATTCAGGCGTTAGTGAAAAGCAAATTTGAGGACTGGATTTTGCCATAGGTTCCTATTTAAGTTTAAATGAGGTGAAAATGTAGCAAAAAAGTCCCTCAGTTTATAAGAACATGCTGTAAGAAAACTGAAATCTGAATTTGCTGATCACATTGAACTGCTGTTAATTTGTAAAGCAATGCTAAATAAATACACATTTCAGGGCTGGACAGTATTTCACTGGCTTTGGGGTTTCATATCAGGTGTTCACAAGACCCTGCAAAAAAAAGAAGTTGCCATAGAACAGCTAGTATTCCAGCAGCAACAGATACTCCTAGAGCTGAGTGAATAATTAAAAAAAATTGAATAACTTATTCAAAACTATGAAATTCATCAGCTGAATTACTTGACTAATACTTCTATGAATTATGAACTGCCTATGCTGGGTGAATAATACATTAATAATTAATATGAAAAATATAATTAAATTCCTCAAATTAATTACTCGGAGAATATGAGAAACCATAATTATTCTCTATACTGTAGTCAAAGAATAGAATGCCTGAGTAGTCTGTACGCTCTTCAAGTCTTACAATTTTTCAGTGCAATGTATAGGATATATCTTTATAATTACTGAGTATTGGGGTGATATCTCAAATATCGCTTCAGGCTACGAACGAGGAAACATGTCATAATTGAACAAAATAACATATGTTTTAATAGAAATATGCTAATGTTGGGATGTGTAACACCGCCTAGTTGGCAAAGACTGGCTCTGTCTCTTTGAACAAATTGAGCAAGGAATGCCCACCGGAGGGAATTTTTGACAAGCAGTCAAGCACCGAGGCTGTGCAAACTGCACTTGCTAATTCTGACCAGGGGTTGCTTTTAAACGTTGCATCATATGGTGCCTGCCTCAAGAAGCAGGCATGGTTGGAGTGTGTGCAGTTTTTGGTTCAGCCTCCTGCCCACCATCAAGCACTGACACCTGGGTGTTCTGTCCGGGAACTTTGTCCTGGACCACTCCTGTGGTAGAAAGCTCAAGTTTTAGGACCCCCTGCTTTTCAGGGACCTCTGGCATCCTTCTGGATAAAGCCACACTTCACCCAGCTGTCTGGAAAGAAGGAAAGCATGCACATCAAGGGGCCTGATGTCTCTGGGTCAGCCTTGGTGCCTGAACGTGCCCAGACTGCCGCAGGCAGCGTGAACAGCCTGTATTGATGTACTTGCACTCACAAGGTTTGTCACCGCCATGAAGACATTACGGCGGAGATACCTTTTCCTTTTGGGGTGGGGGTCCAGCTGGGGAGGGGTGGATGCTGTCTGTGGGGTACAGAGTCCCTCCTTTCTCATAGTGGCAACCTTGCACTGAGCACAGTTTATGAGGAGCAGCAGGAAAATCAGCCTTGTGAACTAAGAATGGAAAAAATTGCAGGGCTCTACTCAAGATCTTTCCTTGCCTGTAGTTACACTTGTCACAATTTCATACAAGACCATGTAGTTATTTCCTGATGGACTCTGGCATTCATCATAAAAATACACTTAGATTCTCCATGCACACAGAGTGTAAGGTTGTGCCCAAATACAGAGTGATGCTCGGAGTGATGCCAGTGAGAACTGTGGCTATGGAAGTGTATCAGTGATATGTGTGGGACATAGCACAACTCTAATGAGGATCGCTGTTGAAGACAGCGCTTTTTAGGTGTCTGGAACACAATATGGTCTAACAGTTGTTTCAACCCGCATTCTGCTATGGATGGGGGTTTGATTTATCGTGCATTAAATATAAACAAAGTTAGCACATTCTCTACACTATTATGAATGGAAAATGCCAATTAATCACAGAACTAGGCACATACCTCATCCTTCTGCATACTATTTCTATCTTGAAAGCATTATGTTTATAAAATTATGCAAGGGAACAATCACATAACACAGAATCACAAGGTTGGAAAAGACCTTTAAGATTATCAATCCAACCATTCCTGTCCTATGCTAAACCATATCCCTAAGTACCTTATCTACCCTTTTTTAAACACATCCAGGGATGGTGAATCTACCCCCTCCTGGGCAGCCTGTTCCAGGCCCTGACAACTCTTTCAGTGAAAATTTTTTTCCTAACATCTAATCTGAACCTGCCCTGCACAGCTTTGTGCCATTTCCCCTTGTCCTATCTCCTGTCACCTGGCTGAAGAGACCATCACCCCCCTCTCTACAACCTCCTTTCAGGTAATTATAAGCGGTGATAAGGTCTCCCCTCAGCCTCCTCTTATCCAGGCTAAACATCCCCAGCTCCCTCAGCTGCTCCTCATATGATTTTCCCTCCAGCCCCTTCACCAGCCTGGATGACCCTTATATCCCTATCTCCACATTCTTTCTTTGATAAGAAGCAGTTTTACTTTCAGATGTAAAATATTTTTAAAGATCCTGAAACAAACAAAGAAACCCAAACATCAAGAAAAAAACCCAACCCTTTAAGGATCTACTTCTCTACTTTCATGGCCTACCACACCCACACACCTATCCTTCACTTCCAAAAATTGAATATTCAGGTTGCAAAATCAGTTTCCTTAAAGCTTAAAGGATATTTCAAGTATCTTGCAAGTCCATTGTCCAATCTGGCTGGTTAATGAGCAAACAAAAAGAGTCCTGAAAGTAACTATCCCTAATTATCAAGACAGACCCTAAATTGTTTATACCTTGTTAGGAGATCCATTGCAGTGTAATTTCCAATCACTGTCTTCTTAGTCTCCCATATCTGTCCCAGACTGGTCTCCATTCTCTAAAATTCTCCCACTGGCCCCCATCCCAGCAATAAACTCCCAGCTTTTCCCATGCTGTACTAGAGGTCAGTTCTTTCAGTTTGAGAAAGATTCCAATTATGTGGAAGAGCTAATCTAATCTGATTAAACCACAGCCATTTGTATTCCCTGCGCTCCTTTCCATTTCCAGGAATCAAACACACTATCTGGAGAGAACACGTGTTTCTGGGAGGATAGCTGTGCTTCTTTTTCAGTAACCTTCAGTATATTACTACAGGGTAGGAGTCTTCAGAAATGAGAAAGTTGGTCTCCAAAGGGGCAACTACTTCTGCAAAAGCATCTGGTGATGTTTACTTATGACTTTCTGTAACCAGCTTGCTACTTCCTTCTCATCTCCTGTCCTGAGACACGGTTCTGTACATAGGCTTGAAATTGGCAATTACATCCTAATTCTGCTAGGCACCGAGCATCCTCTCCAAAATGCTGAGTCTCCAGGAGCACTAATGACATCAGTGGGAGTGAAGGAGTTCTGTTCCCCACAGGGCTGAGACGCAGCTTCTTTCACTGGGGATTTCAGATCCTGTTTATTCCTACAGATTTTCATGCCCTATCAGTCCTTGAAGGTGACACAGGAGAAAACATGATGACAACAGGGCATGACAAATCTCAGGGAAGATTTGAATGTAAATACTCTCCCGTGAAATGTAGATATTATTGGAATAACCTGAACAAATCACGAAATTGGCTGGCAAGGGCATGGCTTCATTATCAGAGTGCAATATCTTCAAGGAGAAATTGTGTAAGGCCTTTTAGAAGATTTATTACATTTCTGAAATGAAATAAAATATTAGACCTCAAAATTTTTTTATTTAAAGTCTAGCAGTAACTCCCTACATTCCTTCTCCCCGCCCAATGAATTAACCATTATCATATTTTTGTCTGAGATAAAAATGAATGATCTGGTTTTGATTAAAAAAAAAAAAAAAGCGAAGGAAAAGAAAAGAAAAAGAAACCTTCTGGATAACTTTGAACTATGATTCAGCCTTGGAGCTCTCATTAAAAACTCCCTAACATTTAATTGCAGAACACAGTCTCTGCTGTCTCCAGACTGCAGAGTGAGTTCTCTGGCAATTACTCAAAGGCAAAAATGGTGGTGGTAAAATAATTATCACAACTTAGGACACAGGTTTGGTGTGAGGACAGTCATCTGAGTTAAAAGTTGCAAATTTCTGAACTTTGCTCCATCACTGAATACCTCTGCTGGCTTTTGGCAAATGGTATTCATTCCTCACCTCATCCCACCAGCAGAAAGGTTCTAGTAAACACTTATTGCACTGGGATAGCATATTGGAAAGTAGCCTTAGAGCTCTGATTTTGTATTCGTAGGAGCAAACACCATAAGACAATGCAAGGCAATTTAAACAGGAGAAATCATCAGTTACTGGAACAACTTTCTTCACAGGTATTTGCCCAAGACTATTCTTTTTTTTTTTTTTTTTAACTTTTACAGGCCACAGTAATGCTGATAAGGTTCTCAATTATAAAGCCAAAGCAACTTTGCAGCAAATCCTTTACAACTGTTTCTTTGCACTTACTTCACTCAAAAAATTGAATATGACATAGACAATGTAAAGGCTCAGACTCGTATCTGTGTTTGTGCAAAACTCCATCACCATTACTGGATTTTGCGCTGCTGCTGCTGCTGAGGAACCTGAGAGCAATTCAGAGGAAAATCTTCTGAAAAGCAAGAAGGTGGCAAACAACTTGTGAAGTTAGAGAATGAGCCGACGTGAGGAAAAAAAAAAGTCATATCTTTCAATGAGTCATAAAATGCTCTACAGAGCAGAACTTTCATGTGTCTTTGAAAATAAGTATTGCTCCATTTTTCATAGGATGTTTCTGATTCACTCTAATATATAGTTATGGTTCAATCATAACTACTGCCTTTTGTAGCCATATTCACAGGCAAGCCGCCCAAACTAACTCGCAGAGCTTTGAGAGCACAGAGATACAAGGTGAAGGGGAGGCTGGAATTCCAGGGCTGTAGACACAAAGTGCCATAAGGCATCGAACTCCTCTATGGATCTGGATTTGTGGAGTGCCTTTGCACCTTAGGATAGGCTTGGCTATGGAGTGGTTCCCCTTGTATGCTGAAAAAAACAAATGACAGTGCCTTCTTTCTAGCAACATGGATAGCCCTGGGTATTCTAGTGCTATAGAAAGGGTGAGGAAGCTGGCTGTTGAAGCAAGCCACTCCAAAAGGGAAGCAGGAGTGGGAAAGATGATAAAAGCAGAGGGCTCTGGAGTTGAGAAAAAGGAATAGAGGCCACCATGTGCTGTAAGAGCAGACATCCAAAGAAATAGGTGTTTTCCTTTGCTCTCAGGACTTCTCTACACCCAGTCCTCAAGTATGGCGTGTAGAAATGGAAAACAAAATGATCAAGCACTGGATTCACTAAGAAGTTTACGGTAACAGGCGTCTATCCAAGAAGACAGAGCTTAACATGGAGGTTCTGATTTAGCCCGTGGGCTGCACTTCCCCAACAAATTGGCACCTTTCAAATAACAGAGCAGTGTTTGTTTTCCCTTCTCTAGAACAGGCGAATTTCGCTGAGTGGACAAAGAGGGTGTAAGTCTGTTAAAGGAGTAAACAGGACATGAAGTGTGATGGGGAAAGCTGGTTTGTAGGAACCACGCCTCATTTTAGGTTCTTTGAGGCTCTCTGCCTGCTGTGATTCTCACGGGAGCACCTGCTATGGCTTTCATCTTTCAACAGCGTTAATACAAGTGGCTATGAGCACGGGGTTGATGAACTTGTAACAGTATCACCCCTAGCAATGCACAGATGCTTCCTGGGCTACTTCCCTGGAAGAATGCTGACAGCTACACAGGCTGCTTCTAAATGGCCACTGGCTGCTCCAACAGTAACAACACGGATCTAGCAACAGAAATGGGAAAAGATTAAAAATCTTTAAAAAATCCATTTTTAGCTCTAAGTTTATTTAATCATTCATTACTTTATATAACATCACTGAGACACCCTATTGGATGTATTGATTCAAAGCATTTTGTCAGATATTAAAAAGTCAGTAAAAGTAGCACGAGAGGGTTCAGCCACAGCCACAGGGAGAACGGAGTTGGCAGTGTAAGCAGTCCAGTCAAAGAAATACAGCGTGGCCTCACTTCCAGATGCTGTTTCTTAGAGTTTACCGTTCACCTTGCCACCCTCACTCCAAAAAATTTTCAAACCATTGCCATGGTTGTCACACACACACACATAGGAAACTGGCAAAGGGCATCACAGGTTGGAAGCTGCTGCCACCTGTGGGAGTGACAGCTTCGGACAGCAGGTTAATGTTTCTGTGCTGGCCGTGCTATCAGCAGAGAGAGAGAGAGAGAGAGGATAACTCCACCGTGGAAGGAGACAGAACACCAAAGTCGCTCTTCTGCCCCAAAGCCCCTCTCTGGAGGAATCCATTCATCTCCATTAGCAATACAGGGAGCCCAGGAAACAAACCTCTAAACTGACACGGCTCCATTGCTGAGTTAGAAGGTAAGTGATGTGAATACACACTCTTTCTCATCCTTCTGCACCCTCCACCTTCCCCATTATCAGCATGTTGCAATATCGAGGCAGGTTACAGGTCTCAAAAACAGCTACACGTTTCAGGGCATAATCTACCTATATAGTGATCATTAAAAGGGAACATTTCCTGGGCCAATTTATGGCATAACTGTTCTGCAAAGTTACAATTACTTTGGTTCTCTTCCAAAGAAACCCACACCAGCATACACAAGAGATGGCCACAGGGCAAGGGTGATGGAACTGTTTCGGTGTGGCAATCTCTAGTTTGCTGACTAAAGGATGACTCTCCGGATTTTTAGGCTATGATAAAAATGCATACAACACCGCCACGTGTTTTTCTGTGCACGTGGCAGTGATCAAAAGGTGCTCAAATAACAGCATCGACGGAGCCAGGGAGGGAGATGAACCGTACCTTTGTCAACAAGTTCTTCCTTGCAAATGCCACAGAGCCAGGCCCTAGTGCCACAAGCAGTTACTTATACACAGGTTGAATTTTACTCATTTATTTCACTGACCAAAAAGGAGTTACGTGTGTTGTAAGGTTAAGAGGCCTGGAGTCTAAGGAGGTAGCGCGGCATTGCCATGAGCAAGCGATACCTCATGCATAACAGAATTATATCATGCCTTGTCTCGGCATGCAGGGGCAGTAAATAATTTGTTGTGTGCTTTACTCAGTCACTCTGGCATTAAGTCCCACTATGCAATAATAAAAGTGAAGTAATTCGGGGAAGTCACAGAGGGGGCTCTGGTGACTAACTCCAGCGTCTCCCTGGGGTATTCATTTGTCAAGGGACTTGTTCACAGCTAAATGGATGGGAAAGTAGCTCATGTCCTCTTGTTTCTTTAAAGAGCACTTACCACTAGAAAGAAATAAGAGATTATCAATTTATGAGAGTAGAGGCAACCTTTCAGGAGACCAGTTATTTGTTGTGTGTTTTTGTTTGTTTGAGGTTTTTTTCTCTCTCTTAAAGAACTATTAGAATAACATAGGAAAAAACCCAAACATTTTCTTCACCATGCTGGCAGCAGGTCATTGCTGCTACTGAGTGCTTTTCATCCAATGCGCTCAAATATATTTCATCCTGGAGATGCCACATTATTACAAGAGATATACAGACAAAACCAATAAAATAAAACAAATATTGTAGTTTTTAACTTTAATCTCTTCTATTTGTGGTTTTCCATTAAATGTTGTCACACCTACATTAAAATGTCCCCTTTGCACCAAACATAACAATAATCCAGAAGAAAAAAAAATTCGGATTGATAATTTTTACTTAATATAGAAAACTTTGCATTAAACAGTAGCAAAATAAAATTTTGGATTGTACATGAAGTTTTTCAATGGCCAGAGCAGATACTTTCCCTTCCTAGTGCAAACTATTTTTTCCAGGCAGATGGGCCCAGGAAGTGACTAAGTGGAGAAAAACATAGATGGAGAGTTGGCTGGATCATAGGGATCAAAGTATGGTACAAAGCAGTATGAAGTCCAACTGGCAGTCAGTTACTAGTGGTGTCCTTCAAGCCCCAATATTGTTCAGTGTCTCTATTAATGGCATTGGATGACGGGACAGAGTGCACTGTCAGTAAGTTTCTGGACAGTATCAAGCTGGCCAGTCCCTGAAGGACAGGGTTGCTATTTAAAGGGATACAAGCAGACAGGAAAAAGGGGCTGATGGGAACCTCAGGAAGATGACCAAGATTAAATGCCAAATCCTTCTACTGGAGAGATGTAATCCCATGCATTAATACAGGCAGAGGTCCAATCAGCTGGAGAGCAGCTTTCCAAAAAGGACCTGGGGAAACTGGGCTGCTGCATTCAGTTTTGAGCTCCACAGTACAAGGCAAACACTTGTCCACACACTCAGAGAAAACCCATCAGGGAAGCATGAAGGTTGTTGGAGGGGGGAGCCCACAGTGTGCAGAGAGAGGTTGGAAGAGCTGGATTTGTGCTGCCTGAAGAAGGGAAGGCTGGAGGGATGTCCTATTACTATGAGTAACAGTGTTACAAGTTGTGCTGGAGAAGATTAAGCCAGGTTCTTCTCAGAGGTGCACGAAGCATCATAGAAGCACAGAATGGTATGGAAGGGTTGGAAGGGACCCTTAAAGATCATCTAGTCCAACCACTTCCTGCCACAGGCAAGGACATTGTTGAGTAGATGAGGTTGCTAAAAGTCCTGTCCAGTCCAACCTTAAACAGTTTCAATGATGGGGCACCCACAACTTCTGTGGGCCGGATAAAAGACAATGGACATAAGCTTGAACATGGGAAAATCTGATTTGGTATTAGGAGGAGGGATACGGGAGGAAACCCAGACTAACATGAGGGTAGTCAAACAGACTGCACAGAGACACTGTGGAATTTCCATCCTTGGAGATGTTTAAAACCTGATTAGGCATGGCCCTGAGCACTTGATCTGACTGGAGCTGCTTTGAGCAACCATGTGGGATAGGTGACCTTTAGTTCAAGTTATTCTTTGATTCTTTGAGGAGCTCCAGTCCTAATATTCTCCTTAACATAAAGAATATTTAAAAATTAAACCATATGTGGTCCTGAACATCCATAGAACAATAAATGAAGATAAATAAAACAGTAATTATTTCTTTTTCAAAGGGCAAATAATGTAAAATCCATTACACTCTTGGGTTTATTTGAAAAAAATTAATGAATAAAAAACACCCCAGAAGAAACAAGCATACAGACTTTGAAAGTCCTTTCTGAGAAGCAGTGTCAGTGATGGGTATTAGTTCTTCAGCAAATTTTTGTTCTGTTCCCGATACTCAGACCTGGAGTTGTTTCACTTAATTGAAACAGCTGAATTCTGTCAATAGAGAGACAGAGATGTAATCCCAAACTTTAGGTGGACTACATCAATATCTAACACTGTGTTTCTATCCAACTACAGTAGAAGCAACATTAGAAGGACTGCATTCCCAACCTTCTTGAAGCTGAGGTAATTCAAAGGACTTAACAAGGTCATACCTTTGGGCACTTTTTCATGGACTAGTAGTTGCCTCATACCCAACACAACATTTTTTAAAGTCATGAATGTCCCAATATAGGGACATTCTCACCCCTGGTCTTTTGGCATGGGAAGGACCTTCTGATGAGACTGGATAGATCCTACAGAATTATACTTGCAGCAGCAGCAGAAAGAAATGAATCAAAGAACAGAACCAGGCATTGTTACCTCAGCTGCAGTGTATGAACTCTGTTTAGCTCTGATGGATAAGAACAGTAGCCAGCCTGAATGTCACGGAAAAAAATAGCATCAGCAAAATGGTATTGCCAGGAGGAAGAAGCTCATATAGTATGAAAGTTTAAGGACTCAAGGAGAGGTCAGAAGCTTCAGTAGGATTGTATTTCACCAAAATTCTATGATAGGGAAATTTTTACAGGTGCTTGTAGCCATCAGCTTTGTGGATCCTGGAGGTAGAATGGAGGATGCCTGTAGTTTAAGTGAGCTCTTCAGTTAGGTGCTTCTCAAAGGATAAGCTTCGGCTTCAAGACGCCCATTGCCATTCATTGTCACAAGACACAGAGAAGCATCATAAATTATACATTCAAAGACTTCAAAAAAATTCTGAGAAAAAACATAAGTAAATGACTGTATGATGGAACAGTTTGAAGCTCCAAGCCCAACTCTTCAAAGTCATAGGCACATTGTTTTGCCACCCTGAGCTGGAATAAACAGCAACCTTTCTGATAAAAGCAACTTCTTGTCCTTGTAGGTGCATTTCTGCTTACAGAACTTGATGGAAAAGGGACAAAATGAGCTGTGCAGAGGTGAAGATGGAGTAAGGATCCATCGGCTTCAGTGGATTTATTTGGACTTTCACCAACTAACATAGAGGTTCCAATTGTTTATGTAAAAGAGCATAGTCCACCTAAGTCTACTCCTTTTAGTTAATTCAGAGTTCCAGATGAAGGAATCCCTTTGTACAGAGTATAGATTTTAAAGCTAATTTAGATGTCTGGAGTTAGACACTGCAAATCTTCATTCTGTCCTTGCAGTTGAGTGTTGGCAGCCATTCAGCTGCACTGAGTATTAATGAGGACTTCCTGAGGCCAAGTAGAGGCCAGTCCTCCAGACCACACTCAAATCAGTTGGAGATTCTGACCAAAGACCACGCTTGGAGAGCCACACTGAGCAAGGCAATCCAGCTCCCAGCCCCTGCTCCTCACTGGGAAACTGCCAGAAAGCATGTGCTATTCTCACTGGGAATGTGAAAAATCTGTCACATCTCTGCCCATGTGGAAATGAGAGCAACACAAGAAATGTGCTTGCACTGGGGAAAAGAAGATCGATCATATTTGACTGCCACAAAGCTGCAAACATAGTAGTATTTTGCATACGGAATACAGAAGGCAGGACAGAAGTAATGAATTCTGCCCCACAGAAGTAATTAAAGAAATGCTGCAGCTTTGCATTTTCACTGTTTCCCTTCTCCTCTCCCCCTCCCCTAAATCCATGGGTGTATGAAACATAATCATATTGCTTGATTGTGTTTCTTGGGACACAGGATTTTCAATGGCATGCAAATCAAGAAAATTTCTTTGGAGAAAACATCCTGAAAGCTCATATTTTATATATATATATAATATTTTTTTTTTATCCCCCTAAAATATACGGGGTTTTCCCTTACAGGACACTTTCCTAAAGACTGCCATATGACCAAGAGTTATGTAGCAGCCATTCTAAAATAAGATATGGCAACCTCTTTAAGCCTGAAGAAACCCATCATAGTTTGTGTCAGCTAAGCCCTACTGGGTTCCTGTGCGTAAGCAGTTGGATACAGGAAACTGCTGTCTGCTAAACGGTCCATTCAGCTTCTGTTTAGGTCTGTACGCACTCACACACACTGCAGCATCTGAAACTGGAACAACATGATTTTCCTGATTCAGCCAGGAAGGTGTAGGGGTGATATGATCCTTCAGCAACCAGGAGGAAACAGTGAGACTGCAGAGAGCACAGATCAGAATGCAACTCTAGCCCTAGCTCTAAGGAACCAAAAATGAAAGGCGAATGTGATAGGAAAATCAGATGGGCACAGCTTTTCAGAGCCATAGGCTTCAGTTCTAGTTTCTCTTCACATAACTTACATCGACTCTGGCCACAGTCTCAGCTAGGGGGAAGTTACTCAGAAAGAAACCAAATATCCCATTTCACCTCTGAAAGTTAAATTGAAGAATAAGGGATGATTAAAAAAAATTAGAACAATTCTTCAGTAAAGACAAATCTAATAAAGTGGGGAATTGTGACTCCTAAAAAAAATGATACGAATATGAATCATGTAATGAGTATGGGCATAATTATGCTAATGAAAACAGTCATGTTACTCTGGGAATGATTATGCTAAGTCTCTGAGCATGCCCTATATAAATTAGTGGTTTCCTTAAACATGAACGGTGTGAAACAAAAATAACTGTTCTTGCAGTGAGAAAAATAGAGAAGAATTGGGAAGGGGAGGGCAAGGTCACGTCCCTCTACCCAACCTTATAGACTATAAACTGTTCAAAGCAATTGTATATATCTTGTGGTAGGTGCCAGTCCTATTTTGCCAAAGTGGAGTATGGGATGTTGTTAAATCCCCAGTCTAGAGGTAATCTCAGAGCATTATTTAGTGCTTACATTAGAAAAACAACAAGCAGCCTCTGACTGAATTCAGTAGAAGCCCTAAGGAACAGATAAAGGGTTTGCTACTATCCAACAAACACACTTGTGAATGAATTACTTGCCCCCTAGAACAGGAAGGCCGGAATCTGCTCCAGCCTTACAACGTGGGATGCATGTCACCTCCTCTGCATCAGCTCGGTTGTTAACACTTGGTAACTTCCTACTCACTGCAGTCCCTTCCCACTCGCTGCAGGGGTGGGAAGCTCCCGCTTTCTTCTATGGAGTGAACCTAGGAAAGAGCTGAGGGCATACAATAGTATGGGGAACTCTGTATCCCAGTTACTTAGATATCATGACCATGACCTACATAAAGGGTTTAAGATTGTTCTGAGAAAATCTACATTTTTCACCTTTTTACTTTAGTTTTTATTAAAGAAAACTGTTGCCTCCCTAGCCTTGATCTATACTCCCAAGAAGTGTAAAGGAACCCTAAAGATGGTGATTATTTTCCTCTAAGAACAGAAGGATCAAAGAAATCTCAGATGAAATTTGGATTAAAACACCAGGTTCGCTCAGCACTTCAAACTGCAATGCTGACTCTGTAACTGGAGCGATGTCTGAAGCAGAGCCATGTGTGTTTTTCAGAGACGTGTTTCATGTGAACACAGAATGGCTGAGCAGACCATGCCATGAAACACCCCGTGCCTCTGGCAGCAGCTGCTTGGGGTGCATCAGGCTGATGCTCTGAGAGACAGGGAGGTTCTGTGACGTCATTAAGGCATCGCTGTTGCATAGAGGAACAGAGAAACCTCCTGGAAGGGTACCCAGCAGTAATTTGTCCAACCCTTTCCAGGCACCTAACACCATGCCTGCTGCTACCATGCCACACACACGCCCAGACACGGTGCTGCAGCTCAGCTTGATTGAGCCATGAACACAAAGAGCCTCTCCTTTTTCTCACCTGATTGATTCAGGGTGCTGCCTGTGTCACTGAAATATATAAATGCATATTCCTTTTTGCTGCATGAGAAGAACCACAGCGTTTACACATGAGCTTTGCAGCCCAGGAAAGAGAAGGTCCTCACCCCTCCCCTTCCTCTCAACACCCTCCATTACTTTTGTACCTGAAAACAGGTCATAAAAGCCTGAATCCCCCACTCAGTAATTTCTGCAGCTGCGGGAAATACCTGTTCCAGGCAGATGAATTTATCTTGTTACTACAGGTAACATTACATTTCACTGAGTAGCATCAAAATAATCCAGTAAGGCACATTCCTCAAATAGTGTGATATTGAGTCACATGGGTGGTTTTCTTTCCTGTGCACACACTGAAGATCTCTTACACCTCTTGGCATCTCGCAAGAGTCACAGGAGATTTTCCCACAACAGTGGATGTTCCTAGTATTTTGAAATAAGGTATTTCAAAATATTAAAAAAAAAAAAAGCAAAGCCAAAAGGGAAGAACTTCTCAGAAAACCAACCAGACTATTAATTCTCAATATGAGATGAAAAAAAAAAAAAAAAGAAAAAGAAATAAAAAGGAGATAGGCATCTTGAACCAATTACAACCACTTTTCTCTATTGCAGTCAAAGCCAATTCTTGATACAGAGCTTTTCTTTTGTTTTCAACTCTCGTTTCTTTCTTGCTTTGGCAGGAAAATATTTTAAGTGATTTTTCTTTATCAAGGGAAAAATGCTTTACCTTTATTTTCTTCAGACTCAAAAATGGTTACACTCAAGCAAAGTTACAAAAAAAATAATCACACAACAACATTCAGGCAATGACAAGCACAAAACTTTTTCTGCTGTGACAGAACAAGTTTCTAAAAGTCATGAGAAGCTGAACTGAAAGTATGTCAGCAATTTCTGCTGCTCCTGCTCTCCTGCCAGAGACAGGATTGGAAGAAAATATCTAGACCTTGAAAGCTTTTCAGTTCAGGAGGCAGCAATTACGAATTCAAATCCAGACCTTCATCAAGACATGACCAGAATAGATGCCCCACATCAGGCTGGACAAACAGCAAGAGTGACTCTTGAGAAGCAAGAGTTAGGAGCAGGAATTCAGAACCTGTGTCTGACCACTAAAAGTCTGGACTCACCTCAACTCCATAGCGCTACAGATTACATAGAACAAAGTGTTACCCTGTAAATTTAAAGTTGCAGTTCCCAAAATTGGATCACTGAGACTGGGGGTGAGGTCGTGGGTCTCTGGAGCTTTCCACTGTGAAACACAGGGTAATGCTTTGGCATGTTTGCTGTTACCAATAAATTGTGCCAAGGCACATACCTATCTTCCCAATACCCATTTTGCAAGCAGCTAATATTACCTGTTCGTACATGTGATGGAAGGTAAGATGCTCACAACTGTAAATAGAAGGGTAGAGGTGTCAGTGAAGTAATGCTTTCAAAGAGCTGTGACCTGTGAAGTTTGAGTATCCAAAGCACAAAGAACATGCTTGGCCCCAGTACCCTTAAGTAGTCCCATCTGTAATGTGAGAGGTGATGGAAAGCTCTTTTAATTCTTAAAACAAGGGAGGGGTTAGATGCAGGGTTGTACAAGCATCAGCTCATTAGGTCCTAAGCCCCTTGCCACACAAAATCTCTTCTTGAGTCAGCAGCATGCTGTGCTGATTTTCTCTGCTGTTTTTATTGCATATAGTGTAATTTCTTGTATTAAATGTGATTTTTAGAGGCTCTCTTTTGCGTCTTACTGTCAACCCCCCACATGCTTTAGTTTTTATAGAAAGCATTCTTTTTTCCCTCTTGCATCTACAGCACTATTGAGTGAAATTGGTTTTGGTTTTGCTCTCTTTCATCTTTTTAATGGTATTTCCCACCAAATTGACTTGCAGATGCGAATACTTTGACAACTAAAGAAGCGGGTATGTCTGAGTTGTCATCTTGCAGTCAGTTTTTCCAGAAGCAAAAAAAAAAAAGAATGCTTCCCCACCAATTTATTTAACTTTTGCCTACTTACCTGCATTTCAAAAGCTATCTTTAAGACTCTTTTATGGACATACAGGTCTTAAGTATTTAAGAAGCCTCACAAGGATTTAGCCATGCAATTCATATAGTCTCTAATAGAAATTATGTGGTTAATTCCCCATGCAATCCTTGGATTTTTATTTTTTTTAAAAAACCTACAGCTGGGCAATTTGTATTTGCTGAAATGTGGCCAGAGTTCCCTGTTAAACGTCAGTAGGGGAATTATGAAAGCTCTTTGCACAGTAACTCACTTTTACAGAACTAAACCCACATTGCTCTTATCATTCCATATTAGGCCTGATATGTTGTGTCAAGCATTTCAACCTCCAGCTTCCATCAAAAGATAAATGACAGCTGTCTCTGAATTAATGGAACATGAGAGCAGATCACTGCTCTGCACCCTGCACCCTATGAAATGCTTAAGTATGTGCTCACCTGACCTGACCTTGCTATTTCCACTTTTCCAATTTGTTTTCTGGTGATTGAGAAAGGTGAGGGAAGAGTTCGGATCCCATGCAGAATTTTTCTGTCAAACACCACTGTGCCATCCATCAGAAATTGCCTCTGCCTCTCTAAAAACCAGCAAAGAATTTTAATAAAGATGTGTCCTGTTTATTAAAAAAATAGACCCATCCCCCACCCCCCCACCCCGGCCCAAATCTTTGAACTTCATGGGATTAACTTTTACTCCTGTTGTTCTCCTGTCATGTCCAATAATACTTTTGTTAAATCTTCCTGTGATACACTGTGGCCTTAATTTTGTTAATCAGGCTAAAGCACGAGGCATTTCATTGCACACAGTATAATAGCTAACTCCACCTCACCCCACCTCCAAAACAAAAAAAAAGAAAAAGGAAGTTAGAAATTGCAGTCTTAAAGTATTTCTGAAATAGTGGATGGAAATTATATCACTCTAGATTTTGTGTTCCTAACCAGATTCTCGACCACGCAGCAAATAAGAACTTGAACCAGCAACTACATGTATTTTATGTATAGTAGGTATTGTGAACATACAGGTGTATAGACTATATATGTATGTAATATATATAAATGTATTTGTGTGTACAGCACAAAAAATATAAAACCCCCTTTGTATTATTTTTATAGGTTCCAAAGTAAAGTTGTGACGAAGCTCAGATTAAAAGCAAGACTTGGAGTAGACTAAACCAGGGCTTGTCTCTAAAACCAAAAGTGTAATTTTATTCAAATGTCCCAGAGTGAAAGTAAGTATTATAGGGGCCTTGGGATAAACAGGATACCTGTAAGCTGTCTAAAAACTCATCCAGACTGCAGAGGCTCATTTCCAATACAGTGTGAGCCATGGAGGATGAGATTTTGGGAAAAAAGTCCCAAAGTTGCACTGTGATACCAGCTTGCACCAACTGTGATGGACAGCCAAGTACAGCACGATCTGGCAACAATACGAAGGGTGAGAACAGTGAGTATTTCAAGACATTCATAAATACACTTTAAGCAGGAACCTCTGTCTCACAAGCAGGATGAAGGTGATGGGCTAACCTAAGCCTCACATTTTTAAAAGGTCAGTCATCCAATTGCTCACACAAAAAATGCCACAGTACTTATGTTCCTAATTTTAACATACAGCTGCTACAATGGCTTTCTAAAGTGGATATTTATGCATCTGACTGACTGGATTTCACTTTCTATTACATCAGTCACACCCTGGTCAAGACCACTGAGATAAAACAAAAAAGATCTGGAGTAAAAGAGGAAAATCAGACATATAAACTGATTCTTTGAGCATAAGGTACCTAGCTTACAGTCTCTGAGGTTATAATACAGATGCTAAGACAGATATGAATTTTTGTATGTACGTTTCTGTGCATGAGTTTTTAAACAGTATTCTAGACACCTTATTCATTTCAAATTCCACTCTGTGGCAATAAGGAAAAAATTTCCATATAGATGGAGATATAGGCAGAGTAAAAGTGTGTGGATGAGGCCAAAATTAGAATAAGCAGAGGATTTCATTTTTCAGTGATCTGAACTTGACATTTTCATAAGCTTCTCTTATGGTCCATAAACAAAATAAGAACAGAATCAATGTCTGCTGATTTTATAGCCAGTCTCTGAGGCTCAATGCAGAAGAATGACATTTGGCCTCATCAGAATAAGAAACTGGCTTTGTATATGCCTCTGGTGCCTGTGCTCACTTGTACATGTCCCCTGAGCATTGCAAGTGTACTTCTGAATAGTAGAGAACGCAAAGAGCAGGCTTTCTCATCTCTGTGCGCAATCTAAGGTTTTTTTGCTTTCTCTCTGACCATCTGAGTGCAGAAGAACATGCATTATTTTTATGGACTAAAGTGCGTCATGGCTGCTTATGTGTGGGCATCCTTCTTTGAGAGGAGCCTACCAGCCATGGTAGGAATCCTGTACCAAAAATGCCTAAGCAGAGACTTCAGACATCCTCATGATAAGGTATTGGGACTACACCATTTATCCAAGTTCTTCATATGACTTCAGCTTTGTAACAGTTAGTTCACATGATTTATGGAACTGGTAATTCCAGTAAGGGTGCACACAGCTGCCACTTTGTCAGTTCTAATGAAACTAAAATGTGAGACCAGATCCCTACACCAGATACAAACGTGACCCGATGCTCTGTAAAGAGCCTTATATTTAAGGTACTGGTATTAATACCAGGTACCTAAACCACACTAACAGCAGAAAAATAAGCCAGCAGCACAGTAATTAAAAGCAGAAAGGTGCAGAGGCTAATCATACTACATTGCTCCTCATCAGCACCAAATGGAGCCAAAAATCCATAGTCTGTTTTTATGTATTTGTAGCCTGAAGGATACCACAGAATTTCATGAACAATATGTGCACAACACTTTGAAATGGCATTTGTGGTGAATGGTGGCCTAACTGCAGCCTGATGCCGTAAGCTGTATTAATTCTGTGATAATGAATAGTGGAAATGCGTGTGTCCACAACAAACCAAAGGAATAGTGTCACAGCAGAGTCAAAGGCCCAGCCTAAAACCTGGGGATGAGCTAATGTCAACACAGTTTAAAAGAAGGTAACCACCCAACTACAACCAACATTGTCTTTTTTCAGGAATGAAAGGGAGAAATTCAATTTAGACCCTAAATCAGAGTTTGTGCATGTGAATAGACAGCTTTATGCAAGTCCACATTTGAGCACTTTTTGAATCTTTGCAGGAGTTAGTCCCTAATGTTTGGCTCACTACCAACCTCTAATAAAAAAAGCCTGCAGTAATAGTTTATCTGTGCTCTGTTCTTCCCTCTAGAGTTACAAATGTTAAGAACATTGTGCAAATTTGATTTTTCTTTGAATTGAAATTGAAAAATAACCTCAGACACTGGACTGGCCTTCACTAGATGAGGCTGTACATCCAGGCCTTTCAGAGACCTTCTGTACCACTGGCTTCCTGTGAGGTCTCTGCAAGACAGCAGACTCTGATCTGGCTCTGATCAGAGGATGACTTGTGGGAGGAAGATGGACAGAGGAGAGAGAAAGCAGATGCATGTGTACGCTTAGGTTATTGCTCCAGGAGGCACTGATGTATCTGTTGGTAGGTAAAATTTCTGATAGAGTTTTGCTGGTGGTAGAGGTTTCTGATCCGCATTTGTGTTGGACGTGACCCAGACTGTTTGCCATGGGCCACATCACCGAACTAAGTTCATATTTACTCAGAGTTGTATTATAAGTCTCAGGCTAAAACATGTATTTCTTAAACAAGGAATAAGTTCTACCTTTATCAAAGAAAGGAAAAAGTAAGCTTCTGGTAACAGGGAAAAGCCTAGAAACTGCTAGTGCTTGAAAACATAAAGGGAAAAAAAAATCTTTTTTATTCTCATAATTTCCAAGCCACGAGATCTTAAATTTCAGTGCAATAAAGGAAAGCACTTAAAGAATGACGAATGAAAAGGGGAGAATCTATCCAGTGAGATAAATTGCCCATGCTCCAACTTCTCACTCCTACTCCAGGGTCTGAGTACGAACATCCTGTGTAACTACTCTTCACTTGAGGTAAAACATAAACCAGGAGCACTTTCACAGAAGAACAGGAGTCCATTGTGGGCCAGCAAGATGCTTTTGGAAGGAATAGAAGAGTGAAAATTTGTGAAATGCTATCCTTAATGACCTGTTTCTTATTCTGCAATATTAAATAAACGACTTATTTCCATTACGCTTTTTTCAGTCACAGTTGAGTGGTTTGGTTGGGGTTTTTTTATGACCTTGCCCTGCTTCCCATGATATTCTGTCACTTTCTGCCACTTGATTCGGCAGTGCCAGTCATCTATATCATGGGATGTTTCTGACACGGTTGCAGATTTCACAGCATACCAGCATGCATGCTCTCTGCAACCTGAAAGAATGTCCCTGCTGGACTCCCATTCAGCAAGCTCTGGTTTGGGTCAGGGGGTCAGGATGTGCCTGTGGGGAAAGGTCAGGGCAGAGAGCCTCTGAAGAAGAGGTGACTCCCGCTTTTCCTGGCCACCTTCAGCCAGCCAGCACCGCAGGAAAGGTCTCTGCACTCTGACAGAGCACGGAGCTTTTGCGTGCTCCTGTGCAAACACACAGGCAGATGAACAGGCGAGAGGGAGTGCTTCCTGCACCCATTAACGAATTAACAGGACGCAATCTAGCTCTCTATAATTAGTCAGCAATACTCATTTGTACTACAGTGATCACTATTATTAGCAAGGATAAACAGCGTGGTAGGAGCCCAGCAAGCAAACCTTTTTGCCCACGGGGTCTCGGTCATACCAGCCAGCTGCCAATGTGCACCCCCTGATTTCAACCATTGGGTTGGGGCCACTGCTGAGCCTTCTGGCGTGGAAGGGATGAGGCAAGCGGTTCATTCCCTGACAGGGGCGATGTGTGTTTTCTTCACGGTATCGCTGCTGTCTTGTAGGGTACAGTGCGGACTAGAGAAACCTTCTGGCAGTGCAAAGGGAAGTAAATAAAGCATCTGGGGAGTAGAAAGGAAAATTTCATAAGGAAGAACCCAAAGTTTTTCCTTCAAGAGGTGCTGTGCAACTCCAGGAGCTCAATACGTCTGTAAGGGATGGCTGTGGGAGAGGGCGCAGAATTGCTCTTTAGAGCTGTGCTAAAGAAAATACCACTTGTGGAAGGGGAAAAGCCAGACAATGGGTAAAAGAGAACCCATCCAGTGGAAATGGCTATGGATATAATGCATCACTGTTTATTTGCTGATGCAGACACTGAAGATAGATTGCCTGTTCTGATACCTATACACTAGTTGCGGGCAAGATTTCATCTCAGCGCAGTGTATCACCGCTATTCAAGGAGCCACTGTAGGCATGAAATTACCTGCAAGCCGAGTCTACAGAGTGACTCCAATGCAGAGAGCTGCCTAAGAGACTTATTATACTGTAATAATATAAATATGTAAACATTACACACTGGAAGGCTTATTGATCCTTGCTACCAAACATGACATCATTATTAATAAAAATGTAATGGGAGAGTTATAAATATGCAAAATAATAGCGTATTAACTTAAATAACACCAACAAATTGTACAGCTTAGCATAAAATTGAAAACCACTAACCAAACATTGTGTGGTTTGTTCGTACTAGGAGCAGTCAGGAATCATGCATAATGCAACAGTGCAACTGCTAACAACAGCCTCATGAAGATAATTTAAGCTAGAGCTGGACAAGCTCCAGGAAATCTGCCTAGAGAGTAAATGCTGAGCTTTTCTTCTCTTTTTAAGTGAAAGAGCTCTGAGTTGTTTGGCTCGCTGTCCCAGGTGAGTCTTTTTTAAAGGGAAAGGATGATTTTAAAAGTTAAGGAGAAGATAAACAGCTTATAAACAATACAAATTTATATAGATATATTAAAAGCAAACCACAACAAAAAACCACACACACACCCCAAAACCCCAAACAACCCCCAAAATACCTACAACAACCAATGAACCAAACAAAATCACTAGCTGACTCCAGACAGCGTGGAAAAAGAAAAAACCAAACACATAAGAAAAATGAGGAAAAAGAGAAACAGTCCGTTGCCAAATGGTATTCATTAAATGAAAAAGTATTACACTGCAGAAAAGAGTCCAGAGAATGTCAGACAAGATAGCAAAGAAAGGTTAGACTATAAATTGTTCATAGCTGGCATGATATTTTATATCCTGCTAAATACTGAATATTTACAACCTATACAAATAACATTATTAGTATAAAAGCATTTCTAATAATAATTAGGAAGAGACACCACTAATGAGAGTGCAACGCATACTGCAGTTCAAGCAGAAATAATGGGCTTAATGTAGAAATTACTTCTGGAGGTTTTTTGCTCTATGTTATGCAAGAGGTCAAACCAGCTTCTCCAAATGGTCTTTTCTGGTCTCTCAGAGTCGACAAAACTCAGATATTTTAGCTGACAGCAACTTTTTCTCACTTTTCAACTTTTTTTTTTTTTAATCCTTTTTGCAATGGGACAAGGGAAAAAGCATCCCTGAATTCCTGAAAACATAAATTACCTCAGCCAAACAAACTCACATGTTAGTCCTGGCAAGGACCAAGTGAGTCAAGGGCAGCGTGGAGAATCTGAGTCCCTGGCTTGGGACAGTGCCTGCAGCAAGGCTGTGCAGTCCCATATCCAGAGATCCCACTAACTGCTGGAAGAACCTGACACCAGAGGTTCTGTTGTACTCCATAACTACTCTGTAAAACTACTGTTTCGTACAGTAACTTTAAGGCCCCAGGGAGCGTATTTTATTTTAATTATTTTTTTTCTATTTTCAAAACATATCTGCTAAAATTTCCATTTAATGAGAAATATGAAAGATTGTTAAGTTGAATGCAATCACACACAAAAGACTAATCTAAATATCTTGCAATTAACAATTCCTGTGATTTAGTCTTAATTGGATTCACACCAAATTCTTAACAAAGTTTCTATTATTTGCTAACTGCAAATTACCTAATAGCACTTGAAAGGTACATTAACCTTTCATTGAAACTGGGCTGAATTTGGAGTTTGTAATGCAGTCCCAAACTAGATGAGATTTGGAGGAGTTCCTGATAAAAGAATACGTATTAAAAGTTAATTAGCACTTTTCTTCCAACCACTGTGAAAACTTTAACCAGGTAATCCTCAGCCCCTTCCTTGCAATATGTTTAAATGTTGGTGAACCATGTGGAAAGCAAGTATATGTTTGCTCATGATCATTCCCTTAATGCCATGACTAAATTCCTACTGTTCAGTATGATTTTAATGGTATGTGGTGTTTGCAACTCTCACAAATTTTATTGCTTTTTATGGGTTTTATGTTACACCCTAACCAACTAAATCAGACTCTCTCTATATATATATAAATCAGATTTTATATAAATACACACAGACACACACACACACACATATATATAATCTCATAGAATCATAGAATCACAGAATGGTCTGGGTTCGATGGGACCCCAAGGATCATTGACTTCCAACCCCCCTGCCATAGGCAGGGCCACCAACCTCCAGGCCTGGATCTACACAAGGTTGCCCAGGGCTCCATCCAATCTGGCCTTGAACACTTCCAGGGACAGGGCATCCACTACCTCTCTGGGCAGTCTTTTCCAGCACCTCACCACTCTCTCTGTAAAAAAACCTTCCCCCTAATATCTAATCTAAACCTTCCATCCCTTAGCTTTAGTCCATTCCCCCTTGTACTACCATTATCTACCCTTTTAAAAAGTTGACTCCCCTCCTGTTTGTATGCTCCCTTCAGGTACTGGAAGGCTGCAATGAGGTCCCCCTGCAGCTTTCTCTTCTCCAGGCTGAACAAGCCCAGCACCCTCAGCCTCTCTTCATTGGGGAGGTGCTCCAGCCCCTCTAATTGTCTTTGTGGCCCTCCTCTGAACCCTCTCCAACACTATATACACACACACTGTGTTTTGGTAGTGCCCAATGTCAAACTCTGACTTTATATATGCACATATGTGACTTTTTATATGTACACACACTTCCTCACCCTGCCACAGCACGCACTGCCAGCATGGGAAGGGTAGGTTCAGAAACTGGAGGACTGAGGTGAAATGACTGACCCTAAGAAGCTAAACAGACCAAGGGCAAAGTGAGGCATAAAGCTCAATTCTGTTCCCAAAACCAAAGCCCAGCTTGAGAAAATATGAGGTGGTAGGTTTGTTTGTTTGTCTGACAAAACACCACTTTTCAATTAATGCATTATTTTGTACTGATACATTAAGGACATAAATACTGCCTCTTCTCACTGTCTGAACATGGAGAGAACTTTTAGCTAAACATTAGTGCTAAATTCTACCACTGTGGCTTCTTCCCAACTGGTGACTCAGAACTGAAACTTCCTTCAGACAGAATTTCACAGGCAGCAGGTGATACCCTGCGTTGCAAGAGTGTTTGGTAGTTTTGGCTGTTGAAAGATTCTTGTTCATCTCAAAGTCCTTCTAAGTGGAGGTGGGCAAGAAAAAAGGAGGAAGAACATATTGCACATCCTTAGTGTTTCTGTTTAGCCGTACAAAACTGCTGACAGTGTCTAAGGCTGATGTGCAGCCTTTATGCACAACATCCCCTACTGAGTCTTTCCTTAAAGTTCACATCATTGCCATTGTTGGGAGTCAGACACTGAATTCAACAGACTGGAATAGTCTTACAGAAAGGACTAGGTAAGTGTATAAAAATAATATGAGAGGTGGAGAAAGAAACATTCTTATTTGTCCTTAAAAGATAAAAAACAAGTGATATTTGATAACAGGGTCAGAAATACATCATGAATATATAACAAGACATCAAAGTACATAAATAACCTGTGGAACTTATTGCTAAAGGAGATCACTCAAGACTGAGAAGAAATTGAGATTCAAGAAGGGGTTATACTTTCCCACAGATAATGACAATGTTTGCAGTTCCAGTACAGAGAAACAGCAGAACCTGGAGCATCTGTGAGCCCAGCATGCCCTCCCCTCCAGACACCGCCCATGCACATGCCTGCTTTGCAGAGGACTACATTGCCTTTCAACAGTCTTTATGAAAATGTCAAATGGCATCAAATCTTCTGGCTATATATGGGCCTTTAGGAGCTGTCACGCTGAAGGAGCACCCAGCACCCTCAGCCTTAGGACCTGTGCCAGCTCAGGTTGTCACCTGACAGTCCTATCCACAGGGTTTACTTGGCTCTGCCCCCAAGAAACAGCTGGAGCAAGCACACAGAGATGACTTTGGAAGGAATAGGAGCAAATACATGCAGGGGCAAGAGGTGGTAAGGAATTAAGGAGGCACTTCTCGAAAAGCAGGTATTTTTGCTTCACTGACTTTTTGAGCCTTCTCTGAGTAACCAGACCAGACAAACCATCCATCTGACCTGGGATTGCCATTCCTGTCTTTCTAAATGCTAAAGTGACATTTGACAGAAAAATATGTAATACTTCCTGTATAATATTATTCCATCTATTACTTTAATGTTCTCCTAAGTGCCAGGTGTGAACATGTAACAAAAGCATGGCACACTTTTCCCTGTGGGTTGAAAGTATACCTGGATCACTCTATCAAGATGTAAGCATTCAGTTTTTGCACATAGGGACCAAGATGATTTCACCATGAACCTTTCCACATAATGTATCACAGGCATATAATGTATCACATATGGGGACCCACACAGCAGCAGTCTGTTCCTTAAGGACTGCACCCCATGGAAGGGAAACATGCTGGGGCAGTTTGTGAGGAACTGCAGCCCCTGGGAAGGACTGTCTCCTTTGGGAGGGACTCCACACTGGAGCAGGGGAAGAGTGTGAGGAGTCCTCCCCATGAGGAGGAAGGAGCAGCAGAGTCAAGGTGTGATGAACTGACCACAACACCCATTCTCTGTCCCCCTGTGCTGCTGCTGGAGAGGAGGGAGAAAAAACTGGCAGTAAAATTAAGCCAGGGTGTGTGTGTGGTTTTAAGATTTGGGTTTTATTTCTCATTACTTTGATTTGATGGGTCAGAAATTACTTTTTCAACGTTGAGTCTGTTTTGCTCATGACGGTAATTGGTGAGTGATCTCTCCCTGTGCTTGTCTCAACCTTTGGTTGCATTTTCCTCCCATGTGCAGCTGAGGATGGACAGCAATAGAGCAGCCTCAGTGGGAACCTGGCCTTCAGCCAGGGTCAGCCCACCATAATCATGATATTGGAACTTTTATATAATGAAGACTAAGATCTGAAGGATAAAAATCATGTTTGCCATCACAGCCATTGCTTCCCACATAGATAACCATGCACATACATATATGTGTGTGTGTCTATGTGTCTGCATATATATATGTATGTATGAGCTCACGACTGCGATTCTCTTCTGTGCTTTTGACAAAAGCACATCTTTGAGAGGGCAGAATAACTTTCATTAAAACAAAGATTGCAGGATTAGAACAGTGCAGTACTGTGTTGCTTTGAAGCCCCCCAACAATGGAAGAAAGCATACATTCATATATTATCCTGTGTCACAGAGTTTATCTTACTGGATTTCAGGGCATAAAAGGAACAATCTGCAACTGTCAGAGCTTGACTTCAGCAGCTGAACAAACATGAATTCTGCAGACAGTCAGGGCTAAATCTTGCTAGTGATTTCATTAGGAGTTTAGGTAGTAACTTTTAAACACGTTAAATCCTGCATTTTAAACACAATTTTAATTCTAGTTTTTATATTTGTTTTCTGCTCTAAAAAAGAATTTTATGTTATGTGTTGTGACATGAAAAAGAAGGGTGGGTTTTTTCCATTAGTCTGCCTACCTAGATTTCAGCAGAATCTGTGCTCTCTGGGTCCAGCGTTACACACTGTTACAGCTGTGCAGATGCAACAAGAACTAGAGGTGGCTATTCTGCAAGGTTTATTTATGTGCAGTGGCGAGAGTGGATAATGAAACATCTGATCAAAGAACTTACTTCAAGTGACAGAAATTTGTTTCCTGTCTATTTCCCTAAATAAATTGTTATTAAGGTAAGGTATAAGTATTATGAATTTCACTTGGAGTGAACATGTCATTTGATTATTATTTTTTTCCCCACAAACATTTCTTAGGAAATTTGTCAAAAAGGTGTTAGGCAAAATATACACCACAACTTGTGGTGAAGCATTTCTTTTCTTTCTCCATCAAAAATTGTAAAGCCACGCTTCTAAAGGGGAACAACAAAAACAGCGCTAGCAACATTTTACAGGGCAACTGTGCATGCTAAATACAGTGCAAGACCTTTCAAGCCTCTTGCAAAAGCATTACTGAAAACAGGCAGTCATTATTGTGCAAACTATGGTTTCTACAGTAAAATGTATTCTAACCACATGGGGCTTCCTTTTGGTAGAAAAGGAGTATCAACCTCAGCTCACAGACTTTGAAGCTAGCAAGGACCAAGAGAGACGACCCTTACTGCGGCAGGATCTGAGGCAGCGGTTCTGGTATTGAGAGAGGAAGGCTCTAGATCTCATCTGTTAATGGTTTCTGGAATGTGGTAAAAGGGATCTAAAAAAGGAAGAATACACTCCTTCCTCCACCTCTGCTACTGCAACATATAAGGAAGAGAGAGAGGTCTGTCTTGTGGTTTTCCCACTACCACAAAAGAGTCCTTTAAAGACTGGCAATTAAAGCCCAATCAAGACTTCATCAGATTGCTACCAACTGATGTCCAGAGGGGCACTCTGTCAATTGTGAACTTGCCTTTGTCTCTTTGCTCTGCTCCTCTGCCTCTGAGGAATGCAGCTGGCAATTTTCCCCAAAACGCTAGTAGTAAATCAGGACATAAGCAGACCCTTCTTGGTCTCACAGTGACAGACAGGCTTGTGTTCTTCACTCTGTCTACTAAGGAACAGCAAAAGCTGGTGCAGGGCAAAGTCCAAGTCTGCCCATAAGAATCTTGTTAGCTCTACTACTGATAGTCACTATACTTTACACTTACTATTCTCTCTCAGCTTGATGAAGAGTGTCTTTGGAAAACTAGCTACCTACTCACCCTTTCCCAAATTACTTCCCTCGCTTGCCCCCTACCCTCTTGGGCTTCCCCACTCACACTTCTAACTCTCAGGGTGCCTTTAGCACTGCTCTTCATAGGAGTCTGCACTGAAATTCATTAATGCCTAGTACAAAGAATCCACCTCAAAGACATGGTACATGTTTCTTATGCATCAGTACGAACCGTTAACGACAAAAGAACATTGTACAGTAACGTGATTGTTTTTATTCCCCTGTCTATGCCCTAACAAAAGCTGGAAATTAGCTTTCAGCTCCTCTCTCTTCTGCCTTTTGGAAGTCTGCTTTGCAATATTTCTAGAGGACTCTTGAACACCTTACAAGTACCTGAGCTCTTGAGATTCAACAGCCTTAGCGCCGCAGCAGCTATTGGCACACGGTTTTCTGAACTCCTGGAAAAACAGGTGCTTTCAGCCCTAAGCTCCTCTTCCTCACAGTCTGCTCCAGCCAGACTGAATGTATGTGCAAGTCTGACTGCTGCTGCAGGATGTGACTGCTCCCACAAATGCACCAGGGAGCCACAAGAGCAGCGCTGCTCCACAGGGAAGGATGAACAAGGAGCCAAGAGCAACCACAGCACAGGCAGCGGGGTCCCTGCCAGGGCACTCTCCTGCACTGCCCAAGCACCTGGGGTTAGTGACCAGAATGAGTGACATTCTGCTGGGCAGAACTGGGGCTCCTGCATACGGGCAGGGCTGGGGAGGCACAGTGCGGGCAGGTCAGGGCCAGCAGCTAGGGTGGCAGTGCCCTCAGAGTCAGGACAGTGTGCTGTGCTTCTCTGAGGGTCAGTCCTGCTAGCTCCTCCCCTGCCTGCAGAATAAAGTTGTCTTTCGCCAGTGGATTTCAACTCTGCTTCATCAATCATGAAGGCAGCCACAATAACTTACTTATCTGTGTCTGGGTTGAAACTGGATACAAAAAAATGCTTTATTCGCCTCATTGCTCCTGCCTACCAGCAAGACTACTCACAGGTAGTTGAACCACATCTGCAAATCCTATGATGCTATGGGCAAACCAGGAGGGGGCAAGCTCACTCTCTCATGCCTTCATGCTCCATAAAGACTCAAGACAAAAGTAAAGGCATCTACAGCTAAATATATGCACCTCCCAGGCCTCAGACTCCAGGAAAGAGATTTGTGTTCGTTTTTGAAGCAACCTCAGCTACTAGGCTGTTGTGCCATCAATACAGGTCTTGTGTTTGAGAGATAAATTAGCCATCTACCTGGGTATAAAAACCCCTGCACCACAAATGCACAGTGAGTATATCATAATTCCCGTAATAACACATTAGCATTCCCCTTTGAGCAGCAGTCTGTGTTATCCCCATTTTTCATATCACACATCCTCTTTTGTAACACCTGAAAGCATTTCTTTACTGCCGGGAAAAAAACAAAAGACACCAGTATTACAATGCAGGCTTATTTTCAGGCACCTGCACAATCTGATGTTTTGACATTAAAAGTCTCTGGCAATCAGTTAGTCATTTCACAAAGACTGAATCAGCGCTGTCAAAGATTTATTGTTTTAAGTCCTTCCTATCAGACATCCATTCACTTTGCCAAGCAGTGTCTTTTAATAATTCTGTTCAGACTCTCAACACTGCTGCTGTCACTGCTGTTCTTGCACTCTAAGTGCAATCAATAGCTGGATAGACAAAAATTAAATCATTTAATGGATTCTGGTTGAGTTGACTTAGGTCACAGGGTTGCCCAATGCTTCTGGCAGACAACATTATTTCATATTCCTGTATTGTCATAACAACGCACATTTCCCCTTGGTTGCCATCCTATGGTGAATGTGGGCAGGCTAAATGATCATCTGGAGTCATGAGAGAAGGCTCTGATACATCTGATTGAAACCACAGAAGTTTCTTTGTGTCTTCTTGGTTACTACAGCTAGCAGTCAGAATTGTTTATCTAAGCACGTTCCTTCTTTTCTCTGGAGAGGATCATCCCTGTTCTACAAGTGTGCAAGTTCTTACTTTCTCAATATAAGCCTTGATATGCAATATAATCCTATGACAGAGTACATAGGTCTTAGTTTCCATGCCTTTTCTCACACAGAAAAGGCAGCATTTGCCAACCACCTCTGTGGTGTGGAGAAAAGAAAAGATACAGCTATTTCTTCTCCTGAATTTAGTAAATATTTAGTCATGATCCTAAAGTCATTATAAGAAGAACTGCCCCAAGGTCCCTAGATCCTAGCAGAGTACTCACTCCTGGGTGTTGGAATCGAGGTACCTGGAAATTATTGTTGGGATATGATTGCCAGAAGTTGGAATAGGTCCATTCCCAGCCATGTATCAATTCACTGGATCATCCATGGGGCTGCAGTAAATTAACCAACAGAACAGGAGTCATCCCTTTCCAGCTGCTGGCTTAGCAGAATACACAGGTAATTCTGAGGCCTCCATCTTCTGGTATGATTGTCTGGTAAAACCAAAGAACTACTTAACTCTCTCTTGTATCATAAGGAAAACAACAACAACCAGATGTGGAAATCTGACTGGTAGTAAGGTTTATGCATGTTGCCAAAAATAATAAATCTATATCCTTTAATGTGCTGAGAACTCTTGATCCAAATGGAATATGTGAAAAAGTCCATGCAGCTACAGCTAACAAGTTTCTTACCAGGGCAGACAGAAGCTGCTGTTCAAAACACTTCCTTGCAAAGAGTCTGGTAGCACAAATTATAGTTGCTCTATGTTGCTTGAAAGTCTGTGGGAAGCTAAGGTAGAAACACCTGGGAAAGTTTTGAGTTGCATAAAAGAATGTAAATACACAGTTGAAGCCAATAAGCAATGAATCCAGCTGAGAATGTGCTAAATATTATGGTCTACTACAGAAATATGTAATTGTAAGCATGCTTATTACACTATGCATAATCAGGGACTTTTTTACAATGTTTTATTTACTTGATGGCATGCAATGGTTTGGAGTAAATAGGCTTTTTAATCTGTTTCTAATTGGCATGTTATACTTCTGAATCAGGAATAAAAGGAATTAATAAATGTTACAAAAATTGGATTGAATATAAGATAAATTAGAATAGAGCCATTATAGTCCTTTGAGTAAGTATTTAGAAATTAAATTATAAATATATTTGAAATGTTAATCATTTACCCAACAGGCTACAACAGCTTGCAGTGCACCATTACAATTTGTCATGTAAATCCATATTTAGACATGGAATAAAAGTGTGTGGGGGGAAAAAAAGGGTACTGTGTATGGGCAGTCATAGCTGTTGCAGAACAGAATTGATTCTCCTTGAAAACTTCAGAATCTCCTCAGATCCTGAACACAGGAAAGCACCAGGAAAATCTGTGACTGGCCAATATAATTTCCTTTTAAAAAAGTGATTCTTGTATAACTAATGAAGACAAGTTAAAAATGCCAGATTAGATCATGATCAATAGAAGAGGCCAAATGCAGTCAGTGATGCAACACTCTATATATCTTAAGTGTATCTGTCTTATTACCACTCGCACTGAGAACAGCCATTGAGCCTGCCTGGCCCTGATGAGCCATGGAAGTGTCACTTTCCATGGCTTACAGACAAGAAAAGATATAGAGGATGAGATCCTTCAATAATTTCAGCAGCTAAATCTCTCCACCACCCTGCACTCAATTTCCTCCTCGTGCCACTGTTACTCCTGATCCCAGAAGAGTAACCCTGGGCAGGCAGAGTGTCTGCTCTCAGCACAGACAGTCCATGCAATGGCCCCTGGAGCAGCTCAGGTGGGTCCTGGGGACAAAAGCACTGTGGGCTGCCTTGCAGAGGAGGTAAAAATGTTTCCATGCTAGCTCTGTAACCCAGGATCTCAGTAGCCCGAGGCAGGGGGTAAGTTAATGCTGTGATGCCTGATTCTGATGAAATGCAAAGGGCAGCAAATAGGAAACCACCAAGTGTGCAAGAAGGAGAAGGGGTTTTGGCCTTGTGTCTCATCAACTTCAGGAGTTGCACTGAAAGCCTCTTGATATTTGAGGTTACAGACTGATGGGTATATGATGAAGCCTTCTTATATAATATATTAGGTGTTGCACCCCTGTGGTTGTGGAAGTAATCACACAAACACAAAAAAAGATACAGACCTTTACATACCTGACTGTTAAAGCAAACCCTTGATTTGTTTAGAAACTGACTAGTTAGTTGCATCACTATGTCCTTTCTATTGACAGGTTGTGCCATCAGGGCTTTGATAACAGCCAACAAATTCTCTTCTGTTAATCAACCTTACTGACCATTGTCTAACAAAATAAGGACCAGCTTCAACTGCTTTGATACCATTAGGACAGTAAATGATTATTGCTTCATATCTCAGCATTGTATGGAAATACATCTCCTGTTCAGGCCAATAATTTGGGTACAACTCAAGAGCTGAGATACTGTAAAAGAGAGATGCATGAAATAACACCTGCTTCTAAGCATCGCTTTAGGTTTTCAAAGTCAGAACAGAAATCTTGAAAATATTTCTTTTCCAGCTATTCCTAGAATTAGCTACAGTTTAAAACTATCTAATTTATTATTGATATACATCCATGGGTGTCAGAAAGACACACCTCAAATACATCAAGAACACCCCAACACTGAGTCTGTGCTACTCACATATACCTATCTTATATGCTGAGCTTAATTTTGGATCTGAATATGATTACTGCATCCTGACTGCTCCACAGCCAGTGCCCAGAAGGTGGATGATGGAGCTGATGTCCACCCTCTAGGCAAAGAGCTTGACCACCCATCTTCTCCACAGTGCCCCAGCTGCCAGAATGCAGACGATTTGATGTGTATAAGAATGTAAGGGAGAGACTTGTCACTCACAGGGGATAACGGGGTATTTAACAGAAAGGAAGAGGGAAAGCAAGAGAAGCTGTGACTCTCCAGGCCTTGCTGCACTGAATGCTTAATAAAAAAATTCTCCACTGCAGAAAATGGAAAAAAGCTCCCACCTTGTGCAGAGTGCGCCCATCACTAGGGCTGGTACTGCCTAGATCAACAAACTTACTGCTCCATACCACAGTGAAGTGGGACATGTTGAGGGTTTTTCTTCTATAGCATCAGGCTGCTACTAGTACGATTGTTCTGCCAGGTTCATATCCCCTCAGGTGGAAAGAGAAGCTGAACGTTCATCTTTGGCAGTTAGAGACTATGCTACGTGGTGTGCTGTTGGGTAAAAGGGACATTCTGCTCCTGTTCTGTTAGCCATGTTTTATGAACAGCCTGGTTTTTAAAGCGCCTGTGAAATCAAAGCCCTTGAGCTCTGGAGATGACAAGACACTAACCAGGTAAACAGGCCTGAGAAAAGTGCCAGGCCACTCAGTGATGTCAAGACCAAAGCACTTATGCACAGGCTGCAGAGTAAATGCAAGTTTTACTGGAAGGAATTCTGGTTTCTATGTTCTTTAGATACCTCCAAGGCTGGAGCAGCTGCAATCATTTATGAGAATATAGATTTTGGATCTGGGAGCCTAGCATGGCATTTTAGGAGATAAAGACCATTTATGAGTCACCCCTAAGTGCTGCGGATTCCACTAAAAAGCACTAAACCACCAGAGTCCGCCTGTGGATCCTGTCCTAAAGCAATAAACAGTCTTTAAATTCCTTCCTACCCCTGAGCCTCCCAGGGGGACAAGGCAATTATTTACAAAGTCAATTGGCCCGTGACAGGGAGGATTTTTTTTATATCCTTTTTCATTCCCAGCTCCACTCCTGTGTCTTTCTTCAAGACTTGTGCCTTTCTTCACTCTGCTGCCTAAACAATATACACCAGGCATATTTAAGTTCACCATTCCCACAGGGAACTCTTGCAATTAACTTGCTGTCCTGGTGTGTGGATGAGTAAATTGGGAATGGACAAACAGTTGATTTGTATTTATGGTGAGCGACTCCTGTGAAGCCTAAAAAAAAGTATTACAAAAAGGAAAAAAAAACCAAAACAAAGAAAAATAAAACCTACTTTAGTAAGAAAGGTAGACTTTAAAAATGTCTAATGAAGCCTTAGGTGAGATCTTCAGGTTGAATTCAGCGGTGTAATTCAGCTGACTTCTTTTTCTATCAGAGGTTTTACCTTGAGAGGAATTGTTCCCATTTTCCCTACCTGTAGATCTGGTGTCCTGTGTCAGCACGTAAGTTTTAAAGAATCATGTTGGAGAATCTACCCCTGCAACGTTCTGTTTGGGTTTCAGGCTCAATCTTTCTTTTTTATCATGGAAGAATAAAAAAGAAAAAGCAACATTAAGTAGGGAAGGTTATTGTAATATCCCCAATGTATATGATCTTGGTTTTTCAGAGGTTGAGCACTTTCTTACTGCTTTTTACTTCATTTCACAGTTTTCAGCTGACGGAAACTTTCATGTCTGCTCTTACTGTTGGTTCAGCAGCTCCGAAACTCAAGATGCAAGGTTTGTGTTTCCTTAGAAGGCTACATGCTGTGCTCCTAATAGAAATACCTCACTCTTGCTCACCCTGACAGGAATATTTAAATGCATCCATCACTGACAAAGCTCAAATCAAATCAGATATTAATCAAAGGCTTCATTTTTTTTCTCTTTTCTTTTAATTTGAAAGAGCTACAACAATAGAATAAATTCAGCAAGAGAAAAATCAGTCCTCTTGAAGAAAATGCACATCAAAACTACCGGTGATGTTTTTGCCAATGGCAGTGCCCACATCATTCTCTTTGACCCCATGATTTCTCCTACCTTCCTCCATTGCATGAATTAATTTCAGGCTCAGAAGGGCTGGCCCAGGGGCCACATAATTTCACATCCTTTATGTGAGAACTCCTGAGAAAGCACCAGGGGTCTCAACACCAAAAACTGACCTAGAAAACACAACAAAAGCCATGCTTGTAAAAAGAGATCCAGCTTTCTAAAGACTCGGGATCCCCAAAAGCCTTTGTTGTTTACTGGAGTAATTACGGATATTAGTCCCTCTGGCAGGGGAATTTTCAAGGTGATACTGTATCTCACCCCTAGATGTAAAGTAGTTTTTTCTCAGTCACCTGCATTTGCAGAGAGCCCCAGACCTTGTACCCACACGGCAGGAGCAGCTCTGCTGAGCGAGGGGGCACTCTGGAAGACTCTTCCTCCTTGTAAGGCAAAATAAGGGAGAATGACAGGACAAGTGCCTGCATACATGTACATGTGTACACAGGCAGTTACACAGAGGATGAGTGCTTGAGTGATCCACAGACCTCTCCAGCCCCTCATCCCTCCCCCAGTTTCTACTGGTTAACATCAAGAAATCCATCCAAAAAAAAGCATTTTGTTCTATCCTGCTCCTTGGATAAGTAGACAACACTACTATGAGAAGGATAGAGTTTTCAAAGTCCATCATTATCATCTAGTCAGAGAAAGAACAAACAGGTCAGTACAAGTAGCAGAAGGCAAAACACACCCAACATAGGTACGGACACTGATTCAGAGCAGCTTTCCCCTCTCTTCACCCGGGGTGGATGAGTGCTGGGTGCTCTATCTCCATATACAAGACCCACCACGATATTTTTGTTTCAAAGAAGACCAGCTGAGAGAGTGGAAAGGCACCCACAGATTTCCTCTCCCACATTTCTTCCAGGATGCTTCGGAATTGCATTTCACGCTTTTGGTTTTCATAAGCTGTTCAGCATCCCTGACTCTATTTTTCCTAATGGTTTGGCACACTTTCTGTATAAAGTCATACATGCTGAATTTTATTTTTCATACAGGAATCAAGACAACTACAGGCTGGGTAGAGAATGGATTGAGAGCAGCCCTGAGAAAGACTTGGGGGTGTTGATTGATGTGAAGCTCAACATGAGCCAGAAATGCATGCTTGCAGCTCAGAAAGCCAACTGTGTCCTGGGCTGCATCACAAAGAGTGCGACCAGAAGGTCAAGGGAAGTGATTCTGCCCCTCTACTCTGCTGTGGTGAGACCCCACCTGGAGTACTGCATCCAGTTGTGGGGTCCTTAGTACAAGAAAGATATTGAGCTGTTGGAGCAAGTCCAGAGGAGGGCCACACAGATGATCAAAGGGCTGGAGCAGCTCTCCTATGAAGGCAGACAGAGAGTTGGACTTGTTCAGCCTGTAGAAGAGAAGGCTCCGGGGAGATCTTACTGCAGCCTTTCCTACAGGAAAGCTGAAGAGGGACTCTGTCAGGGAGCATAGTAATAGGAAAAGGGGTAATGGCTTTAAGCTGAAAGAAGGTAGATTTAGATTAGACTGTCGTGGTCTAGCCCCAGCCAGCAGCTGAACACCATGCACCACTCACTCTTTCCCCAGTGGGATGAAGAGAGGAATGGTGAGACAAAGGCAAACAGTGTGGGTTCGGATAAGGACAGTTTACTGGAACAGCAAAGGGAGAGAGAAACAACAACAGGATTCATAACAGAATATACACAACAGTGATAACACCAGGTACTTTTCCAACCTAATGACCAACAAGAGGGTCAGTCCACACTCAGTCCGTCCTTGAGATACCCCTCCTCGCCTAGACCCATTTTATGGTGAGCATGATGTCACAAAGTATGGAAACACCCTTAGCCAGCCTGGCTCACCTGTCCTGGCTCCTTGTGAAAGTTAACGCTATCCTAGCCAAAACCAGGACATAGACATTAGGAAAAAATTCTTCACTGTGAGGGTGGTGAGACATTGAGAGACGTGGGGGGGACAGTTGGACAAGATAATCTTGGAGGTGTTTTTCAACCTTTATGATTCTCTATATGCTCAGAGAAGCTGTGGCTGCCCCTTCCCTGGCAGTGTGCAAGGCCAGGTTGGATGGGGCTTTGGGCAGCCTGGTCTAGTGGAGGGTGTCCCTGCCTGTGGCAGGGGGTCAAAACTGGGTGATATTTGAGGTCCCACCAGCCCAAAACATTCCATGATTCTATGATTCTGTACTATACTATGTATTATACTATACAGGCGATCCTCTCTATCTATCAGCATAGTTCCTTTGAAATAAAATGCTATGGCATTTGCTGGCTGAAGATTTGGCCCTATTTGAAAGTTAGCGCTGATATTCAGTGGAGCAGTTTTAGGTAATAAATATGTGGAAAAAATATGGTTATATTTTAAAACTTTTATAACTGAAGATCTGCAACTCCTTGCATTTTCTTTCTCTCACATAAACACACATCATTTCCGTATACATAGTGAGACAGATAGGTACCACATCTGGGACAAGAGTCTCTCCTCTGATGAGTGACAGAAATCCTAGGTTCTGTTTAGAATTGCAGTTTTCTAGCAAATCTTTGACAACGATTTCAGACAGGTTTTGATGCCCAGATTACAATAGCAAGCTGTAAAGAGAAATGTCTCTTATTTTTCAAAGCAGTATTTTAAAGTGAAGGCAGCATGGTTTAGTGTCTCGTTTATTCAAGTCAGAGATTCAAGTTTCAACTGGAAAAGTATTCCTTATGTGAAAACTATGCAGGAAAGGAAGTGCAGACAAGGAAGTACACAGTTTGAATTCATAGACAGGTATCAAAAATATACACATATCCATATAAAATTTGACATAACATTTTTTCTTAGATTGAAACACATCTTATCAGGCTGTCCATCTTGTAAAAGTCCTCCCCACTCTCCCCTGTTGTCCCCAAGGATTACTTGCCCTTCAGCTCCTAGTCAGATAATGACAGTTACCCCGCATATCGTCCTCTCATGGGAAAGCATATTGTCAGCTGTGTAGCAGCAAACCCAGTACCTTGTACTCAACCAACTCTCTGCACTTACAATCAACAAGTAAGAGTCTTCAGTTCACAGTCTCAATATTTCTACGGCAACAAAAAGGGAGAAGCAGCTTTTCATGAAAGAGCCCTTGTGCGTTTGACTGCTTTTCCTGGGAAAAGTGCACCATGAGAAGCTACAGCAGTTAATTCCCACTTCTAGCTTGACAAGAACATCTGGGCAGAAATAGAGACCACTGCAACAGGCATAGAGGAGTGCTACCCACATCTACTGCATTAGAAAGCCATTACGTGAAATTAGAAGATGAGCAAGTCCTGTATGGGACCAAAAGACCACACGGGACCCACGTCAATCAGCTCTTCTGTCCCTGAGCTTACTCTGTGCCCAGCCAACTCATGGATCCCTCCACCATGTGCCAGGAGCTTGTGGTGCTGCAGGATGAAACCATGAGTTACCCAAAGGCTGCTGGGTGAAACAAAGGCTAAAGGTCACAGCAGAAGCAGTTTTCAGCTGCTGCTGAGCTTGGAAAGACATGCAAAGCTACCACTTTTTTCAACAGAGGCTCACTTCCAAAGACATTGCAAATTATTGTTATGGATTAATGATCTAGAGTGTTCACATAGTTACATAGTGACACTAGACACTACCTCTCATTAACCCATTTTTGTGCAAGACACAGCTTGTTACCTCTGCACCAGCTGAAGAAGACTAACCATGCCAGAGGTGCTGTTCTCTTCTTCCCAGGACAACTAGCGCCTCAGGAGCTTGGCACATTAGTCCCTGGGGTCACGAGGAGGAGAAGCTGTCGTGCCAGTGACAGACAGTCAGTCTTGTGTCAAGGACTGCCCATCCAGCTCCTCCTCCAGTAAACTGCCAAGCTGAGGTCAGTCAGCCCCACTGTGGGACACCTGTGTGGCTGTTTTGTCATAACCACGATGCAAGAACCCCTACTAGTACCCCAACTGGTCCTTTCCTTGCATTGGTCCTATTCCAGTTTCCAAACTACTCCTCAGCTTCAGCAATCTTTTAAAGACAGACATGCTTCACTGAAAAATGCTGTAAACAAACCTTCATGTTGATGTAGGATGACATCTGCAAGATGTAAAGGATATGAACCAATACCCAGGCATAATTTCTATATTTTCTCAGCTCAAAACAGCCTCCCCCCTTTCCTCAGCTCCTTCCCTCTTGTTCATCCTTTCCCACATCAAATGCACAAATTTATCATTGACTGTTCTTCAGGGAATTAATGCTTCCAGCAAAGCACGGCAGTGACAGGCACGCTTTGCAGAGACGTTCAAAGATTTCCCAAAATGGCAGTGATGAGGACATTTTTAAAGGAGGGATGTGACCTGTGAGGGGAAATATGCCAGATTGCAATTTGCTACAGCACTGAAGGGCCACTAAAAGCACAACTCTCACCTTTCTTCTCATTATTTTTAGATTCGAACGAACCCAAGACAAAGACTGCATGATTAACACTGAAGCATTTTAGTGACAATACATTGCTGACAAATTTGTATGATGTCCTAAGGGTGTCTGTCTTTTAATTAAACAGGGACTCAAGAGCTGTTTGGGCAAGAGGTTCACATTAACAAAAAAAAAAAATCAGAATAGAATATGAAGACACCCATTACGAAACAAAGTTCCCTTGGAGCATTGTATAAATGAGTTTCCAATTGCAGAATTGACAAAATAACAGAATTTATGCAATTATATTTATTTTTATTTTCATTTTCTTGCCCTCTCAGCAAAATTTCGAGCCATTCAGGGAGCTCACCAATGCAAAATAGTACAGGACATGTTCTGTCATTTTTATGCTGTGTGTTGGGCCAGACTCCTCAAATCAACAGAGGAAATGCCTCTTTGCACAGATTTGGATAAATTAAGCCTGCACACTTTGTAAACCCAATCAAACTTTCATCCTCTAGCACAGATCTTTTTTTTTTTTGTTGGTTTATCTATTTATTTATTTACTGAAAACCCAATAAGATCTGGATAAAACTTCCTAGTGGAATGCGGTGGTCATTAGATTAGGCTCTTAAATGAGCTTTGTATGAGTCAAAGCCAACTGACTTTACTGTTGCTAAAGCTGAAATGTGAATAAGAGATCTATAGAAATACACGTTTCAATATGATCAGTCGATTAAGCAATCTCATTGTTCAAACAGTACTAAATGCCTTGCAGTTATGAGATTTTAAACATCAATACTGTTTTTAAAAGTCAGTATATTACTTTCTCCTCTGGAAGTTTATTGCAGTCTATCTACACTGGAATTAGAGGACTCCTGCTGAGCAGTAAATGCATTGAGACTGAATTTCATGAAAGAGATCAAGCAGTTCAACCCAGCTAGTGAGCACAGTCATCATGAAGGATTCCTGTGCTTGATGGGAAGCCTCCAAACTCTTTGCTGGTATGTCCAGATGAGGACAGCTATGCATACCTAGAGTCAAGGTTACTGGGAGACAGAGTACTTTCTCCTGGAAAAAGGTGTTGCAAGAGACTCAACTAAAATACCTCAAATTAAGAAGATCGTCAGGAAAACTATCTGCTCCAGCCTCTGGGTTATCACACAGTATTTGAAGGGTTCTACACATTAAATTAATTGCTGGTTCACTTAAGATTAATAAAATATTTCCCCAGCACTTTAGTCAGCTTGCCAGGGGGTGTCATTGAATCAACAGACTTGGCTGAATTTTTAATAATTTCATGATCTCTGAAGCATCAAATATAAGGTATTGCAGGAGGTAAGATAAGCCCTCAAAGGCCCTCTTAGCTAGTCTTGTTATAAGACAGATTAGGAGAAAGACTGGAATGGCTTCTTCTCTCTGGTATGTTGATGTAAATAAAGAATAAAACACTAAAGTGCAAAAACAATGCAAAATCTAAATCACTCTTGGTGCCCTTTAAAACTGCATTGGCCATTGTTAAATATATGGCAACATTTGCCTTTATGTTGCCTTTTCGTAGCCAGTTCTTATATTTACTGCATCATTTTTTCAGCTTTGTTGTCATAGTCTCAGCAATTTACAAGAGCCATTTGTACAGCATGAATACAGGCAGCAGGTAAAGGATTTGGGCAGATGAGGAAGAAAAATTATAGATGAAGGAGAAGCAGAGCTCTGCCATTGCCAACTAGGCAGGGAGAAGTGTCTGAGATGTAATTAGTAAATACTGTGATTCCTTTTGTGCCTTTTGTGGTTTTAGGCAATTACCTATTGCTAGTGAGAACTGCACAGAGAATTCAAATCCATTTTGGGGAGGATTTCAAGATTTCAAAAGTTAGATTCATCCTAACAAGGGAAAAAGCTCCAAACATCACAGAATTCTCTCTCAAATAAAACTCTGTCAGGAATCAGAAGTCATTTCAAAAAGAAAAATTACAGTGTCATACTTAAAAGAAAACACTGCACTACTATGAAAACACTCATTCTCCCCCTTGCTATTATTTTCTTTATTCTTTGGGGAAAAAAAACCATAATTAGATATATTCATTTGAAAGAACGGTATTTGCTAAGGCAAAACGGTCTCTCAATGCTTCCTTTAACCTAGTTAAAGTTACACCTGCAAGTGAAAGTGGAGCACCTAGAACATGCATGGTCATGGAATCAGCCCAATACAGTGTCTGTTCTTAACTGCGATACTCAGGCATGCATTCTCGTGCAGAACTACTCTGAAGGGTAAAAGGAAATCTGCCAGAGGAAAAAACCAAGTAAAACTAGCTGACCTGCTATATTTCAGATCTTTGTAGGCAGTAGACAATATGTTACTTGGTATTTATTCTCAGTGGACTAACATTGTATGTTAATGAACTGAGGCTGCTCATTGACCGATGGGTTGCACCGCTCCTGCCCTGGAGTACCTCCACGATGATTGATAGCCACAGAGAAAGCCTGAACCACTCTGAAAAGTCTGATTGATGTGAACCTCAAGCACTGTGCCCTTCCAGAGGACAATCGAGCACACATATATGAAAAACTCAGAATATGAAATTTCTGAAGGAACTTGTCTTTTAGGCTTCAGTGATGCTGTAGTCTTTCAGTTTGTGGTGGTTCAGCCCCAAGCAGTGGCTGAGCACCACATGCCGCTTGCGCGCTCCTGGAGGAGAAACAGACAGAGCCTCTGTGGGTTGGGATAAGGACAGGTTACTGACAAAAGCACCACGAAAGGGCAACAATAACAGCCAATTGCACTCACACTCAGTGATAACACAGCACAGAGTACCTCACTCACCCAATGATTACAGAGCATTGCAAGGACTGACCAGCCCAACACAAGGCCTGACCAACCTAATGCCCCTGCCACACTCAGACTGACCTGGAGGCACCCAGAAACACCCCTCCTGGAGCAGCCCCTCTTATAGGGGAGTGATGCCAGGTGGTGTGGAAACAGACTGTGCTGACTCAGCTCACCTGGGCTGGTTGCTTGGGGAGGTTGACTCTGGCCTGGCCAGAACCAGGCCACAGTGCATGTTCCAATATGCATAGCCAGAGACAATGACTTCAGGTACAAAACGCCACGTGCCTGCAGCACACCACAGGGTCAGTGTCCAAGGGCTGTCTTCCCACATAAAGTCTGAGCTTCACACACAAGAAGCACCTAGCTTTCTACTAGATGTGAGAATTGCCTGATATAACTCTGTTAACAATTCTGTAAAAGAAGAGAATGCTCAACTATATGCCTGGGGCTTAAGTATTAGGTAGCTTTTCACATGAAAAGCGAAGGGCAGTGGGGAGGTGTACAGTCCGTGTTTTACAGAAACTTATTTACGTGACAGTGGCATATTTTCTAAGCACAGGAAGATAATCTTTGCTCTAGAATGTAAAGTCTAAAACAACATTGATAAATTGCAGCCTGAAAAAAAGAAGAAATAAATAAATAATCTTAAAGGTAATCACCAGTAGGTCTTGCTAATTACAGGCTTTGTCCCCTCACCCTCTTTTTTATAAAATTTGTTAATTCAGCTAATTCACTAAATTCACTGTCTTTAACAACTACTGCAAGGTACAATGCACTGCATTTATGTCTCTTTTCCCTTCATGTTCAATTGCTTCTCTCTGTACAATTCATCCATGAGATAAATCCCCAGGATAGGTAAGAGATTTAGCCTGATAGACTTACCTCACTCCTCCAAGGTAGCAGGCACTTCCATCTATCATGTAAAACCTTGGCAGGTCTCAATACCATTGCTTAGCTCCCACCTAATCTCATAAACCTCTGCATTGCCAAATCCACCTAACCACCGACACTACCCAACAACTCCTAAGCCACTCAGGGTTCTGGCTTAGCCTAATGCTTTGCAAAGGGATTCTCACAATGGCCAGGAGAATATCCTAAAACTTGTCATCTGTCAGTCTAGGCAGCAGAGCTAGGATAGGCAGGCAACAGGGAGCAGAGCCCTAGTGAACCTACGAGCAGGCAGCTGGAAGTACAGGGAAAATAAATAGGGATGGAGTTAGCCCTAAATTAGAGGTCCTGAATAAGAATTGAAAGCCCAATGTGAGGCAGAAGCTGGACCCAAGACCTTCCACATCCCACAGAAGAGCTTGAACCAAGCTATTCTCTTTGGGTAAGGCAGTTCCCCCAACTGCTCAATTACTTTGTATAATAATGATGGACAAGTGACTTGAGGCTACCATGAACCTGGTGTCCGACCTAATCACTGCGCTATGGAATCAGCCTCCCTCTTGTTCAATGAATATTTAATAACAACACTTCCTTTCCTCACAGAGATGTCACAAGGAAAAAAATATTTCAGATTGTTAGGTGCTCAGATACCAGACAAAGGAAATCATCTAAAATATAATCAGCTATCCAACAGGCCTCAGGCATCACAGTCCAGAGAAAAGACAGATTTAGATTTTAATAGGATTGTACTTTCATTTGGATAGAGAAACAAGAAAGTCCTATCTGAAGTAGGAAAGGAGCAAAAGAAGAAACAAAGGACTAAAACATTATAGCAGAATGGAAGTTTCAGTAAGTAATTTGATAGGGATGAAAACTCTGGTGAACAAACAACCTCTTTTTTTGTGTTTTCAGGCTCTTCACCATTAGCTGAACTCTTCATTGCCAACTTGTTCAGCTGACAAGTGCCTTGTTACGCTTGTGAGAGAATGCAAGGATTTTAAGAAAATGTCTAACTCTTCAGCTCAGCTCAGCAGGCTGAAAGTTCAGAGGGTAGGAAACCATTTACCATGTGAATAAACTGCAAAATGCCTTTGAAAATTACATTTTTAATTACAGTTGACATTTGTGAGCCTCCTGCTGATGGTATCTCTCTAAAAGAAAAAAATGACATAATTTGAGACAGAGAAAACACTATAGGAGAGACTGTAAAACAGTTCACGAGTGACTACTGATAGAGGCACTGACTTCACATTGCCACTCACCATGGTTTTGTCTAAACATCTCTCATGCATTAATGAACTTCATCTCATATAAACTCTCTGAATTAGCAAAGCAGCAGTATTCCTGATGCAATGAGTTCAGGAGCAATTTCTAAGTCTTCAGCTCAGTTCAGCAATTGAATTATTGTCTTATTCCATCACCTTTCATCCAAGCCTCTGTCCTTTTCTGGTTTCTCCAGCGTCAGGGACGCGCTCTGCAATGCTGAATAACTTCAATGCAATGCTTGCTTCCTCCTTAGAGCTCCAGTTGTAGGGAAAACGCTGAGGATACAGAGGAAGGAGGATCAAGGGAATATGAGAGAAGGTCTCTGAAGTCTAGCCGTTTGGGGCTGAGAAGAGTGGAAATCAGACACTGCAGTCGGGGGATAGAGGATTGCAAAGATAGCCCGGCAAGATACTATGCAACCTTAAAAAGAGAGAAGGCCCGCTGGCTATCCAATTCACTTTCTGTTGCCCTGTTTTTTCAGCTATTGCACCAAACCAAGAGGCAGACTGCAGGAAGCCTGTCATGCCTAAAAAACCTTAAAAAAATTTGTAACACTCAAAAGCTCTAACACTCAAAACTTTTGTAGTTTTCCCCCTTGGCAAAGGGAGAAAATGTTATTCTGGAACAGGAATATCTTACCAACTGCCAAGTCTTCCCTTCCTCCGTGGATGAAGAGCCCTGAGCATTATGGAATCTACAGAACTTTAAATAAGTATTTTTTCCATGTTTTCATTCCAAGGGTCTAATATCCTCTTAGTTTAATCTGGGAAAGCACACAGATTATCATCTCCCATGTTGCTATCACAACAAAATTGGCTGTATTGGCTACAAACATGCCACAAAACTAAACCCTGCTAAGCAGTATTCTCAGTCACTGAAAAACTATTGTCTGTGCTGTTAAACTGTGTCCTGGTTTCTTCTGAGACAGAGTTAGAGCAGTGCCTGGCACACATCTGGCCTACACTAGCTTGGACTTTCTTAACTGATGCCAAATTACAGTTCAGGAATTAAATGCAGGCAAAGAACATTCATAAGATGAAGTTTACATGCAGCTACCTGATTTTGGAGGCTAGGACATTTTTCTTAGGTGGAAGAAAAGCCTTCTGTGCCAGTTGGACTCATTAGTACAGATCTTTTCCAGAATCATTAAATTCACTAGGGAATACATAGTGATGAAGGCTACATATTGACATTGACTTCTTCTTGCACAGAGATACTGAAAAACCGAAACAGGTCCTTATGTATGCATCATGCTCATCTTACTCTAGTCTGCACAACCCAAAGTAAGCTTTCATTGCTCTTAACTATAAGTATGTTCTAGTACTTCTAATACTAACCATAAGAGGAGAAGCTAACATATTCATACCTACAGAACATGGTTTTGACCTTCACCAAACTCAGTGCTAAAGAAAAAACACTCATTTGACACATTTACAAGTTAGTAGGAGTGATTAAACAACATGAATATGAACAGCATAGAGCCATATGAATTGGATCTGTTCCCAGATATCTGTACTAATGTGATAGTAACCTCATCACCATCTACTTCCTCCAAATATAGATAATTAATTTATTTTGAAGGAGTTATGACTGACTGGGAATTGAGAATATGATAAATCTGATCTGCAAAGAGCTCTGTCTAGTCCAGTCCTATACCTCCATCAACAAGCAGCACCGGCCAAATGCATGAGTACCTCTTGGTAACAAAATGTCAGATAAACTGTGCTTCCATCTTGAGTTTGTACGCAATCTTTAAGAGTCAGCAACTGGTATCAAACATGAAAATCAGATTTTAGAGCTTTTCCAGAAACTTACTTATCATTCATTATAACAGTTCAAGGTATTAACTGTAGCCTTGTAAATGACCGGTCTCGAAAGCCTGAGTGCTAACAAATCATTTTTATGCTAGACAGATGAAAAGAAGAGCTAAGACAGAAATTCAGATTTCAAATGAGCTTTTTTTAAAATGACCTATAACTCAAAAAACTGACAATGTGCCTTTGGACTCTGCAGAAATATTTCCTTTCTTTCATAGAAAATATGGCAATTTTCTGGCCAAGTTAAGGTGCCAATTCAGGAAAGCATCACTATTCAAAAAGGACGTAAGCATATGCTTAACTTGAAGCATGCACTTGAGTCTCTTTGACTTAATGATAGGATCTAAGCACATATTTACATTTAAGCACATGTCTGAGTGCTTTCCTCCATAGAGACAGATTTAAGCTTGTGCTTCAGTGCCTTCACTGTCTAATTTTCCAAGACAAAGCTATAGGTAGAGATAAAATAGCGTGTTAGAATGGAAGCTGCTTGCCAGGCTAAGTGCATATAGACAATCAACCTCTGCAAAATTATATGCAAACATAAAGGTGCACAGCTCATTGGTCAGCCACTGAGGGGGAGAGGGACAATGAGCCTCTAAACTGTGGTCCCAGCTCACAGAAATTACAAGAGCTGTGTCTTTTAGCTGACTGAGAAGGTGATGGGAGGATTAATATTGGGCTTACAGGGACCTTGACTGAGTTTGTACAGGGTTAAAGAAAGAAATGAAGTAACATTAGGTGTTTCTTTGGTTTTGACTCAAACCCAGGACAAGATGGGGATTATACAGGGACAAATAGCCTCAGGTTAACAGTGGCTGCTCTGTCTTTGAAAAAGGTTCAGGGCTGTAGCAGCAGGACAAGCAGGAGACAGCAATGTCTGGAAAGAGCTCAATACTGTAGTTTTCTGTTTCATTGGGTTTTTGAAATACCTCCAATAATATGGAGTAACATATTCCCCTGAGAAGATTCACAGCACATTTGAATTTTGATAAAGGATCAACAATTATTAGAAAATCTGGTAATCTTCTTTCCTGCTCCCCTTCCCCCCAACCAAATACACAGAAAAGTAAAATACCTAGAATCTAAAGTTCTTCTTTGTCCATAAAACTTTTAATGTGTTTTATCAGTTTTGCAGGTTATCTCCTGAATTTTATCGTTACCCGCATTAACTGACTGAAGCTGTGAATTAGCGTACTGGGGAATGAAGGCAACTTAGGTTATGTAGACTTCTTATTGATGTGTCTTCAGAAGTGCTGGGACTCAGAAATGCAGACACAGTCAGTGATTCGTATACATGTGTCATTAACATATAGTCCTAAAACTAGTCATTCTGGCTACAGGGAAAATAAAAATACCCCACACAAACTCCCTGCATTGACACAACTAAATTTTGTCATGGGTGAAAACAGCACATAAATTAACCATAGGAAGCTTAGGTGGGTAAGAAAGCAAACTGCTGAGACAGGCCAGGAAAGTATGTGCTCTGAATCATCATGGCCATTCAGCACAACTGCTAGTGGTATTTCTCAGGTGGGCTGCAAAGAAGCCTTCAGCAAAAGTGACTCTCATTGCAGTGTCTGGCAGGAAACAGTGGCAACATTGGCTGCTCCTCACAACTAGGCCTCATCACTCAGATTAAGGGTGGAAACGAAATTACTGCTGCCATGTAAAAGAAAACCAGGTAAGGACAGAACAGTGATTATTCATATGCCTTTTCTGAATCCAGGAGCCGAGCACTCCTGTTATTTGAAGTGAATTAACTTATTGTAAATGTTGTATCCTTCATTAGTTGTACCAGTGTATATTGTTTTCAATATTTTCATAGTACTTATTGGGGACATAGAAGAAATTGTTTTCCAGCAGAGATAGGCATATAGACAGATAGAGGTATAAAACTGGTGAGATCTCTTAAAGGCGTTTCTATATCTAGCACATTTTTTAAAGTGTGATCTTGCATGTATTCAAACTAGAAAGATGTCTCCTCAGAGAACACAGTACAAGAATCCTAAGGCTTGATTCATTAAGGAAGGCTGGATTGGAAAGAGTTTGGGGATGATATAAGAAAAAATATTGCATAGTATTAAAAAAAAGAGCATGAATGTCAAGTTACCTCAACTGAACAATTAAATACATACTGAGACTTTTTCTAATAATGTTATTATACAGCCTGTAGCACATCCTACTAGTACTAGGGAACATTTGCTTTGCTGGAGACAGATTTTTCTGCTACCATGAATCATAGTTGAGCTGCAGACCAATATCAGGATTTTAGATGAAACAAAAAATCATGTCATAAATACAGAAAATGCCATGAAACCAAACTATGTACTAAAGCTAAAATATGTAAACCCCATTAAACATATATATTACATTCCCTTTAAAAACTGTCATCTTTCATATCCATCAACAAATCAGACTGAGATGCAATATGTAGCAATAACTGGCCGGTCTTGATTCAGTGCATCACTCAGTCACTTAATAGCTAGACAAAAATAACACAAGCAGATTATTTTAAAGGATAAACAGATCATTAAAATGAGCTAGTGATGACTGTTCATCTTAAAACCACATTTTCATATTTAATTCAGTGTTCTAAGTGCATCTGGAATTAATTTGAGTCAACAGGGTAGAGTATGAAAGACAGCAATGCAATAGTCCCGTGACAACAGTCACTAAAGGAGGCTGCATTGGAGATGGTTTCTCAATAACAAGTTATAGCATAAAACCAAAACTATAGACATGCAATGATTTAAACCAAATTATTCAAGAAATTTCATTACTGGACTTGACAGAGACCCATTTATTTTTATATTCACTGTGCCATCACACTTATATCCCACATTGTTAATGGCAACATTTTGAGATGATTATATGTAAATCATCTGTTAGACTATGCTCCTGGATAAACTAGCCAGCACAGAAACACCAGGATCAAGACCACACCTTTAATAGCACCCTTTCCAAGGCTTAATGCCCTATTCTGTGCAACCAACAGACGTCTTCCACTACCGTGTAATGACAGCCCAGAAGCATCCCGGTTACAGTGCCATGCAGGTTTATTCAGGTGTATATGCTAGAGGCAAAAGCAGTGTGCACACATTTTCAACCTTCCTGTGTGTGTGAACTATCATCCAGGGGTTGGGGATAGGGACATGTGCACATTGCTGTGAAGTAAAAAATTATAATCCTTATTCCACCATGCTGTGTCCTTACCTCCTGGTTTACCATTAGTGCCATGCATGTCACTTCAGATTCTCTTCCCACTTTTTGGACTATCATGGTGTTTGCAGGCACTACTGGATGCAGTCTAGAGGAATGACCTCATGAGAGTGGAGAGTATTCAGACAGCAGTGAATGTCTCCTCCACATAATTATTTTAGACAGAAATTTAAGCTACAGTTCTTGGGGAGGTTTATTTCTCATCTAACTAGCTAGGGAGATTAAGACAACTAACCATCTAAGCTAAGTATCTAAGTATCTCAAGCCTAGGAAATATAAATTCCCTCTTCACTTTTTTGTGTATCATCAAGTTTTTATTATAATCCTATTCCACAGATAGTTACTAAAATTTAGTAAGCATCATATTCTGTCCTTAGGGGCTTCTCAGAGCAGAATGTAAAGATTTCTTTGTTTAATCTTTCCATTTATACTTCTTTCCTTGACACACAGCCACCTTAGTACACCAGGTCTACACTACACTTGAACAAGTGTTGTCATATTAGCTCTGAACTGGAAGAGGCAGAGGTGCACTGGCGTGGCACTGCATTGAAGGAAGCACACCCTGCTAAAAGGAAGGGGTATCTCTCAGGAGGGCAGGCTGTACCACGCTGGTATAAGACACTGAGAGCGGAACAACATTAGTATCACCATGATATATGAACATGCTTGTTCCTATCAACATTAGCTTGGAAACCTAGATCACACTCCAGCACACAGGTAATACAAGGTCTTACTCTCCTAACTGACAGTCTGCTGCATGTGGGTGGACAGAGACACTGCTTGGGCATTTGCCACATACAAACTCTAAGGCTTACTTTCCAAGGCTAGGTTAGCTTCAGAAACTTCACAAACCACTAACTGGAGGAACATATTCTGTACAGGGGAATTTCAAATTTTTCAACCTGACACCTCGCGTGTAATCTCAAAGCCTATTTTAATATATCATTGCAAAACTAGTCATGCAATTCTCATGTTTTCACTGCTTCAGTACCTGAGCTTTGCATCAGCTTTTGGCACTGAAAATGGGTTTGGATGACAAAGCAGTGTCTGCAGTGAAACATGGTTTCCTTCCAGCATGTCTTTTTTTGTGTGAATAAAACCTTTGGTATCAGATGCTGGAGCACTTGGTGTTTAAGGTGGTATTGCTGTGAGCAAGAGTGAATGGAAGCATATGGAGATCAATTGAGTTATTCATAAGGTGCCACCACAACAAACTAAGCAGGCCACCTGCTGTTTCACTGCCTCAAGAGGTTTTTCTCTACAACTCATTTAAAAATAATTTGGTGGCAAGGCTGGCACTGAAGTCGGATTATAAACTGGAGATTGAGCAAAATCCTTGCCAGGGTTGTGCAGGGAGGGATGTTTATATACATTTGTTCTTCTGTGTCATTTTTACATATGTGTTGTCCATACAATTCAGCAACTCTGCATTACTGCTTTAGAAAAATAGAGCATGCAAAAGCAAAACAATTCAGCAATTGAGTTCCTACAGCAAAATTAAATCAGTCACTGTGAATCCTGCATGTTTTACCATATGCATTAGACAATAAAGTAATACAGTTAACAAGGAACTGAAAACAGGGAAAGCTGTACTAGATTGTGTTGCATTACATAGGACAGATTTCCTTTAGCTTCTCCATCTATCCCCCATACTCCATATGTTATCATTGCCTTCCTTTTCTGGGCTAGCTTTATCCTGTTCTTACTTTTGGTCTAGAAACTGTTCATTTGATGTAAGACCTTCCCCATGTCCCGACTCTGTTCATAGCTGGGCTGAGGGCTTAGGGCAGAGAAGGGAATTCCACAAAGACTTTAGCGTTTCCTCAGTACCCTTCCACACCACCCCGGTATCCTCCAAACTCTTGAAACCCATATCTGAACACCTTCTACAAGGGCTCCAGATTCATTACCTCAAAAAGACACATACAGATAGAAATTCCTGCTGTTACATGCATCAGCCTCTCAAAATGTAGCAGAGGCTTACAGACAAACTTAAGCCATATGGGGTTTACCTTCAGTCATGGTTCGCTAATATCCTCGGTATGTCACTCTTTTTAGGCTTTCCCTTGAGTGCTTGCTTAATGGAGCCCCTGGCCCTCCATTGAGAACTTAAGACTTGAGCATAAAAGATATGTCAGCAGCTCTAGGGAGACCTGGCCTATTTTTAAGCACACTAATGAAGTTAGCCTCTTCTCTGCTCCCTCAGCTTCTTTATCCTGTTCCATCCCGCCCACTTCATGGCACACAAGCACCACACACAGTGCCTGTTTCCCATCTCTTGGATGTTTTCTTGTCTTTCACTTCCCATCTCTTCCTCTAAGAACCTGCTCCTCATCCTTACGCATTTCCTCCACCTTCTTTGCTGCTGAGGTACCTGTAAAAGAAAAATGAAAAGGTGGATTAATTGCATGGGTGAGCAGGTAGGTGTGTGACCTGCCCTTGTGCCAATGATGCAGTACCACTGAGCACGGTAGGCCTAGAGAGAAACAGGCTTTTTGGGGGAGAAATTAGATGCTAAACTCCAGAAAATCTGCAGGAAACACACAAACTGCAGGCTTCAAAAGAGTTCAAACAGAGCAACAGTGTGACTGAACTCCTAACTAGTGTACTCCAATAGTGTTTTTCTTCTTCACTGCTACCAACCTATAGTAAAACATTGCTGTGTTCACAGCTGTGAGAAAGGCTGTCCCAACCAACCAAAGCCAATCCCCCAAATTTCTTCTCTTTGTGATGGAGTGTGTCATATTGTTCAGTGTGGTTATCACTGTCCAAGGAAATGTTTTATTTTCCACTGTGTGTTGTATTTTTCAGATCTTTAGCTGGACTATTACAGTCTCATGCTGGGCTGTCAAAACAACTCAATCTATGCTGACTAGCTACAGAGAAACGTATAGTTTCCATCCAGTGCCTCCAGAGTAACAGTTCAAATAGGGAAGCATCAGGGACTGTGATCTGAGTATCAGAGGCTCACCAGGATTAGAAGCCTTAAAAAAAAAAAAAAAGACTTCTATGGGTAATAAATTATTCATAACTTCAAACTATCTTAGATAATTAAAATTACCTGCTTTCAGCAGATACGCCATCTACTACAATGCCCTCCCTTCTCACAGATCTGATTGACACTATCTCTTTCAGATAGCAGTATCCACTCTGTGTTTATACATCTGACAGGTGCACTATACATAACCTGTGGTGTATTACTCATTTGTGCGTGTCTGTGCATGCATGCACATAAAAGCTCATACGAACCAAGTCTCCTATTGTGCTAGGAGCCTGACAGCAACTGTGCTAAAATACAACAGGTTGGGTTTAATCTAACATGCCACAGAAACAGTGTATCATGTAGATAGATGTCCGTAGCAGCCAGGGTGCAGGGAATAAATAACAAATGCTATGATGAGGAGAAAGAGGCAAGTAAAATCCTCTGTTCCATAAAGAACCTGACATTGACTATGCTACAATACCTACTGACAGTAACATGAAACTTGATATCTTCATTGAGGTGTTGTCAACTTACAGTGAGATTTGGCTTGATGTTCCCTGAAGTCTGCTGAAATACAGGCACCATGGTTTTACTTTTTCACTGTTCTCTTTGCAAACAGCACATAGAAGACATATTTGCAAATGACTGAGAGCCAAGGGTGACAACACAGAACCATGCTGCTCCTCAACAATTTCTGAGATGATTTATGAACCCATGAAAATGGAGGGACAGAATATTTTTCTCCAAATCATGGTCCTCAAATTTGACTTAAAGAAAATGTTAAAAATGAGGAAGTCTTTTCAGTTCCTAAGAGAAGCACAATAATTTCAGTTTGGCAAACTGAAAATTTCCTACAGTTAAGAAATAGTCAAATATTTTGATATCATTCTGTACTACGCAACCTTCAAAACTCATAGCACTTCCATTCTTAAGCAGCTATAAAAAGAAAAGCTCTACAATAAAATTAAATCACTGTGCTGCATGGAGCCAAGTAAAAGTATTGGTTGAAACATGCAGGTTATGATGTGTTTGCAGACAGAAAGAAATCATAATTAATTTAAATTGCATGCTTACATCGACTGAAATTACCCACTTACACCATATGTGCTGTTCTCCTGACTATCGCAAGCAGCTTATGAAGAAGGGTGGGTTTTTTGCTTATTTGGGCTTGGTGGCTTTTTTATTTAGTTGATTGTCTAAACCTCTTCTATTTGTGACTCATTAGGTTATGCTTGCTTCTGATGCAACATGATGATGTCAGCTCTAAAAAATAATAATTCATCCCCTTCTGTAGAGATCTTCTACCAGTTCAGCAAGATGGCAAAGAAACAACTCAAACAGGGCAAAATGAAACAAGAGTCTCAAAAAATGGGATACATAAACTTTATCTTTCAAAATTCTCCACCTTTTTGTTTCGCAAAGAAGAAAGAGCCCTGACTTCTATGGGAAGAAGCTGTCTCAGCTTCTTATTTCTATTTGGTTTCAATTCTTTGCTCTGCAATTGAATGGATAAAAAACTATCAATAAAGAAAAGCAAAGAGTATGGAAAGCTACCTTCCAACCTAATAGAAATAAAACCCCAAACCCAAGGAAAATATAGAGAAAGAAATACTGTTGTCTTGAGAGAAAGAAGTTACATCAAAGAACTGGTAGTGGGGAGCAGGGAGGTTGGATGTAAAATAACTAGCCACAGGAACAACATACCACATAGATCAAAGTCTGTAGTGGACAGGGTCCAGGGGATAAATAACAAATGTTATGAAGTGGAGAAAGAGACAAGGCTTTTTCTTTATATTTGAATACAGGGCTGGATAACTCACTGTATTTGAATACTGGACTGGGCACTGCCTACCCCCTTAGTGTCAAGGCTACATGTTACCCATTATAACCAGAAATAGTCTTTATGTAATAGAATAAAAAGGAAAGTCCTTATGCAAGTACAATAATGCATCTGAAATTCATTGTCCTTGTGTGAGCTTTAACACTGTTAAGAGGGTCCTCCAACTTCTTTAATGTAGGAAATCGAAAACAGTGGTAAGAGCATCCTGTGAAAGAAATTAAAGACTACACTGAAAGGAACCTTGGGTGTGCTACAAGGTGACGACTGTGCTGTTCTGCTAATCTGAACTGTTTATGTGACAACAGTGAGTGTCAGAAATATTACAAGATGATTTAATTCATACCACTCTAAGTCAAGGTCATGTTTGATCTCTGTTCCCAGAGGTGCTTACAGACAACTTTCAATAGATTCAAATTATGGGCCAGATCATTAAGTTAGCTGACTGACTCACCCTTTCTTGCTATTAATACAGAACTCATCTTGGAGATTTTCCGCACGGCTGTATGGATAACCTGAATTTATGTAGACCTCAGCAGTTCAAAGTTGGAATGTGCTGCAAGTGGTGCAACAAACAGTGTCTGAAGCTTATTGACATGGAAAAGTGTTCAGCTTTCATTGCCTTATGCTGAAGCACTGTCCACTACATAACACACTGTACATGTAGTACCTGCAAATTAAAGTCAATCATTTGCATGTAGAGAGATTGAGGGACAGCTAACATTTCATAGATCTCGTAGAGGGAATTCTTTCCCTGGATGCATACAGACTGTCTCAACACCACCTTCTGCTTTGAGCATTAAAAATTATGTAACATAGGCTGAAACACAAGTCAAGGAATCCTTTACTCCATCCTCCTGCCCCAATACAACATCAGTTACAAACTATATCTTTGCCATCAAATATTTGTCTAATCCACTCTTAAAGACAATCAGTGAAATTTGCCCCTTTCAAGAAAATGTATTCATACAATGAACTAGCCTGACCATTTACAAGCTTTAATCTCCCTTGCTGAAAACAAACACCTCCTTTCTAATAGACTGGGCACAGAGACCAGTTTATTCTCTTTCCATTTATACACTTTTTTTTTTTCATGTTCGGTGTCATACAAGCAGGTGCTTTCCATCCCAGCCCTTCCTTTTCTTGTCTGAACTACTCCCACAAGTTCTGTCCTTGATAACACAAGATGCCCTTCAGTCTCTGGAGTCTCTCACATTGGCCTGCAAGTATATTATCTAAAACTGGACACGGTGTCTGAGGCCCTTTTTCTGATGTGGCAATACTCTAACATTGCATAGGTGACTACATAATCAACTTAAATTCCCCGTGTCTCCCTCTACCTCCCAATCTTTATTCAACTTACCACTCATTAAATGTAGAGAGGAGATAACAGGTTGTGCAATAATGACGTTACATCGGTGTAGCAGGCCTAAGCAACAGGAAAAGTTAAAAGCACATCTCTCTTTCAATTCCCTTTCCAAACTTACTCAAGCTTCTAAGAAAAGGTTGAAGACAAAATGGCCCAAGTTAAGGGATGGGTACAGTAACAGAACATGATTCATTATTACACGGCCAAACAGAAGTAAAATGAGACAATGCTGAAGAATAACAGCAAAAGCATTTCTCCAGGTGTTACAGCTGCGTGTATATGGATGGACTCGCTCTCCTCATAGAGACTTTTGATGCAGTTCCGTGTGTATTCTCTAGAGCTCCAGCAACTTTTGTGTAACCTGTGTCACCAAGTGTGCAGATAAAAATGGCAAATGCTCAGAACAAACCAGGGACAATGGAAGGCATACAGGAGTCTCTCTCACTAGGGAGGGGAGGGATAGTGGGGAGCCTTACCATTCAGCAAATAAAATAGGTCATGTCCCAGAAATCAAAGAAGGCTACAGTCCGAAAGACTGAGAGTTCTTTTGAAGCAAGAAAGTCCAGAAATCACTTTCCAACATTCCCTGGCAACTCCAGTTTAACCTTGTCACTGAGGAAAGACCACTGCTTTCCTCAAGGCGAGGCTCTAACCCTGTAGAAATTCCTTTTCACTAGCCAAACAGCACTGCAGATACCCCCTGCACACACAGAGGTATCTAAGTGCCATTGAAAAACGTCTGCATCAGAGACTCAATTAAAAACAGGATGAAATGAGCTTTCCTACAGTGCCATGAAGATTTAGCATAGATAAGAGTTAGCTGGAGTCGATGGCATTGCTAAGACCAGCCTGCTTGATTCCTCATGCTATTTGACTGAGTTCAATGGAGTCAGGCATAGCTAAGGTCAGGGAAGAATTTGGCCCCCAGTGCTTCCCTCGAACTTTTTGTTCTCACCTTCAGGGCTCCTAGCTGACTGTGTCTGTAGACCTGGAAGAGAAAAGCTACCCCAACAGAAAAGAAAAAAAAAAAATCCAGCACAGAAATAGAAAACCAGAATCATATAATCATTTTGGTTGGAAAAGACTTTTAAGATCATCAAGTCCAACCATTAATGTAGCACTGTCAGTCCACTACTAAACCAAGTCCCTAAGTACCACATCTACACGCCTTTTAAATACCTTCAGGGATGACAACTCAACCACTTCTTCCCTGGACAGCCTGTTCCAATGATTGACAACCATTTTGGTAAAGAATTTTTTTCCTAATATCCAGTCTCCTCTGGTGCAACTTGAGGTCATTTCCCCTTCTCCTCATTTGTTACTTACCTCCTTTCAGGTAATTGTAGAGAGCAGTAAAGTATCTCCTCAGACTCCTTTTGTCCAGGCTAAACCACCCAGTTCCCTCAGCTGTTCCTCCTAAGAACTGTTGTCTATATCCTTCCCCAGCTTCATTGCTCTTCTTTGGACACACTCCAGCACCTAAATGTCTTTCTTACAGCGAGGGGCCCAAAACTGAACACAGTACTTAGGGTGTGGCCCCACCAGTGCTGAGTATGGGGGGATGATCCCTTCTCTGGTCATGCTGGCCACACCATTTCTGACACAAGCCAGGATGCTGTTGGCTGCCTTAGCCACCTGGGCATGCTGCTGGCTCACATTCAGTCAGCTGTCAGAACTCTTTGGGCCTAGCCATCCAGCCAAGTTTTACCCAGGAAAGCACAGGCCTGTCCAAGCTATGAGCAGCCAGTTTATTCAGGATAATGCTGTGGGAAATGGCATCAAAGGTTTTACTGAAGTCCAACTAGACAACATCCACAACCTTTCCCTCATCCACTAAACAGGTTGCCTTGTTACTGAAGGAGATCAGATTAGTTAAGCAGGACCTGCCTTCCATACACCCAAGCTGATTGGGCCTGATCACCTGGTTGTCCTGTATATGCCATGTGATGGCACTCAAGATGATTAGCTCCACACTGAGGTCAGACTGACAGGTCAGTAGTTCCCCTGATCCTTCTTCTGGACCTTCCTATAGATGGGTGTCACATCTGCTAATTTCCTATCAACTGGGACCTCCCTGTTTAGTCAGGACTGCTAATTTGCTAATTTCCTATCAACTGGGACCTCCCTGGTTAGTCAGGACTGCTGACAAATGGTGGAAAGTGGCTTGGTGAGCCCTTCTGCCAGATCTCTCAGTACCCTTGGGAGTATCCCATCTAGCCCCATACACTTGTGTGTATCTAGGTGGTGTAGCAGGTTGCTAACCATTTCCTCTTGAGTTATGGGGGCTTTGTTCTGCTCCCGATTTGTGTTTTCCAGCTCAGGGGGCTGGGTACACAGAGAACATCTGGTATCTTACCATTAAAGACTGAGGCAAAGAAGGCATTAAGTAGCTCAGCCTTTTCCTCAGACTTAGTCACTGTTTTCCCCCGACATCCAATTAAGGAGGGAGATTCTCCTTAGTCCTCTTTTTGTTCTTAATCTATTTATAGAAGAAAAAAAGTCTTTTACAGCAATAGCCAGGTTAAGTTCTAGCTGGGCTTAGGTCCTCCTAAATTTTTCCCTGCCTAGCCTCTGAAATCTTCTGTAGTCTTCCTGACTTGCCAGCCCATTCTTCCAAAGGTCATAAACTCTCTCTCTTTCCTGAGTTCCAGTCAAAGCTCTGTTCAGCTGAATCAAACACTTTACATTACAGATCTATTTGTTAGACTTGGTTAAAACAAGAAGGAAAATCATTGTAATTTCCACTTTCTGATGGTCTGTTAAACCAGTCATTGAATTTGTAAGCGGCACACTCTCTTTATAAGCTATTGGCCTTTCATTGGTCTCACCTTGTGGAAAAGTTACTGAAGAATAGCCAATTCTTGTGGCATTTGTGGAAAACAAGAAGTACCTTCTAGAGATCTTGCCCATGAGGCAACATGCTTTAATATTACTGCAAAATGGGAAGCATCCACAGAATTTATGGCTCAAAACCCCCCATATTTTGAAACCTGTAACCCAAGAATTTGCTTAGACTGGAGTGAGGTAGGCAGGCAAAAATGAAGATGCATTTATCAGGAAATTTTCACAATGTATTGAATGGAATAATTGATAGGCACAGTGCCTTGGAAGCTACTTGCGCCTGAAGAAGTATTAAAAACAACCATGTTCCTTTGACTTCCTACTAAGCAGTGTTCATGAGAACATCTCTAACCAAGGAGTTTCACAGATTAGAAGCTGGGCTTTGAAAACTGTGTGAGCACATGCAGCTGATGTCCACAGTCAGAATAAATCCTGGGTGTTCACTGACTCCCTGAGCCATTCCACGTGTCTCTCAAACAAAATACATCAGCCTGAGGGTTAGAAAGAAAAATGTTCCTGGTCACCCAAAGCTGATTTCATTTGTAGAAAGCCCAAACTGGTCCATACAAAGAGGATTTATAAAAAGTAACTCCAATAGCTGCAACTTCCAGGCACAAATTCTGACGAGGAGAAAACTCCTGGCTAGAAGGACTGCTTATGCAAAACTGTAAGGAGAATATTACACACTGGGTTGAAGCTCTTTTAAAAATGTGGCAACCTGTTTTATTCATCTCTCTTTCTCAGATGGGGAATATGTTGCTAATTATGTACTGGACTGCACAGTATTCTACTGAGTAGCAAACTCCGTTTTCTGACAGCTGTTTCTGTACTTTCATAAGACCTTGATCCTTTAGAAGATACTGTGCTGTCTCAGACAGTTATATTAAAAACTTTTGCTCTGAGAACAAAATCAGAAAAAGAGGAATGTGTCGGGCATTTGTGTTCTTCTCCTCTAATAGGCTTCAGAAACCATTCCCAACAGTTGTTTCTTCCCCAAGTGGCATATGGTCCCACAGACCAAAGGTCAGCCCTGTCCTTTCTTGTTGGTGTGAGTTTTGCAAAGTGTTTTTTATTGTGCTTAAGGAAAGATTACAATAGCAAACAGGAACAATAAGCATATCATCTGAAAGGCAAAACCAAATAACATAATGCAGGGAGAGGGGATCCTACTCATAAGGATTTTGGCTAGTGTAGTCACACAAATACTTGGTTGTTGAAAAAGTGGGTGACAGTACCGATCTTAAGAATAAGAGAGAGAAAACAGACAACAGTTTTACCCAAACTTGGGGTGAACAGACATGATTTGTCAGGAATCTGCACATGCAGAAGAGTGAGGCAGGTAGGAAGAAGAATCCCTCTTCTGGGGCTCAAGATAAGAAAATGTTTCAAAATCTAAGACTGAAGAAAGTTCTCAGACCCTTCATCTCCTTAAACTCTTATTCTTTTTCATGTAAGAACATGTGATACTATCACAACTCCACTGTCAACTGGAAATACCTGAAATAAGAAAGAAAACTCCCAAAGCAGTATCTGTTCTTATATGAGTTTGTGGAAGAAACTCCAGGTAAATTTCCTCTTGAGCATCCAAGCACACCCATGATTACTCTGTCGACAGGTTCTGTAACCTATCACTATGTAGAATATACTCTGATATCAAAGCCAATTAAAAGTACTATACATTTCATTTGACTAGAAGCAAAGGTTAAATATTGAAAGTTAGGTAGACTCTGTAAGCATTTTGCTGAATTCATTAATTACCGAGTAAATTGTACTTAATCTCTTAACTTGAGGTTTAGACAGTGTAAGCCATGTAATTCATAGTGAATCTTACCTTAGAAACATACAAATTTTTCTCAGAAAATTCAGCTAAAATGTTTCTTTGGTGTTTAAAGTCATTCATCCTTCAAACTCATCCTTTGTAAAATCAAGGCCTACAACTGCCATTGCTTAGTTATTAATATTAGTGAGGAAATGATAATGGCATTTAACTCATAACCAGCACACAAATAAAACAGTTTCAAGGCTGTGCTTATGTGTTATATGACATTTTTGTTTGTTTCTTTTGGTCAATGTTCATCTACATCTCAGCTTTCTAGAGCTATTCTGGCTTATGAAAATTCAGCTCAATTACTCAGAAAGTTTCTTTCATCGCTAGTATCAAGAGGTAAGTAATTAAAGTCAAAATACACCTTTTAATATTCAGAGAACAGGAAGAGTTTAAAAATAATGAAACTGAAAAAGAAAAAAGATATTATCATTGAAAATACACTTAGGCATGGAATAGTAGAATAAAAGCCAATAAAACACTGCCACCGCAGCATGGCATAAAAGCAGAGAATGCAAGGCATATAAAAATCCCTCTAGGCTAAATCATCTGCAACAAGGACTGTTTTTCAATGGAGCTCCAGCTTTTGTAAATGACTGAAGATTATCCCTTGAACGTACAGTATGTTCACCAGGAATTCTCCTGCTGTCTTACTGCAATGAACAAAACCCATAAAAATAATCTATTCCTGATAGTGCTGGAGAAGAAGGTGGAGCATGGAACACTAAACACTTGAATTAATAAAACTTGTGATGAGTATTTCTAATTATCGGCATCTCTGTGAGTCAAATACAGAGATTCAGTACTGAACTTTACATTTTCAGTTTTCTTGATCATATCTGCCAACTCAAATCCCAAAAGTCAGATCCCAGCATGTGTTTGGCTTGGTGTAAAACAAGGGGTAGAATATGCCTTTGAAATTGGTACAATGGCTGCCTTCAAAATGCTAGTCAGGTATCTGGGAGTACTTTCCAGTTCTTTATAATGGGGTGTGACTAACACTTTTTAAAACCCATTGATTGTAGCCTTCTAGACTAACCACGGAGAACTACCGACATCGCCCCAGACTAGAGTGCCACAAAAAGCCTGTTGACCAAATCCCATGGAAGTATTTTTTTCTATCAGCTAAAGACATTGGGCACTGTCTGGGACAACAAGGACATTAATTTGCTTAGGTGTCAAACTCAGCATAACTGGAATCCCCATTTTGGAGTCTACCGGAGCCCCAAAAACATATTTCAGCAGCTGATGAGAGAATATACCTCCTAGATTCAGGCAGTTTGGATCCTAGTGAAACACCCACAACAGCATCAAGGAGGTAGAGTCAATACCTCCTTTAATGTCACCTTACCTCCATCTCTCATCTGTAGAACAGAAATCAGCAAGCTTTTCTACCTTACCAAGGTTGGTGAAAATGGGGGCATGTTAAATTGAAACAAAATCAGATATTCCTTTTCTGAGGAGAAGTTAGGGACCTTATATAGTTAGTACTTTTAAATAAAAGTGTATCCTTTGAACACTTAATTATTTTGGGAGTGAAAAATGCTCATTATGAAAGTCCAATTAAAAGAAAACAATTTTCATTTTAATTATCTTTCATAACGGTTATACACATTTATGAGAAAGTCTGCAGTAGCAATGGGTTATGCACTTTTAAGCAATTAAATTTCCTACTTGTCTGATTTTGTTAGACTAATAAATTATACCAGGAATTTAATAAAGTGGACAGTTAAAGGAATTTAATCTATTCTCTCTAGAACAAACAAGATTAACAAGATAAGATTCAGATTTGAGAAAAATATTTAAGAGATAAGCTAAATTAGAAAGAGGAAAAAAGTTCTTGTGGCTCCCAAGCAGACACATAACTGAAGGAAATAATTAAAAAAAAAGGAAAAAAAAAAAAAGAAAAAAGAAAAAAACAAAGGTTAACAGGCAATATAGGAGTAATTTCTTTTCTCATAAAATAATTAACCTTTGGAAAAGGCTTCCTGTCAACAGAGAGTCTTTTACTGTGCCATTATGGAACTAGGCACATTCCTGAAAAATGAACAACAGGGAAACTTAAATAAGTCTTGGGAAATAAAACATCTTACATTTAGGCAGTTCTTCTGAAAGTGGTTCTTTGAGATGTGAAAACCAAACCATTCTTTTCATCTCTTGAAGATGGAAAACAAACTTAACAGGTGACTTGGTTCCAGCCAGGCCTGAGTCAACCTCCCCAAGGAGCCACCCAGGGTGAGCTGAGTCAGCCTGAGCTGTTCCCACAGCATCTGGCATCACTTCCCCATAAAAAATATTGCCCAGGAGTGGGGCTGGCCCTCATGGTGGAGCACTGCCCAGCCTGGGCACAGAGGGGCCAAGCCCAACACTTATTTTTTAAGTGGGAGGAAAGATGAAGTAATCTATTTTAAGCCTCTTCTCCTCCATGCATCCTTTAGTGGTTGGTTTAATTTCAGGACTATGATTTTCCACTAGGTGGATTTTCTGATTAACTATATGCAGGTCTGAACACCAAACTGGAATGGATGAAACATCATTCCTCTCACGACTAGCTCCCTTTGTGTAAGTTGCCCTGTCTAAGGATTATTTGGTGAGCAAACCTTGCATATACTCTGTATTATAATTCTCATTTCTGATTAAATTATGAGTGAAACTCCTACTTTCAAAGCAGATTGTAGAGATCAATCGGTACCTCATCCCCTCTGAAAATGAGTAAGATAAAGGTTCCTAACTCCCCTGGACTCTCCTGACATTTCTGGAAGAGGTTTCCGCTGGTGAATAGTCAGTGAGCTTACAAAAAATCAACAAGATAAAGTAAGATCCTGATAAATCTGGTGGAAAAGTTCTAACTTCCATAAAAGACATATAGTTTATGTGAAGGAAAAATCATGCAAAAAAGCCATATTGGAATAGCAGTAAAACACCACTCATTGGTAAAGCATTTCATTTCTGGACAGATGGGAGAGCTGAATACATTTGCCATCTATCTAGAAATCAAATATCATGTACATCCACTTGTTCTTTATTACTTAATTCTATGCTGTGTATAGGTTACAGTGATTTCTCCAGGGTGAAATTGTCCTTCCTCATCTCACCATACTCCCATGATGACTGGAATGAGTTTGATATATTGAAACACTATTGCTTTGACTGTGTTTTTCATTCATTACTAAAGCTGAGAATATTGAAGTTGCAAATAGTGCACAATATTTTATTAGAAAAATAAGTGGTTCCAGGTCTCAAAGAAAAGACTGGCATCTGACATTGTAATAAACGGATACAGTGCCCTGTGCTGAAATAATCATTCCACGGACCTGGTGCAGACAAAAAATAAACGGGAAAGCCATTACATTCACATTTGATAATTATATTTGGAAGATGCCCCAGGACACAACAAACAAGCAGTGAACTATTCATCTCACTTATAAGAGCCACTGTGTTAAAGTGGAAGCTAACATACTCAAGAAAGGCTGATAAAATGACGGAATACGAACTGCAAGATTTTAACAAAATGGCTGTAACCCAGCAAGGAGGAAACCATTTCCTATGAAACAGTGGAAAGATTCATGATTCATCTCTCCACATCAGCTTCCCCCCTACAGCTCCGCTTCAGCAGAAAGTGCAAGAAAACTACTTCTACTGAGGCTTCTCACAAGGCTTTATGCAAGCAAAAAAATCTGGATATATAGATAGATTTCCCTTTTTAAAGGTATTCAGTTTGCTGTAAAAACAAGACATCTGCAAAACCACAGAGTGGTAGCACATCGTGTCTATATGGTATTCCTCAGTACCCAGTGCACAGTGAAGATAGCATAAATCAGGTGTGCTGATCTCTGTGGAGCTTTGTCACTTCGCTTGAGGATCTTTAAATAGGCACGAGATACATAAAAAGGAATATTCATTATTGATATGTCTGTATTTTGAGGCACAAAGGGCTGGGAAAGATATATTGAGGAACAGCAAGAGTCCCCTTAATTAAGGTTACAACATGGATTTCCATTATATGATAAAATTTGGCTCCTATTCCCAGTTCTAAATTCCAGATTCACAAATCATATTGGCCTCAAGATTTGTGGGCTAGGTCTCAAGCTGAGGTTGGGTTTTTCTACCAAATTTGCAGTAAATCAGACAAGGAGCTCATGAATTATGAGCCTATGAAATAGAGATGTTCACCATAGTTCAAAAAGTCTCAACTTTTCTGTCATTTCATAGCCAAAAAAAGTAAATAATAATAACTGCAACCTGGAGGGAAAAAAAGGAGAAGAAAAGAAGCAGCAGCAGATAAGACTTCATTTAGCAGACTCCTGTGGCTGAGGTCTGTGGCACAGCACAAAAATTGCTGCTTGATAGCAATCGCATCGAGCGCATTATTAACATTTATATCGGAATGGCAATATAAGTTATTCGTGCCATGGAAGAGACATGTGTAGATGGTATTTGTTTTGCTAGGACAAGTAGAAGTACTCATCAATTTTATGTGTCCACAAAAAGTGGCCACACGCACACCGCCCCCCCTGTCCTGTGGCCTTCCTTTAACTGGAAAACTGTGCTGCTGTAGGAATGGGAGAAGGTGGGGTAAAGGCGGATACCTACCTATCACCCTAAACCTGAAGTCTCAACGGGAGAGTTAATGCATGTTTCTTCAAAGCCACTCAGGCGAATCTATCAACATAGCCCCCTAATCTATTGAATTTAAAGCTTACTACATTAAAAAGACATTGTGCAAAGCATAAATACAGCAGTGGGGCCATTGTTTTCTTCATGGGGGTCTTGTGAGGTAATGATCAGACGAGAGTGTTTGCAGGGGTTTGCAGCATGATTTTAGTTAAGGTAACAGGCACTTTTAAGCTGATTAAACTTGCTTACTTTCATGATATAACAATAGCATAACGATAATAATGAGTCATAAGGGTTGGCATAAAACTGTGCCTAATGCCACAGCAGGCCTGTTTATTACACTGCCCTCCAGAGATGCAGCCACTTACCCGGGCTGGGCCGACAGAACAACAGCCCAAGCTCTTTGTGTTACAAACCACCCAGTCTTATTCTCCTAATCGCTCTTCCTCCAATTTTTTTGGCAGGGAAGAGACAGTTGGTTAAAAAACAATGCAGAGAAGCCGCCAGGCATGATGGAGGTGCTGTACCTCGAGCCTGGTGCAAGCCACGTAAGAGGAAGGGTCAGTGCTGTGGAGCTCTCTGCCCAGCAGAGGAGCGTTCCCACTTCCCCATTTCTATTCAGCATCAGTCCTTGCGTAGGGACTGCGAATGGGCTCGTGGCCAGCCACCACGGAGGTGCCCAGTAATGTGCTTTTGTGCATTCTCTCAGCCAAGGACTATTTCTGTGCCAAACAGGAGACGGACCAACCACTGTGTCAGGAACAACAAACACCCTGTTCCTTATCCAGCTTCTCCTGTCTGCCCAAATGAATACTAAATGTTCAAACCAGAAGCCTTCGCATTTTCACACACGTACCAAACTGGAGAAGTGCATCTTTTCCAGAGCTGGTTGAAAGAGTAGGGCAAAATGGTCTTTAACAACTGCAGTCTCTTTTTTTTTTTTTTTTTCTTCCTAAACCAGAAACATTTCTTTTTGATTTGTTTTAATTGAGAAAATAACATTTTGAAATTTTCCAGTTTTCAGAGAACTCTTCTTTCTCACTCTTCACTTCTGAATTTCTGTCCAGTGATGTCATGGAAAATATCTTCTATTGGTCTCTAACCTTTACACAGAGAGGTTTCCTCCCTTCCTCCCTCCATTTTGGAAGCACTCACTGTGTTCAACGGCTGCTCTTGATGTACGGCATCATGAAAACATCAGAGGTGCCTTTCTGAGCTTTATTCAGGAGTGGACTGTCTGCTGCGTTAGGAAGTTTCCAACTTCTAGAAGAAAATTTAAAATGCTGTAAGCTGTTTCAATAGGAAAATGAAGGGTGCATTAAGGAATAAACAACTGCTTTGACATCAAGGTGATATATGAAAAGCAGGTAAAACTCAGACTAGTTTATTTTTCCTTCTGAGACGTGTAGGTGGCTGAAACCAGCTTTTCTAAAGATGACTGAGAAATTTACTTGAAAGTGTATAACCAATAAAACAGTCCTTTATTAACAAAACCCAGGAAAACAACAAAAGAATTTTTACAATTTCTTCAATGCTTGAACATAATCCCTAACTGTGACTTTTGCTCCCAAGGCTGTTCTGCAGCATTTGCTTGTACAACCAGCCTGGAGCTTGAAAAAGAACAAGTACAATAGCATTAAGCCTCAACATGGTGTGCATTAATAAGTGACTGGTGCATACCTTGGATTTGTTGCATTAGGTAAGAGGATGAAAGCACAGTGCCTTCCCTTTTGGCCACCTAAGAGGCATGCAGCCAGTTTAATAACACACATCCCGAGGAGGCAAATTACTGATACAGTGGGATTTTTTTTTAATTATTTTTATTTCAGAAGAAAGAAAAACCCTATTAATTTTGTTCTTTTTTAAGCTCTTTTTAAAAACAGTGTTGCACGGAGTTACCCCCCCCCCCCAGCGGGCCTTTCGACTCTAAAAGGATCTCAGCAAAGAGATGTCAAGAAAACAAGAATGGGCAGATTATACATACTTCCTTTTGTTATTCCAAATAAACATTTGCTAATTTGCTTACTTAAAATTTCCTAAAATTCTAATTCTCCTTATTTCTGTGGAGCTAGTAACTTTTTAACCATAGTTACTGGTCTCAACAATAAATTTCGTTTTCCTTTACAAAAGGAAAAACTTTTATTACTGAGTCATTTTTGGTGTTAGACCCAAAAAGAAACCAAACCATTTTTGGTGTTAGACCACAAAAAAACCCAAACCAAAAACCCAACAACAATAAAAAAAAAAGCCCCCAAACACCAAAAAAACCCACTAATATCTAGAAGGAGCTGAAAACTCAGAACTGCTGCTAAAATAGTGACAGAGCATTACTCTAAAGGGCTGTCCTTCTCTGTGTTCCACTCAAAGTTGTGACTTGTTCTGAGCACCTATTTAGTCTTCTACCACATTAATGTCCTCATCCCACTGATAACCTTTTTGTGTCTTGAGTTGTGTAAGGGAATGACGGGGAGCAAAGGTGGGCAGGAGGAGAAGCAGCCCTGCAGGTATCCCAGTGGACCCTTACAGATGAAATACCTCTGTCTGCGGGGTGACTCACTGGCACTCACGGTTCCATTGCTTTCTGTATTCTCCTCAAAAATACCTGCCAACAGGCATGTGAACTTCCCAGACCATTAGTGAGCAGCACAATATTACATTACAGCACCGGGAGAGGAAATGGAGTTCACCTGCGCGCAAAGACAACCCAACAAGTTGGTCCAATGGTAGACAATGTTCTTACCTAGACAATAACGATGACCATTTCCAACAGCTCTTTAAGGACCATATGCCAGCTAAAGCTTACTAGCACTGCAGACAGGGGAGGGGAAAAAAAAAACCCCAAAGAGAACACAAAACCAAACATCTTTGAAGACCTGACGTCGTAGCAACACCACCCGGCGAAGCTGTATGCAAATGCTGATGTCCGCACACTGTGCAAGCACGTCTACTGACTGCACAGGTGCATAAAGCTCAGTTTAGGTTTTAAAATTTTTGCCAGATTAAGATCTCTAGTTTTGAGAGACCACACTCCAGCTCATTTTCCCAGCCTTTCACAACAGCATTAACCATAGTCCCTCAGCTCTTCCAACAGATTACCACACCTGTAATTCTTTTCATTAGCTCTAACTGATCTGCCACGGGCCCAGTGACAGCCTTGTCAGGAGATTTCTGACAGCTCCAACATCTAGATTATTTCTGAATCAAACAGAGGAGGGAATATAATTGCTGTTACATTAGCAGATAGCAGCAATACTTTTATTTCTGCTGAGGAGAAAGGTTAAAAAACACAAGAGAGCAATTAAAAAAAAAACCCCAACAACTAAACAACCAACCCCAACCCCACCAAACAAGAAAAGCAAAGGAGGTGATTGACACACTAGAATTGGGGGGAAAAAAATCACTATCTCCCCTCAAAAAACCTGTACATTTTTCACACTAGTAACAAAAAAAAGTAGGGAAAAAAGATTTTATGACTTTACATAGGAACATCCCCATGCATACTCCCTGTATTAAATGATGCATGTGCAAGGCAGGGAAATAAATTATTATCCTTTCTTTGGGGTCTTTTTTTTTGATTCCTTCTTAAATAAATAAATAAAACCCCAGCAATGGAAAAAGATTCAATAGAGGGAAATAAAAAAAAGAAGAAAAAAAAAGCTCAGAATGAGAAGAAAGCAGGGTTAAGTATCCTTTCACATTTTCATTAGCCTCTCTACCTATGTGAGGATATCCACCTTGGCAGGGCTTGTGTAGATTTACTCTGAAGAATTTATGCCTTTGGTCTGAATAAGTTAGTAAGAAGGCTAGATCTCAGCCTCACAACAAAAGCTATTGCTTCAAAGGCCGTTGTGCTGCCAATTCACACATGTACCCTCTCCCCTCCCCACCTCACCCCCCCCCCCCCAAAACAAACAAACAAAACCCCCAGTCATTTCATAAATCTTTACATGTACTACTCTAATAAATGGATGCATACAATTTAGGGGGAATTTCAATGTATTTGAAATTAGGCAGGCAGGGAAAGGGGGAAAATAAATTTCTCACTTCAAAAAACCTGCAATAAGACCATGTTCATTGCTGTGGTGTGCACTTTATCAGTTACACTTCTGAAGGTTTTGAAAAATGTGACTGGGAGTTTTTAACAGTACGGTGTTCACAGTTAATCATCAACATCTTAAAAAGACATTGACATCTGTTGTCTAGAGAGAAAAAGAAAAATGTAGGGGGGGAGTGGGCAGGGGGGTGTGTGTTGAAAATTAAATCAGTTTGAATCCTCCTTAGTGTTACAGAGTCAATAGCAGGAAATTTGCTCTCAGAAAAATGTGGGGTTGTGACCTTCTGTGTTTCAAGACATCCTAATTTAGCTTGATCCTTCTTGCTCTCTGCTCCTCCTACTTGTACCCTAGAGGCAGATTTTCTCCTACTGAGAAAGAGATTAAGGGAGAAAGTGCTGAAAGAGGGAGGGAGAGAAAGAAGATAAGACAGGAATAAACTGGAACTGAAGTCCTAAAATCTAAGAGATTATTAAAATTCAATCACTCTGCAACGAAGTTTATTTTTATGCAGACACCAACGACTTCTTTGAACTGATGTTGAAAGGTAACATGAAAACTTTTTATTAGTGTTTGAGACCATTTTTGTGGGGACACCAAAGAGCTGCTTTTGACATATACAAGTAGTGCTCATACACTATATAATGAGTATACATCTACCAAGATACTTTTCTCTATTTCAGTATGGACCATACAAGTGAATCAACTTCCTAATTAAGTGGTAAACTGTGCAAGCTATGAGACAGCTGATGAATGGTATAATCCTAGCAATTAGCGAGGGGAAAAAAAAAAGCCAATATAAAAGATACTAACAAAAATTAATCAGTTGTTAATACTACTCAGCTCCAGACCCATTAACTATCCTTGCATTGCTTATCCAACCAAGTAGTCTATTTATGGTTACCTGACTTTCCAAGCACTACCTGGCTGAGGAGACAGTCCCCAGCCTGCAGAGGTAAGCCTGGGCAGCCCCCTGCAAATAGCAGAGCAAGGAGGGACGTGGAGGGGCAGGAGGTGGGTGCAGCTGCTGTCTCTCCCCGCTCATTAACTGATCAGAGCAGCTGGCAAGTCACCTTCCCTAGTACATAGGAACTCAGGAGAAGTCCATTGGCATTCCAAGTACCTCCTGAAGGCTTGGCTGGAGATGAGGTCCCATTCTCTCACAGCTGCACACAGACAAAGAGGGATTTCCCTGCTTAGTACACAGCTCCCTCTACTCTGACCATGCCTGAGCTCCATGCCCAGTCCAGCATATGTCCCTGCCTCTATTCTCCCAGCTCTGTCCCAGAGAAAGGCAAGTCGTGTCCCTCCTGAACACTGCAGCATGTCCCAGTGGAAGGGCAGGTTCCTGCTTACCCAGGTGACACACAAGGGTAGCAGGTCTCAGGAGGTTCATACATGCAGCTTTGACACCCCCAGCAGTGCTGGTGTACACTGCCACATTACCAGAGGAGAGAAAAGGCACTGGAGTAATCCACCTGAGTCCAGGTTTCTAAGGTGTGATCATGCATTTGTGGTATGACCTGAAACTCCATGAATTTGGCAGTTGTCTTTATAGATGCCAAGGATTTTGCTTCAGGTTCATAAACAGCACCACTGGCTGCACTGAAGATACTTGACACATGACAATATCCACCTCAGAAAATGTTCCAGCACTGAGCACTTAAACTAGTGACCAAACACTGATATCAATGTGTGCAGGGATCATCCTCCCAAGATGATTGTATGTCAGTTTGCTAGAGATAAATTGCAAAATATGCTGTCTGTGATTGACAGCTTTACTAGCTAGCCAGGGGAAAAAATCAAAAGAGGAGAGTTTAGATCAAAGATTAAATTTCTCCTATTCATAGATTCCTAGATTTTAATGTCAGGGGGAAAAAAATGAAACCGAACATTCATCTAGCATGACCTCCCACATATCATGGGGCCAAAAAAATTTGTATTCCACCCAGAACTTCTGGTTAACCATAAGCATACTTCTAGAAAGACATCCCATCTCAATTAATATCATTCAAGATAGGAAAAATATGTTTCACGCTAAGGTAAATGGTTTCAAAGTTAATTACCTTCACTATTAAAAACATGATCTTGAATTCAAGTCTGGATTTAACTAGGCTAGGCTGCTGTCATTAAAAGTTGATCTGCTGTATTCAAGAGCTCTCAATACATCTTTGAGTGCAAAGAAACACAAGAGAAAAAGAAGTCCCCTTTTTCCCACAGAAATAGTAGAAACATCCTATACCACCAATACAGGTTTATATAAAACATTCTAATTTGGTGAACTATGTTCGGTTCCAGTAATATTTTTTGAGTTTGATAAGCAAAAAAAAAAAAAAAAAAAAACCAAAAAAAGGGGCAGTATGCATTCTGCATTTACCACAAATTAATTTTGTTGTCTCTAAAAAGAACGTAGATCAAGTACATTTTTTTTAATTACACTTTGGCACATCTGAGCTAAAGAACTGATTTGAAAACAAACAAAAAAATAACCACATTTATTTTTTTCCCCTTGAAAATTTTGGAAACAGTTTGCCAAACCTACAAATCATTTCAGCCAGCCTATCTACAAATGAATAAATTAAAGTTTCACTCAGCTGTAATGGCACTTAATAACAGTAGCCACATAATTAACGGTTACTGTATATTTTTATTTTTACACACAGAGTTTACAACTGATTCTTATCTTACATCTTCAGCAGATACTGATATTTTTCATAAATATTCATAAAGCATGCTCATAAATATTTGATTAATATTAATTGTTTGTTTGTTTAAAACATAGCTTTTCCCTTAGTTGTCATGACTATAGAGGAAGGTATTTGCATGGGAAAAAAAGTGGAGAGGAAAAGCTTTCAAAGACCAGAAGCAGAAACGAGAAACTAAGGCATCACTTTTCTTCCTAGATTTCGATTGAACAAACAACTCTCTCCTTGTGATGGGAGTTTTCGGAAGGCTACATATTTGCCCTGTATCAATACTGCCCATTGCATCATAATGGTGTTGTGGTAGCTACATCAAGTCAAATGAGCTCAGGATGTTGCAGACACACAGGTGATACTGGATTTTATGTTCTAAGGATAACTGGGAATAAAGGTAGGGTCCCCTCACCATTGGAAAGAGAGTAGGACAGGAAGAACACAGCTAGATTAAAGGGTAAGAAAAGATGGTTCACTGCTACTGAACTTAGCAGATCACTTAATTTCTTAGTGTTGCAGTTTATCTGCACAAATAACAGTTATCCTAGGCTGGGTCCTGTGTGTGAGGAGGAACAGGGGAAGAGAGAGTGGTCAGTGCACAGTGCAAAGAGGCAGTGAGTTCACATAGCTCGGCTTAGGTCTTTCCAGCTGCACAGCCAAGGTTTACTGACTTCCCTGTATATGCTCGTTTTCCTTCCCACGTGGGTTCAAATGCCACCAGTCCTGGAAAAGATGTCCACGAAATTCAGTGGACACACTTTTGCAGAGTCAGATGGTGCTTTTTAACACAGTTTACCATGACAGGGGACCTAACTGCTTTGCAGTAGCATTTTCATTCACTCATAGCAAGAATTTGTGGGCATTCATGGACAAACTGGAAAACCGGAGACAGTGTCAGTTGTCTGTGGATGTCAGATACAGCCTGTGTTCTCATGTGCCACAGGTTCCCAGACAATTACACTGGCCCTCTCCAGGCATTAATAATACCTGGGAGTGTTAGCTGAAGAAGAGAGCTGAATGAGCAAAAAAGGTCATTCAGAGCTAGCCTGGATGCTTCGGCACCAGTCATCCCACAGCATAGGAGGTGGAATCCACAGAAAGCAACCAACCCTGCTTACCACCAGCTGTGGGTGGAACAAAAGCCAGGCCCATAAAGCCAACCAAAGTCTTGGGATGGCTACTCCACTGTCTTCATCTCATGTCCCCCCGTCCTCTGAGATCTGAGAAAGCTCATTGCACAAAACCAGTCAGCCCAAGTAAACAGGCACAAAAGAAGTTCTGCAATAATCAGCTTGGTCTGAAAATAGTTATTAGCTACAGGTTGGCTTCATGAAAAGCGTCTCAAATATCCCCACATTATGTTGCTTATTGTTCATATTGCATAGGGTTTTTTTAATGTATGAGATTCCTCAGGCCTCCATTACCTACAGTCATGGTGTTATTAAGATCACTGAAAACTATGTTAGCAAAAAAACCAATACAGAATTCAGCTTCTCCATGTTTCTGCACCTGAGCTGTACTTGGAATATTGATGGCAGTTTGGATCTCTCAAACTTAGTATCTGCGTTGGAAAGCTAGAAAAGGATTAACTAAAATGATACCTGTGAGGAGAAAATGAATAATTTTGCTGAGTTTTGAAATAGACAGTTGAGAAAGTAGTTGCCATGAGAACTCTTGTGTTTCATACAAAGAATACTATATTAGGTTTGCAAAGTCAAATACTCAGGAGTTGTAAAATGGTAGAACTAAGCTCACCTTTTCAACCTTCATTATGTTCTTCCCTAAAAATATCTTTAATTACATAATAACATAGTGTTTTTTCCAAGTTAAACCCTCCTTCATTCAGCCTTAAGGCAGAAGGTGCTTCCTAAATATGAAGCTATTTAATCTGTGCTTTTATCCCAACCATTCATGCTCCCAATACATTTTACAAACACAAGACTGAATACATAATATTCTAGTTCCAGCTAGAGGTTTCACAGATACCTGCACTGTAGCATTTGAAAAAAAAAAAACCCAACCTGAAAGGATTCACAATCTTTATTTTGTTTCCACAGCACTCAATTTTAAAGGTGGCAAGTTGAAGTTCGATGATATTCAGGTGAAATTCCTTACTAGTATCTTGATGTTCCAGGCCACCTGAACATTTACAAAAGGTGGAAAGAAAAAATATCATTGCAATTGTAAATTATTTAAAGGTTTTTGCCTTAGGGGGTTATACATGCGACGTTTATAACGTTTTATAAAAATCAGTATATTTACTTCTAAGACTGCCGCAGACTGAAAAACAATTTCTCATTCGCTGCCAATTGATTGTCTTCATGGGGAGCTGCTGTAAAGTAAATGTTAGTTTATCCTTACATTCAGTCCCCTAATGTCTTCTGAATTATCAGTGAAGATATGGCAGAATGTTATAAATGATCTGCATAACAATAAAAAAGCAAATATTTTGTTCAGATCTAACAGATGAAACATGAGTCATATCGCCTAGAGTGGCATGAGTGGAAAATGCGATTAAAAACATAAAAGTGAAAGGGAAAGACAAAACCAAAAGAAGTTTCTAGTTTACAGCTATTAAAGTGCATGGAAATCACTAGAGTTACTGCACTTTGGAAGGTCTAGTTTGTGCCTCTGAGATTCCAAAGCCCTCAAACAGCAATAAACTCAATATTAGATATAAAGACACATGCATAGTATTTCCACCTCTAACTGAACAAGCAAGAGAATATTTTCATAATACCTGAGATAACCTGGTACTTAAATACTTCAACAACTAAATATAAAAGTTGTGCTTTTCTGTGGCTTTTTTTTTCTCCTCATTTCTACAAACAGAGAAATGAGCTAAAGCCTCCAGAATTCTGATGTCATCTGCTTTTTAGATACCAGTGAGTTCATCCTCGCATGGATCAATAGTTCTGGTTTGATACATTACAAAAGTGCAGTCCTTCAGGGGAATGTAGATGCAGGTTTGAATTTCCAAATGCACTGGAGAAACTCTCTTTAGGTATTGTCTAATTGCAGACATCATCAAGGCTAGCTGATTTTCTTCTGTCAATATTGGCATTTTACATAAAAATATACTATTTATATCTCAGTTCTTCCTTCTTCTTTCAGCAACCGAATATCCAAAAATCTCTTATTTGCCAGTTCTGCTCAGAAACAGAGAACAAAATCCTCCTGCTATCTCCTGCTGGTGAAAAGTCAATAACAACTCATTAACATCTGTCTTAGTTTAAAGCAGAATCCAGGCTGTAGGAATGCGGTCAAGTAAACCACCAGTGTGATGACCCCCAGATGACCACAGAGCCAGAGAGAAGTGCAGTACAGGGCAGTGTATACAAAGCAAGACGTTTTGCTTAGATATCTTAATAGGAGGCCAGAGCTCCTCACAGACAGCTTGAAAATTGCCTTCTGCATCACAAATATTACCTTTCTCTGAAAGGAAAATACATCAATTTTATGCAGCTGGAAAAAACAGTGAAGTAAACCCAGGAATCTAGTCACAAAATATTAGGTTTAGGTTCTCTTTTTCTACTCTCTCTCTCCTCTCCATTACTAAAGATTTTTGGTAGAGTCCATAATAGTATGTGCTTGACAAATGGTCATTAACTGCAATTAAGCAATTCTAATCCTGTAAAAATTAGCCAGGTTGTTATTGCTACTGATCTGATGACTCTGCAAAAATTAGTGTAACACTCTGCGGCTTGCTCTGAAAACATATCATTGATTAGATGTTTATTTTGCCATTTGAGTACAAAACCCCACCACAGTCAATATCCCAGTCTCACTGAGGTCAGTCCGTAGACTCATTGTCTTGTCAAGGAGAAGAAATATCAGTTAAATGCAGTCCTTTGTGCTTTGGCCCACTTAAACGTTTAAGAGTGTGGAACTGCAACTGAAGAACTGCTAGTATTTCCCTAAAGGAGAGTTAATATATGTTGTCCCTGGCCTGTATTTCTTTGACCTTTGGAAGGCACTGCTAAAGGTGCAGTTATGGAGTTCTTACGAAACGATGTCTATTTCAAATATTGTAAGGTATGCTTATGGGCAAGGAAAACACAGAAGTCTTCCAAAATTATCTCAAGTGTACTGATCTTGCAGCTACACCATGATGTGAACTGCAATTGAGTTGCAGCGGTCTCAGACACTACTGCTTGTCAGCTGAGCAGTGGTGGGTCTCCATGGGTAGGTTTTCAGTCTGCTCAAGCTCTGAGAGGAAATTTAGTTGTTGACACAGCAACAAAAGTTCAGCTGATTTGTGGATACCTTGTCTACTTGATATAACCTAACAGTACAAGCTGTTTAGCTTGGTCTACACACTGTCTGCAAAGTAAAATTGGTTTTGTTAAAGGCAGATGATTTTCTAAACCCAAATATTTTTACTCTTTTATATCCTCAACATTATATATGTGGCTATAACAAACTACAGATGCTGTCTATGGTGAGTCATTTTCTTTCATAAGATCTAATCTGCTTTTATAAGACAACATATATAGTTGCACTAAACTAACCAGGGTCATTCCCTGTTAAATATATTAATATACATGCAGGTTTCTCAAATTTTGTTTATTAAAAAAGAAAAACAACAACAGAAAAAAAAAGAATTCAGAGGTTTCCCTTCTCCATCCTATTAAGTGTCATAAGCAATATTGGAGGGAAGAGGTTGCAAAATGCCTCCCACCCTTACTGTTTCTCAGGCAAGCAGAGTAAATCAGAAATTAGTATTTGGTTACTAGAATTTTTCATCTTCCATTGAACAACTTCCATGACTTTTACTGTGGGTTTTAAAGTTCAGTTGCCCATTCATTAGGTTGCCAAACTTGTCAAAACCCTGCAGGACTATGTCAATTATGTCAAAAATGCTTACAGGTGCCACAATACGTGTCAGCACTCAACTGACTCCTGTCAGCCATTCCTGATATGACAAGAAAGCCTTCTGGGGACAAAAGGCAGCCAAGGGGAAGGATGGAATCACACTCATTTTGTTGATGCTGGCCACTTTCACATTAGTGAGGATTGTTGTAATTCTTTCTTTTACTGGAATCTGCAACATTGTTCATAAATGAACTAAGTAATTAAATTCCTCCTTCACATCCCTGCTGTTGATCATGTTCTACAAGTGTACCAGTCAGAGAACTAAATAATTGGGTACTAGCTTTGGGAAATGCAACCATAAGTCAGTGAGTTCTAGACCTTCATAGAATCAGTTTAAAAAAAAAGTTTGTATTTCCTGACTTCTAAACTGTTTATTACAGTAGCTTTCTTATTGACACCTGTAAACCCCCCCCCCCCACCACAAACAAACCCTTGTGATTAAAGTAAAATTTGATTAAAAATACTAATATATTCAGAAATTCTCCGGAAAACTTACCCCATTTTGCATCCAATAATAATCTGCAATGACTTTTTTGAATATCAGCAAATACACCATAAATTGCCATGTAGATACGAATCTACAAAATGCAAAATTTCCCTGTACTCTCATTCATGTGCTTATTAGAAATATTTTCCTCCATCTAAACCATCCATAAAGAATGCAAGGAAATAAACATTTGGAGTAGAAACACTAGATGCAAACAGAACAGTTTGTATTGGATGGTAACTCGCTCTTGTCATTCTCCTTGCCTATTTAGACTGCCCTGAACTATTACCTAACTAAACAGTTCTGTTTTCTTTCTCCATAAAACCTTTCCAATAAATGACAGAGAGGACATTACATCCCCAATCTGATGATAGCAGAAGGGGTTACAATGTCACTGGCTAAAAGCATAGCAGAAGAAAGTGGCTAGATGAAGTGTCCTAGAAATTTTAGGTTAAATACAAACCAGAAGCTGCTGTGCATTACCTTTTTTTTCCTTTTCTACAGAAGGTGGCTTATTCTTCTCCATCTCATTCAGCTCACTAGAACACCTACTAGGGATGAGGGGTCTGCTGGGCTTGATGTACAATTAATATGATACACAACAGTGAGCAGCAAAGTATATCCAGAGACTTAAGACTTAGAAAGTAATTATATAGCAGGGAGAAGAAGAGATAGGCCACACAGCAGGGAACAGTTTGCCAAAGTTTGCTTGGCATGCTGTTCCTTTGCATCTTTTATAGTAGCAATATAAAAGAGTAGTCAGGATACAATTAGCGTTTTTCCCCCATGGGTCTCAAGGAGCTTCACCAACATCATTTCCATTCCCAGATTTTATATGTTAGGAAAAGAAAGCATGTGGCTTGACTCAAGACTCACAGTGACATGATGGCCATGGTCAGGAGCATTGCATATTGCACCAAGTATCCTTCATATTGCTTTTCCTTTGGTTTTGATCTTTGGGGGTTTGTTTCTTTGTTTTCAGAAATAAGAAAGTATTACTTTTACCTCCTCTCATCAGTTGACACCTACTTTGAGGAGCAGACCAAAGGATGGTAGATTTTATACCCTGCTCTACTGGAGAAAGGGCTCTGGAATGAGAACGAGCACACAGAAGATCAGTGCTGTAGGCCTACAGCGCCCCAGCTGTATTTCTCTCCTTCTGAGACATTTGGGTAAGACTACAGAAAACAGCTTACCTATGTCCTAAATTTGCTTAAGAGGGCCAAATACTAATTTTCCATCAGGTAGACATGTAAAGGATAACAAAATTGTCCCCACAAAGTCCAGTAGCCATACACACTTCTAGTCCCCACAGGCAACTTGTTTAACATCGTACCTACATAGAGATGTGGGTGCTTTTCCCATTCACCTTAATATAAAACGTTGAATAGGAAAATGAAGGCCAGCTGGGCTCATAGAGATGACTTAGAGCTTCAGTGCATTAAGAGAAAATGGATTAGCTCTGGACATTTGCAAAAGGAAGTTTAAGAAGGGGTCTAGACTCTTCTCAACATTGGAAATACTTGTAGGAGAGGTTTTATTCAGTTACATCTGTGGTTTGAAAAACGGGTGCTGAAGCAGAAGCCTTGTGTCTGCTCAGTCCCCCAAGGATTTATCTCTCTGATCATGCAGTGGCTTATGAAGGCTGGGACAAAGCCATCCTTTCAAGTATCAAAGCTGGGCATTAACAGGAACGATAACATCTGCAACAGGGTTGCATGCACAACAACTGACAAATGCTGACAGTTCAGTGAATGACATAGAGAACAAAGAGCTAAATGATGCACCCAGCAGCTGAAGGGTGGCCATGACAGTCATTAAAAATGAAAAATTACTATTTAATATGTTGTGTCCTCACAAGGAAGTACTTGCCTTTGTCTCTGTTTAGACTTACAATTATGTAATGAAACAACTAAGAGTGGAAGCCACACAACACTGAGGAGTGGTACTCTGATAAATTTAGTCATAGCTGAGTGTGATGCATGCTCAAATACATGATTAAAAACCTGCCTGACACTGTTTCACTGAAAAGCCTTCCAGCTCATTTTCACAATGCTATTTCTGTAACAGAAAGGAACAAAGAAGGCTTCTAGGATTTCCCCAGCTGTGATCACCCACACTATATGCCTATGGGTTCCCTCTACCACCCCTGTGATTAGCTGCCAAGGCACAGGCTCTGTGCCACCATGTGTGTACCATGCACAAGGCAGTGCAATAAAATTCCACACTGAGTATGTTAGAAGATGTTGGAAGTGGTTTGGATCAAATCATGGTGTGCTGAGGCATACACTGAAGAGCAAGAGGGGCATTCCCAGTACTATATCCAAAACCAGCAGGTGACTTAAAAACCTCAGACTCACATTCAGAAGTGTGTTGGACAGCTAAACTCCTGAACTAAACTCAGGGTAACCCTCTTAGCTTGGTATCGTTCCCTCTTTTCTGCCTAAGCGGTAAATGTCTTTCTTTTTACTAGAGCATGTTACAGTCAACAGAGCACCTTTATGGCTTCCAGAAAGTGTGCAAACCAAGTCATACAGAGTTTGGACATTTTTTTACTGATACTACTTGTGTTGTTCCATGAACTTCTCTGCAAAATCAGTCAAACCCCAAGGGCCACTGCTGCCTAGATGTATCCCATCAATAAACCATATCCCTTCCAACACAGTTACTTGGGAGGAACTGAGCACTGAAGAAAGAGAGCAACAGGTAACAGTAGAGTTCAAAGGCTCATGTCAAACACAACAGTTGATAGGAAAAATCAAGTGAGCTATAGTTCAGACTACTCATAGGAATGATGGCTGGATGACTTGCCTCTGCTCTTGATATTTCAGGAATATCTTTGGGATCTAGATTTGCAATGCAAGTAGTGTGATATGAAGTTTATGTATCTGGGGAAATACAAGAAGGCAGCAGACATCTGTATGTTCCTTATTATCAAGTCTTCTGACCACTCAGAAGCAGGTCTCTGTAGCTGCTATGAAGTCATACTGATGAAAAATTTTAGATAGTTTAGGAGTAAAATTTTTAATGTATCCAAGTTTGTCAGGAAATGAACAAGAACTCTGAGAATCTAAACCAGTGAATTGAGGCACTGATAAGTACATTTTGGAGGGTATGTGGTGCCAAAGTCCTTTTATGTATCTAACCTTATTTCTTCTATAATGCTATTGATTTACCTAGACCTACCCCTGAGTAAAAGTACTACTCTGGGTAAGATTATTATAATTTGACCTTTAAAGACAATTTCAGAACATCCTAGTTAATTTAATTTTATAAGCGACATTAACACCTATCACATACTACAGATGCTCTTAGAAAATATTAAAATGAACAGTGGATGAGTAAAAAGAGGCAACAGAGCACCTAATGCACCTTAAAATGTAACTACCTCACAAAAATGTCTTCAGTCATATTAACATCCATAAAAGAAAAAAATAGTGCTCTGAAGTCCTTTTCATCTAATGCACATGCTTCCCAAAGTGTTTTGAGGGAAGGCCTGGGAGCTGGTTGTCTGAAGGTTCAACACTCAGCACCTCGGTGGCCCTCACAGACCAGAAAGACAAAGGTCTTCCAGAAACCAGTGCCTTCCTGTGCCTACCTCTCGGGCAAGGTTCAGATCTGCACAAAGGGTCAGCAGAAGCCTTACTTTCATGTTATTCTTAATAAAGCCCAAGCAAAATACAAAATATTGAGTCCTTTACAAAAGAGACTAAAGTGAAGAGCCTAACTGGATTTTACCTGTAATACAAGGTCCAGCTAATAAGACTATTTGAAGCTCATATAAAATGGCAAGGAACCAGAGCTGCATGTTATCCAAGTTTCAGCCAGTTAAGGTTTTGACAAAGTAATATCAAAACTCTAAATCTTGAAGGTTCAACAAGCAGCAATAGTACCAGTTTTAGGTAGGTCTTTTCATTTGTAGTTTCCAAGTTCATCTGGGTTCTCATCATGGTTACGTCTAACTTGTGCTGATTGCTTATCAAGTTTCAGAATGAAAAAATCGAGTTTTCCATTTTGATTCCATTTTTATTTCCATAAGATATACCATATTTCAAAAAGCTGGTAGGGATACACAGCACAGATTTATTTGAAACTACAAACAGTCTGGGGTTTCAGTTTTTGTTTTGCTTTTTTGCCTTTTTTGGGTTTTTTTCACAATAGGGATCAAATTAGGAGGAAAACCAAATGTTTTCAGGAAAAAAAAAAGAAGTCTAATCTCAATAAAAGGTTAGTGAGGGTAAATAAAAGAAAAATAAAATATTTCTTCACCTGAACTTGTCAAATGCATTTTAAGACCATGGTCTACTACAAATGGAATACAATTTTAGAAAACACTTGTCTTAGTTCTGTTCTCCAAAGCTACAGCTAGTATCAAGGGTTTTTTCACTCGCATTAAGTAATGTTGCCCTAGCAATGAATTGTTTTCCAGTATTCATCAAGTGTATCTTCATTTGATCCCTTGCCATTTTTTCAGATAATTTCTGTGAAATAAATGTGAAGACAATTCAGGGTAGCTTCATTTTATTCAGAATTTGGGTCCTTTTAAAAAGGTCATCTGAGTGCATGCAAATACATTTCCTCAGTATGCCACTGGACAGATGTGAGATCATGTTGATGTGTTGTTACATAACCGCAGATAGACTTTCACTTCTTTTCTTTTTTCCACCTCCTACTCATCATCAGCTCTGAAGGATATTAGATTATGTTCAGCCTGGATGTGTGGATATGCCACCCTGCTACATTCAGACAAGCTGTACATGGATGAAAAATGATTGGGCCCATGGCTGTTCTGTTTTTATCACATCCTTTTATAATAACTCTTACCACCATCAACCTAATATTCTGATTTGATATGATTCTATTTTCATGGTGAGTTTCTGATTTCTCTTGGTCTGCAACCAAGGTCATATCTGCTTCTCATTTTCTTTCTTGGCAGACCGCACTATATTCATAGGAGTCTGACACTCTGGCATATGTCTAGGGTTTCCCCTCACCCTAAATGGTTACCAACCTTGCAGCTCCACACGCATTTCCTGTGATTTTCTCTGCTTTGACTACAGAGTTGGTGCCGGGCAGTAGGCTTCTTTTTAAATTGAATCATTCTCATCAGATTTGCATCAGGTACCATCTACTAGCCCTTCGACTACTTTTATACAAACCAGATTTAAGATGCTACAGATTTAAGAAATGTACTTTTACTTCTTTGCCTAGAAGAAGATCTGTATGCATTTTGGGAGGTGTGAGGTAAATGCTACCTTACCTGCCCTGTCTCTTGATTCTACCCTGTCAGGGACTGATTATTTCATCCTTACAGAAGAAAACTCTGTGGGAGTTTGCGCCGGTTAAGCGCAGCAGGAAGAGACCTATAAAGACATAACGGCAGAAAAGAATATTTGTCCTTTGCGTTATCAATCCTACTGTGTGACAAATGCAGGTAGATCCTTCTGCCTCAGGGATTAGAAGAAGGCATAGGGAATGTTGACCATTTGCTCCTTTTCCCCATAGTTATCCTTTTAGTCTGTAGGTCTCTTGCCTACTGAGATTTTTACCTTCCCTCACATTCAAAGTCCCTTCTAAGTATTTGTGCACTCTTCCTTTTCACAAAATCATCTTTACCCAATTTTGGAAAAGCATACATGAAAGGAATAAGGTTGGAAAATGCAAAGCAAGAGTACTGCTCAGCAAACTGCTTTTTTCTTACCAAAATTATCTTCTCTTAAGAAAACGTATTGTTCCTTTCAGGTAGGGGTAAACGCACGCTTCTTATCAGGAGTGTAATAAATGCACTAGAGAAGCTGATAAGGAGCCTTTAAAACTTCGAAAACAGAAAATATTGTAGCAATATTAAAGAATTTTCAAAACTAGCATCATACAATTTTAGGAAAATGGAAAATACAAAAATGGGACAGAACTCACAAAATCTATTGGAAATAGTTGAAAAAAGTTGCTCAAAAAATGAAAAACTAGGAAAATATTTTTCCCAGTAACTTTTGGAAATGCTGTTTTTGACCAATCCAGAGTAAAAGAAAACTCCAGGCAAAATGGAATATCATCCAGAAGAGAATTAACCAGTTGCATTACCTACCCAAGAAAAAAAAAAAAGCAGTGAAAACCTTTGGAAACCTGACAACACTTTGAAAGTGTCTCCTAATAAGACCAAATTCTCTGATACACATGTTTCATTGAAGCTGACAGAAAAATACTCATGCTCAAACATGGAAAATTTAACCCTAAATAGCTTCGCATTAGAGACCTGTTATGAATATGAAAGCAATATTTTGGCAACAAGCTTTTTTTTTAATTGATTAAATTCTACATTTATGCAACAGAGGAGGGTCTTTAGAATACTATATGCTTTAATTAAAGGCCAAAGAGAAAGGTAATCCTTTCTGCCACTGCTGGAGGTGAAACGTCCTACCAATGCCACAATATGATTTGCATCACTATCATTACTCCTCGTAACCAAGTTCTGTGATCTTGAGATATAATTAATGTAGATGGAGTTGTATGCACATAAAACAGGAATAGCTCTTTTCAAGATGTCTTTGATCCTACTCATAATTAAACTCCACACACCCAAATATAGGATAGAATCTGCTTTCAGAAATATTTGCATAAAGGTCTCCAACTCCATTGTACATTTCCTCCACAGCTTCCAGAAGACTAATGATCTCATTTTTCACGTTTTGAAATCAATGATGTTTGCGACCAGGTTACACTGAAATTTTGGGCATTACTTCACAAAGCCATTTAGAATAGTAAAATAGGATTATGTATCCTTTTTAGGTCACTGTGGTGATTTTTCACTCATTTCAGCCTGCCACACATGTCTGTGGTAGCTCTTAATCTATTTTTTGCATACGTTTTTGACAGTTTTCTGTAATTGTTCCATTCTGACTCCTTTGCTGTCTGCTTTCACCATTCCCAATTCCTCAGCTGTGACAGCGATGACTACCAATCATGTCTGATATGTACAATATAGTGGTTGAAACATGTCTCAAGTCATTGCTACAGAAGCCTTTACAAGTATCTGGAACTTCTTTTGTTTTACTTGAGGAGCATATGTTTTTATTACATTTTGAAATTCCTTATGGTACGAATGGACAGAAGCAACTCCTTCCCCACCCTTACCCCCTACTCCCTCTTCCACCCCATACTAACAAGGAAAACAACTCCTGAGGAACTGACCAAAACCCCTATCCTGCCTCACCCTGTGACCACTTGGGGCAGGAAGGGAGAGAAATCACGAATAAAGTCAGGTCCAGAAAGAAGGAAGGCATTTTAAAATTTGGTTTTACTTCTCATTATCCTACTCTGGTTTCACTCTGTCTGTGCACGTAGTGTAATAAGTTAGATGATTATTTTCTTTTTCAGTCCATGTTGAGTCTGTTTTGCCCATGATGCTGATTGCGGCATGATCTCTCCCTGTCCTTATCTTGACTCCTGAGCCTCTCAATATATATCTTCTCCCCTATCCAGCTGAAAGTGGGAGTGATAGAGTGGCTTTGGTGGGTGCTTGGCCTCCAGCCAGGTCCAGCCACCACAGATGGGAATAATGTTGATCACACACTGATATTCTAGTTGTTGCTAGGCAATGTTTACACCAAGTCAAGGACTTTTCAGCTTCTCATACTTCCCCACTAACTGCGAAGGCTTAAACCACAACAGGTGACCTGGAGATTTAGAGAGTGAAATGGGTATGACCAGACAGGCAGCCTCTTGAGAGCTATTTTGCCTGTGTATTGGTAAGTTAGGAGAAATGCTCAATAAGTCCACCTCATATGGCCTCCCTGGAAACACAGCTCTGGAATTACAACAAAACTGATACTGATTAACATAAAGAATAAGCATGGAATTTTGGCCTGCCTGGGTTTCCTGGCATTAGTAACATCCCCCTGTAGGCAGAAAGAGTAGTTTGTAATTTTTATTCTTGCATTTGTGGATTAAATGTAGTCTTTCAGAGACATCCTACAACTGTATCTGCATATCAGTTCTATCTAGCACTGAACCTCAATCTGGGCTTTCATGGATTAAAATACCATGGCAGCCTTTTTCTAGAACTCTATTTGAGAAGAATGTCCCTCAGTTGTGGTACAATTTTATTTCTTTTTTTTTTCCTATAGGCATTTCAATTAACTTTTATTGTAGATATTACCAAAGATACCATATAAAAAGCCTACAGCTGTTACATCAGCCTTATTCCTGGAGTGCGATGTGTCGGGACAATCTCTACATTATCAGATACAAGACCTTTGTTTACAGGATTACAGAACAGTAGAGGTTGGAAGGGACCTCTGGAGATCATCTAGTTCAGCCCACCTCCTAGCACAGGATCACCTAGAGCAGGTTGCAAATGATTATGTCCAGGCGGGTTTTGAATATCTTGAGAGAAGGATACACCACAACCTCTCTGGGCAGCCTGTGCCGGTGCTCTGGCACCTTCACAGTACTGAATGAAGCTTGTCCTTATACTGAGATGGAACTTTGTTCTAGTTTGTGCCCACTGCCCCTTGTCCTGTCACTGGGCACCACTGAGAAGAGTCTGGCCCCATCCTCTAGATGTCCATCCTTCAGATATTGATAAGCATTGATAAGATCCCCTCTCAGTCTTCTCCGAACTAAACCAACCCAGGTCTCTCAGCCTTTCCTCATACAAGTGATGATCAAGTCACCTAATCATCTTTGTAACCTTCCACTTGACTCTCTCAAATAGTTCCCTGTCTTTCTTGAAGTGGGGAGCCCAGAAATGGACACAATACTCCAGATGTGTTCTCACCATGGTAGAGTAGAGGAGGCGCATAACTGTCCCTTGATGTGCTATTGATGCTGTTCTTAATGCATCGCAGGATACCATTGGCCTTCTTAAAAACAGGGGCACACTGTTGGCTCATGGGGAGCTTACTGTCCACCAGGACTCCCAGGCCCTTCACCATTACGCTGCTTCCCAGCAGTTCAACCCCTAATCCATACTGACGCTTGGGGTTATTCCTCCTTAGGTGCAGGACTCTACATTTTCCCTTAATGAATTTCATTTGGTTCCTCTTCACCCAACTCTCTAGTCTGTGCAGACCTTGCTTATTGGCAGCACAGCCTATTGGTCTATCAGTCACTCCTCCCAGTATGATATTTGCTGCATCACCAGCAAATTTGCCGAGGGTACACTCTGTCCCTGTATCCAGGTCAGTGAAGAATATGTTGCCCTAGACCGGACGCAGTACTGACCCTTGGGGCACATCACTAGCTCTAGGCCTCAAGCTAGACGCTGCGCTGCTTATCACAACCCTTTGAGAGTTCTCATCCCACTCAACCCATGCTTCCTAAACTTCCTTATGAGCAGACCCTCACCCAACCCATGCTTCCTAGGCTTGCCTATGAGGGTGTTACAATAGTATCAGAAGCCTTGCTGAAGTCAAGGTAGACAACATCCATTGCTTTGTTCATTATCTTAGTGCTTCGTATTTGCAAAGTGCATAGACTTCTCTGTGCCAGACTAAACGGTCCTTGTTTGATAACTTGAGTAAGCATAAAACCACCAGAATCACACCAGCACTTGACAGATGCATGGGACAAACTGCTGGGTCCCACACAGTGCATTTATCCTGCTTGTTGACAGGAAGCTTCCCTTTGCAAATGTAAAAGGACTGATCACTGCTCTTGTAGAGGGGGGAATGATACCTTATTGTGCCACATCCTTTTATCATTTCTGGCACTGATATCTGTAGCAAGAAATCCCACTGAGACAAGAACAGTTACACTAGAGCCAGTTGTTGCTGTTACTTAATTAGATTCTCATTCTGCCTGTTAAATTCCAGTAATGCTTCCTGTTTGTTTTCATTAAATTAGATATTTTCTTCTGTACAGTATCCACTATATTATGTTGAAATGGAACGTTAATGTTCCCACAGAGGAGGACCAGAACACATTATCTGCTCTAAAGTAGTGCAGTAGAATGGCAGCAACACTGATGAAAGAGACTGGTCCCTGCCTTTCCGACATGCCTATAGCCCTACAAAAAACCCACAGTGATGTCCCATGTGTAACAGCTGCAGCCCTCAACACCACTTGCACTCCAGAACAGACTGAGATCAATCAGCCACCAATTCATTCCTCTCTCATCATACAGCCTGGCCTTAAACGGCAGTTGAGAATAATACCATTTCTGCAGCTTTCTCTTGGCAAAACGGTTTTATTCTGTCTTTGATGCAACTTTTAGGGTTTGGCCTGTTTGACCATTGTAACAGAGCTTTAGGAACTCCTATCGCATGGTAGATGTTGAATAACGAATTGTCTGAAAAAACCAAAGGACAGAATCCATATTTAAAACCTACAGCAAATTAGATTAAGAGAGTAACATGCAAATAAGGTCACGTAGGTTTCTAATGGTATCATAAACCAGCCCCTGTTTTATTCAAACAATTACATTTTCTGGACAGTGCAATTAATGTAGGTTATTTCAAGCTGTGTGGCTTTAATTGTAAACAAACAAAAAAATAACGACAGCCAACAACTACTAATTAAGGATGGATATTAAACCTGCATGAAAGAAAGAGAAAGTGAGAGAAAGCCCTTTGATTTCTTAGGATTATCCATCTTTAAAGTACCTTATGTTCAAAGTCAACAGAATATTTCTCTCTTGAAAGCCTGGAAGAGTTACTGGATATTTTGGCCCTATTTTTCCCCATGATTAATGTCATACGCTGAGTCTAAGTCAATTATAATAGTGAGAGTAAAGTTGTTAGGAGTGGTGGAGTTATGAACCAAAAACTTTCAAAAATATCAGCATCCAGGAGGGATGCTCAGACAGGCCAATTTTATAATGACAGTTTTGTGACTAAGACCAGCCCTGAAAAACCTCTCTGTGAGAAAATGATTAGGGACAACCTGCAGGTATCTTTTAGTTCTGTAAAATTTACTGCGAGTTTTGGATAAATAAGGGTTAAAGATTATGCCAGAAATTTCTAATCTCAGTAAGAGAAATGCAACAGAATTCCTAACAGCTTTAAACCAAAGAGTGAGCTTACATCAGTGTGTAATTGTTTGCATAACAACAAATGGCTTACCCTGTAGTCAGGGACTGAAAAGAATCTAGAATTTGGTTTTACATAATGCTTGTGGAATCCAAGTAGTCTCAAATTCTTTTTCAGATTGAAGATCATGATACCTGCTAAGAGACACGTTTTCAAATACATCTTCTAACCCACACTTTTAAACCCAAACATTTCTTAAAGCCATTATCAGTTTTGACTGCATAAAAAAAAACAACATAAAAGTAATCAAAGTGAGAAGAATTATATTTATTTATAGCAATGGGTACACTGGTTTTAAGCATTCCCCCTTTTGAAGTACATACCACTTCTGGTCCATGGGTTCACAATATTTTTTTTAATTATCAAATAACACATTGCTGTCTGCAGTCTATTGCTACAATCAGTTTTAGTTAATTCCTAGCTTAGCTCTGTTTTCCTGCGTTTCTGCCGCTCTTTCCTCCCTGGCTTCTTCCAAGTAGGTGACAGATGGATTTTCACCAAAGCAAGACAAGAAGCAGCCATCAGAGACAGCTTGTCAAAAGCAAACAGCAAGAAACTTTGCTGCTGTAGGACTGAGAGATGCTCAGTTACTGTGACAGAGGAGCCTTCTTGGATCATATGATAGAGCGCTGAGGATGAATCCTGACTATCTACAGCCAGATACTTTGCACTGTTATTACAAAAAGTCCACAGTGAGTGCAAATATGATGCAAAGTGCCACCAGCTCTGGATATCTCTGTCAAAGCAAGGGTTGGGATGGACATGGCCACCTTAGAAATACTGCTTAGCACTGTGACCAACTGCTCTGCATAGGTGTGCACCACACACCTGTAATGAAGTAACACAGGGGAAGCTGCAGTAGCCCTTGCATATGCCAAGTTCCTTTTCACAGGCTCTCAGATGGATGGTATCTTTTGCTTTCCTGAGCAACAGTCCTGGCTAGGTTACAAGAAGTAATAATGAAAGGGTTTGCTTTACTTCATGATTTTATGCTGGAATTGTATCATCCTGGCCAGTATTTCTTCCCCAGATGTCACTAGTTTAATTTTATTAAGAGAACAGCGCCTATTCCACTGAAATCTGCTGAGATAAAGCAATTATGTAATGCACAAGTTCTGCAAAACTGATCCATATATTGCCGATCCATAATTTGTGCTCTACATGTCTGAATTGGTTTTAGCACTCTGAAAGCTAGCTTATTTTATTTAGCTTCTGGTTAACACATTTAACAGAGATAACTGGAAGCCAGAAGTGCACGCGTTTCAACTTCTTTCAAGTTTCATGAACATAAAAATAGGAAGATGTCCCAAAGAGGTGCATAGATCACTTTTATGGCACAACGGTGCTGTTTTCAAAGCAAATTGGGTGTCTAGTAAAACGTTCAAGTGATGACACAGAATTAGACTGCTGTAAATGCTTCACAAATCTAGTGGGTCACAAGGAGTAAAGCTGTCCACTCTTTTTTTTTTTTTTTTTTTTCTTTTACTTTGCCCAGCTGAACACAGGCTGCTCATATTGATGTTTTTACCCTGTGAAGTTCTTGTTTCCAGGCATTTCACCTGTGAGCCAAATCCAGGCAGGGAGGGATGAGGTCCAGAGGAGACAAAGTTGTGAGAGCCTCTCCCTTCCTAAAGGAGCTGATGAAGTGCACAAGTACTTTGCATTGGGAAAGGGTGCTGTAAATTGGGTTTCGGTGCGCAGAAGTCTGATGGCCTAAAGCCTACTAAGGCAACAGTCTGCTGATGGCTGGACAGAGGGGTACATTTAGGCAACTAGAAATAAGCACAAGCTAAAAACCGTGTCAGAATAACCGACTGAGACAAAACAGCTGCAGGAATAGAGCTTCTGGGTGATATTTCAAAGCAAAGCACCAGTTTTGATCAGTCTCGGATGTCATATAGGAGTCATATAGAGGAAGTACTGGGAGCTCTGCGGACTCCAAAATTCTGCTGATGGTTTGAAAATCTGCTACTCCTGCAAACAAACTACCCAAGTTGAAGACATGCTGTGAGTACCATCTCAGATGAAACTAACAGTGCTTTACACTTCAGTTTAAGAAAGATCTCAATAGATGTTATTAACAGAGTACTAAAATAATGAAGGTGAAAAACTTAGGGAGAATTCACAATCACTATTGATGTTCCTAGATTCTGTTTCATAAATTCATCTGAATGATTCCTGAAATTCTAGTCAAAGATTTATAGATTTCCATAGCTATCCTGAACACACTCCTATAGCACTGATGAGCAAAGAGATATTTGGACTGAATTTTTCATAAATATTGCATGAAATTTCAGATCTTTACATTTCACCAATAGAGGAAAGCACCTTTTAAAGCAATATATTGTTCATGCACCACAACTGCATTTAATAGTTTTCCGCTGTATTGCTTTTGGTTCATTAACATTCATACTGTTGTCTGCCACCTCATTTGTTTCAGTGTTTGCTTTGAATTTGCCTTGCTGAAATAGTTTCACACTGTGCTTGCTCTGGCTCATCTGCTGTTTCTATCTGACTAATGTTTTCACCGTATGTATATATTTAATATTTTTATGTAGATTCTGTGCTGACTTATGCACATCCACATCCACAGTTGCCTTTTGGGGCAAAATCAGACATTCCAAACTCAGCCTTGCGAGTGGTCTTTCCTAAGAATAATGGAGTCAAGTATTCTTTTGTCACATACATAGTTCTAAACCTTCTGCGCAAGGCTTGACCCAAAAGCTAAAATAAAATTGATCCTTCATCTCAGTGCCTGTCAGAGGAGTCCTGGAGATCCAGTCCCTTGAGATACAAAGGTCTGATTTGCAAGTTGGGAGGATTTTTTGAGGCTTACACGAAGTGGAGGACTTGATCTTGTTTAGCCCGTATGGAATGAAGTTATCAGGCTGCACAATTTCAATCAGGAGGTGCTATTTTGCCAACTCCAACAATGCCATAGACAGTAATTTATGCTGTGTACACACGGAATACATGATACTTTCTCTAGCAAAGGACTTTTATTTTGTACACTTTAGGGGTATCAGGATATTCTTATAGCCTGCAGCTACATTCTTTCTTGCTCTTCATGGATCAAAGTGTCTTAAGAAAGGAAGAGATAATGCTCTCCTAACTTATATAAACATCTAGATCCTGGCATTCATTTACAGCTGCTTTGTGTTTCTTCACAGGGAAGAAGTGGAACAGGGAAAGTCTTAAGACATGAGCATTCCCCATGCACACGGAAATCCCTCAGTAGTACTGACACAGCACATTGGCTTCTTCGTCACCCTTTGACTAGGTATTTGTACAGTCAATGCACAGAGATGTATCGATGCTAAAAAAGTGCATCAGTTTCTACCCCTTTAGCTCAGACTCTTAAATAACATGCAAACCAAAGAAGCAATTTAGAATTGAAATTTCAAGTCATCATGATAAATTTTTTTTATATCAACTGTGGAAGCAAGAACCACACCTTTCAGATATTCAGCCTTGGTAAATTCAGTGTATTTAAAATTTAAAACGCATTCTTCCCATCTACATCCCACTGTTCTAAACCAGTATTGGATGAAGGTCTAACCATAGTTAATATCAGTAACAAAATTGGTCAAATGTTAGTTTAGGGGATGAACTAAGGCTAAGACTCTTTTTGTAAATCCAGTGGTTTCAAATAAACTGAACTAAGTCCTACAATACTTTGAGAACAATAATGTCAGGATATGAGATACTTATTTCTGAGAATATGTGGAGGGTGGGTGAGGCACCAGAAGGCGGAAGCAAGGTAAACATGGTGGACATCTCTACATAAGAGAAAAGTGAAGATTAGGGAAAAGGAACAAGGAAAGTGTAGCCTAGTCAGAGAAAGTGCAATTACTGAAAATACATGAGAACAAATAATCAACTTGTAGACTGCTGCGATGGGTTGACCTTGGCCATCAGCCAAATACCCACCCAGCCATTCTCTCAATCCCTCTTTTCAACAAGGCAGCAGAGAAACTAAGGCAGTGAATCCAGGAGTCAAGATAAAGACAAGGAGATCACTTATGAGTTACCATCATGGGTAAAACTGACACAACTTGGGAAAAAATACTTTTTTATCAATTAAAATAGACTTGAACATTGAGAAACAAAGACAAAATTAACACAACACTTTCCCTCAACTCCACCTTTTTTCCCATGCCTACCCTCTCCCCTTCAGTCTTGACCAGGGTCTGTCCCGGGGCCGCAGGGGCAGCTCTGCGGGGGCGCCGGGAGCCCCTCCGCCCCTCCTCTCCCCGCGGGGCTCGCAGGGCTGTTTCTCCCCGCGTTTCCCTCAGCCCCGGCTGCCGGGCAGCGCTTTGCCCTTTCTTACCCAGGCTTCCCCCGAGGCGCCCGCCCGGGGCTCAGCTGGGCCCTGCCGTGCTGGGGCCACGGAGCTGGCTGTGTCCGGCACCTCCTCAGCGGGGCTGGCCCAGCAGACCACTGCCACCACCTGGGCACCTGCACCCAGCACAAAGACATGATCCTGAAACTGCTGAAAGATAACAAGGGAACAGGTGATAGCTGACACGGACTTCTCACAAACACATGTCAAACAATTCTCATTTTTTTATAGAATAGGTAATTAGGTTTGTAAGTAGAGGAGAAGCATTAAGTGTTGTATCTTGATGTCATGTAGGCTTTTCAGTAGTCTCATGCGGCATCCCCAGAGTCAAACTGGGAAAATAAGGGAGACGGAACCACAGAATGCATTAGATTGGAAGGCACCTTTAAAGGTCACCTAGTCCAACGCCCTGCAGTAAGCAGGGACACCTTTAACTAGACCAGGTTGCTCAGAGCCTCGTCAAGCCTGACCTTGAATGTATCCAGGGACGGGGCCTCCAACATCTCCCAGGATGGCCTGTTCCTTGTCTCACCACACTCAAAGACCTTCGTCCTAGTGCCTAATCTAAACCGACCCTGCTCTAGTTTAAAACCACTGCCCGCCACCCTAACCCTACCTGTCCTTACAAACAGTCCCTCCCCACACCTTTCCTGAAGATCCCCTTCAGGTACTGGAAGGCTGCTATAAGATCTCCCCTGAGCCTTCTCTTCTTCAGGCTGAACAGGTGTAAGAGAATCTTAATTGCTAGGAAATTGTCAAAATGCAAGGATGCATTAGGCAGGGTACAGAAGGGGTCTGCCCTTGTTCTGGTTCTATGAAACATTTTTATTAACGGTCAGGATGAGGCAACGGAGAGCATCCCTGTTTCACTTACAGACAAGAAGAAGCTATCAGGAACAGTGAGTGTAGAAAAGACTGGGATTATAATTCTAAATGATTCTGCCAAACCAGATAAATAGTCTGAAAAAAACCAACCAACTGAACTTAAATGGGGGAACCACCAGAGAAATACAAGGTTGGTAAGAGGTAGCTGTGAAATGTTCCTTCTGATAAGAACTCAGGGGCTGTAGGGGGTCAGCACACAGTTCTTGCAAAACAAGAACTTTTCTTGCAACCAAAGTAGGGATTGGGATTGTTTTCTAGTATGAGATATTTAGCTAACCCAGTAGTCTTTTCATTTAGTTCAGCCAGTAAACTGTGTCCAGTTTGGTGATGACACATGAAGAATAAGTTAGATGCAAAGCCAGCCAGAAGACTGAAACAGTAATGATCTGCAAAACCTTACCCCAAAAAGGCTGAAAGAATTGGCACTGTTAGGCTAAAGAAAACACCCCAAAAATGGAGTCCGACAGAGGAAGGGGAGACATCAGAACAGATTTCAAATGTGCAAAAGCTGAAATCAAAGGATCAATTGCTTTTCGTGTTTATTGCTGGCATAAGAACTATGGAGCTTGAACAGCAACAGAGAAGATGTTGGTGAACCATTAGGAGAACCAGTAGGACAAAGAAAGCCCTGGAACAGTGTGCCCAGGAAAGCTGAGAAACGTCCACCTCTGGAGGGTTTTAAAAGCAACTTACAGAATCACCTACTATGAAAAACATGCCTGATTTCCTATGACCTTCTGAGTCCTACCATTTTTTTTTATTCTCTTATTAACATCAAGTGTTACTAATACAAATCTCTGCTTTTTCTTCTTCCCACAGACAAGAGGAGACATGCGGGGTTCTTTTCTATCACTGAATATGTAGCTCCATTTATCCAATATTCACACTACCAACCTGTGAAATAAGGTAAGATTAAAGAAGTGCTTTCTGAGCTGAGACAGAAGGATGGTGTATTAAAGACTGTCAAGTACGGATAAAGTAGAAAACAAAACAGTAGAAAGCACAACAGCATAGGAGACTCCTGATCCTACCTTTTGGTCTAGTTTCAAAACCATAACTTTTCCTTCAGCTAGATTTTAGTAAGGCTGTGATTCACCTATGCATATAAAATAAGACACCAATTGCTGTAATTAAATCCTGTCACAGTATGAGAGGAAACAAACAGATGATATTGATAGCAGTTTACTTAATCTAGGCCAGTTTTCCACTGAGTTGGAAGAAGGCAGCAAATCCTGACAAAATTCTCCTCTTGAACCCTTAGGGTAAGGAGGACTTTCCTTTGCATAGCACAAGAAATACGAAGGGACATGAAGAATAATTAATTGGAATCTCTAATTAAACAGCAGAGCCTAAGAGATAACTTCGTGTCATCCGGAAATATTCTCAGGAAGTGACATTGTCTCAAATGAAAGTCCAGATGTCGATTAATTGCAATTCAGGCAACCTTGAAACTAAACAGAAAGTGACGTGAAGGTGTGAAGTTTCTGCAAAATGTCCCTGTAGGATTAAAAGGGTAAAGCATTTTGAATGAAGATAAGTAGGACAAGAAGTTTGCCACATCACATGTTTTCCCATTTAGGAACTGACAGGACAAACCACAAGCAGTTGCCTTGAGCACTACTTTATATTCAGGGTGTGAAGTTAAGTAAGGAAAAGGAAGCGCAAAGAGAGGCATGGCTTAATGTTGCAAATTATCAGGACTATCTGAAGTGAGTCAATTTATCAGATAGGAAACTAGGAATAGAGGGCTGAGTATCAAGCCATATTTTATCTTCTTTTTTTTTTTAATAGAATATTAAGGTAAAAGCTTTAACATTTCTTTTATGTCCAGTATAGACTAAAGATTACAGATATCTGCTACTTTCTGTAAAAGCTCATGCTCGGAAACAGCATGTTTGAGCAAAAGAATTGCCATGTTTAATTATATCATTGTTTCACCTAATTTGGTACCTTTCCTTCAAGGCTTAAAAGTACTTCAAAACATGTCACAGCAAAGTATGAGAAGCACCATATAAGATTACTTTGCCCTTAGGGAACATGTCTTGCCAACCCCTGCTATTTAGTAGCTAGTTTATGTCCTGAATCACGAGGGTTTTATATTCCACATAAATTTTCTATCCAGCCTAATATAACTGTTCTCCTTATTCACAGAAATGTTTATTTCTGATACTGTATCTTGTGGTAATGACTTAAGTATGCCAGTTAGTCATTGTACTAAAGGGAAATTCATTTTATTGGTTTAAAATTTGTTTCTTTCCAAATTCATTGAATCTCCTTTTGTTCCTCTGTGATACTGTGACACAGCATGTGTTAAAATTAGTCATTATTTTATGTATCACTATCAGTGTTCTCTCTCATTACTAGACTTTTCAATGTCATTTCACAAGATTATTTTGTATGCTTCCCATGTGAAAACAAAGCATTCTGGATTCCAGTTTTTGGAAGACACACTTTTTGCTTGTACCCATATTTTACCACATACGAACATTTGTTTTCAAAACAACAGAGCCTGTGTTCTCCAAGCAAATTGGTGTGCTTGGCTCTCTTGTAGTTAAAATAAGTAAATATTTGCATGCGTTATTTTTTTTCTCTACCTAAAATTTGGAAACAAGCTTAAAGATCAAGTTGTAAACATTGATATGTCATTCAGTTAAATTGCCCTTAAAAAGGCACTGTTTTAATGACAAAAATTTCATTAGATAGTTTCCATAGTTTGTCTATTAAATATAGTGCATTATATGGAGCTAGAGGGTGAAGGTGGATATATGTATGTTTGGTTCACCCAAGTGTTTCAACCATTGGTGGCATTCATGAGAGACCAACAGCGCAACAGAAGTTACAAGAATGGATGAAACCTGTTCAGAAAGAAACACAGAAAGAGAAATGAAGTCAAACAGGAGCTGTTTGTAATGAGTTTTGTAAAACCAAGAGCCGTCTGGTAAAGAGCTGTCTTCAGAAAAAAAAAAAATTACTAGAAAAGTAATAAAGATAACCAAGACAAGGGAATCCTGTGAGAACAACTGTGGTGGAGGAATATTGTCATAAAGTCTAAATGATGGCAGCAGGATCAAAAGCCACAGGGAAAACATGTAAAAAACCCCTTGCAAGTTCTTACATACCTGAAGGTTCCCCAGAGGTAGTCATTAACCCTAGGACTTTTTGCACGCATGATGTAAATTTTGATACCTCAATGGGTAAACAGGAGACAGATCACCATGTTATGGGATTTTCCTAGTCACCATGCCCCAAGCCACACCAATAGGAGCAGAGATGGCTTGACACTCCAGTGCTGACTAGGAGCCTTCTGCTTTTAGGAGAGGCAGTTAAGGTAAAGGTCAAGTATTGCATTTTGTTGGCAGCCTAGTGAATAAATACATTGGATGTGCCTCATTTTGTGGTGTTTGCAGTACCAAATATGTAAAATGTGCAGGGATGGATGACTCCTAGATTAACTTATTCTCGAATGGTTTTCATCCTCCTGTTGCTTTCAGTGTATAGTAGCAAAATAGCCCTTACAGCAATCTGAACAATTACTACTTAAATATATAGTAAATAGTCACTTTGCCCTGACCTTCACTGTAAAATCTGTCTGATATAGGAAACTTTTGTGATTGTCCAGCTGGTTGACATCATCCCCCTTGCATGCTGATGCTACAGTAGGTCAAACTACTGCCTTCAAATGATACACAGACGTTTCTAGTATTGTTACTTCAGACAAAATTGTATCACAAAGACCTGATTCTAGTTTGCACCATGCCCTTCGACCGTGCTCTGAGGAGACCTAGACTGGACCTTAATTTTATTCACATCAACTACACCATCTTGTTACAAATTTTGATTAATGTCAATAGGCCATAATGTCAATAGAAATCAAGCCCAGCAATACAAGCTCTACATTTTGCTTAGTCCATGATTTCAAATTCAAAAAAAAGAATCCAATGTTCTCTTTAAAAACTGAACCAAAACGAAATCATTTAAAGGAGTGAAGCAGCTTTACAGGCAAAGGCAATTGAATATGTGGAAATCAAGTTTACTTGATCAAATGGCAAGCAGAACAAAATCAAATTATGCACTCTACTAAAACATTCTTTTAATAACAACAGAACAAATCCAAGCCTTCCAAGTTTCCCATGGGTTTTATTAAAGTAACATATGCAGCAGCTAGCTTCCCAGATCCAGGAAGGAGCTAACAAATCTCCTCCCCTACCTTACTTTTCAGTTTTGATGAATTGTTAATTGAAATGAGAGAAGTGTCTAAAAGGGGATTGGAATTATCAAGATTTTTGTTATTTGATTATGGCCACTTTCACCTCTGTCTGACCAGATTATTTCCTGTGAAGGTCAAGGAGGCTGAGGCACCAGTTCACCATGTTTGGCATAAGACTCAGCACATGATTATGTTCTACAGCTTCATTAATATGCAGTTGCTAAAATTCAATCCTAAATTGAAGCTGGAGGGTCTTAGTTCTTTCACAAGTGATATAAAATAGATCGTGTGTCTCACTCTGTATTGTGCTGCACACAGCCCCACAAACTGAAAATGACCATCAAAATGGATAAGCCATGGCACTGTTATCATATTGGGCAATGATTAGATTACCCGGAACAGTTTGCTAGACCTTTAACACCAACTTACAGCTCAGCACTGACAGAAGAGGAGATTATATCAGACGTTCAAAAATACATAAACAAAAAGAAGTGTGGATTGAAAATGACACCTCTTTCAGACTCCAGAAAAAAATTAGTCCCTACCACTTCAGTTAAATTTAGAGGGAGGTTATGAGCTGAGAACTGATTAGATAATCTAGTTCCTGTTGATTTCTGTCAGTTACAATTTACATTTATAGAATACCTTCAAACTATGTAATCTTACTCTCTGACTCACATAAACACTTAAGAAATCAGTGAGGTCTGGTCTTAACGTCTTATGTAGCATTTTATATATGAAAAAAATAAAAAAAGTAAGCACAACACTATCTATTTTGAGAAACGGACTTGATGTGACAATAAAATATATAGTTCTCATTAGAATAAACCGCACCCTAGGTAACTCAGAGCTAAAAGGGACTTGAATAGCATGCTTTGGTGATATAGCAGTCTCTCTACTGTTAAAAACATATGGGTTTTAAACACTTTAAATTTTAATACATCAGGCACCAAGTTTTAAATTAGGAATGAACAAGTTATTTTGCGTAATTCAAGAAAGACCATCTATCTTGCTAAGTTTTCAAATTTTTCACAGGTCTCATTTTGTCGTGCTTAAGACCTATTACACATTATCACTTCATCTATCATATATTATTACAGAGAAAGTTGCACAGGACTTCTAAAGGATAAAGACTCTGTGCTGCCCACAGTGTATGAAAACTACTCCAGAAGCAGAGAACACCTCATGGAAATCAGAGAAAAGGACAAAGATGAAATAGAAACAGAGGAGAGAAGAAGAAATGAGAACAAAGGGGGCTTTGGTCCAATTCTCCTTAATGAGATTAATCCATATGTTTGTTTCTGATTTGCATTTTTCATGATTTCTATTGTTAATACATGGGGGGGGAGGTTGGGGTTTTTTTGCTGGTTTTTTTAATTGCTACATAATCCCTTTATTACTTCTTTTGCTGTTGCACTGCAGAAACATCACCGTGCTATTTCATCACTAAAGCGAACAGACTGTCCCAAGGTTATATGACTGGCTGAACACTGCTGAATACCAGAAGTTGCAGGCTGCTCCAGTGTCTTTTTTTATGCAGCAAGCCATTGGTGTCAGAATATCTTGACTGGACATGGCCACTGAGAATCAACGTTTTCCTGACCTCAGGCTGCACTTTTATTGTGTTTAGAGGGGAAGGGGGAGTCAGGGGGAAGAAGAGGTTTGTCTCAGGAGCTTTTAGTTTCTTCAAGTAAAGTTCAAAATTGAGATCAACTCGATAAGGAGAACAAGTGCTACTTTATGTACTTATCTGATTGCTGCAAGCTGAAAACACACACAAAACTGTATTCACATTATTCTGGGCTCTAGGAAGCTATGACCCCTATACTTTATAAGAAAAACAGATACGAGGCTTCTTCTCTGGACCATAAGAATATATTTTTGCAAATGACCATTTGGGGGGTGGGGAGGGGTGTCATACGTATTTCTACTTAACTGGGAACAATTTCAATGTCAATGTTAGCTTGTTTAGCAAGAGTCAGGTTCCTGCACAAAGCAGTCTTCTGTGCAATTGATATTACTACAACCTCACTGTTCCCTGAGGAACACAGTTCGAGGAAGCAGCTTGAAGGAAATAAAAAGGTAAAAGGTGATTATTTCTCTGGCACAGCTGAGATAAGTTGGCATAAGGAATGCAATAATAAAAAAGGAAAAAAAGTAACTTTAGCAAAAAGTGATCCAGACTTTCAAAAGAGCGTGCAAGTTATTGATGTGATCAGAACAATAACTGCTAATGGATGAAGATGTTTCAGAGTTCTTATGCACCTGCTTATTCTTCTGTTAATTAAAATCTGTGATTGCCAGAATAATTTTTGCATTGCATATATATGCAGCTTCAGATGCGACACATTTTGCAAAGAAAAAATGCAAACCAAAAACTGGTCCAGTAAATTCATAGAAACCTAACTTATTTTAGAATTTGTAGGTGAGCAGGGCACCTAAAAGATTGCCCCAAATTGGGATCAAAGTTTCTGAGCTTTATCCAAGTGAATAATATGTAAGGGCAATCAACATAGCCTTAGGATTGCATGCTGACTCTGGTTCTGGACTGAATAGAAGTTGGGTAGAATAAACTAAAATCTGTACCAGTTCAGGCTTTGGCCTCTCCACTGGCACCTCCACCAAAAGGAACCATTAATGCGAGAGCAGACAAGGAGCAGAATCCCACGTGAAAGGAAAACTAGTTCAGAGTTTGGTCCAAAAAACACCACAAAGACTTTCAGTTGAATTCTGAGGATTCTGCAGACAGATTGTCTTGGGAGTAGCAGCTACAGGATTTGTTTTGAAAAAGATGTTCATATACTGTGAGGTATCTGCATGACCTGGAGGGAAACTTGGAAGTGAGCAAATGTAGCTAATAGCAGTATTTTGAAGCATGTGAGCAGTGTACACAAAACCAGGTCTGGGGGATGAAGGAAACTCCTTAGACACAAGCAAAATCCAAAGACTTTCTGACCAGATTATGCCTATTTGTAAACGCAACCAGTCAAGTCCACCAACAACGGCAGTCAGTGGTATCTAATAGCTGTAAGATTTTTCTTTGTAATATTAATAATAGATCATCACCATATCCAATTTGCTGGCAAAAGCTGAAACTTCAATGTATTGTAGACAACAATTTTTTTACATGACTTTACTGGAAGGGACCTCTTAGATTTATTAGACCCCTTAGATTCAGGCCCTGCTCCTGAATGCAGCTTTGTCAACTAATCCCTTTCATAAACTGAAGATTAAAGTGCTTTGCATACATTCACTAATTAAGCCCCACAGTTACAGCTGTCAGATAATATCACTGAATAATTTATTTGACAAATTTCACTTTTTATGATAAATTATTCAATGTTCTTAATTCTTATTATTTTCTCCACAATTTATACAGCTGGGCAAGCAATTTGTGAAGCACAGTCATTCAACAGCCTACTAGATATGTTCTGAACACATTAAAAAACCCAAGTAACATACAAGTGCAGTTAACATCTTCGTAGTCCCTTATTTTTCCAGCTTTAGTCACTGGTGGAGGCTACCTTATATTTCAGTAGTGGAAAACCTGTTAAGATTTGTAGACAACTCTGACATGGGCAAAAGTCAAAGCTTTGAATCACAAGGACAAGATCGGGGCTGCGAGGAGTGACTGAGATGACACACAAAGTTTGATTTCTAAAACTTCACAACAAGAAAAGCAGAATTCACATATACTGAAATCCATCTCCTGCATTTCAGCCGTACCTCTGATCCTGCAGCAAATCAACATAAATAAACAAAATTACAACAAAGCACTTCTATACAAAGCTCTGCAATAATATTCAGGACACAACTACTGAATCTTCAAATCCAAACAAATTATTTCCTTCCAATCTAACGAAATTAAGAAGCCATGGAAAAATCCTCCCATAGAAAGTATGCATTGTGCTTTGAAACTTGCTACATTTGGATCTCCAGAGGGAAGAGAGAGGAAGATGTAGGAACTGTATTGAAATATACAAAACCATGTATTTGGTCTTGCACATCTTGAAAATGTGTAAGAACATGTATTAGGTCATCTTTTACAGGGAACAGAGGAGTGAATCATTTCATATAATACCACCATTGTAGCACTTTCATCAGCTGATTTCAAAGCATTTATAGGAGTTAATAAAAGCAAAGATAAGAGAATGTTTATGTGGCATGAACCACCTGTCTCAAGCAAATTTCAAGAACTTCAGCAATGTTATTTGGTATTCTGGGACCTGAGGGAATCCCAGAGTTCAAAAATCTGAACCCTAATGAAGCATTTCAAAAAATGGAGATAATTAATGAATTAATTAAACCTCAGACTATGTTTTATTTCATCTTCAAACTATACAAGGGCAGAAAACATGTCCTACCCTTGTGTCCTAGTATCTTGACAGTCATAGCCAACTTCATCCTGTCTGATTTTGCAACATGTTTTCAAGGAAGACTTTCTTTGCAGCCTAACACAGTTGAGGAAGGATACAAAAAGTCTCTTTTAAAAGCTGTGGTTGCAAAGATAGCACAGGAAAAGCTAAATATTGGCTGTGTCATATGTCCCCTATATGTCCAGCCAAAAAGGCAGAACAGTATACAGGTCTTTCCTCATGAAGCAACAGTGTGTCTCCTCACACAAGCCTTACCTGCCCTAGGATATGTCTGTTGGATGTCAGGCAGTGTGGACGTGCTGCCATCATCACAAAGAGGATATCTCTTCAGACCAAACTCCATCCAACTCAGACTTTGTCCCATCTCACCCACATGGTGGAAGAGTAAGAGGTACACAGGAAGCGCTCCTCCTACTAATCCATGATCGTGGTACTCGTAGCCATGGCAAGGAAGACATTAGCTAATTGAATTTGTCACAGCTGGATGAGAAAACAAAATGCACAGATACAAGTGGTTCTTGTAAAGAGCACTGCATGATATATGTCAGTCTGAGAAAGCAAGGTATGGATTAATTGCCAGGGACTGACTAAACATTTCAGAGATGAAGTCCAAGATTTACGGTGCATCCTTTTATACTTCAGGAAAGCCTGAGTAAATTGGCCTAATCAGTCAAATTAAGGAGCTTTCCCCCCCCCATGCATGCTGAATCTTCTTCAATGCTAGTGAATTTTTCTAAGGAAAAATTAATAAAAATGTCTTATCGTAGATCAATAGTTGAAAGTGATGGACTTACAGTAGTGAATTTAAATGAGCCTGTGAGTCTAGGATCAAACATTTCCCTCTAGTCTGGGGAGCTGCTTGATTTTTTTCTGTTATCTCTAGTGATTATTTTAAAGTATTACGTTTAAGTTCATTAACCTCTAAAATTATCTTTAAAGTGAAGGAGGAGGAAATGACACGTGCTGGGATATATCAGAATTTAACAGGCTGTTTTAGTGCTGTGTTTCTAAGATCGTCTTATGTCTTGCTTGGTGAAAAACAATGGGAGGGGAGGGAGAAGGAATTTGAGACAAGAATAACTGGGTTTGGATTTATGCGCTCTCCTGGAGTTACTTTCTGTTAATATGGAAGAGGGAATGAGATATTCTGAATTTCCATTTAAAAAAAAAAGTAAGGAAAATAGGCAATAAAAATGTTTCACAAAAGATTCACCATCCTGCCCGCTACAGTCACTTTATGGAAAGTGATGGTTCTGCCTCTGACAGTGATGCTTGTGTGAGACATGACACACTGCAGAGGTATGGCCCTTTCACAAGTCACACTTGTGAAGGCAGATTAGTTAAACGGTTGCTCATCCTCTTTGTTCTCTTCTAACACACAACTTTTAATGAAAAAGAAAAAGACAAGGAAAAAATTCTGTTTAGCAACAGCACTTCAAACTCCTATTGGAGACCTCCTTGGCCTCTTCTGTACGCCCCCGCGATCTTCCCTTCCACACATCAGCCACTGACCCTTCCCTTTGAGAGAAAGTTAATCAATTAGGTCTTGAATCCTCAAGTCTGAAAAAGAAACCAGCTTCAGCTAGCATGAGAACCTATGACTGCCATCATCTCTGACAATTATTCAGACCTGTAGTTGAAAGATTTTGCAAGCGGCTGATTTAGGTGATTTAGTTTAGTTATATATCCTCCACCACTCTAAATCAGTACTGCTTTACTGACTCCACCAGCTCTTTGTCGTTTTGCAGCCAGCTGAGCCTGTCGCTCTTTATTTCTTGCCATGAGCAGCAACCATTTATTCCCCAGGATTAACATTATGAAATAAAGGGAAAGGTACCTAATATCTACTTCAGACCAGCAAAAGGCTACTCTCCACTGACTCTTCCTCAATACTCCTGGTGATAATCTTTTCACTGCCAGTCAGCCCGTTTCTGAGGTTTCCATCTGCACCTTTTTCCCCCCCCCCGAGTTATTGGTTGAAAATAGGTTGTTTTTTTTATCAAAACAGAAATTAAATTTGTTGAAAGTTAACCCTTCCAGAAGTCTAGCTGAAACTTCACAAAAGTCTTCTGCAAGCAGCTGCCTATTTGAATTACTTACGTGAGACCGACATATATTTTAGAACAAAGACCTTCTTAAAAGCTTCATATTTACATTGTGAATATTTATTTAGTGTACTCCAGTAGACAACCAGATGTACATCTTGTTGGGCCATTTGAAATATTAACACATTTAGTATAGCTGGATAGTAAAATGATAAGTTGCCTTATCTAAACCCTTGCCCACTAACTCTGCACCAGACGGGGTATTTCCTAATGTTCTAAAATTCAAGCAGCTTTGAATAACCATCAGTCTCTGCTTTCCCAAGAAATTTTTATTCTGTCCTGAGCAAGAAACTTGCTAGTAAATTAACAGAGGGTTATGGAATGAAAACAGATCAGGTTTCACAGGCTGGCTTCTCATTTTCTAGCCAGGAGAAAAGGGAGTTTTATAGCACTAGGAAAGGGAGACTCAAAGTCCTCCAAGGTATTGCATTATTTGCTTCAAAACATGGTAATTTCAGAAAGTCATACATTGCAGGATGGCTGGTTTGGAAAAAGGAAAAGATTAGTCATTAGAAAAGGATAGGGACCTGTTGCTGTTCCTATCCCAAAACAAAACAAAAAAAAAAAAAAAGGAAAAAAGAAAAAAAGAAAAAAGTAAAAAAAGAATTAGTAAAAGATGTAGAGAGATGAAAAAAAAAAGAAGGAAAGAAACCCATACTGCTACAGTACTAATACACATACCAGTATAATGGTACCACTTCTGAATACAAATCATACACAGGGTTAAATGACAACAATTCCATTTAGAATTAAAATAAAATTTATTGCACTTTGTGGCACTTAATTTATTCCTTTATTCATAGACTGTGTTTTCTGTTTCCAGGCTAACAATGGAATGTAATAATCTACTCAGCGGTAACCCTCCTCTACTGGATAAAAATCCTACAAAAAGTGTTGAGCTTGACTGAAAAAAAATTAAAACACATTCCCTGAATTATATTTTCACCAACTACTCCTTTCTGATTGAAGAGCAAATATGGGCACAGCAGAAACCATTTAAAACCTCTTTACCAATAGCAGCGGAAAAAAAAGGGAACCTTGAGAAATAACAAGCAAGCAATGAATGCTCAGGAATACTATCAATGATTAAAACCCTACACAAACACAGGCACGGTGCAACTAGACATCAAGAACGCGCTTTGCAATGACACAAGCTGTCCTTAAAAGGAACACACTTAATGTATTCCGGAGCTGTGGGAATGAAAAGTAGCATGGGCATCAGATTTTTTGAACCAGGCATTTGAAGTGTCAGCATTTTCGTCCCCCTCTTGGATTTTTCAGATGAGTTTTATTCTGTCCTGACTGGAATAAAAAGGAGATTCTAGCTGAAGAAATATGCTGAAACACTTCCATTGTAAGCATCCCAACGCCTTGCTGATGCAGCCAGCAGAAAAACGGTGAAAGGACGTCTCGGCTTCAGCATTACTGAGAGCTATCTAAATGGCATTTTTACAAAACCTTGTGAGGCTTACTGCTAGTTCCTCCCCTCCCCACATTTATATTACTTGGCTCCTACAAGGCGTTTTCCAACACTTTCGCTCCTATCACATTTTTTTTTAAAAAAAGCTACTAACTTCAAATTTTGTATCAGGTCCAGCCTGTTCCTGGCTTGTGTAACCAGAGAAGTTGGTCACAGCTCATGGGTTCCCATACCCCAGACTTCCTCATGGGTGTTCTTACTCTATACTGAAAAAGAGATTTTTTCTAGCCCAGCCTACTCCAAGTTCCATGTTTGAAATAAGGTGCAGCCTTTCACTGAGGTGTGAGCATTATACACAGGGCCTCACGTACCCACGAGTGCTTTCAGGGAAGTCTCACGTGCTGCAGAATTAGCCCTGCCCAATAAAGGTACCGTTATTGATAGGTACTACACTTTGCAATACAGACAGCTACTGGCTAAAGGCAATCTGTACACTGGGACATCTTTTATACACTAATGTGTTATGTTAAGCATTCATTCGTGTCTCTTGATGGACCAGAGTATGTGACATTTTTTGAAAAAGGAGACCTGAAGAATACAGAGCTAACATGCTCCCAAATGAGAGAGGAAAAAGACAGGGATCTCCTTTGGAGTGGTAATTGCAGAAGAACTAAACATTTTTTTTTGCATAAAGCTAACACTGGAAAGGATGTTTTCATACCAGAGTCCTTATTTACAGAGGGAAGTCCTAGAAGTGCCTCTAACTGAAGTGTTGGTAGGAAAGCTTTTAGAATACATTAATAAATGAGCAATAACAAATTACAATGACAGAGCAATATTCACTCAGGATTTGTAAAGAGCACTGCTCAGATCAGAAATTGATGAACTACTAAGAGTAGTGTGTGACCAGCCTTGGCATCAGAGGAGCGAAAGATGCCAAACATAGTACAATCTGGTTATGTAAATCTCAGGAGGATCCAGCTTTGGCTTTAATTCAGGACAAACTGATAGGGGAAAAAAAACCCCAAACCAACCCCAGAAACCACCAGCCAACAACAGAAGTAATAGGCTCTAGAAAAGTTTATGTATTGGAGAACTGTAAAATGAGGAAAAATATAGAGAAGATGGCTTAAAAATAACCTTTTGCTTCTCCTAATTTAACAATTGAGGTATAAAATTAAATGTCAACAGATACAAAATAACAAAACCAAATTTGGTTTATACATTAATAACTAATATCTTGTGGTGGTTTAGCCCCAGGCAGTGGCTGAGCATCACACACCACTCACTCCCAGAGGAAAAACAGACAGAACATCTGTGGGATGGAACAGGTTACTGGCAAAAGCACCATAAAAGGGGAACAATAACAGCCCATGGCAAATTTCACTTACACCCAGTGATCATAGAACGACAAGGTTGGAAAAGACCTTTAGGATCATCAAGTCCTACCATTCCTGTCCTATGCTACACCAAATCCCTAAGTACCTGTTCTACCCTTTTTTTAAACACATCCAGGGATGGTGACTTAACCACCTCCCTGGGCAGCCTGTAATAACACAGAGTAAGGCCTGACCAAACACCCCAGCCACACTTGGACTGCCCTGGAGGCACCCAGCAGCACCCCTCCCCAACCAGCCCCTTTTATGGAGGAGTGATGTCAGGTGGTGTGGAAACAGACAGGGCTGACACAGCTCACCTGAGCTTGCTGCTTGGGGAGGTTAACTCTGGCCTGGCTGGAACCAGGATATAAGTGTTTTCAGGTTAGGTCTTACTACACAAAAAAGTAATTGCAAATAAACTGTCAAAAAGTTTGTCCCTGAAAAATTTTTAGAAATCTTTTTTTTCAAATTTATTGAAAAAAAAAGAAAAAGGGTAAACCCTAGTTCCAACTCTCAGGAAAAATAAAAGTGATTTAATTCTTAAAGCACCTCCTCCCACTGTCCTCATCTCCCACCAGCTTCTAGGAGCAAAGCATTTTTCCCTACAGCTCTGAACCCACCGAGTATTAATGTCTGTCTCTGGGTACTCCAGAGCTCTGCACTTTTCCCAACAGCTCTGAGCCCACCGAGTATAAATGCCTGTCTCTGGGTACTCCAGAGCTTTACAGAGCTGCGAGGCAGTCAAGGCAGAGAGGCTTAACCTACATGACTGCTGTGCTTTGTTCTGGGAGAAGAGAGTTGACTGAAGTCACACCTCACTCCACTCTGGTATGGCGGTGGTGATGGGCCATTTAGCCAAACAGAGTTAAACCCACTGGCAGTACTCTCTCCTTGGCATTGGCAAGGCTTTGGATGTCCTCAGAGAGGGCCTTGTTTACTACAGAGAGCAGCTTGTAATAGGGTGTATTCTCGACCCTGTCGGTCTGGTTTAGTTGTGAAACCAGACAAGAGTAACAAAACCACTTGTGAAAATGTTGAATGTCATATTGTTTGCAGTGTCTTCCAGGAAATGGACTGGAAGCCACACTATTGAATGGTTTGCATCTGAAAGCTACTTGATGTTAAAACATAAAGGATTATATATAAAAAATATTGCATAGAACTGAGGAAGCAAGAAGGCATCTGCAGAAATAAATTCCTGTACATCTATAAACACAGAATAAGGTCTTTCTTATAAATTTAACACCTATCCCAAACTAGGATCTCATTCCAGGAACTACTTACAGGATAGCATTACTCACCTCACCATTATAGTCTCTTTGTGCTCCAGTGTCATGACCTTTTCCTTGCCTAAATCAGTTCTGAATTAGCTCCTCACCCACACTGGCTCATTTATCCAGTCAGGTCAGCAGTGTCAAAAGACACTGTGGTGCTTCTCCACCTCTGTGCTCTGACCAAGCCATTGCCTGCTCACTGGAACAGGCATAGGCCTTCTGGAGGTCTCTTTCCCCCAGAAAAGGTTTGCAGCAGCACATGATCCGAACACCTCCTTCACAACATATCCCATTACTATGCTTCTCAAAGAAAAATAATAGGTATAGCTTGAAAAACACAAACTGAGTGCCCTACTGAGTTGTCTGGATCTCTTTGTGAAATAGATGTTACGGGGCTCAACTGCAGAGTTTTCTGAGAAAATGGCATGAATTATGCTATGTCACCTGGCTGGCCAGGCTGTCCCTTGTAGACTTAATGCATATTCAAGCATCAATTTACACACTGTACTTTAAATGGATAATGAGTATGATTTGGTAATTAATACATGCCAACATATGTGCACATGTATTTGTACACGTTTCTGAGACTGGCATGTACATGGATGCCAGTATCAAAGATGACAAAGGGTCATTTTTTCAGAAAAATGTGCATTTCAAAGTACCTTTCATAAACTAAACTACACTTAATATTTTAAGTAATTATAGGGATTAATGTAAAACAATTGCTGAGGATTTTAGTTAAATAATCACCTGTTCTCAGCTTCATTAAAAACAAGTCTTCACCTGCTACTCATTTTCTTCTTGGTTACAAAACTAGAGGTTGTTTGAATAAGGATGGAAAAGAAGCTGTTAGAAGCTGTTTACACAGAAAAGAATAAAGTACCAACAGGAGGAAGCATACTTAATGCTATTGTGAAATTGTTACATTTTGAGCACAGGCTTACTGCCTAATTCAGAAGCGTGCTGATACAGGCATCTGGTGACTTCTTACTCGGAGCAGCAGTGCTATTCCCAAATATTTTAAAATCATGACTTTTCTTATTCCTGGGGATTCAAAGAGCATGCTTTCAAGCTTACCTCTGCAGCTTTTAGGACTAGAAACTCACTTTCTTTTCTAAGTAAAAAAACTGAAGGTCAAAATAAACCTATGACTTTGAGCTCCAGAATGTTAAGGGCAAAAGATGAGGAGATGAGCAGGAAGACGGAATCAGAGAGAAATGCCAAGAGGCTTCAACAGCAGCCTGAGAGAATACTGCGTAAATGAACCCCACAACTCCCATTTTTCTGTTGTGCAAGTCACTTGAACTTCTCCTAATTATAGGTTCACCATGCTTCATTTTGAGCAGAGGTCAGTACTAAAGTGCTGCATTTAAGAGAAAGAGAGAGAGGTGCCAATTTTCTACCGATGTAAAATGACACTGCTTTGTTGGCCTAAACCATTCCTCTGCAATTCTCCAGTTTTTGCAGAGGAGACCTGCTGACTCCTGCACTCCCCTAAGAGTATGTTCCCTTCATACACACAGCCACAACTCATGGCCCTGCAGAGCAGAGACAGACCTTACATTGGAGAGAGCGCTCTGGCTTCACTAGTACCTCTTTCCCTGGCAAAAAGAAAGTTTTCTCAAGGCATCCTCTTCCCACAAACCCTGGCTGCATGACTGTGGTAGCTTGTGCTCTCTGTCCTCTGTTATGGGGACCAGCAGCTCCCAGGTTCTTACAGAGCCTGCTGGCTAAAGGCTTTAGTAAACAACATCACTACTTTTTCTGTGTGTTCACAGTTGCTTAATTTGGGCATTGCTCTATTTTAAGACAACAGGGAAGTACCCTGTTCTGGAGGACTTCAGTTTTCTTTGAAGGAGAAAGGGAAAAAAAATTAGAAATCCTAAACTCTGCTCTTCTCACCTGACAACCTTGCATATATTTGCATACACATCCTTACTTTTTGACAATACAAGCTGCTGCCTGAAGAAGCCTAAGCCTTTAAACTTTGTTTAGGTTTGTAGTATGGTTTGGTTCCATTTTAATCTATTTTCTATTTCCATCAGGAGTGTCACAAAGTACAAAGGATGATAGAGTATGGTCCAGTAATCTGTATCTATTTTTTTTACTGTGGAAATCACCAAAATTATTTAACGTGCTATGTGGATTTTGTGATTTCACAAAGTCACCAGATTTGCATCATACAGTTTTGGTAATAGTGATTCTGTTACATGACATTTTTATGCATGCAATATGCTTCCAGACTTGTCTATGTAGTGTAAATTATAATTCCTCCAATAGCTGCGAATTTAACTCCCTGAATCCTGTAGTGGTAGGAATTCCCTTTGTTTAACCTCAATATTGTCAAATAACAACAACCAAGGCATATTAAATAGTTCAGTGCATAACAGTAACTCAGAAGAGGTTCTTCCTTCACAAGCGACAGCAGCCTTCCAACCTTTTTATTTTACTTGTTAGAACTGAACTTAACCTTTCCCTTCCCTGGAGTGGCCTCTTTGCAGTCATGTTTCCCGACCTACTTCTTAGCTGTTTCCCTAAAGAAAATAAAATACCCTCCTGAATTTTGAAAGTGGTGGAAAAACCAATGTCGATAATGTTTAATAAATAACCTTTGTTAAAACAGTCTAAATCTATGTAGAGTAAGCCCCAGCAGCCCTCACACATCCCACAGCTGATTTGCATATTGGGTCATGGAACATGTTTTAGGATATTTGACTGCAGACCTCACTGAAATATTCATAATACTGTGTTCCAAGTAACATTCAGTATAAATTGTCATTAGACAAAGACTCCTTGCTGGGAACACCCAAAAAACCTCTGAATTTGGATTTTTAAAGTCAAATCTTAAATATATTGTCTACTTGAAACCGGCTTTCATAGCCTTACTTATATTAAATACAAATTGCCCATGTCATAAGCGTTCTGCAGCTCTGAATGTATCCACACACATGCTGCTTAACTGATAGAGGCCAGCAGAAAAGGATCTGGAACAGTGAAACCGTCTGTCTCTAAGGGAAAGAGAGACCTAGAAAGTAGGAAGGTTCTGTTCTGACATGGTATGGAACAGGCCACATGTTACAAACATGGTTTTCAGATGTCTGGGCTGTTCATTGGAGGAAAATTCTTGTTCTCTGTGTGTGTTATAGAGATGATCTCAAGCAAACCAAAGATGCTTTCAGAGTTTATCAATGCAGTGAAGTTCATCAATAATCCACATATGCCATCTGAATCTTGTCTGTGTTGTTTCCAACATGGCAGTGGCTCATCTTTATCTCTAAACTAGAGGCCCTACCAAAACATTTCTTTGAGGCAGAAAAATGACAAGCAACACATTGTATATGTCCAAACTGCTCTATTTATTTTATTAAACACTTGAATTTAATGATGTTGTGGTTTCACCCCAGACGAATTGATGTGAGTAAACACTTAGGGGTCCTGACTTACAACCTGTTGTCTCACAGCATAATGGTATCAACAGAAAGTGTGGGAAATTTATGCTAACAGGATAAGCCTCTCTAACTCCAATGCTTTCACAGATTATTGGACATTACATCTGCTTCAGTGCTAGGCAGCAGACTAACAGGCAATTTTCTGAGGGAGTTTCCCACTTAAAACTGTAAATGCAAAATATCTGTAGGTGATGACTTCTATTTATTAAAGGCATTCATCACTGATGCTCAAAGGTCAATGACGTCAGAAGCAGTCCTGATAGAAATGGAGGAGTGAGAAAGAGGAGGTCAGTATTTCCCTCCCCATGCAAATTCACATGCTTTTTTAAGTAAACGTAACCCAACTGTCACCCTATTAGTCTTCCTTTGCTCAGCAACAAGATTTTAGTAGGTGAAGTTACTAAGCAGTAATATTTGCTGCAAAGCTGTTTCTGTTTTAACTCCCAGAAAGTCTGCTTCCCAGATCTAGCCTATTCAATAAGGATCACGCAGGAAGTTTCTCCAGCAGAAATCTCCACTGGATACAGCTCAGCCAGGAAGAACCTCTGCAGAGGTTCCCGCTGTTCACAGCTGCCCCACTTCAGAGATAGAAAATAAGTCTTTCACAAACAGGAGTTTAAGATAGCTGTATTACCCATGAGTAGTAAAACCACAATCACATTAGGCAAATTATTTCATACAGTCCAGATAAAAGCTTTATGTCGTGCCAGAGTATATTTCTGTGCAGTGAAAGACCACACATGTCACAGGCACATTCTTTTAGTGGCATTTGGAAGCTAAGAAATGTTATTGGTGTTGCATGTCACATATTGCTCACAAAGAAACAGGTTTTCCTTAATGCTCTAAGTCCCACTTAAAAAACCTCAGAAGGAGAGATAAAAGCTTATGCACTTTGGAAAAGTCTAAAGACTACCAGAAATAACTTTTCCATATCGAATAATATTCCAGGATTAACATTTGATGTCGTCTGACCTATCATGTCTAGAAACAGAAGTGGCCTCCTATTGGACAGAGGAAAAAAAGTAGTCTTTGCAGCTTTCTAACAATATGAAGCGCCTGCCTCTAATACTGATGAGTTATCAGACCTTAATCCTTTTACTAATCCGGAAAAATTGCCAGAATACCACCACTTTCAACACAAAACCAAGTGAAACTTGGCAACTTCAATGAATGTCACTCTGGAGAATTTAAATAAACTCAAGTTCAGAATTCAAAACAAAACTCAACAAACGTGAAGCCATGCAAATCAAACCACTCAACCAAAACTATTCCCATGAGTCACTAAGAAACAAAGCTCTGTTAATGCAGGGACCTTGCTCAACATCAGCGACTAGCTGCCTGTCTGGAAAATCCCAGGTGGCAATGAGAGAAGCCACAGTTTGCATCACATGCATCGGCTCCATTTTATCTTTCCTTTACGCTCCAAGTATAATGCTAAAAGCCCTTCAGTGGTGTGAACTTGCTGGAAAGACAACATACATTGCATCTTTAGACAGTACACTCAACAACAGGATGAGAGAAGTGTCATCCCATTAATTGATTTGGGCTCCTTCATCCAGATCATACTCTTCTCTTCAGTGTTTAGCAGTCCAGTGGGATGGGTGCAAGTATCAGACACATCAGGGTTTACACCTTGGCTGGGGGCTGACATACTCTTATTATTTTATGAAATACGTGAGCTCAGCCACAGCACTGTCTGAGTCAGAGAGATGCAGAGCATCAAATAATCCCTGACTATGTATCTAGCTCCTCATAAATGTGGTTACTTCATGAAAACCCGAACAGGTCTCTCTTCTGGTTACCATATCAACACCATGGACTGGTAGGATCCATAAGGCAAGCTACAGTACCTTTTATGCAAATTTTAAAATATGCATAATATTTAAAACAAATTAATGCATAAGAAAATGTATTTTCATATTTTGAAGGATGAATTTTTAATAACTTAATTACAACTTCACAAAAGAAAGAATCATTACTTTTTACACATTCCAAATCCTTCTACATCAAACATGTGTCTCCAAAATTGCCTTCTACATGTATATTAATGATGCCATCAGATGCTTAAAAGACATGTCCTGAATAATACATACAATTTAAATTAACTCCCATTCTTAATGTTCCCAAAGAAAAGTGGAAGCAATCAAATGGTAAGTCAGGTTCACTCACAATTATTATCATTTTGGTATTATTATTTATTATTAACACAAAATTCAATGATCTGTAGGTATTTACAAGCAATCTCAGTGAATCTATTCAGAACCCAGACCTTGCAAGTCACTTCAGCATCGTAGAACAGTTCAAGGCTCAATGAGCAGAATGAAATCTCTGGCAGCTTGACAAGAATCTGGCTCAGGTAACTTACAAAACAAATGACCACTCATGGTTTAGAGAATTATCATTCTCTCTCGCTGCTGGTACAAATATCTTTTCAAAAGAAATGAGAAAGTTTCATGAACTTCAGCTATCCTTAAGGCCAGAGAGGCCAGAGAATGGATCAGGCCCTGATCCTGAGAATGAATGGCCCTGAATGGTAGTAACATCAGTGTAGCAGCCAATCAATGAGTACTCGAATTTCTCGCATTTGGGTCATTCCTCTTTGGTATCAGCCATCTACACTGGGTCTTTTTCAAATGATAAGAAAAATTCAGTGATACTCCAATCCAACTTAGGAAAAAAGTACCTTGAAGGGAAGCAGCAAGCCTGTTATCTAAAGAATTGCCCATAGCTAGCCAACTGAAGATGCACAGGTAGCTGCTTTTATATCAATGTATATAAGCAGTTAAATATAATAGGCAGAGAAGGGACTAGAGAAGAATTGCAGGAGGGACATAAAAATAGATACAATCAAAACAGAGAACACAACTTTACATTCCTGTAGGGAGCAGGATTTGAGGAACTAAGAGAACGCAGGGGCAGAGAATTTTGTAGACAATCTTAATATCACTTTCTCTTTCTCACCCACACAGTCCAAATCTGCAAGATTTTCCATATGTCACATGATTTCATAGAGGAAGTGATGTTCTAGCTATTAACGTAATACATCTATACAGCATGAGGCTTTACTTCTGATTTATGGAATCAATATCTGAGAGAAACTGTACTTTGAAGAAGGGTCGGTTGTCAAATTATCCAAAGAGCTTGAAAGCCTGGCTTTATTTGGCAAAGAGACAGCTTAGAGTCCCTTCAGGGATGGCTGGCTCTCTTATGCTTAATGTCAGGACAAAAGGGATCCTTGATGGAGCAAGAGATCGGAAGAAAACTCTCAAGGGTAGTGAACTCCACTCTCTGTTCTCATAGAGAAGCAATTTGGGTGAAACACTACAAAAAGAACCTCTCTCAGACATTCTCCTGCTCATTTCAGGAGATAGAGCCAAGAAAACCTTCAAGATTTCCCTTGTGACTGGTAAATGACGATTATCAATCCAATGAAGTCAAGGATGCTAGTCTTCTATGGAGAGCTTACTCTTGTGCCAGCAAACAACAGTCTGAAAAGTAAAAACTCCAAATATCAGACAGAGAAAATAGTCCCTGGTACAAAAGTTGGCAACAACCTCACTGAAATTCCACAGGATTTGTTTCAGTTTCATATGCTTCATACGTAGTGTCATTTCTGTATATTTGGGACTGTGATCTTTAACTGTCAAGCTCAGTCCTGCCCATGCTGACGGCCACGGGAGCTTCAGGACTGAATTCAGAGAAAGACTGAATACCTAATCACCAAGACACTGAAGCTGCCTCTATTAAATTTGACTTCTATTAAATTTCAAGTTCTGGCATCAAGTCTGTGGACACATTAGCAATATTGGTAGGTTTTTTTTGCATACTATTTCTTCCCTCCCACACTAGACTTTTTGCAAACTGCTTACAGAGAGAAATGAGGTTCAATTTCTACAAAACTGTCTATTTCACCCATAATCCTTGATTTATCTGTGGCCACTATAATTTTTCTTTTTACTCCCAGTCCTTTAACCAGTGAACTAGAAGTTACAACTCAGGAGACAGAGGGTTAAGCAGGTGTCCAACCTTCCCACAGCATTAAAAACAGAAGCAGTGTCACATAATTCACTGCTGATAAGGCAACACACTTAGATCAAGGGCCAAGAAGTAGCTTTCTCTGCACTATTAAAATAAGCAGAAAAGGCAGGGACTGTAATTACATTTAAACCTCAGCCTAAAACCCACAACACATTTCCCACTTTCAGGAACAGTAGGCAGAGAGGCATTTTGCCTGATATTGTGCTTAAGAGGATCACCAGTCATTTCTCCTTGAAGGATGCATTCGTCCCCCTCTCCAGCAAACACCATCCTCACTGATGGCTTTTTCCATCAGAGTGAGTCCTTGGAGGCAAATCACTGCAGTAGCTGCTGGCTGGAAAGTTCTGGCTCTGCAGCAGAAAGCAACAAGGAGCAGAAGAAGATGGAGTGATCTGCATACTGCACAGCATTTACAGTCCAAAAGGAAAGCATGTTGTAAGTGTGAACTGAATTTCAATAAAAAAACCCTTGGAATCTAAACTAAAAAAAGAAAGGTTAATGACGTTTACCTCCTAAAAAGGCCAGCATGCATACGCCAGAGGGGATGTCTGTAAGGAATGACTGATTGGCAACTACTTTCTGTACTGCTGCTGTTGAATCACCAGCTTTATAATGCAGAGCCCTGCATTTAGAGTGACTGCATAGAGGAAGAAAAAAAAAACCCAGCAACTTGGAAAACCCACCTTTCTAGGAGAGATCACCCACCAAGCACCAGTCTCATGTAGATTTTGACAGGTCTAGCCCTCACCACACAAGTTAAATCTTGAAGATATGAGGCTTTAATGTCTTGAGATTACTGTTTCCCTTGCTTAGTGACTCTGTTCAGCACTGATTATTTTTAGGATGCAGAGGTTGCCAGCTTCAAAAGGACTGTCCCTAAAGGGCTATCTTGATAGCTACAGTCAGCCAAATAAAGTATGACAACAACTAGAGTTACCATTTACCTGGCTGTATAACTTAACCCTCCTGACTACATATAGCTTGGCAAAGACAGAGTCTCTTGGCTTCCAGGTGTGCTATAAGGTCAGTCTGTTTCCACAGTCTTTCCCCTGAAGATCATGACAGCTGTAATGTGGGTCACTGAGCCAAACCCAGAGCAACTATCATTTGGCAATGGGTTCACCTCGGTGCTTTTTCCCTCCGTATTTTTCAAGTGTCTGAAAAATACAGGCATTAAAAACCTGCAAGTGGCAAATACCATACATCAAATTAAGATCCCAGAGATACACCTAAGCAAAAGCACAGCTTGCCCAGGCTGGCAGAAATAAAACTGCCAACCCTTAAGGGAAGACAGGGGAGAAGAGATCACTTTGAGCCTGAGGACAGTGTACTTCTCACCCAACTAAAGCAAGTTTTCACCTTTGCAGTCCCTCATCATCAGATACTACAAAAGCAGCATACATCTTACTTCATTTTGTCCCCCCTTTAAGAGTCAGAAGTCTGCTTGTAGCTTGCTGGCTAAACTCAAGCTGGCATTAAATCAGAGTGAGGCACCAGCACAATGCTATCAATGTGGGGCTTCAGTTACCGAAAAAAATTACACATGGATTGGAAAGTCTGAAGTAAAACTTGTGCTTTTATGACTATGTTCCTACTGAAATCCATTCTAGCAATTTGAAATCTTGTTCAGGTACACCTACCTGTGATGCAGATCCAGCTGCACTGCAGTACAGACAGCTCAGCTACTAGCCAAATTACCACTGGGGATAGTCAATAATTAGACTATGCATGAGATTACACAAAGGTAACATGAAGGAGGATCCTTTGAAAGCCAATGCCATATTATCATTTGAAGGACAAAAGGAAGAGAAAAAAAATATTTTAAAAAAGGCAGCAATCTTCCTGCCTATCCCTCTGGGAATGTAATTCTTTCTTTTCAGCACAGCAAAGCTCAAATATATAGGACACAGTGTGGGACAGAGGGTCAGTGGGTTACACTTATTTATACACTATCTGTATTTGGTTCAAGGACTCTCAGATAGAAAATAGAAAGAAAAAAGGCTTTCCCTGATGGAGCTTTCAGCCAGTAGAAACTGAAGATAATATTGTACTTTTACGACACGCAGTAGATCACCCAATTCATTTTTACTGGGGTCATAACAAAGGATTTTAACTCTAGCCTTCAGAGGTAAGGAGTTGGTGACTAATCGTATGGATTTGTCATATGAGGTGCTTGATTGCTGTTGTGGTTTTGAGGGTTTTGGAGCAGGGGCAGCGTGGGGGTGTTTGTTTTTACACTCAGCTGCGTATTGGTCTTGAGTTCAGGATTAATCATATCGTTGCCATATCTGAAAATAACACATATTAAGGGAAAATGTGTGCCTTCACACGAGCCAATGGAAAGCAATTTGAACAGTTCAAAAAAGCAAGCCTGTCCTCGCCCATATTCCCTACTTCACTGGCACTGTTAGTGCTTGTTACGATATTTCCTTTCTCCTGCTTAAACATCTCTGTACTTCTGCTCTCTCCCCATGTATATGAACCATTTGTAGCTGTAGGCTGAAAAAAAGATGTTGCAGCTATACACCTTACTGTTTCCAGGTCAGCTTTCAGCTCATGGGTGTTGCCAAGGCACCGTGCATGTTTGCTCTGAACTTCTGGGCTCATCCTTCCATTCTGCCAGGATCAATTACAAGGTTTGCTGTTACAAAACCAGGTCTTAGTGACCTGGGCACATTGCTGCATCCCTGGTGACCTAGAGAAATAAAAATAAAAACAAAAACAACCCCAAAGTCCTCATGAGGAATTTAAAAATCATGAGAAAAACAGCGTGAGTTTAATGTTTAGGAGAAGCAAGTAATCTACAGGCACAGAAAACAACAAGAAGAAATCTTACCACAATCAAGAGTATCTTGAATAAGTATCTTTGGTATACAGACAAAAATCAACAAAACTCTTCTATCCCCTTTTTAAAATCTCCCTCTATTCAAAGCTCTTTCAATGCACCTTGTTAAAAGAACCTTCACACATACTCTCCAATTATATGAATATGGGATTCTCCTTCCCTTGCCTAGCGTTTTAAAAGAGAGAACCATAGCATTTCGCTTTTATTTTTTTCTTTTCCCTCTCCTCAGCCTTTGCCTGTGGCTGGCAGAATTCAAGCCATATATATTAATACCTGGGGAAAAAGGTAGAAAAACAAATTTAGGAATATGCACATCCAAAAGGGTCCTTGGTTTTGCTGGGAGCATTGGAAGGTAAGGACAATTCATGTAAGCCAATCTAGACATAAAAGTTAAGAGGTATTGGAGAAAAAGGATATGATTTCTTTAAAAATAAAACACAATTAATAGAAACGGAAACTGTGGTTACATTATTTAGCTCTCTTCATAAGAAATAAACCTCAAAGCACTCTACACTTCTAAATTAAACTTCCTAAAAGCCTTTCATGTAAGCAAGTAGTGTTGCTCCCATTTTTACAAAAAAAAAAATCAGGAACCAGCAAAATTCATAAAACATATATTATGCTGTAATCCAGACTTTTAAAGTGTTTTGGCCTGTAGTCAATGAGAAATAGGGTTAGGATTATGCTCCTGATCTTTTAAGGACTTTTAGACAAACGTAACGTTTCTTTCATACAAACACATGAGAAACTTCCTCTCAGTTCCCCTGTTCTTGCTCGGGAGAAAACACCGGACACAACTAGATAACCCACGTAACAGGTTTGGTACGATGGGAGAGCTGTTGCCTGGAGGCAGATGGGTAAAGACAGAGGTCAGATAGCAGGTTTAGGAGCTGTATGCTCTGTGTGTGTCTTGGTAGTAAATTGGTCATTTCACTTTTTTGCAGTCTGGGGCAGAATTTCATGGATATGCCTATTTTCACAGTGTTTGCTCCTGAGTTCAATCTCCTTTACTTAAAGGGATGGAAATCCAGACTCTGAATAGCAAATCCTTGAACTTCATCAAGTAGCCTTTAAAGGTTCATATTGCCAGCCCACATACTAAATTTTGTCTTTTTAAACATACTGTAGAGTATCAGTATGTCAGTTATTATCATCTCTTACTCGCTGCCAGAAAGTTGACAAGTGCCTTCAATCAATCTGTGATGTGAATTTTCATCATCCAGTAGTTTTACTTTAAAAACAAGTATCAGTGCAAATCTGCAAAGCTATCCCACTATTTTTTTTTCAGGGTTCTTTAAAATACTCCTAAAGCATAACACTGGGATGCATGTATGTATTTATTGTTTTTACAAACCTACAACCCCTCATTTTTTCCCTTTGTTTGCCCCCTGCGTCTGTCCACTGTGAGGTCTCTGCTCTGAGGCAGAGACCACCTTTCCATGCAGCATTTGAGTAGACTCCTGCAAACCCTACCTGGCTGTGATTAGAGCTCTTAAAAATACAGCAACACATGCTCTATCAGCAATAAATAAATGCATCATTGATTCCTTTCACTAAACCGAACAATATGTTCTTAAAATTACAGGTCATCTGATTTTGCTGATTCACTACAGGTAATCTGGCCAGCAAGATTCAGAGGAATGTTTTCCAACTCTTGCATTGCTGTTCCAAACATCACCTTCAGTGTCCTTTTATATACAAGCTCTTTAGTAGAGGAAGGTTTACTTTAGCTCTTACGCATATTTATAATGGCCCTCTAATCATCATTGTAAACAATACGCTGAGTCTGACAAACTCTGTTACAAGAGCAATCCCAGTAAAATCAGTGGGATGTGCTTCTGATTTAGGACTTTTCCAAACATTGAGTACTTGCTGACTCCATTCATGCCATATATTGTAAATGTTTATTGCCTCATTACTTAGAGCTGTAATAAAAAAAGCTCAGTTCCACCATATCCAAAAAAATAAAATAAAATAAAATAAAATGTAACTTCAAAAACCATGAGACAGGTTTTAAATCATGTATTATCTTTAACATAAAAGAAAAAGTTTATGGGTGTTTTTCTCTTACTTTATGTTATCTTGGTATTTATTATATGCTTTTATGGTTAGAAACTCACTAAATTCCTTAATTTAATGCAAGGGTCTTGTGTAAATACCTGAGTTGAGGATTTAAGAAAAACCTGCATGTCACAGGAGTGTATAACTCCATGTTTTTATACATTTTATGTAGAGACAAAACTGAATTCTTTCTTTCTTCCCTAAAAGATCTACTATCATTTGCTGAATTAGACGATTTGATATGTTAGTTGTTTCAATTTAATTTGAAGAAAGGCAATCCAGAAGAAGAAAAGCTTTACTCACACACAGAAAATTAACACACGCCTTTTTTATGGGTTGATTGCATTTCAGTGTTTTTCAAGTGATGACTCAGGTTTTCCTTTTGTTTATCCATCCACAATTCTCTTTTAGCTAGCCTATTTTATTTTTTTAATGGAAGATGTTAATGAAGTAGCATATTTTGTTAGACAAACCTTGATATCTCCTCTCTCTCCTCCTCTCCCTCCCACAATTACAAAGCAATCACATCCCCCGAGCATCACTATCTATTGAAATTGAAAGTCTTTAGGGTATTTCTCGGAAGCAGGAGACTGCAAAGTTAGAACGAGGTACTCTGCTGGCAAGCTTTCAAACTTATTTGCAGATCAGGACCTCTTTTGTAAAAGTCTCCCCAGGAGGAAGGCAGTTAGACACCTGCCAGTAGCCTGCAGTGGCACCATCCCACTGTGATGTTAATGAGATGAATGAGAGCACCAAGGAGAGCTGCAATAATTACAGGGTGAAGAGCTTGTCTTTTCCTGGCCCTTCTCTCTGGGCTGCCTGTTCTATAAAGAAGGGTCTTTTGTAATACTAATTACAAATGTTAATTAAACATTTCTTTGGAATTTTGCCCTCCATTAATAGGTCAGATAAACAGGGAATAGCAATGACAGGCACAAGTCATTATCAGCCACATGAGAAAAATACCATTTATTTGCTCCCTTTCCTTTGGTCCCTCCAAAGATGTAACTTCTGGTTTTGTTCTGATTTATTAAACAGACACTAAAACCACTGAAGTATAGCCTTTCTGTAAAGAAATAAAACAAAAATAATTCCTACAATAAAGGAGTTAAACCTAATCCTGAGGCCCCTTTCACTACAACTCAATGTGGTTGACGTTGGCTTGACCCCAAATTTTAAGCATAATCATCAATTTATCTCTAAGGCTACAAGAAACCCCTTCCAAATACAGATTTAAGGAAACATTCATGACAGCTGTTGATGGCAGCACAAAATCTAGCTTGATGGCTTGATCTGGCATGAACAGCACATGGCATTCCAAATCGTTGCAGTAATCCCATTTCTAACCCAGTACCTAGAATTACAGGAGTGACCCCTGCTCGGATCAGAACACAGCTCAAGTGCTTGGCAGACTTTGCTACAAAAAGCTCTACCCCTTGCCCAACAGCCTGACACAGCCAGATGCTCCCATCCAGGTTCACGCGGAGCAGTAATTTAATACATCAGCAACACTATTTCAGTGAAATAACTTCTGCCGGGCCAGCTCCTCTTGCTTTTCCTTATAGTCCACATTGCTAGGGCACAGGAGGGGACTAGAATAATTCTAAATTCCTCCTTTTGATATTTTTCTCAAATACATGTGTGTGGTTCTCCAAAGCATCTGATGACACCAAAGAGAAACATTTCATTTTGAATGAAATTAAGCCAGAAGATGCACTTCAAGAGCACAACTAACGTGCTCCAACACAGATCTGAAGGAGCATCCCTAAAAATGCTAGTAGGGTAGGCACAGGATTTTACTCTGTGGATTAACTTCTACTGGGCCATGTCACTTGTGACTGCAAACATAGACTTTAATTTAATTTTATTTTTATTAGCCTAAAATAAGAAATTTCCATTTTTTTTAACTTTGTGAGACAACCTGAAGTCAGTATCTGTTCCTGTTTTGACAGGAAATGGGGATTGGCACAAAACTAAAGAATTGTTTTTTTCTTTTTTCCCCATACAGCTCCGTCACTTTGCAGCCCCACACCATGTGAGAAGTATCAGCAGAACAAAACCCATAATATGGTATGAGTCAAGATCAGAAACTTCTGAAGACTTCAGACTTAAAAGTATCTTTATTTGTACTACTAGTAACTGTGGCTACCAGACTTCTTACTAACACCTTCCTCTGTACAATGGACTTGGAAAACCACCTAGTTATGAATCATCTGAACACCTCGAGACATGCACCAGTGCGGGGTGGCCAGATACCCAAAAACTGACATAGGCTGATTCACGGATTCATAGAATTGACCAGAGTTTTGATTCTTTCCTCAGACAGAAAGGTTTGAATAAGTTATTACCATCCCAGCTCTGACTACTTTTATTGCATGAAGCAGAAAATGTGACTGGGCAGAGCCCTGAGTACTCCCACAGTTTCCAGAATGCCCCAAGATGCACCATGAGCCTCACTCTGTCCTTGCAGCCTTCTATCATCCATCTTGTAATGCAAAAAGACAAGACGAAGAAAGCCCTTGTCTTACTAAGCCCACGCTGCTTAAAACAGCTGTTCTGGGCTGCCACAGCCCCTGTGAAAAGGCAACCTCATGTGCTTTTTTGAGTCAAACAACAGTTTTCTCCTACGGTTGCTAATCCAAGTGTACATTGTAAACTCCAGTGGCAGAAATGCAAGGAAACTACCCAGTCTTAACACGGAAAACTTGGCCAAGATCATCAAGACTCTGGTCAAAGCTCTTCTATTCTGCTGAAGTTCACAGAAACTAGCAAAGCATCTTTTACGTGTTGGGATTTCACTTATCCTTGCTTATCATAGCGACCATTTCAGCTATGTCTGTAATTATTTTATAATGATTGTCAGGATACTAAAATGAGCTTGCAGTTAGGGAACAATACCGACTTCAAAAAGAACAGTCACAAGTAAGAGCATATACAACACTGATGCACAGGGCAATTATGATTATTCAATCTGATTTTGTAACGCAGGCCATCGATTTTTTTACTGCAGAAATTTGCATTCCTCAGTCTGTAACTTCTGAATTAGAGTACATAGTTTTCAAAATATATTCATTCTTGATTTACAAATTTAAATGGATACATAACTCAAAGTGCCCTTTAGTAAGATGCTATAATGATTAAATATCTTGATTAACATTTGCCTTTTTAAAATCTGAAATTCTCTGGTTTCAGCTTCTGGACACTTGATCTTGTCATACACTTTTTTTCTGCTGAGATTAAAGAACCATAGTTATTTTTTTTCCATGTAGGTATTTTCAGATCGTGACCCAGTGACCTCTTAACCTCATCTTTGATAAGCTAAGCAGATTGATTTTCTTAAAATCCCTCACTGGAAAAGCATGGTTTTCTCCAGAACAGAGAAGATAGAGACGTTTTATGAAGTACTCAAACATTAGCACAGCTAGGCAGAGTTTCACAGAAGTAGTATAATTCTTCGATCTTTTTTTTTTTTAAAGCACAATATGAAAATTACTGCTAGCATAACAGAAGGTTGGACCTCCAAAGTACCCTCCCAATCTGAATTATCCCATGATCCTGTAATTTCTCAATTCTTCAAGACAGCAAACAAGGCAGAAAATGAGTTTAAAAGCAAGATAATCAGTGTGTTTAAATAGAAGGCACTCCAATGACTTCAATAGAACCATATTATGAAACACAAGTGACGCTCAGTTTCCAAGAGCAATAGAAAGGATATAAATCATCACAATCCAAGCATAAATCAGACTTAATAGGGTGGTGCAACAGTTTAAAAGAAGAAAGAGGAAAAAAAAAGGGGAAGAAAACATTTGTTACTATTATAGTAACTAGCCCTCTGAAGTATATGTTATAAAGACCATAGGAGCCATACTAATTGTCCCTATACAACATGGCAGTTTCCATCTTTCTGAAGAAAAGATTTCAGTCTCTATAAAAGCTGAATGTTTCAGAAGTAGTTTTACAGGCCAGTTATTTAGCTTCATTTCCATTACATTTTGCAAGACACCATAATAACTGTGCGCTGAACATACGGCAATTTCTTCCCTTTCATTTTGCAAGACACTGTAATAACTGTGTGCTAAATGTATGGCAATTTCCTGGGAAATCACTTTTCACCAGACAAAACTTTAACCATGCCAGGGAACATACCAGTACATTGCAGCAAAACAATGTCCACACCACTACAGCCACAGCTTTTACCAGTTACATCAGCTGCCTGACTTCATCTGCCTTACAAACCTGTCCCAGAAGGCTGTGTTAATAGTCATCCCAAACTTAGCTTCTATCAATGCCATTCTAAGGGCTCTTAATTTTTAAAGAAAGTTATTATATTGGATCACTGCCTTGAATGCAGGTCTTCAGGTGCAGTTTGGGTAAGCCTTCAACAGCGATTCTGTGTCGATCAGGGCATACTTCTGAAAGGAACCCCCCTTGATCCTTCCATATTTACCTGACTTTGGTTTGGATTCCTGGACAGTCTTTGAGCAGATGATCTGTATCCCTTTTGGATGAAATTAAGCCAGAAGACACATTTCATAGCTGGTATGAAAGAACCTCCCCACCAATACTTACAGGGTGGCCACAGGGTTATACTCTGCAGATTCACTTGTTAACATAGACATAGTCATTTTTTAATTTAATCCTATTTTGATTACTCTCATCTGTCAAAATAAGATGAGAGAAAAACACCTCTGAGCCATCTGTTTACATCTGCTTTCATTCGTTCTCTCATTCCAGCATGGTTATAGGGTAGCTTGAATGAATTTAACCCAGTGCATGTTATGTGTGACTTTGTGTATAGAATCTTGAGGAAGCAGGGATTGCTGTTTAAAGAACCAAGCACTTCACAAATGTGCTCAGTTTTTCATAGACTTCTTTAACGTGCATACTCACTGTAAATACAGGGTTTGTTCTGTCAGTGGTCTGTGGTTAAATACTCCCTACGTACCTCTTGGCATGATAAACTGTAATGACTTCATAATAAAGTTAAAAGCCCAACACAAATATAGAAAAGCAAGGAATTTTGGAGGTGAGACATGAAATTCATCCCTCACCTTCCCTTTGGAACTTTATGAAATAGTTACATACCAGTTTCTCTAGGCACTAATATAGAAAACAGCACAACGAAAACATAAACAGTGAAAATTGTGTGTGTTCCAACAGGTTCCTGTATTTCCTCACAACTGACATTTTCCGTCATTTTGCAGTTTCCCAAATGTTTTTGTTGGAGTTTTGTCCTTTATCTCAATGTTAAGTGTACCATTCCATACAGAGCAAGGGCTGAAATAATTTGATAAATTTTGAAAAAAAAAATACCTAGTTGACAATTTACACTATCCAAGAACATGTTAATGAAAGAAAGATATCAGATCATGTACCACCACTTAATACCAAGTTGTGATGCCCATGACACAAACACCGTGAAAGAGCTCTGGGGGTTTGGTTGGGGGTTTTATAATTAATATTCTGTTGTGTGTTTTTCACTGGTTTGGGGTTGTTTTTTTTTAACTGGAGGAACAGCAGCATGTTTTAAGGCAAGTCTCTCTTCAGGATTGTTCATTTGCATTCCCCTATCACATATAGAACTAATGGTCTGGCATTGTGTTACCTTATTCAAAATATAGGCTTCCTTATTGATTATTGACATAAAAAGAGGATTTGGAAACCAGGATCTAGCAGTGCGCGTTCCTGAAATCATGACGTTATGAATTGATCTTAGGTGCCTTGCTTTCTATTTGTGTGACCTAGCAGGCTTTCTGCAGTCTTCAAAAGTAATGAGCAAAATGCCAGCTGAAAATCCAACAGCTCTGCAGATGCTCAGCATTTTCCAAAACCAGCCCCAAATCACATTACTTCTATTGAGTTAGGATCTTGGTGTCTGATATTCTTTAACATAACTTTCCAGCTCACCTCTGCAGCCTGATTCCCCACTATATAACATTCTTCCTGAAGGCAAGAGACATTAATGTTCCTTCTACCTTTTCTAACAGATCTGATCCTGCTGGACAAGATTCTTCTGACCTATTGTGAAAAGCTTCCAAATTGCTGGAAGGGAATTTGGCTGAAAGATTCCCAGTAAGTGCTCACGCAGTGCTTTGAAATTTTGCCTGTGAATGATTAGACAGTGGTTAGAGGAATAAAAAAACCAAAAATCTATATGCCAGGATGTGGTGGGATTTCAATTCCCTACAAGATACTATTTTTAAATTATTCTGTATTATATTCAAGTCATTCATAGACCTTTGGTGCAAAACTAATTTTTCTTCTGCTGAAATAGAGAATATTCTGCCTTTACTGCAATAACACAGAATTCTAGAATCAGTTACTTGGAAACATCATTTCCAGAACAGTCTATAAATCTTTCAACAAGTTTTTTCACAGGAAGAAGATTCATAGAAGGTCACAGAATTCTGTTTGGAGTGTGGAATTTTCAATTTAAATCTCTGAAAACTTTCGCAAATTAAAGAAGTTTTAGGTCTACATTTTGAGATAAAATAGAATTCTCCGAGGACAATGCATTTACTATCATAGAACTTGTTAGGTTAGAAAGGGCCTTTAAAGGTCACCAAGTCCAACTCCCCTACAGTAAGCAAAGACACCTTTAAGCAGATCAGGTAGCTCAGAGCTTCATCGAGTTTATACTGCAAAATAAATGAAGGTAAGAGAGACTAATATTACTGTTACTTCTGTGTAGGAAATTAAAGTTTTGAAGACACACCAAGCTGTATTATCATGCTTGAGTACTTCATATGTCAGAATCATTCAGCATTTCCTATGCTTGACATTAATTCAGCCAATGAAATATTGGCCTAAGTTGGAATAGCAGAGAATTGCTGCAGTTCACCCAGTGATCCAAAGGCAGAACCACGCAGAACAGGGGTACAATAAAAAGAACCCTATGTTTTCAGGAGCACTGTTCAAGGCTTGTTCCACAGCTAAACAATTATTTTAGTTGGTGCAGAGAGAAAATTTGCCCTAAATTTATCTTTTCACAGAATATTTGGAGAAGCCTTTGTTCTTAAGGAAACGTAAGAGCTGCAATTACACCAAGCTCCTTATGGAGTACCCTGGTGGGAAGAGGGCCCTTGTGCAACGTCCTCTTCCGCAAATCCAAACAAAAGTTGGGCATAATACATTTGAGAATGAAGATGAATTTCTCTGCTACTTAAGCAGAACAAATCAGGACACATACTTCAATCCTGTGTATCAGGATGAAAGAGATCAGTGCCAGAGACAAAGAGGGGAATGAAGCAAATTCTCTGCAGTGACAAAAGCAAGATGGGAAAACTCCACACTGCTGAAGGATGGCGAGTGTTCCATTTCTTTTGTCAGAAAATATATTTTCTTATTTTCAGATACAATTATTTTTATTTTTTTAAGAGAAAAAAGTCTTTCAGCAGAGAAAATACAGGTTTGCAATTGCAGAGACAACATAGTGGCACATGCTAACACTGAAAAATACCCTCAAGTCACCGCAGGGCAAATGAAATACAGCAGTGATAGATATCTGACATCAGAGTTACTAGGTTTAATGCAAAAGAAAAAAATATCCTCTGAAAAAAAAAGGTTATCTAGGATGGAGTAGCAGATAGACCTGTTTATTCACAAGTGATAAAAGTCCATCCTTTCACAACATGTATAACACTAACAGATACTTAAAGGTTCTGTCTAGGAGTACCTGGGTAGACTTCCAAATACTCCAGGACAATCATGGTCTTTATAAATTAGGTCAGCAAATGGGATTATGTTCATTTTACACAATGCTAAACTGTTGAAAGCTTCAAACTTGCATCCACTTTCCAGTGTTCTCCTATATAATTATATTCCACTTCTCTGTGATATTATTGGAGCTGTTGAAACATTAACACATTTACATTGAGTTCATTTCCAAATAAAAGTCTGATTGCAAATGACAGCAAGAGATTTTATTTCAGCACACATTTCAGCAAGGAGACAAATAAGACAGAAAAGATATTACAGGTTGCACGTAATGCAACTCATAAAGGCAGGCAACAGATAAGCAGAAATCATCCAGTTAAAAGAAATGGCTAATAGAGAGAAAGGAGTTGGAGAAATTCATGGCATAAAAGAAGTGAGGGTGTTAAAAAAGGCTGATATATATATTGCATTATTTCAGTCCTCAGCCATATTTACTGGAGCTTTAAGGATGCTGGGACATTACTCATGTTTATTTCATCTCTGAACATCCATAACTTAAATCCCCGAGCTTCCTCAACTGACTTTTGATTTTCTACAGAGACCCAACCTATCAAACAGCAAAGGGTTTCTCTCTCCTGCCACCAGCCCTAAGTGACTCCTGGAGGATAATCAGTAGACAAAATACGTGTTTATAATGCAGCCTTCAAGGGACTCGTAACTCGAGCCTCCACACAGCCCGAGGAAGGGGGGTGAACTGGCAGCATTTGATTTCACAGCACTCAAAGGACAATCATCTCCATCCTGCGCTGCTGGCTCGAGCCTCGTGGCCCCTCTCCTCCATACTGCCTGCGTGTGACTCAAGGCAAACAGAGCTGTGGGTGGGCAGCATTGTTTCAGTGAGCACAGAGATCTCTTGTAATACTTTTCAAGGCAGAAAAGGCCACATCATCCTTGAAGAACAAACCATCTTAATATTTTTCATTTTAGGACTGAGGGGCAGAGTTCTGGGTGGGAAACAAAACCTGGGATACAGGGTAAGAGAGGTCAACAACTACTTCCAGAGCAAAAATACATTTGAAATCATTACAAGGCAAGAGAGGCCAGCTTTGCTCCAGGCTGGGATGATGTGATCCCAGTGGCCTAGCAGTGGTGGCCTTTGGGTACAGCCCTGCCATTGAGTCTCTGTGAAGGTCTTTCCATGAGTGGGAACCAGATGCAACCGCTCACAGGGAAACCACAGCCTTTTCCCTCCCTGCAGACTGCACAGCACATTGAATCAGGCATGTTATGACCCCAAAAGTTCAGCTCTCATCCTAATGGAAAGTATCAGCTGTAGAGCAGAGCTGAGCCTTAAATCCCTATTGCTAGATAAAAGGCATTGCCTCAACTGGCTCTAATTCTCTCTCGCTACAGGTCCTTCTCCACAGACAAAATTTAAAGATGACTAAGCTCTACCTTTATCCTTCAGAAAACAAATCTCAGGATGACCACCAAGCCAAACTGACACAGCAGGGGAAATCTGGCCTAAACACACCGCAGGGATGTCTCTGGTCTCCACAGCTATTGATGCACCACATTGCAACAGCACTGACTTCTTCTGTAACAGCCTCTGTTTCACAATCAGAGTTCAGAAAGTCCTTTCACACAAGCCTACCAGGTACCCTTCCACAGCAAGCAGGATCAGGCTCAGGGACTCCTGTGCTAGTGTTCCTCTAAAAGTTGCTTTCAAATATGGCACTGCAATTCCACCGTTACGAGAATTTTTATTCTTCCTAATGGGAAAAAAAAATTATCAAAATGTGTTTTTGCTGTTTTCTAGTACGTCAGCTGTTTGCTCTGCAATATACCAGAAGAAACTGTAGTTCTTAATGGTGTGGGAAGTTTAGGTCATTGTCCTCCTGGTCCCATGGCAGACAGACAAATTCAGAATCTGTTCTCCTTCTCACTTTTTTTTTTTTTGCTTTCTCTGAACAGCTTGACTGGCAGACTAAAGAATAATCCTGTTCACAGTTAATGTGCAGTAACAGGATTGAGAAAAAAACTGACTTAAGAAGCTTTCATCTGGGTCAGGACATATCGATACCATATTTAAAGATATACACTCTGCGCTCTTGTACAGAGATGTTTCAACTGTAAGCTTTAAAAAAGAACCCCACACAACTCCCATGACACAGCTACTGAAACATTAGACTATGTGAAACAATTTCTACCTATAATGTTTGCTTTCTTCACAGGTTATGAAGTGCTGCAAATGAGTCAATAAAATGTTTCTTTCCTATACAAAGCCAGCTATGCAATAAGGGTTTATTTTCACTGGCTCTGAGTGTTCAAAGCACAAAATAAAGTCACTGCAACAAACCGTGTCTGTCAGAAAAAGGGGACCAACTTTTTAGGTCATAGCCATCTCTGGCAGCCAGTGATTCACTCTTGTCTTTGGGACAAGACAACTTTCGTGTTCCTCAAAGTCTTTTCTATACTGCATCTCTAAACCTGTTTCATTAGTGGGCATCAACACCACAGTCTTTATCTCTCACCAGTGTCTTCTCTTTCAATAATGACAAGGTGGGTCTTTCTGACAATGACCTCAAGGAAATCCAACAAGTTCAAATCCCACAGTCTTCAATTTCCTGTAGAATGCTGGATATGAGGGATTTTTTCATTACATTTTATTACAGTTCCAAGCATCATTAACGATAAAAAACAGTACAAAAACAGTGGCTGTTATGCTGGCTGTTATAAAGCAGATAACTTTAGCAGCTCAGCTTATAAATGTCCTGAGCCAGCTTCTCAGAAGCCTTAATATCAGTCTTGCATAGCTAGCACTGCGATACACCCATATTATGCATTTACTTTGACTGTAATCCCAAAGTCTTAAATTCAGCTCTTGCTTATGTATGTTTGCATATGCACAACTCATCTACTTTGAGTGATGTTGAGCCTGCTTATTTTAGGCTTAAATTCAGCACATAGACGTTTTTCCAAGAGTTAAACTGGGATTATTTTTGTATAGTCACAGAACCACAGAAAAGTCTAGGTGAGGAAGAACATCTGGAGTCCATCTGATCCAACTTTCTGCTGAAATCAGGGCCTTATGTCAGGTTATGCAGGCACCTATCAGAGTCTCTAATGCTTCCAGTAAAGAGGATCCTAACACTCCTGTGCAAAACATGACAATTGATTTTCATCCTTCCATTATTCCTTCCCCCTTCACATTCAGATGGAGGTTCCCTGACACTGCTTACAACTGCTGCCTTTGTCCTGTCACTACACATGTGTGAATAGAGCATTTCCATCTCATCTGCAACTGGTTTTACAGGTTGGGAAACTGATTAGCGCCCCACAAAGCCTCCACTTCTTTAGATTGAACAAACAAGATTTCTTCATCCATTCTTCACATATCATTCTCTAATGCTCTGAACATCTTTGTTGTGCTCCATTGAAACCTCTTTAGTTTTTTCAGTCTCTCTTGAACTGGACACAGAATTCTAGCTGTGGCTTATCAAGTGCCAAGTAGCATAAAATAGCACCCCTTGATCTGCTTGCTATGCTGGAACCCAATAGACAGTTTTCTTTCATTGCTGCACTGCTGGGTTATGGCCAGCTTGCTGTCTACTGAGGCTCTCAGGTCGTTTTCAGCTGTACTATACTCTAACCAGTCAGAGCCCAGTCTGTATTGCTGCTTGAGATTATTCCATACCAGGTGCAGAACTTGACATTCATCTTTTTGTAAAACTTTGGTGGTCCAGCCTTTCAGCCTCTCAAGATCTCTTTATGGTGACTTTTCCTTCTCACATCCTACCTCTCCTCCCAGTCTTGTATCACCCACAACATTAGCACAGATGAATCTGAGCCTTTCATCTCGTATTTTTGTAAAGAGATTGAACAGTATCAAACCCAATGTCAGCCTCTGAGGAACTCTGCCACAGCCAGTTGCAAATTTGACTTTGAGCCATTAGTTACCAACAACTTTGAGCTCAGCAGTCTAGCCAGTTCTGCATGCAACTTGTGACCCTTACCTAATCTATATCTCACCAGGCTGTCAGCAAGTATGTTGAGGGAGATCCAAGGCTAAATGCCTTTCTAAATTTAAGGTAGATGATGTCTGAAATACTACCATCCTTTACTGACCAAGGTGTTCTATAATAGAAGACAACAGGCCACAGTTTATCCTTGGTGTATCTGTACCAGCTTTTCCCAGTCACCCTCTTGTCCATCAGGTGCCCAAAGAGCACATTTTCTTCCAGGAACAGAAGTGAGGCTGACTGGTTTGTCTTTTCCCAATTGACTGGTGTAATATTTTCTCTTTTCTCATCATCTGGGACTAACATCATCTCTAGGAACTTTCTGAAAAGATAGAAAAGAGCTTTGCAAAAATGTCAGAAAACCTGACACCATTGGGTGCATTCTGTCACGTTTTATAGACTTGTATATGCCCACGTTTTACAGAAGTTCCCTATTTTCACCTTGCTGTACTATTAGTGGTCTGACAATCACTTTGCCACTGTTTCCTGACAAAGGAACCTGTGGCTAACTTTACCCCTTAAAACCAAGGTAAACAAGGCACTGAGCACACCAGATTTTGCTATGCCATTTGTGACCTAACCTACCAATCCCATTCAGCAGCAGTTCTGCATCTTCCTCGTAATTATGGCTGCTACTAACACACCTCCTGAAATTCTTTGGCCTCCAAAGCAGACTCTTCTGGGATCCTTCCATTGCCCCTCATCCTATCACTACCTGCCCTTACAAATTGTGCCTCCCCCTAGCTTTCTTGTAGGTCTTCTTCAGGTACTGGAAGGCTGCTATAAGGTCTCTCCTGATAGTTCTGGGTCTTTATTCTGGTACTTACCTTCCTCTGTCTCTGCCAAATTCTAACAATTGTGCATCTACTGCAGCCCAGGCTACAGTTGAAGCTCATCATCATAACAGTAATAGGTATTATACCTATCTGCAGGCCATACAGGATAGTAACGGGATACAGATCTACAAGACAATATCTATAGGCCATAAATCAGGTGTCGATTCCTTGTCTGGCTGCCTTTATAAGTCAAGTTTAATAGTATCAATATGTACTGGATAATATGAGCCTCATCCTTCTTGCTAAGAGCTCAGTAGGACACTCTAGTCAAACCCCAGCCTGCAGGAAAACCTGAAATTATTTACATGTACCACATGACTCTGTACAACCTATCTTCCCCAAATTCCATATCTTGAGCTACATATTAGTTCTCTGCAAAGGACAGAAGAAAACAAATGACATTTTTAACAATTCCTAACTACTCGGGGAGGGATGGAGAAAGGATATTGAGATTTTTTGCAAGAATTCTTAAGAAAAAAATTGATTTCACTACAGCTAAAACTCTTCCAAAGCTTTCTAGAGCTAGGATTTTATCTTTCTTCCTTTTCCTGACAAACTTACCATATTCAAAATGTTGTGTAAAATTTTAATGGTTACATCCTGTGGCATGTTTAAATTTTATTATAGGTGAAGAATCCATTTGAATTCATTGAGATGATTTATTAACACTGATAGTATTTACAAAAAACACAGGTGACAAGTTCCCCACTGAAAGTTTATCTTTCATCTGGGAATGTCTGAATGCCAGTCTTTGGATCACAAAAGTTTTCATCTAGGAAATGCTTTGCTTGCCACAGCATTTCACCTCACCAAATAGGATTATCTCTAAAAGCAATTATTTACTACAAGGGAGCTATGATGAGAACTATAATGACGCCAAATTAGCTAAAACTAAGAGAGGCCCTCATATAACAGAGCAACATCGTTAGCTGATATCCTTCCAAATAATGTGTCTTGGCTTTAACACAAACTCCTGTGAATTTGAAAATTTAAAAGTAAGCAGCAGGATATCTTCATATACTAAACACTTGCCTTTTTTCCTTTTTTATCTTTTTTTTTTTTTTTGGTCATTCTCTCTGTCACAATCATTTCCAAGGACTGGAGTTTAAAGCAAATCTCAATATTGTTCAGAAAGACTTAGAAATTAAACAGTTACTGTGCTTTGCAGAGTCCTTTGATCGAGCTCTGCAGGTGGAAATTGAGGACCAGTGCCAAGTAGAGTCTGTGATTTCTAAATGGCAGAAATCAGAACTGTGTTATCTCAGACTTTCTTTCCAGACTAAATGAACTTTTCTCTTCCAGAAGCTGGCAAGAACAGGATTTCTAGTCCTAATCCTTTCTGTTTCTACACTTTACCTTGTAATACTCCACAGTTTTGAGACTTTTCAGAAACTGCAGAATTGAAAGCACTTTGCAATAGTACCTTCCCTTATGCTAGCTTCTGCCCAAATATAATACTTAAAACCAAAATAAAGAAAAAATAACCCAATTTATTTAGCTGGAGTCACTGCTGTTTTATTACAGACAACTCTACCAGTTCCCACAAGAATATTTGTAATCTTTCTTGGTATCTTTCCTAAAGTCTCAGATCTCAGTGTCAAGTGAAAACTTTCAGTAGAAAGTAAGTGTTAAGAACAGAACATGTGTGAATTTTTTAAAAAGCTGAGAGTATTTGAAGTAGTCTCAGGATTTTATGATGGTTGGCTCATGCTTTTTGAAGCTTAAGGTTGGCAATACACACATTCACATTGACATAACTTGTAGCAATATTGCTGTCCTCATCCTGTTCTCAAAAATCTCAGTCAGAAAAATGCCAATTTTGTTATGAAAATGATTTTCTAGAAACAACTACGTGAAAAAGCAAATCTAATGTCTTTTCTTCAGGTTTGATCATTCTTAGGGTATCTTCTTTCACGGCTCTCCTTTCTCAAACTAGCTGTGCGTACCTGTGGTCATCTTCAACTTCCCATTTATACTACAACATGATTCCTTTAATGTGGCAGCATATTAGAGAAACACTGCCCAGCTATAAAAATCTGCCTATCCATAGTGCACATTTTTCACTGCACCTGTTCTCAAGACCAAAATAAAAGACTTTTTCCTATCTGCAATTTCTTCATATTTCATGTAATTTGTTGGAACAGAATGTGGGTAAAACACCCTGTGCAAATTCATCCAAAACAGACTAATGCAATGTGAAAAAGGCATTGTCTAGAATCTGCGAAGGATGAGCCCTGACATAAAGATACCCTAGGAAATGTTTTGTTAAGGTGATGTCATCAATATTTGCAAGCTTGATCTCTTCTAAGTGTAGAGAAACACCCAAGAGAGTATTCTGCCTTTAAAATCTTTGGGATTTGGAGTAAAGCTTTTTAATATCATTGATGTAATTAAATTACACCACTAAAACAAGAAGCTCATCTTTGCAAGGCTTTTTACACAGAGATCCTGAAGTAATTGAGACCTGCCTCACCCCTTTTCTATACTGTTTGCTGTCAAATAACAACCTAGATTAATAAACCAGTTTTATTTTATCCTCTATGTTCAGGCAGCAGGTGAAATAATTCAGCTTTCCAAATGCTGTACAGATTCAAATTCATCTTCATGAACTTCAGGTCTACACATTCCAGAACAAGAAAAAAACCCAACCCCCACGCTGTTAATTGAAACCCACAACACTTCGACTTCACATAACAAAAATGCTTTGCCTCAGTTTACATTTACATACAGCATCATTCGTCAGACCACCATACTGCAAGGACCCTGCCTCTCGAGACAGGAAGGCACTCAAAACTGGAACACACTCTCACACTGGTATGAAAACTTGTTTCTGAATCATGCGCATTCGCAAGACCGCGCTTGGCGCTAATTCCTCATTGAGCCGACTGTAGCGCTAAAGCGTTATCCACAGAGCCACGCGCAGCAGTGAAAGCGATCTGCCTGATGCCATGGGCAAGGAGATGTGGGAACAGAGCAGGAGGAAGCATTGCTTTGCTTTATGGTGCCAAAGCTTTCAGCTTATTAGCCCCTGAAAGACAAGCGACTGCAACTGCGCACGCATCTCATGTGCTTTCTACTAGAGCAAAGCACAGTTTGGACAGCCCACGTTTTTGGGGCTACTGTAACTTTCATTTTCTCTGGATTATTGTGAACAGTCTCATGTGTTGGACTGGAACAACTGAAAAAGAATAAGATGTCAGCTAGAGAAATGGGCAAAAGATGGTGCTTGCATTACTAGGGTTAATTTTGTAATACCTTTCACTACCGCACTCGCATACCACCGCTGGCATTACTAAGGAGCTCTAAGGCGGAAAACCCGGGACAGCTCCAAGATGAAACGAGTCTGAGGGAATTTATTTTTCATGCCTAATTCCTATCAAGTCTAATGAACAGAAATGATCTACTAGCCTTTTAGAAATGAGAAAGAGGGAAACAACAAAACATTGCCAATGTCTGCTGAGCAGGGTTCATTTTCAACCAGTATGAATATTTGTCATTTAAACACAGTGTCCCAGAAGCTGCCAAACTGACAAGGCTTTTCAATTATAAGAAAAGGCACGTCTGAAGTTTCTCTTTTCCTGAAGGGTGACATCTATCTGAGAGGCAGACTCTGCTCTCTAACTTAAAGCATCTGCACCATCTCTTTTTGCAATGTAAGATATCCATTGTGTCAGTCAGAACAAGGTAGGTAGATGCTCCTTACACCTCTTCTTAACTTGGGCAACAGTCATGTTGCCAGAGATAATTAAGACTCTCAGTTTACATGCTGGGTTTGTGTAGGAACAGACAGCATCTTCTCCTCTGTTTTTAACTTTGCTTCTCGGTAACTTTCCTCCAAATATTAGTAGCCGTTACTGTTAAACACGCAGTTTATCACAGCCTCCATTTTAAGTGTGCAGTTCGTAACAGACATTATAAACACAGCAACAGATTTTTTTTTTTTTTTTCAGGGTAGGTCATCCCTTCTCTTGCAGAAGGAGAGGACTGCTATTATTCTCCCCTCCATGGAGGGAGTTTTTGTGCACTAAAAATATGGGGGAGAACTATGTCTGTGCCGTGGGACGGAGTTGCTGGATGAGGATTCGACCATCACACTGCCTGAACTTCAGAAGTGTCATGGACAAAAAGCTGCCCCTTCTACCTAACCTCAATTCTCAAGAGTGTCCCAAAATCAATTTCTATCACAGCTGGGTGACATAATCCTAGTCATATTCTACCCCTTGCATGCAGGACTTCACTGAGAATAAATCAGTTGGGCTACGCCTACACGATTTCCTTCTCCCAGGAAGGGGGTTTCATCATAGAATCATAGAATGACATGGGTTGGAAGGGACCCCAAGGATCACATTGCTCTAAGCCCCCTGCCACAGGCAGGGCCACCAACCTCCAGGCCTTCTCTATCTGGTTGCCTCTTCCTCTACATGTCCAGAGTCCTGTGATCAGCAGAAAGCTAAGGACAGAGCTGCAGAAATACCTGGGCTGCTCTTCTATAAAATAGAGGGGCACATGTGGAAGGACTGGTTTTCTGCACAAATTGTGAAAGACTCCTCACGTTTGCTCACTGCTTGCACGTTGCCCTCAGTACCACATGACTGACAAAATTCTTGGTACTTTCAAGACAGGCCCACAAGAAGTGGAAAAAAGGCTGGGGGGGGGGGGGGGTTAGCCTCTTCTTACTGATTTGGCAAAAGAAGTTCTAAGGGATTAGGCTAATATGGAAACCAAATTGCAGCCTGTTTACCTGCTTATTTTGTAATTTCAGTTCATTTCTCATTAGTGATTGTATGGAACCCTAATGACCACAAAAATACAGAATGAGCTATTTTTCACTCCTCTTCCAGGTGGGCAGGTCTCTGAATTATTTCTCTTCATTAAGTATAAAAAACTTCCATTTGCTTTGGATGACAGTGACACAGGATCTCTCAACAGCTGTTTCAAAGGCTGCTGGAAGCTACAGAGCTTTCAGTATGGGAGGGGTGAAAAGCCTATACTTCCACATTATTAGGAGTTATGTGGGTAAATCCCCAATCATTAAGATAAAAGTATGCCTCATTCAGCATCAAATTAATAGCCAGCATTTTCCTAATTCACCATAGCAACAATGGTACAATGGCACAGGAGTGAGAACAGCCTGGTAAAACAGACTCTGTTGGGGACAGTAGATGAAGCAGACAGCAGCATGTGTTTTATGTACGTGGCGTACAGAGCTTTGCTTGTCGTCAGTGCAAGCTTAGCAAAAGATAAAAGGCAAGGAAATGTGGTGTATGGTAGTGTCCTTTAACTTCCTATGAGAGGAATGCAGCACACTTGTGCACCTCTCACAATCACTGCAGTTGCATTCCAGGTGAAACATCGAGCATTTCAACATCCCAGCTGGAAAGAGTACTGCACTAAGTCATGAGCTCAATGAGTTGTAGAGTCCTGCATTTTCTGAGGATGTAAAATAAGGAATAGAGAAAAACAAATTATTATATTTTGTTATCTCCAAAACCAGAGACCTACATAACAGAGCTCATAGTAGGCTGAAGTAGAAGTAAGTATAATCTATGAAGATGCTAAAAAAAAAACAAACCCAAAAAAGCCTTACATATTAAATCAAAGCTATGGAAAAGTTATTTCATACTAATATGCAGGATGTCAGTACACAATAGAAGCTGGCCAACAGCAGTGAAAATATCTCAGAAGATGGCATGCTTCGTTACATTCAGCTGCATGCTCCATTTTGCATGGTGCACATACGTCTCCAAGGTTTTGTGCTCTCTCACATGAACATAATTATGGAACCCTGTTTACATCAGTTGAACAAAGTAAATATACAATCTGGAAGAAATTCCAGGTTGCAAGTCTATACACTTGAATGGTACCAGACTGTCACCTTAAATATTTAGTACTCAGAATAGCATACCCTCTCTGTCTCACCACCTGCCCCCCAAAAAAACCTTTCTTCCCCTCTGTAATCAAGTGTATTTTTCATTAAATCATATACAACAAAATATCCTTTCAGAGTCACTAAAACTATTGAAAAAATATAACTTTAAGCACAAATAAGAGTGATAAGATTGTACCATAAACTGATACAAAATGTCAAGTCACTGAACAAATCAAATCAGTTCCATCACAGTGGTATGAGGTCCCTCATCACATTCAACTAACAGGGAAGACAGGAAGCACTGCAACGACCAAAATTAATCCCTAACAAATTAAAGGGTAAAAAAATACAAAAATAAATGCATTTTTGTAAAGCAAACTAAGCACAACTCTAAGCAGGCAAAAGAAATACCTTAGTAACACCGTGGTAGTGGAAGAACTTGAGATTTTTGCTTCATGGCAGTTGTTTTGTATGTAGTACTTGCATCATTCCAAATTCAATTTATACTGAATTCCACTGACTTCACATAGAATCAAGACAGAACCAGTAAAAGACATTTTATCTTAGTAAAATTACTTATTTACAGTCAGTATTAGGTGCTCACACCCATTTACCTGTAACTATTCCATTACCGTAGAGCATCATGTCTTGAACGGTATGCAGCCTTAAATGGCTTTTAAATGTCGTATGAGTATACACAGTAAGCTAGCACCCCACACGCACTTATTCTATCAACACAGGAATACAAAATGTCCTTGAGTATTCTTAACACATGAAATATTAGGATTCATAAAATAAGAAATTCCTAGTTACCCTTTCAGTCACAGAAATTAGAGAAAGGAATTGGAACTTGAGCCCAAGGGTTTGTGCTGGGGTTTTTTTGTTTGGCTGGTTTTGGTTTTGTTTTTAAGGTATCTATAGCTTTTATACCTCACGTAGAATTGCAAAGGTACTTACAATTTCCTCCTTCATGTTTTCAAGTCAAGTATGAGCAACATGCAGTGATGGGTTAAATTCAGGACTTAGGCTTTTTTTTACTTCATCTCTAATTCCTTATGGGTCCTTTTTATATTACTCAGAGACAGCACAACAGCGGATAGAAGATTAGAAATTATGCACTTCATAAATATCTGTGGCACATTCTGTGTGCTTTTGTTTAAACTATCTTAATCACATAGAAGCAGGTGGTACATTTGTCCTATTGTCAATCTGACCACACAAACAGCAGGTAAATTTGGGATTTGAGACAGGACTAAAAGTCTCTACAACAATAATTCATACAAATCTTATCCTTCTTGCAACACTCATGAAATTTCATCATCCTCCTCTTCTCAAGAAGTATCCTACGACTTTCAGGAAAGGAAAAAAAAAAACCAACCCACACATTCAGAGGAGCACAGATGATTTAATAGCTTCCTCCTTCCCAGCCTGAGCCTTTCTAAGCAGTCCTTTGAACCAGTGCCCTTTTTGCATTCAAATAGTATGACTAATAATTGCCATATATGTCTCAGAATCCGCTATGCCCATTAAGTTATAGTTAGTTTTCCCTCCACCTCTTTCTACTTCAAACACAACAGTCACCTTTTCTTAATGATCTCGTTGTACAGGCAAACCTATTTGCCTTATCTCTCATTCCTTATGTAGCCCTTAACTGAGTTACAGTGAGCAACCCAGTAGCTTTGTGGGTAGCATGCAGCATGAACGTGTTTGTTCCTCTGTTCATTTAAGCCTATTGAGGTTTGTATTAAAGAGCTTTTAAAGATAATTGAGAATCTCAACCTTTTTGTTTACCCAAGCCCTTGAAAATCTCATCTCCCTTTGACTTTAATCTGGTAAACCTTTGATGTTAGTTGTTAACCCACTTGTATTTATCAACAACTCAAAATCCACATTGCTACAGAGAAGAGGCAAGCCTCTGCTTAGTCTGTGCACGTGCCAGGAGGGGTGCTTTATTGAGCCAATTTCCATCAGCAAATCCTTTACATGTGAAGGGTTTTCTCTTACCACAGGATATGTGGAAAAGTTACAGCCTAAAAAGTGTGTTGTAAACATTCTGGTGTTAATGGACCAGGAAATATTTAATTGCTGTGGGAAACACAGATTGAAAGATACAGTTTCCCAGAAAATTAAGCTGTTTACTTTACAATTGTCTATTCCCTTGGTGGGGTCATTTTAAGTACTTTACTTTCCCACAGATACTTTCACAAGTCACCCCAATAATGTAGCACATCCTCATCCCATTTAGGCTAGCTGATTTCGGACATCTGCATTTACACCAAAAGCAGCCCCTCATTCCTTCCACTGTCCCCATGGTTCAGGGTCTAAGCCTCTTGCAGGACACATGTGACCTCAGCAGTATTTCCCGCCCCCCACCCTAAACACTTGCTGTAGGCCTCAGGGCACTCCTCCCAGTGAAGCACTGCAAGGGCTTCTCTGCAGGTTGAGACCCTGACCACCAAGTATTTCAGATAATTTAAACTGATACAGTGATGTTAAAGTTACCTACAATGTGTCCCACATCTCACATGGAGCTGGCATGGGCAAGTTTCTAGCACAAAAAAACCCCGAGTGCTCTTAGGAGAGCTCAGGGGTGTTCCACAAATCAGCTAGAAATGCTGATGCCAGACAGACACAACGTTTGTACTGATGACCTGGCTATTTATAGTCGGAGGAGAAGCAGCAGCATCACACTTCCTCTGCTTTCCCCTCTGACACGCACATTTTTTAAGGCCTCATTTAGGAACATATCTAGATTACAGCCATTGATTCCCCACCATCAAATCACCCAGGGCAAAGTGCAAGTGTAGAGCCAGAAGCAACTGTGGAGCTCAACTTAGCTTGAATTCGCATGGTGCCTTGCTAGCATTCAGAGTTCACATCGCTGCAGCCAAGGTGGGCCACCAAGAATAAAAGCCAGTGAGGGGCTGGTTGTCTAGTGAGCAAGATCAATGACTTTGTGGGCCCTTCCTTTGACATCCACTGAATCTTTTCACTCTGTGCAGAATAAAGTTACCCCTGATGGGAAATGAAAGTCAATTCCTGCTTGCCCCACACAAAGTCAGTGCAAAGTTTCATAGATAACACGATGTCTGTCTAAATGCCCAAATAACAGGATCTAAAAAACTCCTGGAAAGTGTGAATGAAGGGTATGTCTGCCTGAACCAAGAGAACCACATGTGTGTAAACATTTGTTTATTATTTTGCTTTCAGAAAAGTCAAGAAAGGTGATATAGGTGAAAGGGAAATGGTAATTGCAGCACTCTCAAAAAGTCCTTCTTGAGGTTCCAAAAAAGGGAGCTAGAATCTCTGCTCAGGTTCAAAGCACCCTCGCTGTGCTGGACCAACAGAGCAGCACGGTTTGAAGTTGAACAGAGGGATAGCGTGGCTGCTGCTCTTTGAAGAGTGGAATAAGAAAGAGAAGCATTTAAGAAGCTTGGAATGACTTTTAGAAATATACACCTTTTTCTGGGGAAAAAAAAAATGTATATTTTAAAGTGGCAGAAGTTTAATGAAAAGTGGGAGAAAATGTTTTATGAAACTTCATTTTGGTGATCCATTTTCTATGAATAGCACCTTTTTCTCCCTCATTATTCCTCCCACCCAGGAAAAAGGTTCTGTGGCAGGACTGATAAAAATATTCAGATATCTGTATGGACAGATGTGTACTTAAACATCGCATATTCCTGACAAATTATTGCCTTACACATAGGTACATATAGATAGGGTGTGTATAGGGATGTATGCACACTCATAGTCACAAACAGTATAGACACGCACACATAGCTACTTAAGAGACCTTACATCTGTGTACATATGAATGCATACAGTATTCCTGCATGCATATTAGGTTGAGCAGATTTAAACTTTGGCAGTAGTGGATGCATTTAAACACACAAATAAACCCACCAGTTTAAACCTGGACAGCACTAAATGTGCATAACTCCTTTCTAACGGACAAAGCTTTACCTAGATTTTCCATACAAAATTTTCTTCCAAGTCTACATCTGCACAAAGAAATCAAGAGCAGAGCCCATGTATTCCCCTCTCCCCCAAAAAAGGGGGAGCATCTCCTACAGCCACAAAGCTGAAATTGCCTCTGAGATTTTAGTAATCTGTTAACAAAAAAATGTCTAATGTTGATCACCACAGCTAGGAAACGTTACTGCTAAACCAAACACTGTTTTTCTTTCTACTCTAGCATTTTTTCAATATTAAGATGACTACTGAAAATGGTCAGAATGTCAGACCAAAATAATCCATCTAGCCCAGCACCTTCTCTCTCATGGTGGCAGGAAAAAAAAAAAGCAAACAATCAAATCACCCAAATCAAACAAATAAACACCACAAACAAACAAACAAGCCCAGTAGTAGAGCAAGCACATATTTTGTTTTTATTCTTTGCCTTGATAACATTTGTGTTAGGTCCTTTCTATGCAGGACTCTAGTACAGTCTGGATGGTCCTGCTCTAACATCACTTCACACTGTTTTTTTACAGATGCAGATCCACAGAGAAGATCAGACCATACAGAGTTTAATAAATAGTGCATAAATGAGCATAAATGAGCAGGACCTAAATTTCTGTCTGGACAAGAAACTGCTTTAGAGCAGGATAACATCTATGAAGCAGGGACAAGCTGGGAAATAGGGTTGAAATAGAGGCTGAGGACCTAAGATCCTTTCCCCATCACAGAGGAAGCCCCCAAAAGGGAGCATTTGTAAAGCAACCCAGGCCACAAGAAACAAAACACACAGTATAAGAGAACACACGTGATCTCTCCCTCTTTGCAAATTTGATGATCAGCCACCAAAATTGTGGCAGCATAGAAGAAAAGAATACCCTGCCACTGCTTTTGAATTAAAACAGATTATTCTCACCACAAGTTATAAGATTGGGAAGCAGAGCCAAGTTCACCAATTTTGTCTCTTTCACTCCCAGGAGGATGTGATTAGGCAAATAGTTCCTGATCAGGGTCATTTTTACTGCTATATACCATACTAGTATGACAACATGCCATGTTTTCTACTGACAGTTTTCAAGTTTGAGAGGCTTTAAGTGAAATCCAGTTCTGAATTTCTTCTACATGCCAAATTCCACCTTCTATTGCTGCACTGGACTGGATGTAGGCACAGAATCCCAGAATGGTTGAGGTTGGAAGGGGTCTCCAGCCCCCATGGCTCAAGCAGGATCTCCTAGAGTGGGTTGCTCAGGACCCCTTCCAGACAAATTTTGAGCATCTTGCAGAAGGGACACTCAAGGCCAACCTGTTCCAGTGCTCAAGTCAGCATGCATGACTAGCTGGGAGGAAAACACAGAGCAGAGGACCAAAGAGTCCTGGACCTTCCCGTCCCCTGCCATGAGTTCATGGTTTGTGCCCTGTGACTCCATACCCAGAAACTGCAGCTCATTAAAGCTGTTCCTAACCCTGGCTATTTTTACACCTCTCAGTCCAATCTTGTATGAATCACCCGAGGTACTTCTCAGCCCCCACAGTCAAAACATATATAAGCTGACATGCTCTGAAAACACAGTGTCATTGTTTTAGCAGCTATGACTCCCACACAGAAGTTGCCAGAGCAGATGAGATCAATGGTCAGCACAAACTTCTATCCCAACTCAGCGAGTAAACAGAACTAAGTGCTTCCAAAGAAAGGATAAAAGCCCTTCAGTCGGCTATTAGGCAGAACCATCCTACCGTGGGCAATCTTTTGCCAATTTCAGGCAGTCAGTGACTGGCTTACACCCTCGTAGCATAGGGACTCGCGTCCCTTATAAATTTTTTACCCCAAGTAGAAAAACTGCAGGTATTTGTGTCACATCCAAGGCTGAATCCTCATTTCTGTGGTATTCAATTCATAGTCTTTGCTGTAAAGCCCTTCAGACTGTTTTGACACTGAGACCATGCCTTTTGATATGAGACAGTGCTAAGTGGAAGCATATGCTGCTTCGAAAGACAAATGTAGCAACATTGTGTTTTGTACTGACATTTAAAAACATTAAATTTGCTCAAGACAATTCCCCTCATTACATGCACCACTGTACAGCCTTCTGGTGATCTACCCTCTTGACTTTGAAAAGAAAAAAAAAAAAGAAGATAAAAACAGAATGCAGGAAAATCCCATGTGGCTTCACATGGGATGGACTCAGGAAACAGAGGGAGTCACATAGATAAAACTATGAGCATTAAGTAGCAATTTCCACATTTAACAAGGTATGACCAGGGCCAATGCCTTTGGATTGTGCTGAACTGGATAAAAGTACCACTACATTTGTCTTCCCTTGTTAAAATTATGCCATTTTCACTATATACAGTTGTGGTACTCACTCTACTACTGAATTTGTTAATGGATAACACCCCATGTAAACTCATTAGCATAATTTATGTTCAGAAGTTCAGAAAGTACCAGCAACAACAGATAGTAGATTTGATCTCCAGTGAAAGCTTTAGGTTTCCTCAACAAGGGCAACAGGATATGCACAGTCGAGAAAAGTTTCCCATTGAAGTACTTTTCTTTCCTTCCCCATAAAATACACTGAAAATAATGGAAATTCATACACTCAGTAGACAGAAATAGGTTGGACTTCACAAAGTCAACCAGTTCATATCTCCTCCCGAGGAAAGACGAATTATACATATTTTAGGTCTCCTAATCTATCCCTCCATTCCTGCAATACTGTCCCTTTTTATAATTGCATTTTATGTATGTATCATGTAGCCTAAGTCACTAGGTATACAGTCTATCATACATCACTATTAAAAATAATCATCTTAATATTGAAAGCATCTGTTCACCCAATTTTCCTTCTGACAGAAACTCCTTTTTAACCTCCACATAACTGTTCACATTCCCAGTGTTTACCCCGCCAACATACAGTTCACAGAACTTATCCTACACATCTCAGCACAGCTGATACAAATTTGCACAGCAGGTTTTTGTGCATTCCCCAAACTCTATATGTTGCTCTTTACTTATGCACTGGCATTTGGAAATGGTAGGTCAGTTCAGTAGCTCTCACCAAGCAACAGCACTGGGGTGCTGGTAAATGGAAATAAATTGTTCAAGAAACAAGCCCAAACAAAACTATATAGCTTTTTGTATAGGTGTGTAATTTAAAACAAACAAACAAAAAAAAATCAACCTACACTTGCAAAGACTATGTTTTGCATCCACTGCATTCCTTTCCAGTTCTGCAGTTCCAGCCAGAGAAGAGATCAGGTTAGGTCATTCCTCACAGGAGCATGATTCATTCCTCCTAGGAGCAACAAGGTCAAAAACCATAAAATGTAAAGCCTGTTTCAGGTTTCTGTTGAGACTTCTTTTGTCCCATTCAGGTATGGGTTCTGCCTCTTCACAACTGAAATCAGTTGCATTAAATTAAACAAAGGCATTCCTGAGGAATCCAAGTGAACTGTGACTAAATTCTTGTCTCCAGTACCTCTCAAGCACTGTTAAAAATTAGACTTCCTTTAGTTATTCTAACAACAGGAAAACCTTGTCCCAACATGGGGTGCTAGGTCCCATATTGGTTTTAACAGATTCCTTAATAACATTTCTCTTTTGTACTTCCCAGCATGCAGTTTTGTTTGGTAGAATGCATTGTGGGGGCTGTTTGCCCTAAGGACAAAAGTCTGTTTTCCTTTCTCAAGTAGAAGTCCTGTTGACATGACCAAGAGCCTACCTGATTGAAAGAACGAGTATGAGTTGTGGGGAAACTCTGTTTTTAAAAATAACAGCAAGAGCTTTGTGTCAGGAATTCAGATTGCCTGCATCCAGTGTTAGAATTACACCAATACTCCTTGGGACTGAATAGAAATAAGCATCAGTATCCTCAATACTGCCACTGACATTATGCCAAATAATGGTTCCCTTCCTCTTTAACCCAAGAAAGTCCCAGCACAATGTACACGAAATATAATACTGATTAGGGACCAGGAACATTGCCACGAATTCCAGAGATCAGCGACTGCAGATCAGACACTCAGATGGCTGGGGGAAAACATTTTATCAGCCACTAGAAAACATATGCAACTTTGATCCCACTGTTTCATCTTGGGCTTCTGTTTCTTTTGGCATGCGTTTGCAGTATCAAATGCCACAATACTGATGAATGTTCAAAGACCATATGATATCGCTAACACAGTGTAAAACAAACAAAACCCAAAATGCCCAGCAATGGCATTCAGGCTCAAGGTCCTTGTAAATACGCATCTCCTGGTTTCTTGGTTCAGTTTTTGATTGAGAAAAATACATGCTACTGCACTTAGAGAGCCTGCCCATCCCTCCATCACTTTACAAAGGTTAGCACTGAAATGTAGTAAACAGGCATTAATAGAGATCATATTCATCTTTAGAAGAGAGCAACCGCTGGCTTTGCAAAGCCATGTTGACATTTTGCCACCCTGCTCTGCTGCCAGTAAAATTTGGTAATTTAATGAAGCAGAGATCAAACAAATGCTCAAACCTCAGTGGATTATTCAGCATCAAGGTTTGCATTACAGTGTGTGAAAAAAGGATTAAAGTAGTACTTTTTAGTTATAGAAAACCCTGAGCACTGGATTAAAGCGCAATGGAGCTGGCAAGAAGGATACAGTATCTATAGAATTTAATGGTAACCTGGCTCTATCAAGCCCTACAGCTTTAATTTCAATACAGCATTTTCTTCTTAATCCCTTGTTTGCCAGCAGTAATGCTCTTGGATTAGAGTGGCCACCAGGCTGTGGCTATTTACATAAAAATTAGGCAAATGTCTTTAAGGAAAAAAATTACATGGCTGTTGGATATTAGAAAGGTTTCATAACTTTGAACCCTGCTGCTTCTGTGAATCTCTGCTAAGTTTAAAAGATCAGAAGAACTCCCTTTCACTTACCACAGCCAGCAAAAACTTCCAGACATTATCTGCCACAGCAAGAACTTCACACTGAAAGCTGATGGGCTTAGCAAATGTGTCTGCACCAAGTTAACATTTTGTTGGTTACAACATAGAGAACAGATCCTCAAATGGTTTCAATTTCCAGCCCTACCCTAGCTTCAAAATTCTAATTCTGGTTTATATTCACTGTGCAACAGAAATAACTGATGAGCAAGAATAGGCTCATATAGCAAAAAAACTAATCTATATCCACTAACTCTTTCTCTCTGCTTAATTTTACTATTGCTTCCCCAAACACCTATGGGCTCTCTCAAAACAAATTCCCATTCTCCTTTACAATTTTGTGGAGCGAGAGACTGAAAAACCTTCAGCTGGCACAGGAGGACAGAGACAAAATAGTTCTCAGCAGTAGCAGCCCAGATTTGGGAAATGCGGAGCTAGTACTAGAGCTGTAAGTGAAGGTGGTCCTGCATTACGGATGGGCAGCCCCAACATATCTGCTGTTCACCTGGAGATGGAAGCCAGAGAAACATATAATTGACTGGCAAATGTGGGGAAAGGAGGCTAGGAAAGAGAAAGGGGCAGCTCCAGGCAGTTATGAAATCAGAAGGCATACAGAGGCAGAAGGATCAGCTGAGGGTCAATAAGAAATTACTAAATCTCCACACTAAGGTTTGATTTTATACCACCTGGGCAACTAAAAGAAAGGGTACTCAGCTTGGCCAGCCCTACCTGACCCACAGCATGAGCTGTCAGGTTGCCATGGGAGCAAGTGCCACAGCAAAATGAAGAGCTCAAACAGGGTGCAGATCGCTGCTGCCAGCCAAGGAAAACATAGAAAGGCATCAGGATACATCTCCTAACTTTCCTGAACCTCTGCTTTCCAGAGGCAAGTAGTGGTCCAGCCTGAGGTGTTCAGTCTTCAAATGGAGTAGATAGATTTGCAGGAACACACTTCACTACTCTCCTTTTCTTTGCAGGGGGGTGGATTAATGCAGAAAGTTGTTTCATGGAGTATGAGGTTGAGGTGTTCTGGCCACACGTCTACCTGCACACAGGAGCAAGACATAAGGGAATGGAGTATATGGCACACAGAGTGCCACATGGGTCCTCTCCTAGGAGGTAACACTCAGGGTCCAGGCAGCAGTCCAATGAGTGGATAAAGTACATTTTATAAATTGAAATGGATTTGGTAGGAGAAAGTAAGAGCAGCCTTACGAGAACATTGTAAGGAGAGCACGTTCCAGAGATGTAGAAATTTTAGTTCAAATCCATTCAGCAGATTACAGAACTAAAAGGTCATCTTCTACAGCACTATGGGGGAAGCCTTCCTCCCTGATCCCCCCCTCCCCTCACAACCATCCACCAGGAGATTATTTTTTATACTGACCAAATTATTTGCTAAATACAATAAGAGATTAAATTTACATTAAGTTCTACTACAAATGTGTGCAACAAAAAGCCCCGTTTATTTTCTTCAAAAATCATCTTTAAGCTAAATAGTATTTTTAAAATATAATACTGTCTTGCATTTCCCCATTAATCACATTTCACTGATCAGAAGACCTAAAACTTTTACTGAAAAGAACCCCCTAGAACAAAGACATCAATAAGTTTGTTTCTTACTAAACAAGGGTTTGTACGCTGGTTATATTGAATAGCTGTGGTTTGTCTATTTGAAGCAGGCCATGCCATTTCATTCTTTACTGCAAATTATCTGATTATCCAGCAACCTCAGAAAAATATTCTCTAAATAAAGCTTATTTCCATTCTTTCATTATGGAAAATAGATAATAAAAGCATTAGTGAACAGATCTATCCTAGCTCCTTTTCTAATCCACTTCATTTTTCCTAGAGCTGCTTTCTCTGGCTCTTTCTGCACTATGAATATAGGGGCAGGAAAGAGGCTATGTGTTTAAATTTTTTTACTCTCTCAAAATAAATGCCTCTAATAAGATGACTGTTCCCTTGTGCCTGAGAATGCAGCATCTTTCCTTCAGGAGCTGTTGTGAGTAGGAATTCTTTGTATGCTCCTTGAGAAGTACGATGGTTTATTGGCTAAAAGGACATGGCTTTCTTCCTCACTTCAAGGCTGGCTACTTATTATTGCTGGTGGGTGGTAAAACGAAGACTGTTTCTTATTTCTCTATAACTCACCTCACTCCAAACAGCTCTACTCTGGACCATTGCAAAAGGCAGAAAAGAGAGAAAAGTGTTTTTCATGGGGAAAAAAAACAAAAAAGGTATTCATAGACTAAACAGCACAACCTATAATATTCAGTTACATATCCTCAACATATCCTGTCATAACCACCTTCACCCATCCTATTAAGCAGACAAGACATTCCTGCCTCTAAAAGCATGATCCAGAAAGGGAAGCGAATAAAGGAGAAATAGCATGCAAAAATAATTATTTGGATAAATTGAAAAGGAACTCAATTTTATACTCTTTTTTTCATTTCTGTGTATCGCACTCTCCTGCTCCTTACTGCACTGATTATGCTGCAGCTTAAGAAAGTACCTGCTTAATACTTTATGCTAATTTCATACTGACTTTACCCCCATCAGCCTTTAACCTGTGTAGACTTAACCAGGACACATTTTAATTACAGTCTCTCTGAGGAAATCACAGTTACTTTTCATTTGTACAGATGGAGATTTCCATAATCAGAAGAAATTCCTCAGGCACATTTCCTGAATATTGGCCTTTACTAACCTAAAACAGACCCAAACCCAACGAAAAACAACATCAACCCTCTGTGCTTCTTTCTTAAGTATTCCTCATTCTTCCCTGCCTGACACCAGGGTGCTCCACAGATCCTTCCACCTCATTTGTCATAGTTGGCTCAGTTCCCCAGGGCTGGATCCAAGAGAGCGTGTGACTGTGCAAGCTCACAAACAGCTTAAGAAAGCAGTCCTGCACTATGTACCCTTTCTTAATTTGTGCATAGTTATTATCTTAATCGATATCTCAGTAATTAAAATCCTGCATGATCAATTTTCTGGGCTTCCTACAGGCCTCTCTAATTTAAAAAAGCATCTCCCAGTCCCCTAACTCTACATTGATGTTGGCTATTCCAAGAATCACCAAGCTCCCTCCTCTGATTGCAAGTTCTACAGAGACTGTCCTTGTCCACGTCAGCTAATATATTTTCTAGGTTTCCTTGTTACAAATTTAATATCATCCACCAATATTGTCAAGTCCCTGCTTGATTCTGCTTACTCTTCACTAATACAGTATTAAGTCCCCACTCATTTTCTTTGCTTAGTTTTGCGTCTGTTATTCCAGTAACAATGCAACCATTATCTCTGAAATGGTTCTACCTACAGTCAATAAGCTTGAGCTCAAACCCTGCTTCCCCTGAAACCTCTGATGCAACACCCATTTTAAGAATGCAAGACTGGTGAATAGTGCTTACTCTTGAAGATATATTCAAGTCTTGATGTAGTTCTGCAACCACACTGATGAATACAGAACCATTCATACATTTTAATTCCACCGAAGTCTCTGTATCTAATCATCAGGAACTATGCAATGTCTCTAAAAAAATATATAGAGGACCACATATGAAATTATTTCAAGCTTTCCAGTTGGAAAAACTGCCACAACAGGGCAAGTAGTGCTCATAGACCAAACACCTGTGTTTTGCTTTTATTTAAATGAATCAACACTTCTGTCCTTTGAAGCTGATGGGGACTTTGTCCCTTCTTTCCCTTATTCCCCATTCCTTCCTCTCTAAAGAAAGAAAAATGAGGTCAGATGTACTGGGCAGTCCTCACCACACAACTCGTAGAAAGGACGGCAACAATTTTGTCAACCAAAGCATTTGATGAAAGTGCTATTGCAAGTGTCATAAATTCATTCTATTCTGTTACAAAAAATGTAAAAGCAGAAAACCTCTGAATATAGTTAGGCTTCTATTTGCCTAACCTGGCTGTTGTGTTTTTTGTTTGGGTTTGGATTTTTTGTGGGATTTTTGTTTTGTTTTCTGTTGTTGTTGTTTTATTGTTTGTTTTGTTTTTTCCCCAGCTGAGAACTACACAGGGCAAAGGAATATTCCATGATATGTGTTTGTACAGTGCCCTGTGCAATGGGTTTCTCCAGGTGCTGAAGAAATAAAATATTAATAAGCAGACCGTTATTCCAGGCATCCGTTTCAGAATTTATCAAAACAACCAGAAATGGATCCCATTCAATACCAGAAAAAGAAAAGTATATTTCCCTTTTTCTCATTTTCTAAGCAAAGGGTCTGAACTTCTTTTCGAATATCTCTGATCTTTTTTTTTCTCCATTTATTTATTGATATCAATATATAATACTGCAGAAGAACTCTATTTCTCCCAACCGTCCTGCCAACAGCCCCAGTCTCAGAGCAAAAGTTACATTTCTAGGATGCCCTTGTTCAGAGCCTGATGTTCTGACAAAGAACTTCTGATCCTCATCTGATTGAAGTCAAATGGCAAAACTGTCTCTGAATTCAATGATCCAGCACTGAGTCTTAATCATTCTCCCAGATTACCAGGCAATAGTTCCCCTCTTCCCCCCTCACTGCCCTGGCACTTGGGAGGTTAGGGTCTCATCTGGTGAAAATTAACCAGCACTGCTGTATGAACTGTTGTGAACCAATTCACACTACCCAAAGATTGGGCCTGAAGACAATGTCAATACTCTTTAAAAAAAAAAAAAAAAAGAGTCAGCAACAAGAATAATAGATCACTCACCACTTAATTAAGCAACCACATTCCTAATCAGATTTTCCCATGAAGAAGCCTCAGTATACCCCTGCACACTACAGGGGAAAAGGTAGCAGCTGGGGTACCTGCTGCAGAGATTTTTCAGAGGTCCCTCAGAGAATTAGGTGTCTATGGAGCTGCACAAATATTTCAGTCACTGAATTCAACAGACCAACAGTTTCCAGCACTCTTTTTATGCTATCTAAGTCTGCATTACAAAATATAAAATCACCATAGGGTCTATATCTGTTTTCATGAAGAACTAGCAAAGCACAGTTGTCATAAATTTGTAATTAAAACCACATTCTAATGTATCCTTCAAAACACTGGATGTTAATGGTTCCTTGTGAAACAGCACAGTAGAGTCTTTCTCCCTCCAACATGTAACTGTAAGGCCCCTGTGCTGAGTGCTATACAAGAGACCAACACAAAGAACATTGCATTTCCCATCCAGCATGCTCTGCACGGGTTCTTCACTCACTATTCTGCACCTTTTCTCTGCTATTTCCCCTCCTTGTATTCAAGAACAAGATTATGCAGCACAGCTTATTAAAGTTTCCCTATCTCCTCTTGTCCCTCACACCAGCTCTTCTGGCACTTTTCCACCTCTCAGCTCAGAGAGCAGCTCAGGCACTTCACACATGAGCCCGAACACATCCCACATAAAACTCTCAGCTGATCTCCCTGTCCCACCACACCTACTCAGCTTCCAACTTGTGCTGAAGCAGCCAAGACATCTCTTGCCTCTTCAGCCTCCAGAAGCAGAGCACTATGCAGCTGTTACACTGATAAGCAGCATTATTTAGAAGTACCTGGGAAAAAGTATACAACCTTGTGTAATTAATCTGTTTGGTCATTCATTATTAGTCCTGCCAGGGGGTGAAGAATCCAGTCAGTGGAGCACCAGCAGGCCAGTTCAGCATCTGCTTGTGAAAGTTACCGTGAAAACGCCAGGAAACTCACGTATGCAGATAACAAAAATAGCCTGTTTCAAGCTTCAGAAATGGGGCTAGATAAACATAACGAGCCTAAGGACGCTAAATGATGCCTTTGCTTTAAAAATAGCTAGCAAAATTCTATGTGCCTGAGGACCCCACCCCATCCACATCTCAATTCCCAGAGTAGGAGTCTATGTAACTGGGTTTGGATCACCTACAGAACCAACCTCCACTCCTGTTGTGCCTGGACCATGTTCCCGCACATCTGGGAGGACACACAGAAGCAACGAGTGCTGAGGTCAGCTAGTGGAGCAGAAATTTGGTCCAGCAACCATGTGCAGTCATAGAAGGGCTCTTCCATCTATTTACCCTCTATTAGCATTTTGTAAAGTGCAAATGCTAAGCCGCACCCTCGTTTCTGACCTCAGCTCTAAGGTTAAAAGTAGACTGTCTAAGAGAAGTAACTGATCGCTTGCAGTCCTCATCCTTTCCAGTTCAGCATTGCTGCCTCATCTCTGTAGTTCACTGTGGGGTTAAGGTAGCACTTAAAAAACAAGTTACACATTTTCAATGTGAAGCATAAAAGAGGAACAGCTACTTCTGACATAGTGAAATACGGCCTGGAACACTCACACTAATAAGAGGAGACAGAAACAAAGGGTGGAAAGGCATCTTGGAAAATTCCCCCATGCAGACCCACACACAAGGATAAGATCAAGTCAGTTTGTTTCTTTAATCTATCAAAATTTCCAGGGGAGAGGAATCTATCACATATTTATTGCTGAACATACTTCTAACACTCCACTTTTTTTTTTAAGAGGTATAGTGTCAAAAACCCTTCTAATAACTATCTCGTTTCTGTCAAATTAGCTCTCCCTGCATCTACACAGCACTATTCAAGATGTGGTATCCTAATTAAAAAAAATAAAAATCAAATTCTTTTATTTCAGCCATAGAAGAAAAAAAGAAAAACATGTTACAGCTGTGCATCATGTTAAATATCAACATATTTCTTATCTTCAGAAACTTCTAGCATGGAGGGCTGAGAAGCACATTTGCTTTAACAAATCCCTCAAGTAGAATATTGCTTGGGCCAGCTCATTTATCTCATGATTAGAGGTGGCTGGTGGCATCAGTGTTACATTATCAACAGGAGCGTAGCTTTGGCATTAAAGCGAAAAAGGGTTTTATGAAAATGTCATAATAATTCAGAAGAGAAAGATCGACCAAGTTTTTAATGCCCATCAAAAACTATTTGTCTGATCTCTTTCTTTTTTAGCTGGCAATAAGTCTTTGCAGTCAAGTTCAGAGAGATTATATTTATATCTTGTTTTTAAAAATGTATTTAAAAAAGCTAAAATAGAGGAATTCAAGGAAGAGAAACACCTTGCAATTATTTGGCTTGGAGGCATTAGATCTGCTGACATGGCATTTCCCAACACTTTGGTCTTTGCTTCTGAGAGTTATTCTTGGATTTCAAATATTTCCATGTAAAGGCAAAAGATACTTCCACAGAAAAACAAAGAGGCATTTACCAACACAAGATGAGCACCTCCCCACAAGGTTGTGATTTCCATTTCAGTGTTGCATTAGGCGACTTGCCTCCAAAGTGATCGTTAGGGAATTAAAATCCCATATACCAGTTTGCAAATTGTGTCTTAAGATGAAGTAGACCATATATATAATTTGCATATCCTCAGTAAAGGAGGGGGTTTGTTTTGCTAAACTAGAAATAGAGTTTGACTGCAGGGGAAATTCAGAATTTTACCATACCAATCACAGACTTCAAACTTTTTGGAAGGGGCCCGATTCTGCCACATTTAAGGACTTTCTGAAAGGCGCCAAGCGCCCATGTTGTCACTTGCACAGAGAAACACTTGAAAGCTGAGGTGCTCTCAGTACCATGCAAAAAATGAATCACATCTCTAGGTCTGTGAAAGGACCAACTTCTACCCCACCACCTCTAGACCCCACAAAATATTCAAGATCAAGCCATCTCTTGACCACTGAGTGAAACTAAGTTCTCCATCCCTGCTCTATCACACAACTAGGGAATAAAATCCAGCCCTCCATAATCAGATCTGCCCTGATTTTGGAAGAATGCCCTCAACAGCGGTTCAGCTTCTGAGATGATGAAATTGCTGCTTATCACACTGATGTTGTCTCACTATTTGCTTGGATTCAGACAGATAGCTTTGTCATCAACTCTGGTATGGAAATGGTGACTCCCTCATGGCAGAAATGTTTTGTTCCTGTGTTTGTACAGCAGTTGCCACAATAGTCATGGTCTGCAGATGGAACCTCTAGCCACACGTCACACAATAAACGCACAGGTTTGGTCTGAATTTCTTCCACATGCATCACACATCCGCTGCCAGTTTCTTGTGAAACCGGACAAAACTCTTCTCTATAGGACTTCAGTTTTATGGCAGAGATCTCCACAGTTTGAAAGGTAAAAGACAGGTGGTCAGAAAAGGTGGTACTGTTTTAAGAAGGCATGTGAACAAGCATGTAGGATACACAATGGTTATTCTACATGACATTATCAGTCTGAACCAGGTCTGGCTGGGACAGACATAACCTTACTCATAGCAACCTGTGTGGTGCTGTTTTGGATTTGTGGCCAAAACAGTGTTGGCAATACATGAGTGCTTTATGTATTGCTCAAACATACTGGCACAACATCAAGGCCTTCTCTGTTTCCCACTTTGCCCTCCCCAGCAAGTAGGTTGGTGGTGGGCAAAATGTTTGGAGGGGATGCAGCCAGGACATCTGGCCCAGATTGTCCAATGGGATATTCCATATTATAAAACATCACTCTCAACTGTGTTCTCAAGTTACTTGGAGACCAATTAGGTATTGGTCTGCAAGTGGTGATTGCTTTTGCATAAAATCCTTATTTTTATTACACACAAACTTATTAACAGTTTTTTTTCTTGGCCCAGGAGGGTTTTTCTTCTCCTCACCTTTTGCCTTTCCAATTCTCTCTCCCATCCCACTGCAGGGGAGCTTGGCCAGCAAGACACTAGCTTCAGACTTAACCTATCAGCTGGTGTCAAGCCACAACAGTACTCTTTAGCACCCACCATGGGGCTCAAAATAACTACAGATTTGGTGAGACTGTGCTAGACTGAATTTACAGTTGTTCCCCCTGTTTAGCTATTGCTTGGCAAGCTGATACTTGTTGTTGCTGGTCACAGAGTTGACATTCTTGTTCTCAGCACTAGTTTGTTACCTTACTTGCTCCCTTCCTTGCTGTACAACAAATTTCAGGATTCATTAACTGCTGCTTTTTCAGTGTGACTCCATGAGACTACATGGAGTAAGTAGGTAGCAACGATCATGTAACTGGTTTGACTGGGGAACTCCTACCACCCAGAAGTCCTGTAAGAGATCACAGACTGATCAGAAGGTAGATATTTTTGAGAACTGTCCAAGGAGGTGACCCGTATCAAAGGCCCCAGCGCATAACAAATTTCCAGAAAATGGGGATCAGTATGTTCTGTTTAGCGATGTGTCCCATCACATTTTAGAAAATCATCAGAAGTGGAAAACTGCTCTATGGAGTTTCACATGACATCTCAAAACCTGCTGAAGGAAAAGGCAGACCGAGTGAGTTTGCAGAAGTGAAAGCCATCAGGTTGGCTCCAGATAATGCTGGGTGAGAAAAGTGGCCAGTGCTCTGCCTCTGTACTGCCTCTTGGATGGTGGCAAATGTTTGGAGGGGTGGTTACTGCGATAGATACAGATAAACAAGCAGTATAGAGGTAAACCCATCTGAACTGCTGCTCTGTGGCAAGACACTGAGGCCAAGGTAGATGTTGTGGCCGGGCCCCAGGCAGTGGCTGAGCACCCTGCACTGCTCACTCACCCCATCCCCTGGGAGGACAAAGAGACAGAGCCCTACAGGCTGGGATAAGGACAGTTACTGACACAGCACAGAGAGAGGGGAAGAAGAATAGTAAAGCCCGTGGCAGAATTCACACACACAGTGACAACACTGAACACTTTACTGACCCAATGAGGTGGTAACAGAGCACTGCACTGACCCAATGCCCGGCCACACTCAGACTGTCCTGGAGCTGCATGGACCCACCCCTCCCCAACCAGCCCCTTTTACAGGTGTGCGATGTCACATGGTATGGAAACAGCTCAGGGCAACTCAGCTCACCTGAACCAGGACAGTAGAGGACCAAATTGTAAAGGTACATCATGGAGATTCTCGTGTGCCCAGGAGGCATGCCAACGAAGAATGTGAAAACCATAAGCAGGTAAGACCAGGGTGGTAGAAATGAAGATGACTTTTCCACTATTTGAAAAATAAGAGAAGTAGTCAGCAAACGATGTGGCTTTGAGAAAGGAACAAGTGTTTAGGGTAAAAAACAACATTTTATTCAACAAAACATTGACAGTTATCTAGAGAAAGCACAACAAGTAGCACCAGTAACTTTACAGGATCGAAGCAAGGAGTTAGAAAAACTCTGCTTATCAAGACTGCCTGAACTGTTCCTCTCCAACAGGAAGAAAAAAGAAGAAAAATCACACCTTGGCCTCATGCAGGAATGCACTGAGGATTAGAGTCTTTGGGGAGTCAGGGGCTGTATCTACACTGAAATATTAAGAACGATTAAGGCATTAGAAGAGCCAGCCCAGGGACAATTGCTGCTCAGGACCAGGCTGCTTTGCTTTCAGCCTCATCTCTGACAGACCTTCCCAGTTTACCTAGAGGAGACCTTGAGGTAAGCACACTTGAGCTCTCCTCCTCAAGAACACTTCAGAAAACCCTATGCTGAGCAAACACTTGCACATGATCAATATGAATGTTAGATGAATTGGGACTTGAGAATTCAGACTCTCCCAGTACGGTCAATGTCAGCAGCACATAACTGGCAGGCTGAGTTCTGTATTTAATACTGAAGTTCCCAGATTAAGGGCAAACCTGAACACACAAGAAAATATCTTTGCCCAATTAGACAGTGAAGTTCAAACCAGGCATTATTTAATATTAATATTGTTTTATGCCTACATGTAGAGTGTTAATTTGTTAGCTATTTATCACACTACTCACACAACGTAAGGTTTGGCTCCATTTTTGTTTCCTATTTTTCCTTGTAGCAAACTAACTAAAGAAATACCATTTGTAGTTGTTCCCTGGTTAGGTAAGACTGGCTTTGTTTGAACCAAAGTATGATTAATATATGAAAAAAGTAATGACATTCTCTCATGTTCCTCCACGTGCCAGAACAGAGGCCTTGTCTCCCCATAGACAACTTTATCATTGGGCAACCATAATCCCTTAAAGTAAGGGTTAACACAGTAACAGAACACTCTGTCCATTGCTCTTTGGAATTAAATGATGATGAATAGAGTTTTAGAGATTACTGTACCTCAAGCTGAAAACACACTAAGTATTTAGAAAGAATTCCTGACAGTACTGAAGAAATGCCGCTGTAGGCTAAACACAGTTTCCTTCAGAAACACAGGAACTAGATGAAGGAAATATTTTGAATTCCTATTTTGGAAGCCGGCCTTCAGGTGCCTAAATTTCATATGCAAATTGATCTGAAAATAGTCTAATAAAAAATTGCTTCAAAAGAAAAAATGAAGTTACTTAACACCCTACAACCTCTTTTCCAAAACTGTTTAAGCACTTATCTGCTAACTGCCTTTTAGTGAGGGCATTTCTATCTTCTGAAATGTGTGTCGTAATACTCTACTATTTAATTTTTTTTTAAATATCCATTAGTGCTGCAGACATGATCAAGCTAAGACAGTGTAAATAGTCACACATATTACAGAGCTCAATTTCAGTCACTTACAGCTGTAGATAGTTCTTGATTTGGTATATTTGAATCAGCTACTAATACACAGAAACATTACTGCTGCTGGTGGTAATAGAGAAAAAATAATCCACCAGTCTGTACCTCAGATGCCAGGATATAGTTACAAGATTAATCAATATTTTAAATTGTATGTACACATCGATTTTGCTTGAGTAGTATGTAGAGTCAATATAGGAATTATTGTTGTAACACACAAACCCTCAAAACGAGGCTTTTTGCAGCCACCTCTCATACTGCAACTGTGCTTTAAAATTCTTCAGTGTATCACCAGAAGTTTAAACAGAAAATAAACAAAACAACTCTTTCCCTCCCCCTACCTCTTCCTTGCTCTTTAGCTACAGAGCTCAAAATATAACAGCTTTTGCCATCTCTGCAAATTTAGGTAAGTAGAACCAATACACAAGGAAAAAGGCAAGGCTCACTCTATATACAGCTATTGTTAAATAACAAACATTGCTCGTTTCAGCTTCATTCACTGGCCCTTGCAAATGAAAATGAACAGAAATGAAAGGGATTTTTTTTCCTTTATAATAGTTTTTGGGTTCGTGCCAGCATGCGGATTCCAGAGCTAAATGTGTATCATAAAAATGCTACTTCACCCTTTTTTTCCCCCACCTCAGATTATCTAGTTATTCTTTCTACAGAAATACGACCCTTGTGCTTCATAGCCCATGTCTCAGCTAGAATGACTACTGTTAATGATACACACAAAAAGATAGTGCCTCTTAGTGAAGCTCTGCAAGGCAACTTGCCCTCTTGTACCCATGTGGAAACAGGTATTGAAGTACACACCCTACCTACTCCCCTCTTTCTATCATGATTTCGCTTTAGCAAGGACATCCAATTGTAAAGATATCCAAAGCTGATCACATTCAGTTTGGTCATACCACAGATTTGGTAGGTTCTCTCTTTGGTACTACCAGTCTGATTTGATTGCAAAAAACCCCTGGTGATTCTTTCACATTTTATTACTGTGAAGAAAGATACTGTAGTGCAAAGCTGTAACACACATGCAGCCCCTCTACTGCCTAGAGAAACCCTACCTACATAGATTAGGCCAACATCTGACAGAAACAAGAGTGAGTACACTCAAATAGATCCCAGAATCAGTAGCTAAACTGTCAGCCCAGAGGCTGCAGAGCCACATTCAAGCTTCTACTTCACCACAAGTTTCTGTACGGCAGGCAAAGTATTCAGCCTTACAAGAGAGAGGCTTAGTGAAGACAAAGATCTGAAACCTTCAGCTGGCATCCTGAAGAGTCCTGTCCTGCCCTTCTCTGGTCCTTTCCCACAGCCACATAATCCATTGGCTAACAGTGCTCAGCCAGGAGCAGGGAGATGTGGAGTCTAGTTCTTACTCATAAAAATGTTTCTGCATACTCTATTAGCCATAACAGAGAAATTGCAATCCACACCTAATCAATTAGCTAATATTGTGGTCCTTGTTTCCCCCTCTCACCAACAACGAAACATTTTCTATAGAAGTGAAGTCAAACGATGTGGATTTTTGTAGCTAGGTCAAGTCTTCTGGGACACGGTGTTTTGAATCCTCTCCAGCACATGAGTTAAATCTCCCTCTTTCTACCTACAAACAACAAATGGGGAAGAGGATTCTTTCACCACCACCACTTCCCTCTTTTTGTCCTCTTCCAGCAGCAACTAAAGCGAGAAGCAGAAACCACAGTCCTTCAGCTGAGAAAGGACTGAGTGCAGGAAGAGGAGGAGAAACTCCAGGCAGCAAGCATCCCAAGTCTGAGACCACAAAGATTTCAGGCACAATACTTGCCCTTGTGCTTCTTGATGCCACTTGTGAGCAGTTCACTTCTGGATAGACTTAGAGTTGTTTTGCTCCCAGTAGAAGGGCCTACCTTACCATGTTCCTTGTACGGGCTATGTATCCACATACACAGCAGATTTCTAGCTTCCATTGTAGGCACTCAACATCTAAAAACAAGGCAACACGTCTAACTTCAAAGCATTTGAATACTCTGCTGATCCTAATGCTTCTGATTACAGTTTAATTTCTCCTGACCTTCCACTACATCCGCAGGCAGTGTCACAACTTGTTATGTGTTACTGTATGAGTGTCATAATAATGCCGTACACAGAAACCTATTTGCCACGGATTCAATTGAGATAATTTTCTTCCTAGCAGCAGTCAAGAACTTTGCAGCTTATCGTACTGCCCTACCAAGGAGAAGATGGGGAGTGCCCAAGAAGCTGGGAAGGTACACAGCCAGGACAGCTGACCCAAACAGATATTCCACACCATATAACATCAAGCTCAGTATAGAACAGGTAGGTTGGCCATGTATCAGTACAGCTCAAAAACTAGCTGAGAATTACACTGTGCATCAATTGGTTTGCATATTCTTTGATTAGTATTCTCTTATTTTTCTGTCATCTTAAACTGTGCATGTCTCACGGAACCCATGAGTGTTACCTCTTCTTATTCAGTTCTCCCCATTCCACTGGGGAGCAAGAGAATGGCTGTCTGGTTCTTTTAGCTGCCTTCTGGGTTAAACCACAAAAATATTAAAGACCATGAGGTACTTAGACACTGTAGTAACACAGGACACACACAAATTCCTTATAAGGAGCAAGAATGGAAAACAGGGCAAACTCTGCACCTTCAAGGTTTTATCTAGCACAAAGCTCAATTGTGCAGACAGTCTGACTCACATGTACTTTGACCAACACTTTAGAGACACCTATTCGGGAAAACACACTTAGTCAAAACAGAATAATTACCAGAAACCAACTGGGTTTGTAGCATGACCTGGTTTTATGCACAGCTAGATTATCTGGAGTTTCTGTCCTCTCCTTTCACTCATCAAGGGGATACAGATGACAGCAATAAACTTTGGCCTGTACTCCTGGATGGCATCTGAGCTGTGCTTACAGTAACTCAAGAGGAGACTTCAAAACCATGGGTATGAACCCTGAGGAAACAGGTCACCTAAGCCACAGCTTTCCCCTTGTCACCTGCCTTACGACAGCCTTATGAAACCAGGGGAGTCAGTTACACAAAAGCATGCTCCACTGGAAATTTAATCTGGATTTAAGTTGCTCTGCGCTGCTGAAGCAGCGCAAAGCTGCCCTTAGAGATTTGTGAACGTAGCTTCTTATTGTTACACCTCAGCTTTCAATAAATTCTCCTCTAGGGAATATACGCTTTCCTTCAACAGTTTCTATTGTTTAGATAATCTTTTGCTATCTTTACCATGCTATTTATTAGCATCTCGCTCTCCCTTTCTCTTATTAAATTAGCAAATGCATTTCACAGAGTAAGGTGAACTCACCATGAGCAGCACAAGAAGAACACAAATCCAAGCCTGCACTTCTCAGGAGAACCCTTTATGCTCTCTGGCCCATTAACGAATGAATCCTCACAAGCACTTGGGCTTGAAGGCCAGCTGGTACCACTTAGTCCCTGCTTAAATCCAATGCCCTAGGGGCATACAGACCTCATACATATTGGGGGACTTTCTAACAGTACTAGGTTGCACTTTTAATTTAGTTCAATAGTAATTGAGCAGATACAGGCTAAGGATGAAGTTTTTATTAACAACAAACATATAAAGCACCCTCTGTGATTTCACTCCTCCCCCTCAAAAAAAAAAAAAAAAACCCAACCAAAAACCAACTTGTTATTCATCTGCAGTATCACAGCATTAATGACTAATTGGAAAGGACTGCTCCTTCATGTGATCCTGGGTTTGGTCTTTGTGTTTTTAAACTGGTAACTGAGTTAAAATGGCAAAGTACTTCTTACAGTAGCAATTTAATGTTGACATAATCTTTATTCTTTCTTTTGTTTGACTCCTACAGCTGTCTTTCTTTTTGCCTTATTAAAGTTTTCATCACTTTTACTTTAAATCAAATGCTAGCTTTTACTTTATGACATTGAGATGTTTTGATTAGATCCTCAACTGGTATAAATTGACATAATTCCATAACTTTATGGGCTTCTCTAGGTTTAGCTCCACTATCTGTGCTTTTGTGTGTTACACTTCAGACAAAAATAAACTAGTGCAGTAGGTTCACCTTATCAGACAAATAAATTGTCAATGTCATGATTTATCCTGAATAGCAGATGTTTTCTAAAAGAAGTTTTCTTCAAAATGAGGGGGTTAAAAATGACCTAATATACTGCAGCAAAATACCGAAGGCAATCAGTAAGACTGTTATTATTTCTTGAGATGGATAGAAATCTGCTATTTTCTACCTTCCCTTCCAATATCCCGAAAAATAACGATGTGATTTAAGAACATAAAGCTTGCAGCTCAATTGTTGCAATTTATGTTCCTGTAAACTTGATGTAAGCCTGAGCAGCCCAATTTTTTTACTGCATATTGTAAAGGATGGTGTCTCAAAGGTCACAGCAATTTCCACAATTTTACTTCCAAATTTTTTTCTTCATTTTTTTCACAAGAAAGTATGGAGATTTGCCTCTGACACGACCTACTTCTCTCAAAACTTGAACTGTATATACAGAATGGAAGGACTGCTCAATGAACGGGATCTTTTCTGGGTAATAAGATGGAAAGACAAACCTCACATCATAAGGAGGTATAACGTACCCATAAACGCATTTCAGTTCCGAGTGGGGAATGGTAAGCAACCTCGTGCTCTAACCTTTTCTCTCCCTTCACCGAATGTAATGTTTTCAGATTCTGTTGAGGAGTGTGTCTAATTCATTTTTCCAGCTTAGCGAGACTCGCCCCGAGTCATTTCCTATTTTCTCTCTTGCTGTGAGTGGAGTCACATTCCCAGTGAGAAGTCAGCTCAGTTCCAGTGATTATCTCTGCTGCGTGAGCATGCCTGGACCCAAGCAATGGCCTGAGAGGATGCCTGCTCATGCTGAGAACATAGTTTTAACAGTATGTTAATAAACACACAGGGAATGTGTTATGCAAACAAAGGCACGTAGCCCCAGGGCAAATCCCTTTGCCCCCAGAGATGCAAAGAGAGTAATATGTTTTGGGGGAACTAGGGAAGAGTACTACAGCAGCCTCATTAAAAATGCGCCTAGATTTGGAGTGGGGAGAGTTTACATGAAGACATGCTGTCCATCATTCTCTTTTGCCCTTCCTTTGAAGATGATTAGAGTTAGCATTAAGAGGAGTAATACGGATTAAAGGCAGCTACGTCTCTTCTCACTTCTTGATTAAACAGTTATCATCACCTTCAACTAGCTATTAATTAAATTCCACTAAGGTCTTTAAAAAGTATTTGATTTAAACCTTAGAACCTGTTTGCCTGTAAGAGACTTTACGCTTACAGAGTAATATGAAAATGAAGCCTTCCAGTCACTGCGCTTAAAAATCTTTTGTACAATCCACTCTCTTTTTTCTAATCTGAACTATAACAAAGGACCAGTGCCGCCTTAAATGCTCTACATCCCCAACCCAGAACTCAACACTCAGTGCAGAAACTGGCTCAGGTTCTTCAAACAAGCCAAAATGTCACCAGTCTCCCCTTCTCTTCATTTCCCCTCATCCCCATGCCAATTTTGCACTCCAGCCACAGAGAGATATACAAGAGGTTAGAAAGTCTAACAGTTTAATATGTCACTACATTACAGAAAAAATGTTAGTCTCAAAGGCACTAGGAAAAAACAAAAAAAAGATGCAGGGGCGATAAATATTTATTCACTAATTGAAGGCTGTTTCGAACTCAGAAAGAAAAAGCATAGGAAGACTCCTTACTTACAGATACTCTCATCGTTCTTCTGTTTTCATTAACACTTGTATAATTAATTAGAGTCCTCAGGGAAAAAATAACCAACATTTTATACACTCCTTTAGCTCTGAAAAGCAATCGAGATCTATAATAGCCTCTCAGTTCTGAAGTTTAATGTAAGTTGGTATGAGTGAGGGAACCATAGTTGTTTTCTTTTTCCTTTTTACAAAAAAAAAAAAAGGAAGTTAATAATAGGTGGCTTTTGGGACTAATGACATTTGAAAAAATAATAATTCTATGTCCCAGTAGCAAATAATACATTTAGGAGCCTAGGATAAATTAGGCAACTTGCATTTTCAGTGTGGAACTCTATCATTTACAAGCTAGTCAATTTGTAACAAATCCAAGAAAAAAATCCCATAGCATTCTAAGAATTTATAGCTCTATGAAGTGAATAGGAGGAGTGCTTTTGGGTTACTTACTGTTTGCTACTTTGATCAGATTGTGGGGACACAGTTCTGCATGGAACTGGTTGTATATATGCCCATGAATTTTCAGCTCATGGAAGCAGCTACAATTCACTTATTAAGGACAAGTTTTACATGCAAATGTGAGATGCAGGGTGCTCTGGTATTGATGAAGTTGCACGTGTCTAAGGGTGGCATTAGTCCCATCTAACTTTGGCTGTTCAGAAAACTAACCTAGGGTCCCTCTACAGCCAACAGAGATAGTTAAGTAATTCTAGCAGAGGATTCTTCTTCATATCTGCTTTGGACATCAATGTTTGTCTACTAATGGGCTGTCTGACACACTCCACTGACTTGCAGATCATACCTAAATGGGATGCTGAGACTAGATATCTAATTTCCAAACAACTAAAATTAGCAAACCTAACCCCACACTGCAGGCTGTCTGCACTGCAGCTGAAGCCAACTGCAGAGTTGTTGCTTTATGAAAGCCTGAGCTGGGAACTGACATGAGCCGGGGTTCCATGAGGACTTGGAGCCCCTGCGGCAGAGGTTCCCCTGTGAGTTCCTTGCCTGGACACCTCCCTGGGGTGCACACACAGCCTGCTCGGGGACTGCAGCCATCGTCCCTGTGCTCATACAGCAGCTCGGGAGATTCAGGCTCTCTCCTCACCCCTGCTCCCAGCTGATTCAGCACAACCCTTCTCACTGCTCCTGGTGCTGAGACAGCATGCTAAACTAAGCCAGGCCAGAAAAAAAAAGAAAGAAAGAAAGAAAAGAAGCAGAGAAGGAAGAGGAAGAGGAAGAGGGAGGAAGAGATTTCAGTTGTGCTTCCTAGGGAATTGAGGCAGGAGAAGACCCAGCAGAGGGAGGGCATGGGCAGGAGTAAAGGAAAGAAAAGCAGGGAGGGGTGAAGAAGGGGCTCCCTTGCAGTGCTGAGCTCTTCAGCTGGTTTGGCTACATGGCGCAAGCAAACCTGAGCTGTCTGCCACCCTGCAAACCCCACTACTGGTATCAAAACAAACTGGTTCTAAGTGAGTCTGGACAAAATTCAATTATTCCTGTGCAGCATAAATGTACACCAAGAAGGTAGGCTTGATCTATAGCCCACCTTTTCTCTCAGCAGTGCTACTGAAGAGACATTTCCAGCTCTGCCTTAGCAATGGGCTGGGGGGGGAGGGTGGGGGCAGGTCCAGCAAGATAAAGCTGTATCGAGCCCCATGCGTTGCAGAGTGCACAGCATAGCACTGAGGATGGAAATCAGGATGTTCCATCATCTGATGATGGGGAAGAAAATAGCTGGGCATTGCAATATCTCGTCAGCTAATTATCAAATCCCAGTTTATTCAGTCTCCTTGGACTACCGGTAGCTAGGGACTATAGAAAGGAATGCCCTTCATGAACTGTGTATACAAGAAAGCAATGTGACAGATAGATAAATCCAGATACTTGAGTAAAATACGTTTGCTGCCTGCAGGGCACAGTGACAAGGAGAAAATTATAGTCTGTATTGGGTTTTACTGGAACATAAAATGCACAGATTTTATGCCCTCGTGCTCTAGTTTGCTCTGCTTGACTGACAAGGTGCACAGACGCATTGGTACCAATTTACACATTTTTTTTGCACAGAGGGATCCAATGCTGCACGGCACATGTTTCCTACCGAGGCACTTCCCAACCACACCTGCAGTGCTGTAGCTCAGCTAGCAATCCCTGGCTGACTGACTGACGCTAAAAGGCTGGTCTGTGATTATTCCTTCCCCTTTGCTGACACACTGACATTTGCAGCAGCAACCATTACCCGGCATTGTGCAAAACCACAGCGCAGAAGGTTGGGTATACTGCACTGCTGCTACAATTTACATCCAGCCTTTGAAACCTGCCCTGCTTCCTCTGATTTGTGGTAGAAAACAGGGCATTACAGTGCTGGGTGGACAAAAGCTGAGAGTCTGTTATAAGCAGCAGGGAAGTCAGTTAGTCAAAATATTGATGATGATAATAATGAACAGAGGAACAACTGGAGGCAATCCCCCTTTTGCAATCCTGATCCCAGGAACTCACATTTCTCCAGGTATAAGCCAGTCAAGTAGCTAGGGATGCATGGCCTCCTTCCCTGGGGGCTGTATCATGTGACCTCCTTCAGTATTACTGGTCTGGACCCACTACCTCCTGCCCCACAACCGGAACTTAAGGGGACAAAGTGGGGAAGTAGCTCCAAAACAGCCAAGGGCAACTTCTTTGGTGACTAGTACTGGGGCTGTGATGGCCCCTGGAAGCTCCTGCCCATAGACCTCTCCAAACCTTGGATAGCCTGAGACAAGGAACACTGCAGCCCACGAGATGTACTTGGACCCACCTTCTTGCTGTGTGACACGTTTGTCCACGCTGTCTAGGGTAATCCGTGTGGGAACCAGCGCACGGGTTGTTCTCTGGCACTGCTGCCAAGTTCTGTGTAGCTCAAATGACATTTTTCAAGGATGGTAGGGAGTGAGCAGAACAAGTGCTTTTTTTGGTTTGACCTGTCTCCTTGTCTTGTAATAATATATTAGTGATTATACATGACACATAACATCCTCCATCTGAACTGCTTCACTACTCTGCAGGGGAAAAAAAAATAGAATAGCCTCTGTCCCTTCATTGTTAAGGGGAAAGTACAGCGGTGTAAGGGAAGATGTGCTGACTGCCGGGACGGAGCACAGCTCACGAGAACACCAGGCAGCAAGATCCACACCCAGTCCTGAACCTTAACTCTGCTTCACCCATACCACCTTGCATTCACAATCATCCTCCCAATCACCCTCTTCCCATCACCTCTTTTGTTTTGCCAGAAATTTTTCCCAAATTAACGTTGTTATTCTCATTAATTGCTCTCATGTTTTCTTCCTCAACCACACAGTTCTCAGCTAGTGTCTCCCAGAGTACTGCTTTCAGCAGTCCTGCTTCTCTGAGAAATGCACCTCGATCCTCCGTATACTCTTGGAATACTCTTTTGCTGATGCTCAACACAGAGAAACAAATGACTGAGGAATATTTCTGTTTGGTAGAACGACAGGATGACAGAAGGCCCAAGGTGCAAATTCACAGGGCAGTCAAGAAAGCATTACTTTCCCCACTAACACAGGTCAGCATGGGACAGATTCCCACAGCATATCATAGAATCATAGAATCACAGGGGTTGGAAGGGACCTTGAGAGATCATCGGGTCCAACCCCCCTGCCAAAGTAGGCTATGAGATTGGTCGAGCACTATCTCCCCTTGGTGAATCCATGCTGACTACTCCTGACCCAAGTCCAGTTGTGCAATGTTCTTTCTGAGACTGTTTGGTCCGTATGAACATCTTAGTACAAGTCCCACTAGAATGACAGTCCAAACATACATTAACTTGGGTGTCTGAAATCTGAATATAACTGTAGGCAGCCAAATAATTGGGCTTATTTCCAGACATAGTGAAAGCTCCCAGAATTTCAGCCTTCATTTTCTTATGTGTGAAAAAATACGAATCGGGACATACGCTTCGCAGGGCTTAGAGTACTTACATGTTAAGATAGTAAAAACTGACATAAATTGAAAATGCCTGCTTTCCTTGTTATAATTTCAGGCAGAATAACACAAGGAAGAAATTTCATTGTTTTGAACCAGGAATAATACCCACTTTTGCAGAGAATCCTTAAAGTACAGCCTCAGATGTTATTTGAGTATAGAAAAAAAATGGACTTTCATGCAGAAAAGACTTTTTCAGACCTCTTCCTCCTCTCAGCATAGTACATACAATGAGATTTCCACTTGTCAAAGAGACATGGTGGAGTTCAAGATCTCTTGCACTCACAGGAGATCGGCCAGTGTGTTGAGCTAACTTGTTATTTGGTTATTTGCAAAGGACAGCATCTGGTACTTAATCTCCAGAGTAGAAGGAACCATTTACACAGATCTGAGATCACTTTGTGACAGGTGCCAAAGAGTCATTTCCAGAGCCTTGTGAGCTGACCATATGCTACATCTTTCCCCAGCTGGAATAAAAGCATTCAGCCATCACATAATTCAGCAGCAGCATAGGATAAATAGATAAATAAGCAATAAAATTCTATTTTATATATATATATATATATATATGCCTGTACATTTATGTCTCAAACTATGCAAAATAACTAATACACAAAAAACTGTGGTTCCTGGCTTAACTCCAGAGACATGTAAAGATCAGGTGGGATTTGTAGGTTTGCAGTGCAATGCATCAAATAAAAAAGGCATAACCCAATGCTGTTACTTTCCCACAGTCTATGTTCAATGTGCTACAATTCATACAAGCTTGAACCATATATACATAAAATTCTCTACCAAGATGTGATTAAAACATGGGAGGACAATGGGAATAATTCACTGAATATTCAGTGGAAATAATACTAAAATCAGTAAATGATTCAATAATCAAAGTGCTTTTTCAGTCTGATGTTAACTAAGTTCATGCCCCAAAATTGAACTATAAGAAGAGGAGGATCAGGAATCTGGATGCTAAAGTTTTACTTGTGGGAAGGGTGAATAGGTCTGTACAAAAAATAGTCATGACATTTTCCTCATCATCAGTTTTGCCAAAAAATTCTAAACTGAGCTGAGATACAGAAATTGTAGGCAGGCCTCAATTTTTCATAAGTAGCAGATGGCCCTGGGATCTGACTTCAGCCACTCATATTCCTTAATAGAGGGGGAAAAATAGATGTATCTACATCTTGGTCTCCCTGTCATGAAAATCTCTCATATTCTAAGGAGTGATATCTGGTCAGTTGTTTCTATCACTTTTTCAGAGGCACTCCCTGGAACAGGAAACTTTACTACATTTTTTAGAAGATCTGGGGAAAAAAAAAGGGGGGGGGGGGGAAGATTTAAGGGTCTCCAGGGCAGGAATAAAAAAGATCTTGCCTCTCATGATTGATGCTAGACAAATAGTATTTCCTACACTTTGTAATCCCTGGCTCTAATTCCAAAGACTGAGGTAAACTGGAAGAATCCTTTGAACCATGGGTGGCCAGTCACAATGGGAGGGCGATGATGAGGAGCAGTTCAGACTCTCCGAGCAAGCCTGCAGGAGTTTATCCAGAGACATTCCCTGCAAAAAGCCTTTTCAGGATCTGGACTGTGTAACTAGCACAAGCCTAGCACTGACTGGTTCAACCATCATTAATTTCCAGCCATTTGGGAACGGGTGATTATTTGACAGTAAGATGTGATCTGAGAGAGGTGCTATTATAATGTGGAGAGAGCTGCTATTCTTGTGCTGCAGCAGAGAGCTAATACAATGGCAGAGCGGTGTGACTGTGGTGAAATTCACGGGGGAACCGACTTCTTCCCAGGGCTCAAATTATCAGCACTTTTTCATTGCTGCCTCCAGAAAGAGACATGTAATGCTGTCAGATGCTGTTGAGTTGGGAGTTTTTAAAAGGAGATGGAAGTGTATGCATTAAAGAAACCAATATTTACACAAGGACAATCCACTCATGAAATATAAATGCTGGAATTCTGCTGGTTACAGTCCTTATATTGAGATTTTACATAAGGGCAGTAAGCTGAAGAGGATGCAATGCTCCCTACACACTCACCATTTTGATTATCATATATGAATTTTAAACAGGATGGGTAAAATCTAATCAAATCTGCATTTATAGATGCTTGTACTTCATACTGCTGTCCTTGGTATGCTCAGCCCTAGTCCGAGCAAAATAATTCCAATTCAGGCTATAGTTCCTGAAAAGGAATGTGACTTTAATGAAATAAAAGGCTCATCATGCCAAGCCCAGGTTGAGAATAACACCCTATCCTGTTGCCATTACAGACAGAGACAGAAATATATCAAAGTAGCCTAGACACTTAAAAGAGAATGGGAAATAAAAGGGACGTGTCCAAGCAGTGCTGGTGGCAGGTGTTGGGAAGCGAACATCAGCAGGATCAAATAGGAGAGCTTTTCTCTGTTGCTTCTTGAAAGGAAATGAAAAACCCAAGACCCATAGGTTTTTATTAAATACAAAGGAAAATTAGATTAAGGTAACACTAAAGGAAGAGCCTGGGGGTCCTACAGCATGGGCTTGCAGAGCATGGCATACTTGTCTCCCAGGACACAGTACAAAGACAGAGCATTTGGCATCAAGTCTTCAGCAACATTTCCCCATGGACTGCCCAAAAGAGCTTCTGGGTGGGCTGGGAGATATGTCAAAGCAGTTCAAGGTGCATGAGATACCTTTTATTCCCTCCATTGTGGTACAGCCTTTCTGTGATGCCCCGCTGAAGAAGAGAGGATATAGATCCCAAGGAGGTTAAGAGTTCACATCAGCTGGGCCAGATTTGACTCTACAAAGAAAGATAGTCTGCTATGGTGTTGAGTATGTCATTCTAGTCCCTGCTCTGGAGGAAGCTGATTTATCTTCTGCAGTTAATGAACTAAACTAGGGCTCAGGAGAACTGGGCGCATTTCTCAGCTCTGCAGCTTGTGTCCCACCTGACTTAGGGCACACGCTCATCACACGATAACTGGGCTAGTATGGCTCAGAGCAGGAATCATCAGCGTGCATGGAGCCCTGAGCCCAGGATAATGTGCTTGACCATGATGCACAGTGCTGTGGAAACACAGCTGACCAGCTTTCAGGACCAGAAGCCATTCATCTGCATAGCGCTAGGTGAAACTACCAGCTTGGCCTAGAGCCAGCTTGGAAATCCCTGCATTGTGCTCCACTGATCCATGGAGATATGTCTGCATTTCTCTACCAGGTGATCAAGCTGGTACTATTTATTATACTCATTAATATTGCCTAGTTGCCTATTCTCCAACGAGCCCCTCTGTTCAGCTGCTTCCTAACTTTACCCAATTTAACTTGTTTGGCAGAAATTTCACTTGCCCATTATCTGTGCAGTTATTTATATCTTTTCCTGGAAAATTTCAGCCAATGCTTTTCAGTCATTTCCAAGAAAAAGGCTAATGAGAAAATACATTATCCTTTTCATGACAATCCTTTCTTTGGAATGCTCTTCTGCAACTGAGCATTAGGCAAAGACCTGAAATCTGTCTGGGGAGAGAAAGGAATGAATCAGGGTCTGCCTTTTGCCCTATATGAAAACTGGTCCAAGCGTGGCCAAGTGAAAAGCCTTTGAATAATTGCTGTTTGTGCATGTCTATGATGGGCTGCTTTGATTTTTGCAGCTGAGTTCCCCAAAGAGCTTTCACAGGATATGCTGGAGATTTTCACAGCTCCTGTGCTTGAGGAAACAGTGCCTGTACTACTAAGCAAAGAACAAGGAGTGTGTTCAAACCAAGGGTTATTGGTATGGTTTTCCAAAGTAACGACTGCTTTGATTCAGACATGAGTACTAAAAACAAAAGGATTGCCTTTCCTGTGCTGTTGGTCCCTTCTGATGGCACCCAAGCAACACAGGGGTATAGCTGTCCTATCAGAAGGAGCTAGAAGACAAACCTAAGACAGAGTTGGTGCAGAATGCAAGACAATATAGAAGTAAAGTATTAGGAAGGGATGAAATAAGAGCAGGACTTTATGATGTGTGGTTCAAAAAAGACTGTGGTGGTTCAACCCCAAGCAGTGGCTGAGCACCACACACCTCTCACTCCCAGAAGAGAAACAGACAGATACTCTGTGGGTTGGGATAAGGACAGGTTACTAACAAAGCACCATGAAAGGTGAAACAATAACACCCAATTACCCTGACACCCCATGATAACACAGAGTACCTTGCCCACCTGGTAATTATAGAGTATTGCACAACACAAGAACTGACTCAATGGCCCAGTTGCACTCAGACTGCCCCAGAGGCACCCAGGAGCACCCCCTTCCTACCAGCCCCTTTTATGGGTGAGAGATGCCAGGTGGTGTGGAAACAGCCCGGGCTGACTCAGCTCACCTGTGCTGGCTGCTTGGGGAGTTTAACTCTGGCCTTGACCAGAACCAGGACAGACACCTAAGCATGATATTACCATGTTCATTTTACAAACATAGAACTAATGCAAAAGCTTACACCATATAGAAAAGGTTGAAATGCTGGCATGTTCTCATGTTTGAATACTATTCTTCATGGGTTCAGTTTAAAAAAAACCCAAAAACATTTAGTATCATTTTGCATGTGCATTCTCCCAAATTTATCTAAAAATAAATAAACAAAAGACGACAAAACATTCACAGACACAAATTTCATAATTTGGCATCTTTGGAAAACACATGCAGGTCAGCAGCAGAGTTCAAAGCTTTACTGCCAACACACAGATTTTGCCACTGAGCTAATGGAGCGGCTGTTTGTGTTAATGGATTGCTGTCTTTCTCATGGACAGATGCTGAAGGGGGATGCAACACCCCATTCTGGCAGATGGTTGCAGAGCAGGCATATAGAGGGATCTCAGGCTCAAGTTGTCTGCTGCTTGGATCTGTTCATAAGCTATCCGGCTCTGGAAGGGAGTGTGCCAGTGCAGCTTAGACACATCTACTACTCATAAGCCTGGTTTCTTTTCTCATTAAACCAAATGACAGAAGCCTGATCTCTCTCTTCTTCTTTGCCCTTGGCTCCTCAGCCAATCATACACTCAACAGGGTTCTCACTCCCCTCTCTACCTACTTGCCCACTAAGCCTTCATCTCACTGGCTGTGCAACCTCATGTCCCCTCTGATTTCCAGACCCAGCACACTGTTGATCTTTGTGTGCTGTACCCAGACTCCCCTTTTCCAGACTATTCCCTGGCTTCTGTCACCAAACACCATATGTGTCCTCCATGAGGCCTTCCACCTCTGTCCTCCTTTCCTTGGTCTTATGACTCGCCTGTTTCCTTCACTCTCTCAGTCAGATCTGCCCTCCCTTCTGCCTCACCTTCTTCTCTCAGCTCCACCAGGTCTGCATGTTTTCCTCCCCACTCATGCAGCTTTGCCTTCCTCCCTCACGTCCAGGTCTTCCTCACCATCCCCAGGCTCAGTTCTTGAGGCGCAGCCTAGCTTCACTTTGCTTCTTGCCCCACTCCCCACCACCAGGTCTCAGGCTAGTTTACACAACACACAGTTTTCACAGCTTTGTAACAAGGACAGATTTCAATGTTCTGCCAAAAAGACAGTAGATGTCATGCCTGAAACAAAGGCTATATCCCCAGTGAATTTCAAAGCTTAAAGTTTTCGAGCCCTCTAAAACTGCTTTATCATGGCCTAAACAAAATGTTTCTAGCAAGTTCTTTTCTCCAAACCAGATGAGCCATCTCAGTGCTACAAAAATTTGGCCTCTTGCTCAAAGACAATAAACAGAAATCATTGCAATGCTCAGTGACTGCAGCTAAATGACAGACTAGGGAAAGGGCTGGTCAACCCTAAAATTGAGTAATGCCATCAAACACACATACACTAAAAGCTGCTGCAGATAGAGTGGTAGAGTGTAAGATAAACTATACCAAAGTCAATATGAAAAACAAGCAACTAGCCTTTTAATTTAAATGCACTTTGGATGTAGGTCAAGGAGAATAGGCCACAGCAAAGTGGTTTAAATTTCACCCATGCCTCTGTGCTTTGTCGTTCCTACTGACCAGCTTGAAGTTCAGACCTTAGTGTGGCTAATCCACGCAGTGAACTGCAATAGTTATTTAGTTGATGTGATTCGTGCAGTTCATGTAATTTAGTTGACCAGTCTTCATTTAGCACCATCCTAAAATCGTAAATAGCTGTATATTAAAAACAAAACAAGCAAACAAACAAAAACCTTCCATTGAAGGGTTGGATATAAAAATGCAGCTGAAAAATAATAATCTTGCTATTAAAAAATCTTTTCACAAAACAAAAAGAATCACTAAATATGCAATTTGTTTCAAATGAGTCACTCAGATCCATTATTAATTGCAGTAACTTTGGCTACTTAGTGTTTTTGATTGCTTTTGATATTGTTTATTTTATGATGGTTTAATTATTGTTGTTTATTTATTACAGTAATTGCATTTTAATTGTCTTTGGAGCAGCACCCTGACTGTCTTGGCAGGGAGGCACTAAATAAATAAAATCATTATTATTATTATAAACATAACCGATGGTAATAGTTTTTCACTGCGTATTGTTAGCAATGTGGAAAGAAAAAGAGTATATATACATTTATTGTCTGAAAGAGCAAAACAGTAACCAGAACCCCAAGGTTATGCATCCAACTCTGCCACTGATTATATCTGTGACTTTGAAAAGTCACTTAGCCTCCCTCTTATCTTCATTTATTCATCTGTGAAAGGATTATTATAACACTGTCCAATCTCCCAGGATTAGTAGGAGAATTAGCTAATGTCTTTAAAGAATTTTGATCGCCTCAAATGAAAAGTGAAATAAAGCTTTAATCTTTAGATTATTAATGATATAACACAAAAAACTGGTATAATCTACTAAGCTAGAAAGAGTTACTCTAGTATTAATATTCTTTATCTATAATTGGAGTATTTATATTGTACATACACTTAGATGTTGAATCTTTCATAGATTCATAAATAGCTACTACTAATAAAGGCAAAAAATGCATTCCAGAAAAAAAACCAAAAATGTCTTTCAAAGTTTCCAATCGAAAAAATTGAGGGAAGCAGTGGTTTTAGATACATAAATTGTTCTGCCCTTTAAAAAAAGGGAAAAAAACCCAAACCCAAAAACCCTCACCCCAAAACCCACAAGCAACCAAAAAACCCTCATTTGTTCCTTAGGATGCCAAAAACTGAAAGTTGTTTCTGTGGATTCACAGAGTAAGAATAGGAAAAAGGCGGGGGGAATGCTGCACGCTGCCATTCAGATAAGAGATCTAAGCTTTAAAATCAAAGCCACTTTGAAAGTTACAGAAAAAGAAAACTTTGAAATTGACAAGTTGGGTGGGAAAGGAAAGTTTAAAGTAGTTACTGAAAATTTTATAAGTTTAAAATATTCTGATTTCATTTAAACCTAATGATATCATTCCAGGCTCTGATTCATTACGCCAGGCTTTGGCTTAATCAACCAGGTTGGGTTTTTTCCTAAGCAGCTTGTTAGAACCACCTAAAGTTAAGTGAAAGACACAGAAAGGAGCCCAACTTTACAGTACAGTACCCTACCCACTTGTTTGGAATCTTGTGTCTGTTACTAATAAAGTTGACGAGTTGTCTCCAGCCTGAATTGCCCAATCTACTCTTCTTTCGCCATATTCCCATCCAACATCATAGATGCCTTTTTGCTGTTGCACTTAACAGCCAGTTCACGTAAAATACAGGAAAATCCCAAGCAAAATTAATTCACCTTTGCTGTGAAAAGGTTCTCTTGCCCTCACTGAGATTCATTTTTCTTCTTATTATAGAGTGCTACACCCAAAGTCGTGATGCTCAGAAGTTTGTTCAAAAAACACTGACTTGTCATTCACAGCTGCGTGGTTTCAGATATCTTCCCTCCTTGATCTTTGCCTTGCCATGCTTCACTCGCACACATCAATACTGATGCCTGTTGACAGTCAAATTGCTGTTCATACTCCTATTAATTAAAAATTTATACAGCTGATAATTTGTTAACACTAAGAATATTGCAGCTATTATTAATGACATTTGGCTTCCTATCCTTTTCTCCCCCCAGTGCCATTTGCAATGTTATTAATAACTGTAACAGGACACCATCAAGACACTTCACCAAATGAAACTCTGTTTTTAAGTAGACTGTCTTTCTTGTGGAAAAAAATACTGTAAGCAATAAATTAGTACTTTACACTCAAAGCTTCATGTTGGGATGCCTATGTTTGGTAGATATCATCATAGCTGATTTTGTATCACAAGTTTAAGCACTGTCAGATCATGACAAAATTTTTAAGAGGACTCGGAATACCTCAGGTGAGCCTGCTAAGGCTTACATGCCAGATGTGCAGAGCCCTAGGTATCAGTCATGGTCAATAAAAACTGCAGAAGCTAAGCACCTCTGAAAGCCAGACCCCAAATTATTTGAGCTAGGCATCCAAAGATCCAGGGACCCAAAATCGATGACAGTTTTCAGCAACTTGCCTGAGGTAATGGAGCAAAACCTTGGCAGAACTAGGTGTAAACCCCAGTCTCCTGCTGCTCAAATTGCTGCTATAGCTGCTGTGACTTCTTCTCTCCTAACAAGAGCCTTGCTTAATGTATTGTGCTTCTCCCACAAATCCAGTGTCAGAGCACTCTGCACACACGGGCAGAGGGATCTCACCTCACCCTACCCCTGCACTTGACTCCTATTATTTTCCAACAACAGCTTAAGTGTGTCAGTATTCAAGGCCAGACAAGGGACATACCAAGTGCTGCAGATCGGGGTCCCATGCTTACCAGGGTTTCTATCAGTCAGCATCCTTTCCAGACAGCATCCATGTCCCTTGTGACTCAATGTTCATGGAAAGATGAAGAACTCAGTTGTCCAAGACCCTACAATTGCAACATCCACGTCAGGTACCTTCATGCTTCATGCTGCCAGCACACTTATTTTCCAGTCACTTGTCAGTCTGCAACTCGTGTTTTGATATCTATGAGCTGCTGGAACTCATCCAAAAAAAAAAAAAAAGTGCCTCCTCATCATCTAATCACCCCCCTCACCGAGACCCTCCTTCTATCTCATTGGCTTACCAAAGTCTGCCCAGGCCTCTTCCCAGTTCACGGACACTCAAAAGAACTTTTTGCAGAGTAAGCTAAAGCATAAATTTGCAGTACCTTACCCTCCCTTCTCCACTTTCTTTAACCTATGATTAATGCATTGTGTCTTATACTTTCCCTTCTTTCACAGGAGGATGAAATACTTCAGATTACTTTCCAATTACCATGGGGTAAGAGTATGCATGCAAAAATGTTACCATGGAGCTGCTGAAACCCTGCGAAATCACAGATTCGCTTCCTCTGTAGAAACTTATTTGGGTGTTCATACCCACAGCTTATTTGTACAAGTTCTCAGAGAGACCAGAGGCTGGCGCCAAGGGAATCAAACCTCCCTGCTTATTATGGTGAATGGGAGTTGCATATGTTGAAGTCCCTGGGCCTCTTCTTGTCTGTGAATAGCTCCTATTAACATTTATGGGGGGTATGCATATTGAAGGAAAGGAGAGAATAAGCCCCCACAGAGAAGAGAGCAGGCTCCAGCAATTCTATTCTTATCACATTGTGTGCTTTAGTCTTCACTAATCTCAGCAAAGTATCCTCATGCAGGACGTCTGAAGTGTTGTTTTTTAATTTCTTTTTCCCTTTTTATCTCCATGGGAATTGTATTTTTTTTTTTGAATAAGAAAGGTGACAGACAGTTAGCTTATGCTCCAGTAAATCCACAGGGCCAAATTATCTCATTTAAATATCTATTCAACTCTCAAAACAAATATCGAAGTTGAGACTTTTCGGATACATTCTTTGCCGGAATAAGTAGGGAACTTTCTTTTGTCCCTGTCTAGGCTACTTCAGGGTCTGCTTATTCGCTCATATATACCTGTGTTATCTTGTAAGCATTTTTACCTGTCAGATGAAGGTGTCTCCCTTTGTCATGGGGCCAACAGGCTTTCACTACATGAGCGGTTCCCCAAAACTTCCGCAGCGCTACCGCCAACAGCGCAGCTTCACCGCAGGGAGCAGGAGCACAAGCTCGGCAGTGACAGGATTTCCACTCGCCTGCTCTGAGCAAGATTAAAATGCCAGCGGCTAGTCCCCGTTAGCCCCTCTGACTGTTGTTATCACCGGGAGAGGTGAATCAGTGCTGCGCAAATGCTGGGAAATCTAAAGAAAAATGTTAGTGCCAGCAGAAGCACAGAGGCTTAACTGAAGTGCTGATAGAGAATACTTTGGACAGCAAGAACTGATAGTTCTGCTACAGAGAGAAAAAGGCTTCAGAGCTTGCCTTTTATTCTTCAAAAGCACGCATGAAAATTTTCATTTAGCTAAGACTTAAATTAAAGTTTTGATTTTTGAAAGGTTTATGGTTCTCTCTAGTCTGCAAGTAAGTAATGCTGGTGTGACTACATCAATATCAAATGTAAAAGCTAAGTTTCTTCTCTCTACTTCACACTCACAATGATGAAAAAAAGCCTGCATGAACTAGAACAGATTTTTTCCCCTTTAATTCAGAAGTCCCGCATTCGTTTCATATTATACCAACTATCAAATGGAAAAACATTTAGTGTCTCCTCAGATTTAGCTGACATTTGAATTCTTACAAACTGGAGGACTGTGTAAATGTGGAAGATTACTGTTAGCTAGAAATTAGTCAGCTTCACATGACATTACACCAGAAAGTCTCAGCACCAGAGAGCAAATACTGATTGCTGTAGGACAAAAAGCAAGCTTAGACTTCAGACACTAATCTTTCTTATTCATCCCCTAAAATAAGAAACAGAAAAGAAGATCCAGGAACTTATGAAAGCAACAGAGATGTAACCTGGCAGGATAGTATCAACTTCTCATTTGCCTGGGCCCTTGAAACAAGACTTCAGGAGGAGGTGCGGGAGAGCATTCCCTCACAAAGAACAGCCCCGTAGAGTTAATTTTGAGCAATGAATTACAATCCAAACACACACAGTTTGGTTAGATGGCTTATTTAATGAGAGGACATCCAAGCACACAGAAGCAGTTGTGATGATGCAGGTGTTATAAGGTATCTTGGATGAAGTTAACCACACTTGCGCTACTGGGTCATTAAATCTTATTCATTCTTCAGAGATCCTTTCTGCCTACCAGTCACTGCTGCAGAAATGAAAATTAAAAACTCTTACGGCACAGCACTACCCTGTTCAGCAGAACAGGTGACAGTGCCTAAAGCTATGACTGAGCTAAACAAAACTGAGGAGGTTTCAGAAGCAACATTTGGTACACAGTCTCCTCATTAGCAATATTTAGTCTCCTGATGGGGATTAGTAATAAATATTTTTTCATTTTTTAGAATGTTAAGTTCATCACAAACTGCAGAACTTCAGTGATAGAGATGAAAAGCTGTAACTGCTACTTCCTGATGTGTTGCCCCCTCCAGAGGAGGAAAAGCCCAAATGGGGCTTTGTATCCAGTTAATAGTGTTACTGCAACCAGTTAAGGACATCATAAACATCTTGATCAAGCAACCTGCTCCAGGCCATTATAAACAATGATTTTGTGTCACCATAAGCTTTCACTGTTATCCAAATGCTTTGCTTGTTTCTCTTTCTGTGAGTGCTGTCAATGGCTGCTGTAGTCCTGCAAAACAAACAGATACCTACACCACACCAAGGGACAGCAGCATTCTTCAAAGCATCTCCCATTTCCCTTCAAGACACATGCTTTTTCTCTGGCAGACCACAATCCCGATAGCCATTTTTCTCCGTGAAGTTCCCACAAGCGTTGATGGTTACCACATCTTCCAGGTTCTGGATTATGCAGTTTAGTGTGCAGAGCAGAGCAAAAATGGCTTGTCAGTGTACCTGAGAAAAGATTCGGGAATTCTGTTTTCAGCAACCAGTAAGTGGCAAATAGAAGTTGCCATGTGGAAGGAACTGTAATTAGACCCAAAACAGGCTGGTAACACTGACAGTGACAGATGCCCTTGAGATGGATAGGTGATCAATAGACAGATAGTCTAGTTCTTTTGTTTTTAAGTCATTATTGATAGTACATCTTAAATTAATCCATCATTCTGTAAATCTTCAGCTCTTTTAAAACAAAAGCATTCTGGAAGTTTAATGTATGCTGTGGGGGTTTTTTAGCTAACACATACACTAAGCAGGAACTGAAAGGTAGGAAAAATCAAGTTCAGAACAAACTAGTTGTACTCAAACATTTGTAATTAAGCATGATAACCAATTACAGAAATACGTGGAATAGCTCATGATTCACTCTCTCACATCAGAGGTTTCCTAATCAATTTGAAATAACTAGACACTGCTATAGAAAATAAGCAAGATCACAGCATTTGCTAATGAGTCTCAAAAATGGATTTCACTGCATGAAAATGTTCATTGTCAGGAGAAAGCCTGTGTTCCCAGAATCTTTAGGGTCATTTCCATTTGCATTTGATTGGAGAAAAGTCCTCTTTGTTCTTTTCTTCCTCCTCACATCCTCTACAACTCTGTGCTTTTTTCCCCCTCTCTCCCTTCAGTGAGTTGGTGTTACTGTAGCAATGTGGTACACCAAGTGCTAAAAATATATCCAACTAAGACCCTTTGTGCTGAAGCAGCTAGAATCCACTTCAGTTATTACTTAATTTCTCTATGTTACACTGATTTCCTTGAATATAAACTTGGATGTGTATGACTTCTGGAAAATGATATGGCAGAGGATGCAGCAGCAGTACTCTGAAGCCCACACCAGTGTAGCATATTACGCCATGAATAATACCACTTAAACATTTGTAAAATGTAAAGCTTTTCTGAGCTCTTCTCCATCCCCTGGGACTCGAACTCTTGTTGAACAAGCTGTTCAAAGCTCACCACTCTGATAAAAAGCCTACCCCAACAAAAGAGTGACAGTGACTTTTTTTTTTCCCATTAATATTATTATTATTAAATCACCATTTCAGGTTGCCAGTTGCTTGCTCTTCCTGCAACAGAAAAAAATCAGGTATCCATTTGACCTACTTGCCCCTAACCCAGCAATGTTCAGAGCAAGATGAGATCTGATGATAATGAACTTATCTTGAAAAGGGAATTGCAAACTATGTCCCAGACCCTGCAATCAATTATTCATGCGAGTAACTTTGAACTCAGCAGGAGTACCCACAGGCATAAACTTTCTTACAGGGGGAACAGTTGGCAGGATCAAGACCCACCTCAGGAGGAAGACACACAACACAACATATGAACCCTCTGTGACACTTTTTATTTTATTATTTTTTCCCCTTTTTGTCCTTGTTATTGTTCAATTTCATTTGCTAGTGCATTTCCCACTTCCAGCTGGGAGTAGAAGTGAAGATGCCAAAATACGAAGACAAAAGCTGCTGTTATGCTCAGCTGGAAGAGAAAGTACTAGAAATATCTCCCTCGCTTTCTCTCTCTCTCTCTCTCTCAAAAAAAAAAAAAAAAAAAAAAAAGGCAAAAAAAAGCATAGAGATTTCCAGACCAATTTTGTACTCCCCAAGGGCACCATGATAGTTCAAAGAAACTTTGTAAAACTCATAATGGAAAGCAGAGGAAGAAAGACCAGTTACTGGTGCATTGAAATTGTCCTATCTAACTTCACTCAACGTATATAATATTTCTTCTCCATCAAAATGTTAACAGCACCAGTTCAGATGCTGCAGAGCCCTCTAGATGCAGAAAGACCCAGGTCTATATGCCCTGTAGCCCTCAAGCTTACCACAAGAAGAGAAAGGACTTCCCTTATGGTCTTCTCCCTAAGAAAAGAGGCTCAATTATCCCTGTCACCCCTAGAAAACCACACTACTTTAAATGAAGCACTACCTTGCCTTGAAGCTCAGCTGACTCATAAAACAGATGCTGATAAGACAAAGCTTAAATGTCTAAGATCCATATTTCTGTACCCACATCTCTTATTCCAAAACACACATATTTGGACTTCAGAAGTAAATTACTGAGTTGGAGGTATTAATCTCTCACTTTTGGGTTAATGCTCGTAAGACAGAGGCAAAGCAGGGGAAAATTCCGAAGAAATGTAGACCTTGTAGGACAAAGTTCTAAAACCTCAGAATATACATAAAATAAGGAAAAGATGCCGTTAGGATTGTTGGTGTTCCTAACACTATAAAGGAGAATACATCTCAAGCTTGAAGCCCTTCAGGTAGACCTTGGGAGTAATGGAAGCAGGAAGAGGACCTGGGAGCTTCTGCAAGGTAATTGGCCTAGGATAACTATTGCTAACATCCTTATATGTGCAAAAACTGCTCAGGAGAGCTGGAACATGTGGCAAGCTAGAAAGGGAAGACACATTCTTGTGCAGAAGAATTGAAAAGCAAATATATGGCACTGGCCACAGCAAAATACAAACCATGAAATGCTTCATGAAATGTCCAGCTATTCTGTGCATGCTGTGCAACAGACGTTAACAGTTTCCAGGATCCCACTCTGACAAAAGGCTCTGTTAAACGAATTCAGTTCTTCAAGCTATTGTTGGGTAAATAAGCAGAAGAATCCCAACTGAGATTAAGGTATAGGATGTCAGTATTTTGCATGGTGTGAAACTACAGCCAGAATGCTGTCCTGTTCAGATGTCCACACTGCAGGGGGGGATGATAATAAATTGACAAAGTTTATGAGAAGAGTTGTTTGGATGAGTACATGCACTGAAACACATACCCTGTGGTGACATTTCCTAGTCTAATGACAAGGAGATCGAGGTATGATTTGATCAAAGACAGGAGACCTACCTGAGGACTCTTTATAAATGTGTCTTCATTATCTCAACTCAGTAAAGAAAAGTGTAAGAAAAGCCAGAGTCTGAAAGTCAGAACTAGATAAAATTCAAACCAGCCATAAGGCAGACATTTTGAGCAGTGAGAATAATTAACCGTCAGAGCGTTGTAAGTCTTACAGGCTACAATCTCCATCACTGGAAATGTTTAAGTAAGGATGGGATGTCTTCTGGTGGGCTGTTTCAGTTAGTTGTTTGGAGTCTTTCTGGCAAACTTGGGTGACAATTAAGTCAATTGGGAAAGTGCTACGATCTGCATAATTAATGAGGTCAGAAGAAATGGATCACAAAAGTGGTTTTCTGGCAGTGCATTTTGTATCCTGAATGCAAGGAAAAAACCCTCCTCCTGCAAAACTCCACAGTATATAGCTGAATGCCATCTGTAATATTTGGTTTCTCTTCCTTTCATCCATTGTTTTCCTTTCATCTGTGGAGCATGGCCCTAAAGGCTGCCAGCGGTTAGGCTTTATATGGTGCTTACTGGCACAATCCCACCATCTCTTAATTATTACAGCTGTGTGATATATGAAGGAGACCAGTCCTTCCCATCAGCATATAGAAACCTTGCATACAAAAGTACTCATAACTGCACATTATTCTCATTTTAGCTCTCATGCCGGGTTGAAGTAAAAATAAACCCCCCAAATCACTCTGTGTCTGCAGAGCTGCAATACCAACAGGTGTCGTTGGGATCACAAAATGTTGCTTGGTCAGGGACAAATTAACATTTATTAGACTATATTTGCCAAATAAACCCATAGTCAGTCCTGGCAAGCAACAAGACACAAAGAAATTCGCACATCCTACTGTCAGAAAGAAAACCTTTTCTCTTTGGGGGCTTATTTAAGCCTCTGGAAAGAGGTTATGTTCTACCATATCACTAGTCAGCTGAAATTGCAAATGGAGATAATTTTAAGATCAGACTGTAAGAACAGCAGTTTGAACATCTCTCATTTGGGAGGTGAGTTTCCCAAGCAGGCAGGGAGGCTAAGTTCCTTGTCATGGTCGTGGCCTTTGTGCCTTTCAGCATTGATGAATGGAAGACTATTGAACTAAACAGTTTTGCATCCAACAACTGCAGTATTCTAAGATGTGGCAAATGCTCATATGACAGAATTATAGCAGACTCTCCTGTAACAGAAGAAAAATCTTCATAAAGGCTAATAAAAAATTGGCATCTATACTTGAGTTGTTTAGATTTATACCAAGATCATGCCAAAACACTGCAAACTCAAAATCCTTAAACAAATGAGGTAATAACTTAGAAAGCACAGTAGAAAATGAATAGACTGTTCTATTTTAACTAAAAATTATAGAGAGTACAGAGAAGTAGATAGGTAAAGCCATAGTACTTAGACTAAAATGAAAATCTATGGTCAGCTTTGGTTAATTCCTTCAAAGTTTTTAATATAAAAAAAAAGTCTGGAAAGAACACCAGGGAACCTGACTATGTTTCACGGAAATAGACCAAACTGTGAGAAAAAATGGCTAGTCCCAAAGCAGCAATGGATTTCCAGTTGAGTTTTATTTAAACTCTATCTAAATAACCCACAGGCTCTCCGATAAGCTTAATGAGGCCAAAAGAGCAGTATCTCACCTCTGACCGAGCAAGAGGTAACAGTATCTGTTACCCAGGCTAAGGAGAAGATCCTGCTGACTCTGCATGTTGGAAGCCCATTTCATTGATAAATTATGACATGATCATTCTTGCCAGAGCCTTAGCCGTTAGTTGGAAGAAGTTATTACTCAAATTATTCACGTAAATCAGGTCAGATTCATTACGTGTCAGCTTTGGTCAGACCACCCCAGGCCATTCTGTGATACAAGTAGAATTTCACAGCACTCATAAGAGCCTTTGGGAGCCTTTCGGCTACATTCTTTCCTTAGATCTGGCTGGGATGTTCCCATCATTTCTTAATAGCGTACAGTTTGGTGTCCGCAGCTGATTAGAGTGGATTACGCTGATTTACACCCGCTCCTCCTGCCTGCGTGCTCACTTGCCTTGTTAGGAAGGCAGGACGTCTGCATCCCCACTGTTGCCGAGTCAGCACCGGTACCACTGCAGTGAGCAGCTGGCTGTGAGGCTTGGAGACTGCAACACAGAGCTGACCATATAAAATGGCAGCAGCAACAACTACTTGGATCCAGCGTGGATTCAGTTCTTGATCTCTCAAAGCTTGGTGTCCAAACTGTTGAACAGCTTGTGTTCTTTCCTGGATATGCAACTGAAAAGAACAAGCCTGTGGTGGGATTTCCAATAGCTATTCTGACTACCTGGTGAATTTATCTGCCTAGGAATTACAGTTTCTGGAAATGTAAAACAAATGCCTCAGTTATCATACTGATCATAGATAAATGAGCTCTATCTCTATAAAATTTCATACAATCCTACTTCAGTGAAACTGCTGCCCAGACAGATCACATGTTCAGGCAACTCTGTCACTGCCCCACAAACCAAGGCACCCTTTTCTGTTTTATTGTGGTATTCTTTTCAAATCTGTTTTCCAAAGCAATTTTGCTGATTGTGTGGATATTCCTCTTTCTAAGACTTCATCCTCACAATGACTTTTGAACTCACTGGCCTAATTTAGACAAGCATGACCAAAGGACAAAGCCTGGAAAAGTATTAAATTCCTGTGAGCTTGATGAAAAGAGACGACAGGGTAGGGAGATTCTACTACCGAAAGGATCACTGAAAGGCTGTGACCTACAGTTTTCCAACCTCAAATCACCCACTTATAGGAAAGAAGGCATACTTTCAATACTCATGGGCCACCTTCCTTCCCAAACAGAGAAATGTCCATATGTCTTTTTTGAAGAGACTACAACTACCAGCAGAGATGCAGCGGTTAAGATTCATGGATTTGAGGTAGCATTATTATGCCTTTATAATTAGTTCAAAACATAGTCTTCTGAACTGCTTCTATAAATAAATAAATACATGAACTTCCTAGAGTCTGTTTATAGAGCTTTTGGATTTTGTAGATACCAAATATTATGGCTGACATTGGGCCCCTACACTGCTCACTGTGTAACAAGGACTTGATCCGCTCAAGTTCCTTCCCTTGGCATTAGGTGACCTTCAGGTATGGCCTGACATTGTAATGTCAGACGTGGCTGCAACACAGCATAGAGATAGTCAATCTAGCTTCCAGCCAACTAGTGTGAATATCAGGCATGATAAACTTGAAACAATTACATGGAGGTCAGTGTAGCTTACTCATCCACACCAAATTGACTCCAACCCGAACTAGTCCTTTAATGACAACATATAAAATGTAGACAGTGCAACAGCACCAGTGGACCAGAAGTCCTGAGTAAAGTCTGAACATACTTTCATCCTTTATCTGTCATCCATTCTCTCTAATCCCAGTCCTCCTTGCAGAGCTTGGCAGTACAGAGACGCATGACTGCCGCAAACATACCCCCACATGGCCGGCCCGCGCACAGGATGAACTGAGAGGTCACACCCAGATAGGCTTCAGCAAAGAATGCTTTCCAAGGCTTCAGTAAAGCATGCTTTCCAACTGCTCTTCGTTCTGGAGACAGTTCCAGCTCAGGTGGCCACACTCTCTATTAAACATACCTGCAAGCACTCAAAGTCTGCACACCTGCAGAAGCGTTGTGGAAATGCCTGTGGTGCTCACTGCCAGACTACCCGCTGCATCCTTCCACCTCCACCACCAGTGTCATTGCCATCTCCCTTTCAACTGATTCCTGCTTCTGCATTTGAAACCACTTGGAGCAGTGGGAATCCAAGCACTGTACAAACACTTCTCACCTTTTCTCATTTCTGATATTCCAATATCTGAGATATATATATATTATATTTCAATATTCTGATACCCAGAATTTGCTTTGTTCAAAGTACCTAAACTCATAATGTAGGGAAAAAAACACAGAAAATAAATTGCTTCCTGGGCGAAAGTCCCGCAGTTTGTGAATCACTACAATCATGGACAGAAGTAGCACTATTTGCACAGAATAATTTATCTGGAAGTAGTTGTTACAGGAGTGTTCACAAACTTGCACCACGCATATGCAACTTACTTCAAATGTTTTCTTTTCTCCTGGTTTTATCCATATTACTCTAGTTGATAGAAAAATTTTGTTTTAAATACCCGCAGTGTGAAAAAAAGAGGAAGGAACACAGATCAGCAAGAGTTTTGAGGGTGCTCTACCTATACCTTTAACTTCAGGTGAAGTCCTCACAAAATCAAAATGCTCTGTGAGATTAAACCCTACTTTTTATAAGCTCATAAAGTAATACAAACAGCTTTCTCAAATACAGGAAACCTAGTATAAATTTGAATTTTAAGTGCAGTTACCAAAACAATTGGTGAGGCAGAAGGTAAATAAAAGGGGTTTATTATCAAATCTCTATCGCACTGTGTCCTTAGGAGAGCTCCATGACTCCAGACTTGCTCCCAGTCCATCCACTCAGAAATGCAGAAAGCACTGCACTATGCCTTCTGGTCCCCAAAGAAAGTGGTTTTTTTTCCACCACCTCTGAGCCCTCACACCGTGTTGCCCCTGCTCCTCTTCAGGAGTGTACCAGTCCCTTCTACCTCTCCCATCTCCCAAAGTCTCCTCTTCCTGAATAACCTCAGCTGCTCACAGGAAAGAAGCAATCTCCTGTTCCCCCTGCTAAGGGTTTCCTCCAGGCCTTAAGTCACTTCATACAGGACCATGACCTGACATAAAGCAAACACTCCACATCCCAGCTTTTGTAGTCTAGATGCTGATCCTATGGGGCAAAAAGGCCCTAAGGCACAGTTGCTGTGACTCTGTTAGGCAGAGGAATGAATAATATTATAAACGCTGGTGGTTTGCTTTCATACTCTTCATTCCATCATCCCTACTCCTAAGTCAGCTAACACTGTCATAATGTTGGGGGCAACAGCCGGCTCCCACGGATGGCAAAATTCATGCTAATTCAGTGGCAGAAGTGTTACACACCTTTTGTGAGCTTGATACTGCTCCCACTTTGGAACAGAACTTTTCCTGATGAAGCTACAGTGAATGGAGAAAATTCATAATACCTGTAAAGCACTCAGATATGCTTATATTACCCAGGCAAGTAATTAAGTATATACATTCATCTTCTTTTTCACTATTGAGATCCCTGATTAGTTCACAGTTCCTTTTACTTCACTCGGTAACTTTCAAACCACCAACTTTTAGCAGTCTCCTATCTTTAAACTTTCCATTTAAATTTATGGCTGGGAATTATAGAGTTGTATAAAATACCCAAACCCAAAACCTGATCACATTGTTAGAGCTCACTCTACAAAATAGTCCAACTGGCAGCCTACAGCCAGATTCCTCAGAGAGCCTGGGACAGAGGAATAGGGGAAGCACTTTCCATTTCACATGAGTAGGTGACAGCAGAAAGATAATGGCAACTGCTGGAGTAGTTTGCATTGCAGTCTTTGGGCAGGTGTCACTCCTGCTTCAGAGGCACTGCTAGTGCCTGTTTTTACTGTGGAGCCACATGGGTAACCTTGTCTCCATTGCCCTGCAGAAGTAAATGTGATTGCATCTTCTTGACAATAAGGTTTGCTGGTTTAATGTGCAACTTCATCCTTTGTTCATATACTTCAACTCACCGAGTCACAGCATGGTTGAGGCTGGAAGGCACCTCTGGAGGTCATCAGGTCCAATCCTTCTGCTCAACCAGGACCACCTAAAGCCAGTTGCCCAGGACCATGTCCAGACAGCTTTTGAGTATCTCCAAGGAAGGAGACTCCACCACCTCTCTGGGCAACCTGTATGAGGGCTCAGTCACTCTCAAAGTGAAAAAAGTGTTTCCTGATTTTCAGATGGAAAATCCTGCATTTCAATTTGTGCCCATTGCCTCTGGTCCAGTCACTGGGTACCACTGAAAAGCGCTTGGTTACATGTTATGTGCCTTCTCCCTTCAGGTATTTATACATGCTGACAAGACACTCCCCTGCCAAGCCTGCTTTTCTCCAGACTGAACAGCCTCAGCTCTCTCAGCCTTTCCTCATAGGAGAGATGCTCCGGTGGCTTAATCATCTTTGTGACCCTTCACTGGACTCTCACCAGCATGTCCACGCCTCTCTTGTACTGAGGAGTCCACATCTGGAGACAGCACTCCAGGTGTGGCCTCACAAGCACTAAATAAAGGGGAAGGATCACATCCCTCAGCCTGCTGGCAATACTTGGCAGAATGCAGCCCAGGATACCGTTAGCCTTCTTTACAAGTAGGGCATGCTTCTGGATCATGTTCAGTTTGCTGTTTGCCAGGACTCTGAGGGTTTTTTCTGGAAAACTGCTTTCCAGATGGGTGGCCTCAGCATATATCCGTGATGGTGGTTTTCTTCCACAGGTGTAGGAATTCGTTCTTCTCCATGATGAATTTACACAGTATTTGTGTCAGCCCATTTCTCCAGCCAGTCTAGGTCCCTCTGAATGGCAGCACAGCAGTCTGGCCTGTCAGCCACTCCTCCCAATTTTGTGTCACCAGCAAACTTGATGAGGGTACGCTCTGCCTCATAGGAGGCTGAGGGAGCTGGGGCTGTTCAGCCTGAAGAAGAGGAGGCTGAGGGGAATCCTTATTGCTCTCTACAGCTATCTGAAAGGACATTGTAGTGAGGCAGGTGTTGGCCTCTTCTCCCTAATAACTAGTGACAGCACAAGAGAGAATAGGTTCAAATTGTGCCAGGAGATTTTCAGATTGGATATATAGAAAGATTCTCCACTGAAAGAGTTGTGAGGCATTGGAACAGGCTACTCAGAGAAGTGGAGGAATCACTGTCCTTGTAGCTGTTAAAAAAACAGGTAGATGTGGCGTTTCAAGAGATGGTTTAGAGGTTATGGTGGTGTGGTGCTTGCAGTTGGAGTTGGTGATCTTGAAGGTTTCTTCCAACTATGATGATTCTATGCTTCTATGTTAAACATGACTGGACCCAGCACTGATCCCTTGGGTATTCCTTTAGTCACTGGCCTCAAGCTAGACTTTTTTCCCCTGATCAGCACCCTCTGAGCCTGTCCATTCTGCCAGTTTTCAATCCATCTCATTGCTCATCAAACTAGTAGACTGACAGCTTTTCGATGGGGATCTTCTGGTATACATTCTCAAAGGCCTTACTGAAGCCCAAGTAGAAAATATCTTTTGTTCTCCTCTCATCTACCAAGCCAGTCATTAATTCCACTCATAAATACTAATATGAGATAAATGTCTTGGTACATTTTAACTTTGTTTTAATTCACAGGTGGAGATGAAAAAAAGGAAAGGAAAAGAGTACACATGTAGACTCCCATGAGCTTATTAAAGGGACAAAGCCCTAATCTGCAAAAAGGGACTGGTGATAAGCATTGTAAGCCATAGTCTTTCAAACTGCAATAAGAACTGTAAATAAAGGTGAGAGCCTGGTGTGAAGGGAGCCTTGGTAAAGAGAGCCTGGATGTGGGCTGTTTGTTTTGGGTTGGGGTTTTTTTTAGATTTGAGGGCATCTATAGAATATCAGTAGGAATTAATGGATGCAAAGTGGTGAGAAAGTTTTGCTTCTCCTCAGTGAACCCGTTCCTGAGAGAGCACCAATTTCTGAAAATAGATTGTGGTAAGGCAATATGGAAAGAAAAAGATTTTTTTTCCCCACTACAAAGCAATCAGGACAATTTTTCTTCCTGTGATTAGAAAGCCAATAACGCAAGAGTGTCTTGCTGCTCAGGAACATGTTAGTTGGCCACAATGATACATCATGGACATGGATGGATAGCAATCACCTACAAAGCAGCAGGCAACAAAGCCCTGAGGAGGAAAGAAAAAGGATGTTTGACTACTTCTCAACTTTCTAGTCATCCAAACATCCCATTAGGAAACATCACATTTGTGTTTTTCAGCTTTTGCCTGTTCCACACCATGTCTTTGATCCCACATCTTGGATAACTCAGCGTTTGAAGGTGAAGTCTAGAAAGTCAATGAGTTTCTCTTGATTAAAAGACAGCGAGGATCTGACTTCAAAGCTCCATGCAAAGGGAGTCACTGTGCAAGGCAACTGCCACCACGCTGGGCTTATGATTCCGGCAGCTACTTTCAGTATTAAGAAGGAGGAAACAGGATGACAGAGGCCTTTCTGTACATACCAGACAGACACTTGGAGCCTTTTGTTAACATTCAGAAGTGTTTCACTGTGGTCTCAGTGGAAAGAACAAACAAGAAGAGTATTATTTCTGTTGCAATGACAGCAGTTGCTGCTGATGACAGTGATACAGGAAGAGTGACCTTACCTCCTCTGCCTCCTGTTCATCAGCAGGAAAATAAAGACCTAAAAGACAGGAAAATGTAACAGGAGAAACCACATCACTGTAGTCAGATCCAAAGAAAAGAAAAGTATCATTTTAGTATATGTTCCATTAGGCGAATTTTTATTAAATACTATTCATATGTGTTGCATCTGAATGGTAGCATGCTAAAATATATCAGCCAATATGAGTACATTTATTATTACAATTAGTTTCTGTGCCTCCCCTGGAAGATACTAATTTGAGATCTAATAACAAAAATGGGATAAACAATTCTTTTCTTGAAAGGATGATGAACTAAATGGGTACAAAGTTGATTAAAATAAGCAGAAATCATTGCTTTCTCATCTGGCATTTTGGCTAATTCTGTGGGACACTGAACACCCAGCTTACAATCTTTTTAGCCCCCAGCAGGAGACATGAGACAGAAAATCCCCAGCATGGGGTAATGTAATGTGACCTCACTGGGGCTCTCCTACAGAGATAATAACACAAGTTTTTGATCATGACATGGCACCCTGCAAATATACTGTTAGTTAGGATCTGCTAAAAATGCTATGTGCATGAGGGTGGCTTTTTCTTTCGCTAGAGAAGTGCCAATATTTTAGAAGTTGTTATTGCAATACCAGTGGGATAACTGTATAATATTTACTTGATCCCTATAGTATAAAAAAATTCACCAAAAAAGAAAAAAAAAAAAAAGGATACAAAACCAGCACCTTGAATCCTGGAGTTGTTTTTAAAAGAAGAAATAACAGTTTAGCACCCGAATGCCATTGAAAAGCAAAAGAAGTTTGGCACCCAAGTCTGACTAGGCTAAATGTTTACGTGCAGTTGCATGCTCTTTTAATTGCAGAGAAACAGGAAGAGACATAGATGAGCCTGAATCACAAATTAAATACCACAAGACTAATTTCCTCCATCTAGAGCTTTTGTTTTACTGTAAACAAACATCTTTTAGCCTGCTCTGCCTATTTTAAGAAAAAGACTGCACAGTGAGAAGTGCCAGCTTAATAGTACGCCGTTCCTAAGATACTCATACCTCTGGGAGCAATGCTGCAAAATATACTCCATATCCTTCAAGTCTGACACACAGGGATTGCAACAGAGCTCAAAACTCAACCGAGTGTTTGGGTCAGCATAGTTACATGCCCTGCCCCTCACCTCATGCTGCAGTCTTACCCTCCCTGGTGTGCCAAGGCCGGCGTTTCTCTGACTGGTCTGTAAATGATCACTGATCACTCAAATGGTTTGGGTTAGAAGCAGCTCTGAAAAGAAACAGCAAAAACACTTCAGTGGCCCAGCTCGTGGGTTGCACTCTCATCGAGCCGTGTCAGCAGAGCTAGTGGAGTTGGGACTGTGAACTGCAATGCAGCTTTCAGCACTTCCCAAGCATCCTCCCCACACTCTCCTCAGCCTCTGCAGCCTTAGAAGTTGCATGCTTTTACCAAAAATCCCATCAATAAGGCTGTGTTTTGGCAATATAGTAAATGTGGCTTCAGAGCTCATCGTAGCTCTTGGTTGTGGAGTGTCAATGAGGAATTAGCCTACGTTGCCAGCTGTGACAGGTGAATTTTCACCAGTTGTCTGTTGCCCTATGGCTAATACACACCCGCTGTACCAGCACGCCATCACCCATCGCTATGAATCTGTGCTCGAGTTCAGCAATAACAGCAGCAACAAAAATGCAGCTGTAAGCCTGTCCTTGATCTAGGCCAGATGCCTGTTGTGCCATGATCCAGCAGCACACATCCGCTGCTCGGAGGTGCAGAATTAGAGGTTGGGCGAGGCCCGTATGAAGGCAGCCTCGCTCCCTCCCTGTGCCTCACGCCTGGCTTCTCCAAGCCCAGTGCCAGCAGCGACTGCGGCAGCAGGGCAGGCGCGCACAGGAAAGCCAGCAGCGTTCGCTCTGCGTCATGTCAGCCCGGCCGCCGGAGCTCTGGGTACTGCAACAGCAGCAGATAAATTGCTGTGCAAGTTTGGGAAATTACTTTCGTCCAGATCCAAAGGTATTTCTCTTCAGAAACTTGCCCACTGCATAAGAGAAGGAAAGCGGTGACAGCTTGCCTTCTCACCGGCAGCAGGCACAACAGGCAAAGGCCAGCTGGAAAGGCCTTCTTGAGGAGGGAGAGCTGACATGCTCTGCCACTCCAAAAGCCATTCTGGGAGAAGAAGTTTTCCATAAAAAATAACACCACAGACAGAGGTTTTTCAGGGAGACTTTGCAATGTGCCTGGAGCATCTTCTGCGACAATCAGCTCCCAGTTTCAAACCAATCCTGGTCACTACCAGCACAGTCCGAATTCAGATGACTGGTTCAGAAGGAACAGGAACAACCCTCTCTGTAGCTGTTAGGTCTTTTCACCACACAGCCTGCACTGCGAGGAGATTCCTTTGCACTTCCAGAAACAACCACTGGATACTGTGGCAGCTCTCACATCCTTAACTGATGTGGAGCCTTTGCCCAGGTGATTTTTCATTTCATTTCAGATCTCTGACCAGAGCCCATCTATCTTTTTGCTATAATATTCCCTATCCTTCCCTTTTCCATTGATTATGCCTCTATTCCTTACAGATTTCCAAGAGGAGGAATATATAATAAGTTTTCTTCTTGCAAATTACCCGAGACAAGAAATGGAAATATCTTGTAAATCCCAAACCAAGGCAGCATAAGCTAGTGAGTACAAAAGGGGAAAAAAAAAAAAAAGCAAAAACAAACAAAAAAAAAAGCAAAAAAAGCTGTAATATTCTAGAGATAAAATGCAAAGGTAAGAAAGGCTCCTGTGTGTGTTCTCGCCTTCTTACGCACATCAGAGATTCATTGCAGCCTTTAATTGCTGGTGGGGGTGGAGAAAATAGAAGGGTTGAAGAAGAGTGCCAGGGAAAAAATAATGGAAACCTGACCAGTGACAGGAGCTGATTACTGTTGGCAGACTGTGTAGGTTTCAAATTCATGCTGTGACTTAGGAAATAAGTCCTGGCTGGGATGCATTTTTCTGGAATATCCCTAAGGAATATCTATCAGTGACTCATCTAAGCAGCCACTGGATATCATTACTGCTCTACCAAAAATGAAGATAAAATAACAATCTGGAAGAAATAAAAGAAACAAGTGCCCCAGATTTTCTCTCAAACTGAGGCAAAGAGATCACAAGGTTGGGTAAGGAAAGGAGGGGGGAGGAAGAGAGGGCTGAACTTTTCATCTGCATGTCCTCAGTTTGCCTTTAAGCTTTGCACATCTAGTTTACTGTTGTCAGAAGCTACCACCACTGTACTTTGTAGCTCTTAAAGAAAGAGATAATTGCCTTTTTTCCCCGTCACATGCTTACTAGTACAGAACTTTTTCATTTTTTTTTCCCGGCCCTACACAGTAGGACCTCCATCACTCAAAAGAGCACAAGCTTTGCTAGAGATGTTAATGCACTATCCAAAGCAAATACAACGCATAGGCTCTGACAGGTTCACATTTTGAAGTCCCTTTTGAACTCAGAATTTCTCTCTTTTCTTGTCAGATGAACAGTGGCCAATTATAAATTATGGCTCTTTCCTGAGGCTCCACCCCAGCTGCTCCTATGGGTTATGTTCCTATCAGATGCATTATATCAGGCTGGCTTTATATCTCCAAATAGTTGTTGGGTATTTTCCCTACTGTGATGTTTAGCTAATATATAACTAATCATATGGGAAAAAACAGAAGAGGGAATTAATTCTAGCAAGAAAGAGCCTTACAAACTTTTTTTTTGATTCAAAGACGTGCCAAGTAACCTATTTTTATCCCTAGCATCAGATACTCAGCTGGACCTCTAACAACAGTTCACTAATTTACATCAGATGCCCCATAGGGTCTACTTGATTTGCAAGTTTAAGTAGAAGATTGTTATTGAAACCACTGTTCTTATATATAAATATATAGCTGATCCAAAGAGAATGTAAATATCTACCACAAACCAAATCCAGCCTAGATTCTCTGAACCTTGTAGGAATTAATTGCGAGAATTACACTTTGGAGCTTTTAAAGTAAGAGATAATTGCCTCTTTTTCTGTCACGGGCTTACTAATACAGAACTTCAGTTTTTCCCAATCCTCCACAGTGGGACCTCCATAAGTCAAAGTAATGTAAACTGTGTGAGAGATGCTAATGTTAAGCACTACAAAAATATTCAAATGGGTTTATTCAAATGGGCTATACAGTATTTCAAGTGTGAAACAAAGCCCGTGGGTTCAGGAAATATTTCCTCACCCAATTCAAGGAGAACATGCAAACAGAATCTTTTTAACTCTTGAGGTGCTAATTGCCGTAGCACCTCAAAACTCTGATTCAACCAAGGTGCTATGATGGTCATTCCAGCCTTCAGGGGGACAACCCGGGTGCCCAAAGTTCAGTCTGTTTCTAATTAACTTGCAGAGCTACAACCTAGCTCAATACACCAACGTTTCCAACAGGAGTATCAGTGCAGCTATCGCCTTCCCCTGTTTTACCGTGGGTGCCTGGTAGCCTACTTATTTTCATTCAACTGCAAGATGGCCTTTTCTTACCGAAGCCCGCTTGCATCGCTCTAATTCCTGCTAAAATGTTTCTCACCCTGCTAGAAGACCCACTGAATAAGAGATTAGGAAGACGATCGAGTAGAGGATGTTTAGCTCTCTCCTTTTCGGTACAGTACCTATTAATGGGAACTAGGTATATCCCACAGCGTTGCAGTTCCTAAAATAGCTACAGGAAGAGGAGACAGTGAAATGCAGGAGCCAGTGTGTTAATTCTCTTGTGAATTACTATCACAGTTTGCTACTAATTGAGAAAGTAAATAAAAAAAGGTCCTGACAATATGTTCTTTTCTAGTGGGGGCTATTCTCATTAAATGCAAAACAAAAGGTTGCTGCTTCTCTTTCTGACTGGAAAGACTTTACAGTGGAAAGAACGTTTCTCTTCATTTGAGGAAAAAAGACCCAAAGTTATATTAATGCCAGGCTAAGTACCCAGCTGCATTATGAAGTGTCAATATTTCCTTTGCACTTCATGGCAACCTGCAGCGAGTTGCCGCATCCTTATGGGCTGGTACTCCCAGCTTCATCCATTGGTGTACTTGTTGGAGCTCCACATGAAGTGAGGGGGGCTCATAAATAATTCATCCATGAGTTTTGCTCCAAGTTTCTATGAGTTCCATGAAAGGGCCACAGCTTGGGGGATAGAAGATGTGATGCAGGATGAGTGGGTGACCATGGAAGTAACCCTGAAAGATTTGGATGAGGGGTTATATGCATTCATCACGGAAGCAGATGAGCTGTAAATTTTAAAAATGCTATAGCCTCTTAGGAAAAGTATAGGTATCCCTGCCCTTTCAGCTGCAGTCACACCTTCATTTGAAAGTCAGACATCTACTTAAATTCAGAATACACTTGCCTTCTTAAGGTGCAGGCTTAGATTAGTAACACTCTCCAACAGTAACATGGCTTCTACATCCATAAGAGGTAGGGACAAGAAAGTTATTAAAATGTTCTGATCATTGGACTTCAAAAACTGTGATCACATGATCCCAGTCCATGTGGCAGCTTTAAAGTTAGGCAGAAGGAACTACAATTTCCATGCTTCAGATGAAGGCTTCTGTGAGGAAGCAGATGAGAGGAAATCTGAAAAGAAGGAGAAAGGAAAAAAAGAAGACATATCATGGGAAAGAATAAAATAGCCCACTTGAAATTTCATTAAGAACATTGCTAGCACCTTCTCTTCAGCCAAACAATAGGAACGTGAAGTTATGTTGCTCAGATTAAATGACTGGCATACAGAGAACCCATGAAGCTGTGGTGTAAAGGGTGTTTTGTCTGGGATGACAATATCAGTTGAAAGGCAGTAGCAGATTTGTGTGATGACAATATCAGTTGGCAACTAGAAAGGCAGCAGCAGATTTGTTGATTAGCTCAAGTAAATGCTAATATGGAACTCTAGCTCACTTTGCAAATTCTGTGTATAGCTGGAGAAGTATCTTTCACAAATGTCCTGGGGACTCTTCATCATTTTTATTACTATGCTACTATATAATTCCTCCTGCAAAGAGAATGTATCTTTTAATGTGTAATGTGACACTATATTTTTTCCAGTGACATAGCCATTTAAGAAGTTTCCCCCAACCACCACTCTCCCACATATACACAGAGAGGCAGTAGCTCACCATTCCCTCACATTTACCACTGAAATGGGTGACTCAAATCCCAAACACTGACTTTGGTACCACAGTAATTTTTACCCATTTGAATCATTTTTACCCACTTCGATTTCTGTGACCAGGTTACAGCACATCCTACAGATGGTTTTGATGAAGAAAGCATGGAGAGAGATGAGCTGGGGCAGAAAGTGGGAATGACTACCCCACAGGTAGAGCAAGGGAAAATGGTTTAAACGGCTTTGTCAAAAAAATACAATGTGTATTTGCAACCTTAGTGCAAGGTGTGTGTTGAACAATTCAGCCCTGGTGTAACCCCGTGGATCACTGCAGCCATGCAAGGAATATACCTGGGACTACATGAATCAAAAACTGGAGATGGGAGAAAGCAAAGTACAACTTTTTATAAAACTACTCAAAAAATTATCTACTATTCCTTGCGTAGATGGCCTCACCTAACACTTGGCTAGGTATATGCATCAGTAGTGCTATCATGAGAGATGAAGATCTGGACTAAATCATAATCCTGGGAAGGAGGAAGTGATCAGGCGGGGGGGAAGGAGTGACCTGTGGTTCTCAACAATGCTTATCTGAGAAAAGGGAAGATATGCCCAGATTGAAACCTTTGGTAGGAACCAGACGTGGCAAGCACTGCGCATAAGAGGATAAGACACCACGTGAGCCAGAGTGGAGGAGGAATCAGGTCTGAATTTTATCCCCAGATCTAAACCGACCTGCTGCGTGAAGCTTAACTCACTTCATCTCTTCATTTTCCTTTGCAGCATTTGCCTTTCAGCTCTATTTAGGTGACAAACCCTCTGGGCCAGGAAGTCTGCGAGTGAATGTGTGAGTGTGTGTACTACTGAAAAATACACCGTGATTTTGATGTATTAATTATTTGCATGACTTTTTTTTTAGTGCTTTTTCTCCCATTGTGCTAGGTTCTGTGCAAGCAGAGGCAGAAAAGACAGTCAATTCTCTGGAGGTTATTAAAATATAGAGTATGTTCATATCAGACTCACAAGCAAGTTATTACCGCACAGTGAGTAGCCTACATCGGCTGAAGCATAGTAACTGCTCGCATAGGCACTCTTACCCAGGAACAAATGGAAGGTAATTCTTTTTAGCCCAGTCCACAGTGAAAAGGGATTGATAAAGTCAAATTACGTGGTGTTCTCTACCATCTGAGAGTACGCACAGGCAGTTACCATGGCACAGGCAGTGAGGAGGAACTGGTTAAACCACGGTAATTTACATGGAAAGTTCGAGCCCCAAGAAAAGGGAGGATCTGTGGATACAGGCAGGGGACTGGTATGACTATTAGCTTCACACAACAGGTTTCACAGTCAAAGTAGGGCATTTTGATAGCAAATGTGACCCTGCAGAAGAGTTCTGTGGATTCTGCCTTAAATTAAAGGGAGTTTTTCAGAAAATAAAGCATTTGTTTGAAAAGTACTTATGTGCATTTTGCAAAATATTCCCGAAGCACAAAAAAATTTGACGGATCTGGCAAAATGGCATTGCCTTCTAATTCTACTGCAGTAACACTGCACATGGAAAAGAGTAACATCTACAGGTTCTGACTAGTGCCCATGACTAACAACTCCTACAACAGCATCATCAGAGGATTGCTGACAACATTTCTTATCAATTACAAGGAAGCTATCGAGATTCTGACTGAAGCCAAATGATTTACAGTGAAATTTGGTCATGAACTGATTTTATTGTATAATGACTATTCAGCTAGAGGGATAGAATCTGATTTTCCATTTGCTGCTACCCTATGCATGCAGGTGTGAGCTGGCTCCTCACTTATCTGATGATGCAATCTTCTGTTTTTAAAGACCGTACTGGTTGTGATCACAAATTCACAGAATTGTAGGGTTGGAAGGGACCTCCAGAGATCATCGAGTCCAACCCCCCTGCCGAAGCAGGTTCCCTAGGACATATCACACAGGTATGCATCCAGATGGGTCTTGAATATCTACAGAGAAGGAGACTCCACAATCCCTCTGGGCAGCCTGTGCAATTGACCTCTACAGCGTTTTCGATGGAAGATGTTTCTGTCCTTCCAGGCTTCTTCTATGGCAAGCAGAAGTGCTAACTGCTTGTAGGAGTGCTGATTAGGGCAATTATAACTCCACGTACCTGTTGAGGCAATGAAACTCCCGAGGCATTAGCTGCTATTTACATGTCTCATTTGTTATGCTCACATTTTTATACTTCTGACAGGAACAATCAACCCAACGTATTGGTAACGCAGAGGCGAAGAGCTCCTTTGCTGTCTATTTTAACAGCACTTTCCTTGTAGCTTATGATGAGTGAGAGGTGGACCCTGAAGTGTAGAGGGTCAGTTCAGCAGAACATACCTAAACCATGTGTCTGTGAAACTTACCTGCCACCTGTTAGCTTGATATTTTCGCAACACAGATCTGTAATTACTGACTCCAGAAGAAACATAACAACAGCTGTTGTTACATTGATATTTCAATACCACTGGAATTAGGAGAGGTAAGAAACTCGGGGGTGTATGACAGCTTTGAAAATATCTGTTTCAGTCTGAGTTTAACTCAAAATGAGATTGTTTTTGCCATCCCTAGGCAAAAAAGACATGGGCTAGAAACCAGAGGAAAAATTGTGGGAGGGCCATAGTGGTCAGGATCACTCAGTTTAGAAGTAGTAAAGAAAAATGGTGCTGTTTAGAATGGTTCTGGTGGACACAGAGCAGCAGAGGAATAGATGACATGGTAGTTGGCTGGAAAATGGAACACTTTATAAAATAAATTCTCATCTTTCCACTACAAGAAAAAGATAGAAGTTCCATATTTTTATGAGGATCTACACTATTAATGAATACATACAACTATTCCAAGCATAAACTAAAAATGTTATTACTATTTTCTAATTACCTTCATTTCCTGGCTTTCACCACTAAAATGAGGAATGTCAGACACTCAAGAAGTCATGAAACTCCAAGAGTTTGCAGTTCCAGGTTCCCTATCTGGAAGACAGCTGAGAGGTTCAGAGAGCAATCTAAGGAACAGGCAGGTTTCATAATAATAATAATGAGAGCCAATGGGATCCTGGGGTGCATCAAAAGGAGCGTGGCCAGCAGTTCAAAGGAGGTGATCCTCCCCCTCTACTCTGCCCTGGTCAGGCCCCACCTGGAGTATTGTGTCCAGTTCTGGGCTTCTGGGTTATAAAAAGGACAGGGATCTCCTTGAGAGAGTCCAAAGAAGGGCTACGAAGATGATTAAGGGCCTGGAACATCTTCCCTACGAGCAAAGGCTGAGTGAGGTGGGACTGTTCAGTCTTGAGAAGAGAAGACTAAGGGGGGGCCGGATTAATGTTTATAAATATCTTAAGCAGGGGATGCAGGGGGAATCAGCCAGCCCTTTTTCAGTGGTCTGTGGAGACAGGACAAGGGGCAATGGCTGGAAGTTGGAGCACAGGAAGTTCCGCACTAACATACGGAGGAACTTTTACACAGCGAGGGTGACAGAGCCCTGGGACAGGCTGCCCAGGAAGGTGGTGGAGTCTCCATCTCTGGAGAGATTCAAGACTTGTCTGGACACCTATCTGTGCAATATGAGCTAGGGAGCTGCTTTGGCAGGGGGGTTGGACCCGATGATCTCTCGAGGTCCCTTCCAACCCCTACAATTCTATGATTCTATGATAATGTTCCCACAAAACCATCAAGCTCTGATGCAAATTTTGCTCCTTTTTTATTTTGTACCTCTCAATGGGAGCCTCTTTCACTTTAAAATACAGTAGGCATAAATGGAATAATTCCTCTGGAGGCTTACAAAGCAACCAATCAAGCCACCACCTACATTTCTTCAGAAGGGGCTAAAATATCTGACAAACTCAAAATAGAGTAAGGCATTCAGATTTGCTGGAATAACCTCTTTCTCCAGTTTTGGGGACCTCACTGGAAGAAGGACACCAACAAAAAATAAAACTATTTAGAGAAGGGGAACAACTACATGATGCAGGTTTGCATGCAGTCAGTTGGATCCACCTGGCAAGCAAACCTTCACTCCAGTGGTCCTGCAGACCACGGGTATGATCAGAAGACAGGAAAGTGTTTGGAGCTAACCTGTTTCTTTTGTATTTCCAACAGATTAGGATTAGGAAACCAGAAGGGATCAGTTTCAGTGCTATGAGAAGCATGTCTCACTGGAGGAATGGTAAACAGCAACACAGTCTTTCAGTCCCTTACAATTGCTTGGCTAACCCTTAACCATCACACATAGATCTACAGGACTGGGTTTACAGACTTAGAAGACATGGCATTCAAATTTGGGAAAGTAAAAATTAAAAAACAAATAATCTGTTAGCAAGGAGAGAAATGAAAAATACTATTTAAACTATCCAGGAGCTCATCATTTTCTTGATACTTAATATAAATCTGACACTGAAATTAAGAGGCTATAAATATAAAGCAAACAAAGAAACAAAAATACATTTATTCTGTTTGTGGTTCATCTGTGGAATTCATTATCACAGAAGGCCAGAAGAGTTAAACTGTGGATTTTTAAAGATCTGGATAGTGACCATGCATAACATTCATAATGATGTGACACCAAGTTAATAATTTATGGTACCTCAAAATTTTTGGCATCATCTGATTTCCTATGAGGTTCAATGTACATTTTTCCCTTTCTGCCATAGTGATGTGAAACTGTAGGTGTTTTGGAACGTTTTCTGTCTCCTAGTGTCCCCCATCAAAAAAAAAAAAAAAAAAGAAAAAAAAAAGAAAAAAAAAGGCAGAGAAACAAGTAAAGAAAAATTCCTTTAGACTGAGGTTTCCCCTTTATAAATTCAGAATAATGTACCTCCACATTTTTGGAAAATAAGCAGGGCTGGAAAAACTCTGAAGTACCTGATTCATGTGAGGAGTTACAAAGTGAGACCTTCAGATTGTTTCATAAATACTGCAGCTTGTAGTGAACTGTAAGTGACATTTCAACAGCTTCAGAATTTTTCTTCTTAGTCGTTAAATCCCACACAGACATCTTCCATTGTTTGGAAATAGGATTTCTCCTGGATAGCTTAGAGAAACCCATCACATATATACCTAACTCATGCTGCATTTTGGGTTTGTGCCAGCGGCTGAGATTCATGCACACTCTGGTCACAGTCTGCCAGGCTTGGGCATTCCACAGAGACTGCAGAGGCTGAAGTTGCAAGTTCGGATCTTTGTTCTAGCTATTTCAGTGCCTTGTCTGACCATGGGCGGGAATACGAGCTCCAGAGAAGACCCACGGACAATACAGGTGTGATAGCGTATGTTTTACATGGAGTACTCATCCCAATTTCCAAATATCCGATTGGTTCAAGAGCTGAAAAAGAGAGGTTTATCTCCTTTCCAGCCTTAGCTAGACTCATAAACATTCAGTCCATCTTTAGGTCTTCTTAAATTCTCCACCTCATGACAGGTAACTCGATTTCAACCAATGTTGATCTTGATTAATTTTCACAATTGTAGCTGAGCCTTTCACTCAGCTAACATGTCAGGTACAGGGCACTTCATGGGCTAACGACCTGATCTAGTCTGGGAATTCTAATGTCATTACAGCTGTCAACACAAGAGGGTTGAGGAAGAAGAGAACCACCTTGACAACGTGCCTCAAAAATAAGATGAAAACCATCTTCTTCACACAGCTATTGACCTAAAAGAATTCATGAGAAGATTAAAAATCTCATGCACATGCTCTGGATAACACAACAGTTCCTGTACTAACTCTTGCCTTTTTAACAAAAAATACAGAAGTCTGGCATGGACATAAATAGCCCTGGTCCTGTCTGAGGAAATAATGGGGAAGAAAAGCGGGAGGAGAGAAGCAACCTTATTAAAGCTAACCAGAATGAGACACATCCAGGAACGAATAATGCCCAAGGAGACCTCAGGGTCAGAGTGGGCAGTGAATCAGACATTGACAATGCAATATGGCAGAGAAAAAGAAAGGCTGCAAATGTGGTCTGTCATAAAGGAGACATAGACTGTGTCCAGAAGGCTCTCATGGGAATACTCTGCAAATACTCACTGAGCTCCTGGCCTGTCATTGCCAAAAAATAAAATAATAATAAAAAAATGTCACTAGAAGAAGTTCAAAGAAGAGCAACCAGAATGATCCCCAGGCTGGATAAACTCAGCTGTGTGGAAAGACTAAAATGCCTAGATAATAATGGCAGTGGTGTCTGGGTGATTTGCTTAAGCAGAGAGTTTGCTAACATATGGAAAGCAGCCTTACACTCCTTTGGCGTTAGCAAGTATCACACAGAGTCCTTAAAACCCCCAAGTTGTGCTGAAGAAGGGCTCATCAACCACGGGGACTATCTTGAAGGCTTCTTCAAGGAGTCCAGCACCAGTTTGAGGGATAACAGCTATGCCATGGAGATGGTGCTGCAGCACTGTAGAAATTACAGCACAGGCAGTAAGATTGTTACCTGAACTTCTGGTGCTCAGGGTATTTAAATTATACTAAAAGCCTTGAAACGGTCCAGAAACAGGACACAAAGGTGGCTTAGAGCCAGCACAGACCCATCCTTAAGACACACAGTAAGCAGAAATTGGTGAGAGGTGGGTAGGAGGAAGGGAAGAAAAAGGAAAAAAGGGGGGGGGGGGGGGGAGGAGAGGGGAAATAAAAAATAAAAGACTATTTAGGATTGACTAGCAGGGGAGAAAGAAATACATCATAAAGGTCAAATCTAAGACTGTGGAGATGTGAGAGGCAAAAGACAGGAAGCTTCACTTTCTTGCAACATTTGCCATGCATCTTAAGGGGATGCCGTGCAGCTGGATCCGACTGGACTCTTCTCAGGTAAATGATAAACTGGAAGGTAATTTCTCATCATTTAATATTTAGATTTAATCACCTAAAGCCTTATCTCAGGCTAGACTTGGGAGGGGTTTGGGTGGAGGACCGTACAATGTGCATGTGTGCTGAGGGGCTCCGCGAGTCCCACGGCAAAAGCCGAGATTTCGGTGCGTTCTGCATCAAGATTAGTCATAATCCGCTGAGCGGGGAGCCCTCTGGGAAGAGGGGGCCCGGGCAAAGGCAGGCACCTGGAAAATCCTCCTCCGCCGCTTCCCATTCACATAGAAACCGCCACGTGTGATCACCCCCACAAAGTGTCATCTCCATTAATAATTCACCGAAATCCTTGATTCATCAAGTCCAAGAAGTTCCCGGGAAGTGTGGGAAAAGGCAAGTCGGGCATCTCTGGTGTCAAGGGAAGGATTTAAAACCGGCTCCGAGGGTGAGAAGCCGCACAGGGCGCACCACAGAGGAGACGCCTCTCCCTCCTCTTTGTGAGCCCCCCACCCCGATTTTGTTCTGCTTGTACTATCACTACCCAGCGATTAGGAAGAAGCTGGCTGCTCTCCACCTCAAGCCGCACGGAGCGGCTTTCGGGGGAGGTGGGGGAGAGGGGGGGGGAAGGGGGGTTCCGTAGCACAGCCCTCCCCCTCTGCCCTCCCACCGCATTCACTTGCAAATCTCTGCCCGCCCGGAGGAGCCCTCGCTCCCGCTCCCGCGCTCGCTCCGCGCCCGCTCCGCGCCTCTCCATCCCCAGTGCGGCAGCTCCGGCGGCATCCGCAGCGCCGGGAGTGCGTGTGTGTGTGTGTGTGCGCCGTGTGTGTGCGGGTGTGCATGCGGGTGTGCGCTCGCGTGTGCCGGAGAGCGTGTGTGCGCCTGCCGGGGAGGCGAGTCGGGAGCCGGGGGGGAGGAGTTTGGCTTTTTTTTTTTCCTTCCCCCCTTTTCCCTCCCCCTCCTCCCCCCCCCCCCGTTTTTCTTCTTTTTTTTTTTTTTTTTTATTAATCAGGAGCACTGAATGGAAACCAATCAGATAGAGAGCCCCCTCGGCTCGGGCTGACTGCATGCTGGAGTTAAAAAGTGCTGCTGGCCGAGCGGGAGCCCCAGTGAGAGGCGGGGAGGCTGAGCGGCGGGGAGAAGGGGCAGGAGGGGAGCCGCGTTGCCGCCGCCGCCGCGCCGCCGCCGCCGACCCGGGCGAGGCTCAGCCCCGTCGTCCCTGCTTGCCGGTAAGGAGATGCGGCTCTGCACTTCTTGAGGAGCAAGTTTCAACTCAGCAGGCGGCAGCTGCCTTCTGCCTTCTTCTTTTTTTTGCCCCCTTTTTTTTTTTTTTGCCTTCTTTTTTTTCCTTTTGCCGTGCTCACTGGGAATGCTAATTAAGGGGGGTGGGGGGAGCAAGATGGGAGGGGGGCCAAGCACTTGTTTTGCGAAGTTGGCAGCCGCACCGTGGAGGGTTCTGCACCCCACTGCCGTGCCGGAGTGTCGTCGTTGGTACCCCTCTCGTCTCCCGTCCGTCCGCACCCCCCATCCCTCCCCCCATCCCCCGCCGCGGGGCTCCGCGGCGTGCGGGGACCACGTTTGGTGCCGTCTCAAGTCGGGCGAAGGGATGCGGCGTTTTCCTGGGAATTGTTACCGGCAGCAAGACACTTCGGAGGGGAGGTGGTGAGAGCGGGAGGAGGGAGGGTCGTGCCTATTTGGAAAGGTATAATAATAACAACAATAATAACAACAACAGTAATGATGACAACAGTAATGATGACAACAACAATAATGACAACAACAGGAGAAGCGTGGCGAGTAGCTAGAGCGTAATGATAATAATTGAAAAAAAAACCCCAAACCCGTCTGGGTTCCTTGACAGTGCCTCGCTGCTGTGAAACGGATGCAGGGCAAAACCTCTCGGATCATGAGGAAAACGCGAGGCAAAGTGCAGAGCCGAACGTAGAGCTCAGCTGAAGTGAGGCGCTCCCTCAGCGAAAAGAAGGGGGCAGAGGGGGCAGATCCGGGGACGTTGCAGGAATTGGCAAATGTGAAATCTTTTATTTGATAGAAGAGCGGTTTGGGGAGCGATGGAGGTGGTGGAAAGAAAGGGGGTAGGCGTACAGGCATTTTACGGGAGAGAAGTTGGGTAATTGCAGAAAGCGAGCGCTGAATCTGGCTGTGTTGTAAATGTTTCTAAGGAGCTGGTAACATACTTTGTCAGACTGACGGAACTATTTATATATTCACATGTATACAGCACCTACATGCACACAGAGGGGAAAACAATACACGGTATGCATGCCGTATATATGTATTCCTATGCAAAAGGTTGGGTAAAGAGATAAGCAATAGCAGCAGAGGTCAGTGGCTGTGGAAAGAAGTCTTGTCACTGCTGCAATAAAATCCATATTTTATGGAGAGTTAAATGCAGCACTTTGTAAGTGCAAGTGGATGGTCACCTAAGTAACTCCTGATGACATTCAAGGATCAAGAAGTTTAATGACCAAAATTACTCCCAGCGTGATGACACAGCTGCTACTTTTATACAAATTGGGAGGATGGGGCACTGTTTTCAATGTACTTGTGTACTGTGTGGGATTTTAAAGTTCTGTTAGCACTGCACGGGAGATTGTGTAGCAAAAATTACTTACAACATGTAAGGTCAGCCCTTTCTTCAAATTTACTGTTTTTCTGGCACAGCTGGAATAGAGAGTACAGTTGTTCCTGTCTATTCAGGAACCTGTGAGGATGGCACATACCTCCTACATGTGCACTTCATAACCTGTGTGCATCAGCGTATGTACAAGGAGAACACAACAATCAAGAGCAAGGTTATTTCCATTCCCTTTTGTCATAGGACCATGCCTAATAGCATCCTGGAAATAACATAATTCCGAGGGAATAGAATTGCTTGAACGTGCAGACATCTTTGGTTTTAATCAAAATAGACGTAACTCTCCCAGTCAAGATAAAGGCTTATCTCCTGTATTTGCTGGGTTGAAATCTCTATTATGCAGTCTGTTCTGTGCAAAAGTGCTTGCATATTACTTAAAGCATTCCATAAAATTGATTAACATCTGTTCCTGAGCAATATAATGCTATGGGTAATGGTGCATCCTTATTAATTTATCTTTTTTTTTTTTTCCCCTAATTCTTGTTTAAAGGTAGTTAAGTTTGCATGTCACAAGAGAAGCCCTACCAGGGCTTGGAGGCTTGTGATCAAGATCAAGTAGATTCCTTTATCATGGAGATAGATATATATCTATATATATCTATATATATATATGTACACACAGTTTTAAAGGCCTGGCAGCAATGACACAATTGGATAGCTCCTTTAAACAGCCCAAACATGCTAATAAAGACTGCAGGGCTGAATCCCTTTTACCTCTCCTCTCAGATGTTATCTGACACAGCACCGGTAAATATATAATCTCATATGCTTCTGGCTTTCAGCTGCATCATAATCTTTCTGGACATATTTCTAGTGACTTTTGAGCTGGGGGAGGGAGAGGGAAAGCAGCCAGTCTTCAGAATAACATAATCAGAGGCAGCAATACTTTTATCTTTTTTCTTTTTTCTTTTTTTTTCTTCCCAGGGAAAATGGCATTGATTCAATCCTGTTGTAGTTCTCTGCAATTATCCTTTGCGCCATTGAAGGAACTGGGGTCCCCGTAGGGACTTATTAGTCCCTCTAGGTATTTTAGTTTTCACACCAGTTCACAGTTCTTGCGTATCTCCATGCCAGCACTCCAAAGCTTACATTTTTACAGACATGGTCATCATTTTCTAACCAAGTTGTTCAACCAGAAACATGCATCTTCTGACTCTTCTCTCCCTCCTTTGCACAGCTCTCCCAGGCAAACAGTAACCTGCCGCTCAAGGCAGCCTTCCCTTCCATAAAGTTTGCATTTTGCCATCTGCTGTTTCAATAATATTTAGTTGAGAGACTTCCTTGAAAGCAAAACACACACGTTAAAAAATGTTGTGGCTTTTTTCCACCCACCTCCCCTCCTTTCTGCTGAAGATCTCGAAGCTAACGCAGACTTCATAGAAGTTACACACGTGCTTTGCTTGTGCTCTCACCAGCTGAGATCCTGCCAGGGCACCTTCTCTCTCTACCCAAGGGCACACAGGATTCCTCAGGGCGGGATCCTCCCTCCAGTCCAGTTCCCCCTCTGGTCTGCTACATCATTTTTGCTTCGACTGGAGATTTCAGCCAAATCGATCTGCTGCTTCTTAATAGACTCCTGCAGTGTTCCGGGGTTTGGAAGGAACCGCTGTTGGGTTTTCCACTGGAAGCTTGTGCACTGTGTGGTGGTCAAGCAGATCTAAACTGTTAAATGAAACGGTGGTCTCCACCTCTTGCTTAACAGAACTTCTAAGAAGTGTGCCTCCGGTCCTTTGTTGACTACTTTTAAACTATTTTTCCCTTCCTAGTGCAATCTTGTAGCATTATGGCTCAAGATTGGCAGGAAATTGCTTATGGATCTCCTTGGAAATGGTGGCTAATTACTAAAATGAAAGGTAGCTGAAATCTATAAAAACGAGAAGTAGAATTTGTTGGAAACAGCAGGCCCCACTGTGATGGTACCTCATCTTGCATAATGGTTGCAATTCCTCTAGTGGCTCTGCTGCAATTATACCAGAATAAAGTAGAATTGGTTTTCAGTATCTTTTGATTATCATAAGCGTGTGGGAAATGCCATGGAGGGGGTGTGCCTTGGAAGCTGGGTGTTAGGGAGACTTCTTTGTTAACTCCTTAAAGACCCAGTTCGCTGCAGTGACTGTTGCAGTCTCTTCAAAGGCTTTGCATCTTTTGGGATTTGCTGCTTTTTCCTTTTATTTCTTTTTCTTTCCCTAATAATTACTTGAGTTCACAATTCTTAGGAACAAGGTTGATAAACTTAGTTGTGATTATCCTGACTGCCTTCTGGGGCCAAATTCGGGACCTTTTCAACATAAACTTTTAAAGTGAGTCCCCCATCCTGTACATGAACAGCTCTGTGTGCCTCTAAACCCAATCTCTTCTGACTCTATGCTGTATTCACCTTGCACAATAAGCACAACTTTCAAATTTAAATGTGTTCCAGTTGAGATAAAAGTCCAGTAGCAGCTGGTTTACTCATGCTGCTTGTTCAGTCATGGCAGTCCTTTCTGAGGGGTCTGGAGAAACGGGTCTGTGAGGAGAGAGGTGTGTGCAAAGACATCTTGCTGTGTTTTGTTTGGGATGGGGAGAGAGGAGATGTAGAGGGAACGTTTAGTGCAATTAAACCCAGCTGTTATCTGTCTTTATTGCTTAGCAGAAGGTTCTGAGCAGATTATTAGTCTCTGTCTGAGTTTTAAAAATACCCTTAAAGAATGCATAAATAATGCAAAATGTCAACAGAAAAAGTCATCCTTGCTGAGTTGGATTGTGAGTGACACTGCAGTGGAACTAGGTGGAGAAAGTCCTGGATAAAAGCATATTTAAAGTTTTAGAACTTCACATCCATGTGGGTTTTTCTTCCTGTAAACCTGGGAGTTCTTCCCCAATGAATGGCTGATACCTGTTGGGAGTCCATCCAGCCTCATGTTCCTAAGCTTCTCCAGGTCACTGCTGTGTGTCCTAATCCTGGCCACCCATCAACAACTTCCCTTCCCTGTTTCAGGCAGTGTTATCCCTTCTTGCACCTGTGACCATCTCCAGTACTTACTCCAAGTGTGGCTGGTTGCCAGCATGGTCTTCCACCTTGTTTTCCAGGTTGCACACTTGCCACTGAAAGGCCCAAATGAGTACTGTGAACATTTGCATTTATGCTTTTGTTTGTTTGTTAACAGGAGCATTCCCAGAAGAAATTAGGGTAACTGTAGTTCAGGACTGCTTAGAATGGTGCGAATTAAAGTTACTTGTTGGTACACCCAGTCTCGTGGAGCTACCCACTCCTTGAGTATTCCCCCTTTCCAAAACAAGGCAGAAAAGACAGTTCAGTTTTTCCTGTAGCTTCAACCCCTTGTAGCAGCGGTGAGGAGCAATGCTGACAGCGAAGGGAAACTGCATCTTTCTGGTGAGAGGAGACCATGAGCCCTGCCAGGATGGAAAAGACACGTCTGGCATGGTGTCCTTCGTGAGTTATGGTGCTGGACCTCCAGCAAGAAGCTTTAAGCTCAGAAGTGATTGCTTAACTGTGACGGTGCCAAAGCACTCGATAGCACTGTGCTGAAACGTCCAAGATTACACTGATACTGCATTATCTTTCTTCACACCCAGGCACAAGACCGTCTCTCCATACTCTCCTCTTCGCCAAGCGCACAGACAAAAGCGCATATACGTTTCCATCTGGTCGCACTCAGGAACAGTGCCAACCTTGCTGTGTTTTAAGTAACCTGTTCAATAATGGCTTTATTCCGGCATTGTGGGCAAATATTTTATGGATTAAATAGCCTGTCTTGTCAGGATATGCAGAAGTATTTATATATAGTCAGAAAGTGCTTCGTTGTAGCCAGAATGTGACTATTAGATTTGATTTGTAACATAAATACCCATCGTAACCCCTCAGCTCTTCCCTAGCGACACACCGCAATGCTCAGAAGAGAGCACTTTATGAATGAGATCAGCCCTGTACTATCTGGGTACCTTAATTCCTCTCAGCTAAACTAATTCCATTATCTTGCCGTAATGTTTACAGCTGCCTGCGAGATAATAGGTAGTGTATCTTTCCAGCATTCCCACTTCTGCATCTAATCGCGGAGCCAGAGCAGGAGAACCTAGGAGAAGGGTCAGCAGGAATTGAAAATTAGCAAAGAAATTAAACACTAGTCGAGTTTCCCCAGGTACCGCAGGTGCGTGCTCGTCTGGGTGTGAGGCAGAGCCGCCTGCTCCCTCACTGCTGCATTTCAATTGTCAGTTAATGGCTTCTATAAGCACAGAGGCTGCTTAATCAACGTGATCATTAGCATGTAGCTCCGCTTTGGGGTGAAGGGTAAGACCAAACACAAAGAAAACACTTGCCTCTGATGCTAACTCAGCTTTGCGTTCTTGAAGGTCATGGGGATGCAGACCAGTCCTGCCTGGGGGTGGTGGGAGAACCATGTGAGCCTGTGGGTCCCAACCAGGGTGCTGATACCAAGAAGCATGAGGGCCAGCCTCTGTACTGAAGCTGTCACCTGAGGGAAAGCCCTCTCACTTAGAAAGATCTCCATGTGTCTTCCTCACTGCCAACCCTCCCCCACCCCCCAGGTTCCAATACATTAAGAAAAATAATTAAAAGCAGGGTTACTTTTAGCTTTGCCCTAAGCATTCAGGTGAAATCTGTTTCCTCCCTGAATTGATTCTCTTTGAGTGCCCGGTGGTTTGTAACTTTAGGGTGTCATTAGTCTGGCGATCATTACTTGACAAAAGCATCTTCATGGACAAAAAGAAAACGAAATAGCTTAGAGTATCCTGCCAGAAAGAAAGAAAGAAAAAAAAAAACCCAACAAAACACCATCTGTATGAGATGTTCTGTGGAGATTTGGGAGCCTTGCTTCAAGTAAGGGATGAGGTATAGTTGATCAACATGGGGCCTTCACTCAGAAGCTGTTCAAGTATTCCACAATGTCTAAAACACGCATCTTTGCCACGCGCCCCCCCTGCGAGACGGGCCTGTATAATTGGCCATGTTTTACAGCAGGGGGAAGCGAATCACAACGGAGGTGAGTGACTCGCCCAAGGTCGCACGAGGAGGCCTTAGCACAGCAGGGATGACGAACCAGGATCTTACAGCAAGTACGGCTCACAGTCAACCCTCCTGCCTCTCTGCTGCTCACTCAAGCTGTTGGAGCTGATCAAAGAATGGATGGAGGGGAAAAAAAAAATGAGTTTTGGGTCTCTTTTTTTCATCCAAAAGAAAGCCAATTATTTTTCTCAAGGACTCCTTGCAGCCGCTTTGACACTTTCTCCCCAAAGGATTTTCTGGATGTGTTTTGCTTGTTTGTTCAGCCGTGTTCTGCGTGGAGGGGAAAGGGGGGTTGGGTAGCTCCAGAGCCATCTGGGACAAGACTGAATATCTTATTCCTGGGAGAGAGTAATCTGAGCTGTCCCCAAGCAAGGTGGCCGTGACCTTCTTCTCTGCATTGGCCCAGTTGGACCGGCCGTAGAGTTTCTTCATCATTCTCTGCCTTGTCCATTCCCACCTACTTATGCCTGTAGGAGAGAAGGGGATAAAAAAAAGTCTCATAAAAGGCTGCCTTTTCTAGACGGTGCTGCCCGTGGTTTGGGGCAGCCAGAGGTCACGCCACACTCTCTCTTGCTCTCGTCCATGCCTGTATGAATTCATTTCAAAGCAACCTCGCTTTGTAAACATCTAAGGAGTAGTATTCCTAGTGCATAGATATGAGGGTGAGTCAAAGGGAAGTTAGTTGAGCAAGGACATGTCAGATACCAATACCCCTGGCATGGGTATTGATGCTAGTACAAATAAGTAGAGGGAGAAGTAGAAAAAGACACATTAAATTTACAGTTAATTGGCAGGGTTAGGTCAAAATAACACCAGGTTCTGATCTGCATGCCACCTACTATGCCCTAACGCTTTTGGAGCTGGCCTCACAAACTGATCGACCACTGCAAGAATTCAAGAGAGCCTATTTCCTCGTTTTCACAGTGCAAAGAGTGCTCTGGCAGATCACAGAGCAGGAATATATAGAGTTAGAATCCCTTTCAGGGAGCAAATTCCTTTTGTGAAATTGGTGCTCAATTTAGCTGTCACTGCTGAAAGGGAAAAAGATGCCGAAGGAACTTTTAAGTCCACCAGTCACATCCCTTTAAGCAATTCATGCTGTGCCTACCAGTTTTATAAAACTCTGTATTTCATCTAAACTCCATTTAAGTCTAAATAATATGAATGCCCTGCTACGGTATTTCCCTTCTCACTGCCGATAATTACCAAGTTATTTCTGCTATAAACAAAGCAGTGTTCTCTTTCTCTCTCTCTCTGCCTTATCATACCTGGTCCCAGAACAGTTTACTTTCAAACATACCAATAAACTTCACTGAAATCCACAAGACTGTTTGAATACTTAAGTGCCTTCCTGGATCAAGATGTCAGGATCTTGTAATGAAGTGTTTACAACTTTGCAATTATTTTCACGGTGACCAAATGGTGACCTCCAGAAATGTGTATACTTTGTCTCCTTAAGTCATAGACTAGGAAAAGTGGGGATGGAAAAAACCAAAACTGTGTAAGGAATGATCATCATTTCCCATTGACACCCCTTCAGCTACACAGCCCTGGCGCATTTGTACAGCATGGAGATGGATTCTCTCCTGTCCTTCTGCTTCCTTCTGCAGCTGGGAGCAGTTGCAGCGGGGATGCAGAGGACTGGACTGAGATTGTCACTTGCTGGCTGGGTCTGCTGGAACATAGCAGGAGCATCTTTCCTTTGTGCAAGTGTCTCTGTACATTACATCTCTGAAGCCAGTTCTTAGCTCAGATTCTTCCTTCTGGTGCCTGTGTCTTCAGGTCATCTGCACTTAAGAGGAAGGAGTGCATAAGTATCAGAGGAAAAAAGGCCAGCCCAGTGTATCTTATTTATTAATATTTACAGCCATCAGCACAATCCTGCAGACAATCTAAGCTCAAGCAGCTTTGGAATTCAGTGCTTTTCAGAGCAGTGTTTCCCATCAGAAACAGAAATATGCTCTCCAATTTATAGAAAGGGTTTATCTTCCTCATGGAAAAAAAAACAAAACACCACGAAACAACTCAAAAACAGGCTTCAGTTTTTTCCAGCACATAATGTATGTTGTTACTAAATTAAATGTATTATCATATTGTAGTATGTTAGGATGTCTTTTGCAGGATTCCTGAAGCGACTCCTCATTAATCTACTGTAATTCATTTGTCAGATATCTCAAAGCTACTTGATATCACAGTTACTTTAAGGTATGACAGAGTTTTCCTTAGCAACAGGTTGTAATTTCAACCAGGCTGGTAAATGTGAGGTCAGAAGCTGGCCGCTGCAAATCTAGGAGGTTAAAATACACTGCACATCCCTGTTTCCTGTTGTAATGCCATCCTCAGTCTTGGGAAAGCAAAAATACGTACTGGGGTCAGACAGGAACAAACAGGCTTTGCCCTTTTGGAATGGCTCATTTAATAGGAAGTGGATTTTGTGCTTATTACAGAGGCATTCGTGTTTGGCCAAACCAGCATTAAACACAGCATTCATGTGATGCAGGCACCTCAGGTGCAGATTTAGTTTCGAGACCTGACCTGAGCAAGTATCTGTTACACCTCAGAGGCTGCGGGTCACTGTGGGACAGAGCTCCTGGAGTGATGGTGCCTCCTGAGGGGGATAGGCAGGGGGGTGGAGGATAGCAGCAAGCATCCTGACATGGGCAGGCACCCCAGTGCCCAGAGGCAGATGGGAAACTTACTTCTGGAGGGTAAACTTAGCAACCGTGAGCACATAGAGTAGATGGCTAGCAGCAACCACAGCTTCAGCAAATGTTTGAAAGGAGCTAGGCTGGTGCAGTCCAAAATACCAGAAGTCTTTTGTCAAGTCCCAAATTTAGTGTGCTTGGCTACCACAGTGACAGAAAGTACCAGGTTATGGTGGCAACAACAATTTACTGCTCTAGGAATGGTGGGGTGAGCACAAGGAGACACTCAGTCTGCTGGTGCTTCAGGTCACATTCTTCACTCCTTCCAAAGGTGACATGGTGGAAGGTTTGGTATTTTTTTCATACATTACTGATGAGTAATTGCAGGACTCATGGTTATCCCAGCTGTATTTACGGGATGTCCAATATAAAGGGTAGCGAGGATATGTTTTCAGGGACCACCCAACTTTCTGTGTTCTCCTTCCCTTATGTATTTCTCTTCTTCCATTGGACCATTCCGTGCTTGTCTGTTGTTTTATCAGACAATGATTCTTTGCCCAGCTGTGTGCAGACCTTCAAGATCATCGAGTCCAACCGCTTACCTAACGTGGCCAAGTCCACTGCGAAATCATGTCCCTGAGAGACTGTGTTGTCTCTGGGAAGACAAGACACACCAAGAAGCCAAAAGTTCAGTAGACATCATAGTGTTGGAAGCAGGTCTTGGCCCCACGGTGCATCATGGGGCTGGGTAGGCTCACGCAGCTCTTGCTGTTTTACTACTGACTCCGACTGCCCGAGCAGAGCAAAGAAATGAAGTGCGATTCAGCTGCAAGCTGGGGTAGGATGGGTTATTGTAAATAACTGAGCTGAGCCATTAGAAATAAGTTGCTAATGTAAGCAAGATTAACTTGATGTGCTGCCTGAAATGAGATGTTAGAGATGATAGGGGGGAGAGAGAAAACTTTTCATTTAGATAGAAACAGAACTGATTAATTAAGCAGTAACTAACAAGGAACCTTGCCTTGAATTGATATGAAGCTTGCAGTGCTAATTTAACACAAAGTACAGCTCCCAATTTGTTATTAAATTAAAATGGCTTTTAAAATTGTTTACTTTTTTTTCTTTCCCCCCTCCTTATCTGCTTCTGTGTGGCAAAATGATTTTTCTGGCTGGTTAGAGAAACCAATCGGAGAGACGGGAAGTGTAGGTTGAAGGGGGGAAAGATTGTCCTGTGGTGTAATTAAGAAGTATACACTAATATCCATGACATCATGAATAAGCGCTTCAAAGTAGTAAGCATGCTCTCTATTGCATATTAAACGAAACAATTAACATGCTAACAAGCTGTTCTGGACATACAGTGGAAAGACATTGCGCTTAAAGGATATGACTATTTCTTTTTTTTTGACCAAAGATTTGCTCACCTGACTGATAAATATTATTAAGGAATAATAAGGAAGAAGCCTTTCTCCCTTTTCTTCCTCCCCCACTTCTCTTGCAGTTTTCATAGTGGTTTGAATTTGGCAGATTTGGTGTTTAGAAAGAGAAGGTACAAGGGAAAAGTACAAGGGAACTGTCACTACCCCCATCGAAGTATATGATGGAAATGTGAGACATTGCATGTGACAGAGAAATCCTATGGAACAACAGGGAAAACAACCTTGTAGTGACATTGCTTTTTTAGTCTCAAACAAGTTATACTCTTGACAGGAATGATTCTGTGTAATTTATTGTAGGATAGCTAAACAGTAGCAATTTGTCATGCATTGTGATGTAATTCGATGGGTTCATTTCTTAAATGAATTATGGATTATGGATTACCTCTGTATATCAACAACAGAGCTGTGTCTTTTATGTAAATATTCCCTCAACTTTTCCTTCCTCTTCCAATCCATTTTCCGTCATACAGAGATGACTTTTCTTCCATCTAATCTTTCTACTAATAAGCTGTTTAATAATTTAGCAGCCTAAAAAATGAGCATATTTCAAAGGAGTTGGTATCAATGGTAGTGTAAGAGCCTCAGGCTACAAAAATGTGGATGAGGCTACCAAAGTTTTAGAGTCAGGATCCCAACTGTCTTTCTGCTTCAGGCAGCTATTTTATTAAAGTTGGTATTAAACAACACCGCCTAAGGTCTGATTAACAATTTATGATTTCCTAAGAAGGATTAGCAGAAGCCTATCATTTTTATATTTAAATCTTAATTTGCATTTAAGAGAAGCCATACCCAGGTTTATATTTTTGTTATTTATTATTTTTATTATTACTCTTTCTGCCTCCAAAACATTGCTTATATGAACACTGCAGGCACCAGATTTTTCTACTGAGCTTTAAATACCTCATCCCCTCACATGTGTCAGAGGGAAAACTGGCCTCTTCTGTCATGGGCTTGATCCTGAAAAATTGATGGTGTTTGTCTCTCGCTGAGCTCAGTTGCTTTTTCGCTGTCCCTGAAGTTCATCGGGACGGAGGGTGACCGGCCCTTGGCAGAGTCTGGCTCAGTGAGATTTGCAAGACCAGGAGCTGAACGTTGTCCAGCTAACATTAACATTACTTTGGAGAATGAAATCCAGGCGTACATGACCCAGGCTTGCCTAACGTACCTTCACAGAGAGAAATTTTCCTTTCTGACATTTACTTTGTGCGACTTGTCGCACCTCCGGCTCGGCGGTGTTTTTCTGTAAGCCTCCCAGCCCTGCTTGTTAAGTCACTGCTGGGCAGCCCCTGCCAGGAGAGGAGGCAGGGGGTGATCCTGCTGCTGTATTCTGGGAAGCGATGGAGCAGGAGCTGTTGCTTTTTGCTGTTACAGAGGCAGCCCGGGAAGGAGCTTGCTCTCAGGTGGGAAGGAAAGGAGGCGGGTAGATAACCAGTAATTCTCCTTGCCAAATTTTGCTCACTCTCCTGAGTATAAAATCAGGGCAAAGATGTGCAGCTTAGTGGAACAGAGTTGAGTTTGTTCCACTTCTGAGAAACCTATTTTTGCTTATTTTTTTAAATATTCATATATAAAATAATAACAGTGGTCTTTTCTGTTACCTGTTTTCAAATTAACCTAATGCCCCCCTCCCCTCCAACTTTGTCTTCTCCAAGTTCAGCTGCTTCCAAAAATTGTATGGCATATTTTGTTTGTTTGCTTGCTTTTTTTTTCCCCCTGTGTATTTCCATTTCTGATACTCTTCAGTGGATTTAACACTCATTTCACCAAGGGTTGGATGTGGTGGTCGCAGCCTGTAGAGCTAAGGGAAAAGATTTGTCAGCAAGGGGCTACGAGTTCCACTGGCTCACAGCAAGGGAGATGTTATTTTTGTCTTCTTGAGCTTCTCTAGTCAGTAAGACATTAAAAGACTCAAAAGAAATGCTGATATTTAAGCATCTTCATTGCTTTATTTGAACTTTCAGCATCTCCATGGCTTTTCTTTTAATCAATAGCTTAGTTTTTGTCTTGGGCTTGAGGGCTTTAAGTTTTAAAATACTAGAGTCATAATCTGAAAACTGCTGGTTCTTCAAAGCAAAACCGAGCATTAACACATTCAGAGGAATGTGTTATCCTGGCTTTTCAGGGTGTGATAAACTGAATTTTAGTTTCAGGGCTGCATTCACATTTCAAGGATCTGCTGTTAGAAGGATTCTGAGAACCACAGTCAGAATATTTTCTTGCGGTGCTTGTGTTCGGCGTGTGCTTGTGGGCCATTACTGTCAGTGGGATTTAAGCGAATGCTCAAAAAGATTGTGCTGAATCAGGGACTGAGCAGTAGCAGGGCGGAATAAGGCTCTTAGATTCAGGATTAGCAACACTCAAGGGTTCCTTCTTATTCTTCAGTTCTGACTGAAATTTTATCTCGTCCCATTCTCAGTCAAAAGGAGACAAATGAATATTATTCCATTGACTTCTAGGGAACTGTAATGATAAACATGAGCTGAAAGACTGGACCAAGCAAGCAGAAGAAAATGCATGAATAAATTATCAACAGTGGTGATGCCCAGGAACTGAGGGCAGTCAGTAACACATCCCCACACTCTCTCTTCTCTCTCCCGTTAAAAAAATCCTCAGCCATGTAGCCAGAGAGCAGGACCGATGCGACGGGACTTCTGTGTGGCCAGTGACACAGCAAACAACAGCATGAGCAAATAGTTCCTACTTAATCTGTGTGATGAATTATTTATCCAAACTATTCTGCAGCAACATATTATTATTTATTTGTATGACATCGGTGCCCACAGGTCCTAATAGCGTGAAGCGGGGCTCTAACCTAATAGAGTCCCAGCTGGCAAGTATGTTCAGAGAAATCAGTCTTGGCTGCAGGATTATTTGACCAAAATGTGGCTAACTTCACAGGAAATCATATTATAGCAGAGTGGTTCAGTGAGTTCTACCCTGTAATAGATGTGTAACTTAAACATGTCAGCTATGCTTTTGTCCTATTAAAGCACACTTATATAAAAAAAAAAATAGTGCTGAATGCCGACTCTATTATGATTCATTCTGTAACCACTGGAATGATTTGAAAGTCTTATGTGTACAGAATTTTCAGGTGAGGTCAATGTGATTTCCACTCCCAACGATGGCTTCTTTGTTCCTTTTAATGAATCAGAAAAAAAGAAAAAAAAAAAAGTAGATCTGACGACAAGGCACAAGAATATCTCAGGTGGAGGGACAACCTGGTGTCAGGCCTAGCATGAAGATTCTTTGATGAAAGTAAGAAAAAGAACTAGGAAAAAACATTTGCTGGGAGCTCCTGGAGGTCAGTGGAGACCTGGAAGCGTCCTGTCGCTAGTCTGTAGGATAAATCCTGCCCTCAGTGTCACAGATCTTGCCACTGTATTTGTGGGTAGGATTGCTGCCAGGAAAATGGCCTCTGCTTTGCTTTGTTTTCCATTTCATCCCTTCTCTGTGACTGCACAGCCTGAACTAGGCTCTTACTAGTGCCTAGTTATATATAAACTGTTCAACCTCGGTCGATAGGTGTTTTCTGATTATCCTGGGTTGGTCTCTGCAGCAGGGATAACAGAGTTTTGTGGGGAATGCTGGCTTTCTTCCACACGAGTCTGCGACGGCGTGCCACGGTTTGCAGATACGGACGTGGTGCGTGCGTCAGAAGAACTGCTAGATAGAAAAAAATCTGTCAACACCTGGTTTGTACGCATCTCTCAATCTCAGCTTTTGGTTGCTTATTACTAATTGAGTTCTCCCACAGACTGATGCACTAAAATTTTCTCATGTGGACGTCATTTCCAGGAGAACATGTGGATATCAGCTTGCAGTGGTGTGTCAGGTGGCCTCAATCCAAGCCATAAAGCCAAATACTTCCACACGATGAAGGTGCTTGAGACTGAACTCAGGTCTGTGTTGTGCAAGTGGCCTCATCTTGACATGACTGAATGAGGGAAATGTATGAAGTTGTGATCTCTTAACATCTGCTCCTGCCTTATTTTCTGAATCTCCTCAGAATGAGCAGACACCCAGCTCTGCATCTATCCACACACCCCAGCTTTAAATGGGTTACCGGTACCCAGCTCTGCACTTTGCAGATCAAGTCTTTCTGCTGCTTCAACCCAGCTCTGAAATGTGTCCCTCCAGGTTAGCTTGCATAAACATAAAGCCCCAAATTAGCATTGCAAGCAGCCATTGCCCTCAAAAACCAGTAGTTTGTCTGTGCTCAGTGCATATTTGCCATCTGCTAATGCATTGAAAAAAAAGAAAGGAAAAAAAAAAAGAATCTGAGCCAAGTCCTTAATTGGAGTAAATCCATGTGTAACTCTAGTAACTTTACAGAACTGTCATTGCCTTTACCAGCTGATGAACTGCTGGTTCATCATGATTTACCTCTGCAACTGCAAAGCAGAGGATGCTTTGGAGAGCTTGGGCTGTGCATTGTTTCTGCCTGACTGAAAGGATGCCACAGGAAGGGAGTACGTTTTCATGGAGGCAGCCTTCTGGTTGTTGTCCAGTGTGCAGAACAGGGCACATACTGACACACTGCAAGCCTTCCACACTTCTGGCTGCTTGGCTCCAGGCACAGCTCACATACCTTGTAATATAAATACCCAGCTTTTCTTTCTCAGCTCTAACCCTTGCCATGCGAAGTCAGAACACTAGCTCCTGCAGAAGGGATCTCTTTAAAAGCTCTAAGGGAAGAGGGAAAAGGGTGTGGGACCATTTCATATTAAAAAAGGATATTTTGATTGTCTGCAGGATTTTCTGTTGGAAACAAAACCAACCCAAACTTAAAAGACTAAAACAACTACCCCAGCTCTTTTGGGCACAGGAGTGAGTATTATAACCAGACTCCTGCTCAGGACAAGTAGTGTGTAACAGCCTGGTTCATGCTATAACATTACTATTCAGGCCACTGGCAGTGGGAAAAATAACAAACCAGGACTGTCAGAGAAAGAAATGTGGAATGGTGGGAATCTATGAAGAATATGGTTATATTTTACTTCTAAAATTCTATTTTCAAAAAGAAAAAGAGAGGCTCTTAGCATTTATCTTTTCCCCACAGTATGGTCAACTGGTAAATACCTCTGGGGGAGGGATATCTGGGAGCAGCACAGAGCACTCCAAAAGCTTTTAAGTAATGCTACTTGGACAAGGTAGTTCAGTAAGAGATTTTAAAAGGTCTTGCAAGAGAAACTTCGCATCTTTACTCCACAGCTCACCCTCACCTTGCCTGTCTCTTTCAATAAACTATTTCTCTGCCATTGAGGAGAGCTCCTGGCTTGTTGGCTGCTATCACACATCTTTCAGTATCTTGGTACCAACATAGCTGGTATCCCTCAGGGCAAGTAAAAAGCCCTCTATCTTCAAGGCCCCTACTCAAACCCCAGTTAGAACAGATGCCAGTAGTCCAAAGCACCATTAGTACCACCTAACGGCTCTTCAGAGGACTGTGTAAGCAAAACAAGTATGTCCATTCCCTTTCATACAGGGGGGGAAAAGTAGCATGGGGTTGCATTAATAGTACCTACTGTTGAGAACTTCAATGGCCCTGGCTCATGAACCAGTCACAGAAGTGGCACAGAGGACAATGGCACTGCAAAACGAGCTGTAGGCTACTCTGTGAGGTGGGCTGATGAAACTGTGCTGTTATTCCATTATCTGTTATGTGGATAAATAATGGCTTTCAGCCTTTGCAGCTGCCAGTGCCTACACTGCAGAATCATTGCATCAGTAGAGAGATTAAAAAAAACCCCAAACCACAACAAAACAAAACCCCCCAGTCCCCCCAAAACAAAAACCCAACCCCTCAAAAAACCCAACCAACCAACCAAAAACCACAAAACCACAAAAAAACCACAAAAAAATTTAAGCTCATTCCAAGGTAGCTGACTTGCCATGGAGACAGGCACGGGAAGGATTCCTGAACTTTTGAGCCCCTGAGTTACTCAGACAGCCTGCGTTTTCTCAATCTTCAGAGAACTACTGACAGGGAGGTCTCTTATCACAAGGTGGAATTCACTTTTCTCACACTCTACTCATGCAGTGAATATTCCTGATGTATTTAGGCTACATTTTTAAATCTTAAATCTTTGACTTGTCCTTCTTCATCACAGGAGATATTACAAAAAGACACTCACCATTTTTCAGCCACCCATTAAATACTAGTTTTTAAAAGGGATTTGTATAATTCAAGGTTTAAGTGTCAGTGCCCTTCCTTTCATGAGTAATCCTTAGTCATGCTGAGTTCAAATTTTTTTATAAAGTGCATTTTACCACTGCCTTTTAAAGTCTGCATACCCCAGAGCAGATCATTTGTAAATTTACAATGGAAAAATGATTTGATGAAGCCAGTGGTGACTCACTTCAGTAGTTTGCAGACCTGGGCACCAGGGTTTGGAGATTCTCTGAGTATCCATGCTTTGTAGACAAGCACCTTAAGAGAAACACAGGCATGCAAAAAGACACCACATGGCATGCATTCACAAATAGAACAGATTTTGCCCTCACACAGAGAGATGTATGTGCATCGAACATGCATATATAGCTGTACATCCCATGCAGACACCTTTTTCTTCCACTTAAATCTAAGTCAGACCTAAAGCTCAGCCTTAAGGTTCAGTTCATTGGACAGGCAAATCAGTATTCTTCCAAGGGAAAAGCAGAGCAAAAACAAATGAAATTTCTCACTGCTGAGGACATGGTCCTCTTTTCTGTCATTTAGAGTGTCTAGTCACATTGGCAGCACCTACATTTACTCTGATTTACATTGGATTACTGGTCTTGCCTCTCCACTGGAGATCCTGGCAACACTTCCATGGGACTTCTCTGAATTTAAGAAGTTGAGATTTTTCCCCATAGATTTTAGTGAAATTATTCTCAGTTTATGTGGCAGTGAACCAGGCCCTTAGAATTTAGGGTTTTGGTGGTGTTCATCTTGAAATCCACCGTGTATGTCCTTCCTTGTTTTCTACCTTTAGGATTTATTTTCTTTAAATCTCTGACCTGTTAAGGTAAAGATGTTATTATACAGGCATTGTAATTATCACTAAAAAAGTAAAATTCCTAGCTCTTGCATATAAAGGAAGCCTTGAAAACATGAAGTCTACTGGGGGGAATCTGTAAAAAAAGAATCCTAAGTTATTTTTAAGTCAGTCCAACTTATGGTTTATTTGGAGACCTGGGGTTGGCAATGCAGTTAATTTAATTGCAGTAATTTATTGCTTCCTTACTAACTAGTAGCTGATTACATTACCAGAGAACTTACCCTCCAGCTTTTGGGAGCAAGGCAGATTTCAGGACCCCACCTCTCCGTTCCCGTGGTCTTGGTGGCTCACCTGCCAACAGTCTGGCCAAAGACACGCAGGTGCCTTGGTCACGGGCGGCTAAATAGAACGGGAATGTATCAAGTAAAGGTGAATGGTAATGACTGTAACACTTAACACTTACATGTTCCTCCGTGTCTGAGCGCCTCGCAAGCAGGAGCTAATTATGATACGTTCAGTAATAATGGTGTGTTCAGAGAGATGCTAAATTGTGTCCGTATTGTAATAAACTGCTGTGCTGGGATAGGAAATCACTCGATTACAAGACAGAAGGAGGCAGCTTTAGGATAATCCCCCTGTAACCTTGTGTACCCAGGTCCCTCACTGGCAATGGAACACAGCTGGACTTCTGCACAAACAACTACTCTCTCTTTCTGGGAGAGGTTTCTTAACTTGCTTACGCCGCCTTGGCTTCAGCTGTATCAGTGTGAAGGGGCTGCAAGGCGAGAGGAACTTCTGCCTGTGTCTGTTCCTGACAGGGCACAGAAGAAGGGTTTGGAAAACACTTTTTAACTGCCACAGGTTTAAATAAAGCTGACTAGCCCACCCTCCCGCCCCAAGCATTCTTTTTTCAGTTACATGCCGCAGAGCAAGAAAGAAAGGAAAAAAATATATATAAATCTCTTTGCTGCTCTGCTGGTACTGCTGTAGCAGAGTCGTCTTGTGTTTTCTCCTTCAAGTATGTGTTGTCACAAAAAAATTAATTACTTGAGCAAAAAGAAATAGGATTGCAGGAAAAAAACAGATTTGTAATATTACCCTGATTATAGCTACAGGTAATAGATAATCTCCTGCTTTCTCTTGTGGGAGAAAAAGGAGCTTGTTTTAAAAATTTGCTAAAAAACATCTGCACTTTTTTTACTTGGCAGCAGAAGAAAAAGGGAAAAAACATCATCCACAGATTTTTGCATTTACTTATTTATAGATAAACTTTCAAGGGACAATTCAGTTTTCAACGTTGTCTTGTTTTTTAACTTCATCTGATAACTCCTTTCAGGAATTAGGTCTGCTGAATGGAAGAGGTTGTGGCAGATGCTTTGTAAGAGGCAACTGAATTGTGTGGGCTGGGCTGTCTCTCTGCTGATCTGACCTCTCTCCTGGCTCCACGGGGCTGCCCCTGAGCTGCTCCTCAGGGGTGCCAGGACACAGTGCTGGAATTGCCATTGCCCACCAGGGAATGACGAGGTCATTCTGGATCAGAGGGAACTGTTAACCAACGAAGTTTTCAGCATTAAATGCACTTTGGAAATGAGCTGGATGTTCAGTTGACTTGGCCAAGCTCCCGAACAACTGAAGGATATGGCATTTCTGAGCTTACCCAGCACACATCACTGAAGGCAATTTTGCTTTTCCTTGTAAGGGATGGCGTATAGTTGAACTTCCCTCTCCATGTGTGCTCTGGGCATAGATCTTCTTAAAAAAATACACAGACGTGTATGGCAGCAGTGGGTACCCTAGTTACTGGCAATGTTCAGGGTTATGGAAGAACATCCTCCCCCCTCCAGCTTTAGTTTCTTTACATTAAACATTTATATTGAAATCTCAGCCCTCTAAATCCATTGATTACTTGTCCTAATGCAAGAGAGAAGGCATTCCTGAACCTCTTCAGTGTTTCTAATACAGATTTAACTAAGGTGGATTGCCATTTTTGTGGGTGGTAACAACTTGGGTTGTGGTCTTACTGCTGGTCATCGCTTAAACAGCATTTGGTGGCATTTTCCCAGGGATAAGCTGCTGAATATCTTTTTTGTCCTCTCAGCTTTCTAAAAATTAAGTGTAATTCAACTCCTGTGAACATTAGCCTGCAGTAGACAAGACTGCTAAAACTCCCAATTGGTGCTCGATTAGAGAGGTCATTGTTCTTTTTAAAGAAATAAAAACGTTGGTCGTTTCTTATTGGCAAGAAGTATGATTACTTTCCTCTTCCACCTGCTTTGTGTTCAGTAAATCCTATAATTTGGGTGAACTCTTAAACCATTTTTTAAAGGCATTACAGCACTGTTTTAAAACAAACATGGTAAAAACTTTTCCTTCCAAGGCATCACCCCCTCCAAAGCTTCCTAAACCAGTATATCTTTGACCTGAGCTTTCATGGTTAGCAAAGCACCAAAAGCATGGAAGATATTAGATTATTGGCATGGTTAGCCTAGCCTGTGATTTATTTGACTAGAAGTAATAGTTAGTTTTGTAAAATGCTGTTTTAAGGAAACAATAGCTAACAGAAGGTGCTTACACTCAGAAGACTAGGGTAATGCATTTGACAGGGAAAAAAAAAAACAGGAACAACAAGATGGGGTTGAAAGCAAACAAACAAACAAAAAAATCCCCAGCTACCCAAATAGACTGTGGAAAATGGGAATGATTAAAAAAAAATAATAAAATCTCTGATCAAAAAAACATCTGCATGCTAATCCTGGTGTTTTCAAGTGGAACAACAGTAAAGAGGAAAAAACCCACACATTTACGAAGAAATGTGAGAAGCAAACAAAAAAATAATGATGAATGGAAAAATACAACCGAGTCAGAAAAATTCAGAGAAAGAAACAGATTGAATCTGTGCTTTCTTTCACAATAGAACTTCTGCTGGTGCGACTGCATATTCAGCAGTGTGAATATTATAATTAAAGAATGTCAGCTCAAGCAAAATGTTTTAAAACCTTCCTATTAAGCAGATAAACTATTTAAAAATACTGATTATATTAGGAAAAAGGAATGTGTTTGTTTTTTGTGTTTCAATTCCTTTCATCTGCTGTAACACATTTAAATAGCAGATGTCTCTCCCAGGCAGCGTTTGATAGCGGTACTGTTGATTTCGGTACCGAGGTGATATGAACATCTTTACTGAGGGGTTCGGTGCTGCACTGCAGGTCCCTGAGCTTGCAGGTACCTGTGTAAGGATGGAGTCCAGCTCCAGGCAGAGATCCCATAACAGCAGCAGAGCTGTACCAGTCCTGTGCCGTGTCCGGGCTGGTTAACTGTCCGTCAGCAGGATGGATGAGGCAAGGTGCAGCGTGGTGCTGGTACAGCTGGGCTGCTGGCAGTGCCTGAGGAGGGCTGCGGGGCTCTCTGAATCGCACTCCGTTTCCTGCGCAGCCCCGTAGGCATGCCCTTACAAGGGCTGCAGAGAGCCTGACTCCGCAGGATGGCAGATGGTAAGGGCTGTGCAGCACTTTATCCCAGGTTTGGACCAGGACGGGAGTGCATGAGAGAGAGAGAGAGAAAGAGAGAGAGAGGGAGCTCCCCAGCACTGTGAAACGCGGATGCGAGGTCAGAGCAAACCTCTTTTATCTCTGGAGGTTGGAAAATGTTTCACACTGAAGTGCAATTAAAGTCACTGATGCTGTCACTGCTTCTTTTTGTGATGGCAAGGCAAAGCTATCAGAAGCAAGGGACAAGTTCATGAGTGTAAAAAAAAATAAATTTAAAAGTTAAGCTAACATGAAAATAAGCTCTGGTGGTTGGAGGTCAGACCAGATGAGCCCAATCTTGCAAATACTTTTATGCACCGATATGTTTTTAGAGACACTAATAGACTCAGTCACCTAATGTGTAGCCACTTGCTTATCATTCAGAGGTTTAAGGAACATCTAATCATTACAAGCAGTGATCTTAGGGAAGATCATCATTACAATGTAGCTGAAACCCACCATGTCTTTTTAGATCTCTTTAAGATTCTATTCCAAAGCAAATAACTCAAAGTTGGCTGAACTGTGAAAAATGGCAGTTGAAAAATAACCGCTGATGTATGTATTCATCCTGGGCTCACAAGAAAACATTTATCACTTGGAAAGCCACTCTGAACTTGCTTTTTAGCACCCAAAAGTATCAGAGCATTTTTGTCAAAGATTGTTTGGGTTGGGTTTTTTTGTGTCAGGCTTTACCTGGGAGGCTGCAGTGCACTTTTTCTTCCCTTCGTGGGCAAGCTCTGTGCTGTGAGCAAGACAGTTTATCTGAGGCATCATTACAAAGTGTGAGAGAATTGTCATCATAAATCATCAATCTGAAAATAAACACAACCTCTGGGGTTGCAGGATTTCTTCCAAAAATGCTGTGCCTTATGCCTTACTACAAAGTATCCTGTAATCGAACGCTAAGTTTCCATCTTTTTCAGTGCTGTTCTGCATTTCTGGGTTTCCAGAGAGTCACCATGGCAGTTAGACTGTTAATCCAACCTTGAAGAGCAAACAACAGCACAGGCAACAGCCTGGTTATGAATCTATAAACATTACCTCATCCGTTACAGAGAAATTTTAACTCTCTTCCTCATTCATGCAACGAGATTCTAACTGCCAACTCCGGTGTCAACTGTTTGTATGCCAAAAACATTAAACATGACCAAAAAAATTATTTTAAAAAATCCGGAGTAATGAAACATGCATAACTGCAGCCTGGCAATGGGCTGATTAGATTATTTTTGAGTCATTCAAAGCCAAAACTAAATGCACTTCTCTCTCTGTATATGTTTAACTTTGCTCTATGTAGGAATCTCACCAAAAAAAAAGACCAGACATTGGAATTTGGAAGATGAGTAGAGAGGAATGCATTCTACTACACGTTTATGTAGCATATTTAGGCAATGTAATGCAGTGTACATCTAGACAAACAAAAGGCTTCACATTCAGTGGGTAGGATTGGCAGAAAACAGTATTTAATAACATCAGTGCTGAGCATGATTTTCCTTTCTCTTTCATCCAATTGTTGCTTTTTCATACTGTAGTAGTTTTATATTTTGGTATCAGAAAATCATTTACCTGGTATCCAGGGTCAATCTCTCTTCATTCCATAGTCCAATCATAACTACTTGGCCGCTCTTTCTCACTCTATTTTGTTTTAGGCTGCTTAATTGGAAATAGTTAATTGGTCCTGGTGTCTTTCAGCAGAGAAAATATCGATTTTAAACTGTATTAAGCTCCTATAAATATTTCACTTTCATGCTAATTTCTCTGCTTCCAGCTGAGCTGTTTAAATTGCTGAAAAAAAGGCCTCAACCTTTTTTTCCCCAGTTAAATACTCTACTAGGAAACAGTGAAAGTCTGAGCCAGCTGTGTTTTAACATGTCCATCGGTGAAGGAGATGCTCTTTTTCTTTTCTCTTTTTTTTTTCTTAATTCTAGCAGCCCTTTCCCTTCCACACTTAAATTATGTGTCGAGCTACATATCCCATCAAAGCACCGATTTAATTTTTATTTTTTAAAGTATCAGCGGACTGAGTCTGAGGGCAAGTTCAGTCCCGGGCCTGCGGCCGTATGCAAAGCCTGGAGCTCCCCCATGTGGCGACCGGGGCTGGGGCTGGGCAGGGAGCGGGGCCGAAGCCGGAGCAGCCGGGGGCCGGGAGCCGGGGCCGGGGCCAGAGCCGGGGCCGGCCACGGAGCCGGGCCGAGGCCTGTAGCCGGGGCCGGGCAGGCAGTGGGGCTGAGGCCGGAGCTGGGAGCCGGGGCTGATGTGGGCTTCCCTGCACCACCCACCCAGAAATTTTGCAGAAGAATTATGCCCGTCCATCACACACAAACACTCGTCCTTTAAACTGACACTGCAGCACCACTTCTAATGATATATATATAAAAAAATAGGGCTTTTAAATTATTTTATTACTGAGTTTTGCTGCAAGGTTTTCTCCTAGAGCAGTGAAGAAGGTGGAACGAATTCCTCCGGAGAGTGGTCTAGTGAGGCTTTGGTGCCTGCATTGTCCCCATGGAGTGACCCAGTGGGGCCACAGATGCTGTGGCAGTAGTAAGGCCGGTCCATGGCTGTCACAGAAGAAGAGTAGCTCCATGAAGAAGGGCCACGTTGCCCTGCCACACAGGCAGGATAAACATTGAAGACTGTAAGCATGGGAGGGGAGCAGAGCATCTAAAAATACCTTTTTTTCCCCCTGAGCATTTACAGTGGAGGCATTTAGCCGTGGGACACAACAGTGTTGAGGAAATGGTTTGAAAAGTTTTTGCCACCAGACATATGTTGCCATACCACCAGCAGTGATTAGTCCTGGTGGAATGAAATATTAAATTCAGTGCAAAATCACCTGGACTTACTCAGACTGGTCTCCACTGATGCACCAATTCAGTGTGGAGGCTTTGTACCAGAGTGGCTGAGGACTGTGCCTGTGTAGACATCTCTGTGTTTCGGTGTGAGGGCAAAGACTTCCAGCTGCCGTGGGTGCTGTGACTGACCTTTTGGTGTAAGCCTGCATTATTTGACTACAGCCCTTGCCTCAGTGAGCTCCAGAGCTTATGTATTGGGTCAGACTGTGCCCTCCATGAGGAGCAAGTGTCTACGGCCCCACGCATTAGTAGCATGTGGACTGCAGAACATGAATATTTTCTTCTGGTAAGAAATTCATCAAGACAACAAACATGAAAAAAACCCAAGGGCTGGTAGCATAAACTCTTTCCCCAAGTTTTTCAGTATCCTTTTTTCCATGCATATAATAAGGCAGCCTGCTTTTACCTGGGCACAATCCTGCTTCTTGGAGCTTCAATTTATACCCAGCCAGAGTAATTTAAAAATCCTGGCTTTTGAATCACCCGTGAAAGCACAGAGCTTAGAGATTTTCCCTCAAACATCCCATCCTTTCTTTACTTTTTACGAGCTGCAGTGAGAGTGCTGAAGGAGCACTAGATGATGCTCAGTACATTATGCCTCTGATCAGAGTCACAGTGCAGTAATATGGACACAATTTTGTCCATCTATTTCCACAAGGCGCCTCCTTTAATGGCTTGGTTAAGCACTCATGCAATTGAGTCGCATTAACAGGGAGCGAAAATGGGTTAAGTTACTGGTTTAATGAATTAAAAATCTAAAACCAAAAAGCCCAGCCTCCAGCCAGCTAGGTCTCAAATACCAATCTTTGGCCTTAAATAATTCTGCTATTGTTGTGCCCTTTCCATGGTCAGACCCTGCTTGCATTACTGCAGATTGGCACCATTCCTCTAGTATAAATCTGCCGTTACTCAGCCCTGGAAGGCTTATCCCAAAATAGGTGAATTTTCAGACCGAGCAGAGCTTTCCTGGCAGTTTTTGTGTTATGCTCCCTGCAGAGACTATAAGTCAGGACTTGATCTAAAATGTCCTTTATCACCCTGTTGAATCCCTGCTGTGTTTAGCAGCTGGCACAACTTAAAATAGCCTTCAGGCTACTCTAAATATTGCTGAATTTCCCGAGCGCATAGCACTAGAAGGAATCACTTGGGAGAGTCCAGCTCTCCCACAATCACAAGTCTCCACATAATAGACATCTAGTTTGCAGGAGCGCACAGCACACTTCACCCTTCACCACATCCCTTAACCCGTCTGAAACATGAAGTACAAGATGCAGAAGGAGCTTAAAAATGGCAGTAAAGGAAAGGAAGAGATCAAGGTTATGATCTGGCAGAAACTAACGGAGGACTTCTATTCTATAAGGATGGCTTAAAGCCACTGCTAACCTTACCTTTGCTCCCCAAGCTGCTCTTAAGCCACACACAGCTTGGAACGAGACAGGCTCCTCTCATGCTGCTTCTGTGTAATGCTAACTTTGCAATCCTTCTCTAGAAATACAAAGCATTGGCAAAAAGATTTGTGGCACTCATTTTAAAGCCCGAGTGCTTTGCAGCTGTGTAGGAGTTTGTACCATATGGTTTCTGCTGGATCATGTAATGTCATACTGATGAGCTGAAAAATGCATGATAAAATGGTTTTGTTACAAGCCAAAAGCAAGATCTTGCTGACGGTGGTCATGTACTGCCCTGAGTCTCCCAAGTCCCATGTCCCAGTCAATACATCCCCATCTGAAACACAGGCTGGCATGACACGTAGTACCTGCCAATAATGCCTAAGGAATGTGTTCCCTCAAATTGTACCTGTGCTTTTCCTACTCGCTTGCTACATTGCCACTAAAAAACCACCACTAAAAAACCACCACGGGCAGAGTTAATATCTTGATTACTTTTTAGGGCCCACTGAAAAGGATTGTGATCCCGTCAGTCATTCATGTTTCTTTTAATTAATAATTAAACACATGAATGTGAAATATGTTCACAAATTATTTTAGGAGCTTGAATTTTACTTGCCAGCTTTTCTATTGCTTATTAGTTAGATTGACAATGACATGTTATTGCTTATCCAATAAACTTCTGTGCAATCCTGGACACAGTAGCAGGGCTTCACATTTCCCAAGAAAGTAGCAGTCCAGAAGTAATAATAATTCCTCTGCTTTGGAGATCTACCTGTTTGCAAAAGCCTGGAAAAGTTTATGTCCTTACTTTCCAGCATGTCTATAGTTTTGTGCTGCGGCTGAGCCAAAAGAGGGGTATCAAAATACATCTTTTTAAGAGCACTAATAAGACTATGTCCAGGAAAACAGTCTTGTCGGGGCACACATAGCTGTTAGAATAAGTGGTAACAAGGGAAGGATCCTGAAATTTTCTCTCTTGTGTATGAAACAGAGAAACCAGAAGGTCTCAGGCAAAAAAAAAAGAAAAAAAAATAGCTGTTAACAGTATGTGTAATGTGCAGGAATCCTGCCCCCGCTCCCATTTCCTCCTCTCCCTCACGCGCTTGCAATATGTTGTAAGGGTGCAAGTGTTAAGAAGTACACATACGGAGTTACTCGTAGGCAGCACAGAGACACTTGTCATTCTTCTTGGTGTGTGTATTTATTTTTGATGGCCAAGCATCATAACTTGGCCATTATCATGGAGTGAATTGGGTAGTAGGTTTTGCACCTGGCATGTTACTGTTTTCCCTGACACCTTGCAAAGGCTTTGGAAGGTAGGGTATCGCTTCAGGCTGGTCAGAGGGACCTAATTTTTCCCTTTAGTCAGGACTTAGTTTACATCCTTGATACTACATGTCATGGAAAGCTCCCCTTATACACATCCTAATATAGCCATATACTGACAGTCCTCATTCATTCAAACAAAAACTTGTAAAAATCTGTTTTATACAGGAGCAGGAATAATTTCCGACTTGTTGACTTCTATGATAAAAAATTGTACACTGCATTGTACAGAGAGAGTGGGCTGGTAGGTTTTTGTTTGGAGTATTCCTACAAGAATATCGTCTTTCACATCCTGTATGGCTTGTCTGGCATGTTTGTGCAACACCACAGGATCAGCAGAGACAAACATTATTTGTCAGATACCTGCATTTATCGGTTCTCATTCATGTCACTCTTGTAACCTCTGCTACCTTCCAGTCTTGTGGCTGCTTTGCAGGACACTTCACAGCTCTAAGCTTTGTGGCTGCATCCCTAAATGTAGAAATCCAGAGAACAGGAAGAGTGGGGGTTCTTTTACATATGAGGAAGGTGTACTGTGGGAACCACTGCAACTCATAATACTGCTAAACCCAGCTTCACTAATGTCCAAAAGGGAATGGGACACGTGTGTGGGAACAAAAAGCAGACAGGGAATGAGAATGCCCTAGAGTCCCCATAACTGCTTTGGAAAATCCATAATACCTCAGATTTTCAGAGTTCAAAGCAGTCTCTAACTCTACCATTTTGGGATCCCCATACAGAAAGTGAATTATCCCCATATCAGCCAATTTCTATGACCTTTGACAATTCTTCTAAATGTTGACCATCCACCAAATGCTTGTCCACCTTCAGAGAGGAGATGCCAGACTAGATTTGCCATGTGTTCATTCTCACAGCGCAATGGCTCAAGTCCTGTGTCCCACGTGTTTTTTTCCAGCTCTTCAGGAGTTCAGGTTCTGATTCAGGTTGAACTCTGCTGTAATACAATAGCTGTGGCCTGGAAGTGTTATGGTGCCCAATCTTTTAATGCACCAGCTAGAAGAGACAGAAGAGCACAGATGTAGTAAATGCCACTGCACAGTATGCTCTCCAGTTACCTGGAGGCGTTATGCTGTACAAAAGCATAATGTCATCAAGCACTTGGGTGATTCAGCTCCTCCCCATCCTCAGTACTACCTTGTAAGAGGTATAATTGAGCTCTTTTTTCTGTTCTTTTCAGATCTTTTTTCTATGTGTTTTTGTAAAGTCAAACAAATAGGAAAATTAATGACAGCACATGAGTGCACCACAGAATAATGCTACTTAAGGACTGCTGTGCCCTTGGCTCCAATTAACCTTAATGTTCGTTACAGGTTGCAGCCAGCTGCATCAATCACAGTTACTTTGGTTGGGGAAAAAACTCCATCATTATTGCAGCCACTCGCAGATATATACATTATTTTCCTAAAGTCTCATAATCCTCCACTAACCAAAGACGGCCTGTGATAGCTGGGAGGAGGTGAAACTCAATTTTCCTTCACATCTGCTTGATCCTTCGGTATAATCAGCACCGCATGCACCAGGCAAGGTCACAAACTATGGCAATGTTCATCACAACATGCAATCTCCCCATTCTAGTGCCATTAACTGCTCAGCAACCTCTCCTTCTCCATCCCACTGTTTTTAATCTGCCAGAGCACTTCAGAGCAGGGATGGGAGACCTCGCCTTGCAGACCCATTTCCAAGATCGCCGCCACTGACCACACTTTAAGAAGGAGTCAGCAGTGAACCACTACCTGATTTGTTTCAGTGGAATAGGAAAAAGAACATCACAGTAGGATTTAATTTAGAGGTTGCTGGCCAGCACCTGCATCTAGGAAGAGATTCTGCTGGCACCGACATTACAGGCATTGCAGCATCTCCTCTAACTTCCTGATAGCTTGTCGACACCTGTAGCTGATTTAGAGAGAGCAGCATAGTTTATTTTCTTCCTTTTATTTTTCTAAAGGGTAGAGAATCAGCAGTGTCATTGCCCTCTGTTACGAAGGCAGTTATTTGAGGAATGACATGGTCAACCATGCACTATGATTAGCTGACAGCCTATTTGTTTAAACCTGCATTGTTTTGGCTGAATTTCTGTTCAAAGCTAGGAGTTTGCTTGAACCAGAAATTAAAGCAGAGCATACATCACCTGAGACAAGGGTGGGAGCTTCTGGTGAATCTCAGCTAAGTGTTCTTTCAGACGGCGCTTGTTGTGCTGTGCTTTGCTTCCTTCATAAACGCAGACCTTTCCCAAACCACCTCCCTGCAGAACCAACAGGTCAGATGCACCCCCCTGGGCTCTGGGGACTGCCTCTCCCCCTGACCCTCATTGGGCTCGCCTTCCTTGTGGGGCTCTCCCTGCCTTGCTCACAAGGCAGCGCCTGGGCTCTGCGCTGCCTCGCTGCCCCTTGGGTAAAGGTTTGTTCGCCAGGTGTGAGGGTTCGAGCACCCCAGCATTTAGCCGCTTGTGTTGCCCTCAGCTCCGGCAAGGCGAGGTAAAAGCAAGTAGAAGTCTTATGAAATAAGCAAGATAGGCCACAGGTGCACAGAAGTAAAAAGATAACCAAGTCCCTGTCTTCCAAGCAGCAACATCAGCTCTAAATAGCTCGCTGTGTGTGTGTATCCAGCTGATGAGCTGACAGATACTTCACAGCCCTCTGGCTGAGGGATTTGGTTCTTATGCAAACCTATGACTTCAGATTGCATCCACGCAAGAGGATCTGGGATTTTTATAGAACCAGATGCATCTTTTGGCAGGAGGTATATGTGCATGTGTGTGTGGAGGGGGGCACATTCAAATTCAAATTCAAATACTCCTCTGCCTTCTCTCTCCCTGCAAGGGAAATTGTTAACCCAGGGAAGACATTTATGTTACCAGACCATTGTTTGCTTTTCCAGGTTTCAGAAACGCTACTGTGCTTTGGGAATGACAAGGTGTGGTGGTCTGCAGAATAGATGATAAACAGAGTCGCCTTTCTTCTGGTCTGCCAACCCACTGTAAGGCAAAATGTTTGGTAAAGGGGAAGTGTCAGTACAAAGCTGCTTCTCACATGGAGCCCTCCACCACACTTAGAGATGTGTTACTGGAGAAAAACTGAAGTTCCCTGGACTTGCAGAACAGTCAGAAGAGTCCATTCACCTTCTTCCCTGCCCGGCTCAAACACAAAATGCCTGTTTGGAAGGAGCAAGTTAAACAAACATGCTGGAAACATAAACCCATTTATTTCAATAAGTGAGAGATAAGATGCAGAAATCCATTCCTCACCTGTAATCCCTACTGTTTTTATGTGCACTGAAAAAGTACTTCTATCAGCATGATGCCAGCCCATCATTTCTTAGATAATGATCAACATTTTCTCTGTTATGCTCTGCTTCTTAGGCCTCCATTCAGCAAAGCATTCAGGTACATCTTTATCCTTAGGTCTGCTAGCAGCCTTCAGTAAAAGCATAGTTTGAAAGTAAAGTGCTCTGCTAAATTGGGTCCTTCACAGGACTAAAGGGAAAGCTCACACAAGAGCAAAGCAGCATTGCTTTCCTTCCAGTCACACTTGTTTTATTCACTTGCTCTTGCTGTGTACAGCTGTGGATTGCTGGCAGTGTGCTTGGATGGAATTTGAGGGATTCGCAGCTTCAAAGAGGAGATGTGCCAGCCTTTAAAACAAGCTTGTATAAACACAGGAAACAAAAGCATCCATGTAAACAAAGGGAGGCAACACATACATTCACACCTGAGCAAACACACGCACGCTTTTACACGGGGCCCTGTATCAGCAATGCTCCAGCAGGTTCCGTCGCATCCACTGTAGCAGCCGAGGTAGCTCTCGTTTCTGTTGTTGCTTTTCTCTTTGCTTTGCAATCAGAGAAGCACTGAGGCCAAGCCTGCTAGTTTTGCAGCACACTGTATGAAGGGGTTTGAAAAGCTCTGACAGTGTCTCATCTATACTGAAGTAACGTTTTATTTGTGTTCATGTAGTGCCGTATGCTATCTATCGTTGAGTTCCTGCCTTGTTTGGTGTTGTCCCCGTACTTTTTTGTGTTTCTCTACCTTTTGCCTGTAAGTATGGATTTGTCGGTTGTCTTGATGAGATTTTGGCAGGAGGGAGACATTGTTTATTCTTTGAAAAATACAGAGAGATTTTAAAGCATACCCTCTAATTCAAAAGGCTTGTAGAGGCTGTGTGTAATCATAGACATCAGAGGATCAGGAGTAGAAAAAGACATGACAGTGCAAATATTGAGCATTTCTGAACTCCTTGCCACAAAAGAGCGCCCAGATACTTCAGTACCTCAGGGGGGCAGGTTGCTTCCTTGTAGTCTTTACTGCCTCAGCTCATTCCCTACCCTGTCACCAGCTGCATGAAGAAGCAGCACCATCTCTGTCTCCTTCTCTGGTGTAAGATGAGCTAGGTTTTCCTTCCTGCTCCGTTGCAGAGTGGCATGTGCAAGTCACCATGGAGGTGTTAGCCTTCTGGGGTATGCCCAGGGCCACTCTCAGTACCAGGTCAATACTGATCCTGGATGCGCACATGGAACCTCTCGTGTCTGAGCATGCTCGGCCAACTAATGCACTGGTTTGGCAGGCTCCTGGATTATTAAGACCCACTGTCATCCCTGTAGAGTTGTGTAGGCTGACTTCTTCAATAGCTCCAAGTCCCATTGACTTCAATGAGTGGTAGAAACATTCATCCCTAATCATGGTTGGCTCAGACTTGACACACTCTTCTGTTTGAGATTGACAAAGGTTTAATGTTACTTCAAGAGACTCGAAAAAGTCCCTGAGGGAGTTCGTCCATGGGAGTTAGATGCCTTCACAGGATGCAGAGAAGTCAGCCGGGTGCCTAATTCCCATTAAGTTAACTCACGCAAGTATTTTTGTAAGTCCCTCTTGGCACTAATCCCTCCTGGCTTCCCTTTGCTCTTCTCCTTCCCCCTTCAATCTTTTAAATAAAGATAGCACTTAGCATAAAGATGTGTTGCAAGGCTCCACTCAGTGCCTATAAAGTGCTTTTCAGCTCTGGCAGAAGTGCCTAAGTGTACAGGATTCAGTGAAACTGGAAACAGTGGGGATTTTTATGGAGATGATGTGCAAGCTCTGTTCTATCAGATACATTCATCTCAGATTTCCCTGGTGTCAACATCACACAGCTAAAAGAGGGTGCCGAATCCCCAGGGCTCTCTGTGCCTTTTGGCACTGCAATTAAATCCCCCAAATCTGATTCCCATTTCATCCATTTCTGCATGACTGAAGCACAAGATGTGGTTTGAGGTATAAAAGAACAGGAGATATTTTAGCTAAAGCAATGTAGCTAAGTCTTAGTTATACTTTGTTATCTTCAAAGAGAAGACAGATAATATATAAAGCAACTGCATTACAAACAAAAAACCACACAGAAAGAGAGTAGGGAAGGGTGGAAGCATACAAGCGACAAACCAGCGATTTGGCAGCAGGGAGATGAAATACAACAACCGATTTGTTTATCAGACCACTCTATTAACCTCTAATGCAACATTTAATCTTTTATAATTGAGCTTTCTATTTTGTTATTAGACCTTAATAGCTAACTTGGCATCTTGCAGACCAGGCCAGGAAAATACAAGCAAGCGTGGGGCTTCAGCCACAATTCAGTCCCTTCATCTATTTCGCACAGAAGCTGCACCAGTCCCCATTTTACAGTGTGGCTGAAGCCGTGTTCCTACATCATCTTGTGGTTGTGCTGTGCTGATAAAGGAGACACCACTCCTCCACCTGCAGGTCACCTTCCCAAAGCTGTTTGTGTAGACCTGGGGGCTCTCACCACCTCCTTTGTGTCAAGACTGCATAGTTTCACCAGCGATCTGCACACTACAGTGATCTTGTTTCAACTGAAATGGGTGAAGGCGTAGTACAGTTGACAATCTCCGGTCCTGGCAGAGTGTGCAGATGAGTGACTGATGACAAAAAAGGCTCTTAAGCCAACACAGCTGCAGCTGAGAGAGAACATGTGGACAAGGCTTCACACCCCCCATCTGAGCCCATTTGGTTGTGTAAGGTAGGGCTGCACTGGTGCACGCTCTATCTGTCTAGGCAGGAGCAGGAAAACAGGCAAGCAGGAGAAAGAACTTGAGCCAAGACTTTCCTTTTGCTACCAGACCAAAGAAGGGCTGGAGAGGAGGCTTAGATGTGGTGGTTAGGGTAGTCAGATGGATGGCCTGGGTGCTGTGTTATACAGCCTTGTCATGACAAATTGAAAAGGATCCAGCTCAGAGAGCCCCACAAGAGCACAGTGGCTGGAGGTGGGAAATGGGCTTGAGTGCTGCTCCAATTTGGTGGACACATTTTGATGTCCCAGCTGAGGCTCCTGAGGGGAAATAGGAAAAGGAGGGTCTAGCTTGCAGATCATGCCAACAGTTAGCTGCCACATTGCCTGCCTGCATCAGATTTGCATAATTTTGCCCTTCCTCAATAGCAGAAGTGCACGCACCTGGAGGGCTTTGATGGCAGAAGCATGCATGCCTGGGGAATTCTGGCACCACAAGGGTCAGCTGGCAGCCAAGAAAAGGCTCTAAAATCCGAGTTCAGAGCCCAAGTTCTCTGTCCAGGAGACAGGACAGGAGAATTGATCCTATTGATGGTTCCTGAATTGACCCTATTCGTTATTTTATTTCAGTGGCTGGACAATTACAATTTCTGTAATTCAAAAGTTGTTTTCATAGTTCTCAACCCACTTCGTTCCCCAAATGTCACCAGTCCATTAAAAATCCCACATAATAACCACCCTTTCTCCATTCCTTTCTCCCAGTTTTGTGGGGGTTTTTTTGTCTTCTTGATGTACTCGTCTTTTTAAAAGAGGACAAATTAATAAAGCTTGTTCCCCAAACTCTGCCAATTATCTAAGTGGAGACTGTTATCAGCCACGTTTGGGAGAAAAAAGGCATCAAATTACCTATGCTGTCAGCTAGTGCCAGAACAGATTATATGTAAAATTGGTTATATTCACACCAATGATTCAGTGAAACAAAATAGGTCACTCCATGGCCATCCTTGTATGTGTAACGTGACAGGTTTCATGAGATGGGTAAGGAAGAAGAAAGTGCCATTTGCTAATTGGAAATAGAGTCCACCCTACTCTTGTCAAAGTCCATGCAAGAAATCCTCTGAATTTAAGTAGATACAAGACAAAAGCCAATAAAGAATAAAATATTATTGTCTGGCCAGTAAGAGGCTTTTGCTGAAATATTATTGAGTAGTAACAAACCAACATGAAAGCTACAGAACTGCACTTGACACGAATGTCTTTTATAAAATAAACAGACATGTTTGATTATTTGTAATCCAGTATAATCCACTGTGTAATGTTAAATATTTTAAGAGAATTTTGCTTCCATTTGTTCTCAGCACGGCTGGCCTGAAGCCAAGATGTTGTTATTTTTAAAGGCAACACTCCACTAAGGGTTTTGCATTTCTTTCATGTTGGCTCTTTTTATAGCATTTTGAAATTGATTGTGCATAGCAAATTCACAAATGGCAAAAAAACCTATGGCAGCACACATCGCTCGTCTAGGTAAACTCCTGGTCCCATTTCCCAGGGAGGATGGGACTCTACAAAGTAGCCACCAGGAGAAATAAAAGCGGACCCGTAGGCGTGGAAGAACAGTCAAAATCCTTCTTTTACACCTACAAAGCCAAAACGCACCTCTGCCAGAGAAGGGGAAGCAGGCAGCTTTCTTAAAACAGTACAGAGCTGAGGATGCCACTGGTGAAGGAATTGGGCTGAGTCTTGGCCAGGTATAGAGGTCTGGGGGGAGTCTGGGTTCTCTGTGGACTGAAACCAGAGCCCAGGTTTTATCACGCAGTTTTGAATACGCTGCTTTAATGGCATTTTGGAGCCAAAGATTAAGTAAGTCAATCTCTCCAGAAAACTATTTTCCTTAGTAGAAGGTAAACCAGCAATTTTTCTCCATTAGCTTTTCATTCCCTGGCAGAAAGCATGCTTGTGCTCCTCCTGGGGATGCAGCTAGCAGATAGAGTTTGCTACCACTCTTCTGTTCCTCCTGGTCCCGTCAGGTATTTCACACCCTGCTCTCCTCCCCGCGACAGGCTGCTGCAGCCCCTTCCATCTGCTGTTCTCGGTCCCAGCACGTTTCAGATCTTGAATTTAAATGTCTAGAATTAACCATGGCATGCTTGAAAGTCTGGGGCCCGGCCCCAACACGCATTAGCTTGGCTTTCCTCTGCGGAGGAGTTTTGTCTCAAACAATGAAAACGCATTGTAAGTACAGATTGGCTTTCAGAGCATTCCAGGTCTGGGGAGGGGGGCTAGGACACGGGTTATATTTCCAACAATTATTTGGCAAACTTCAGGGTGGAAACACACCTTCCTAAATGAAAATGAAGATTCTCTGACAATTACCCACCTCCAGGAGCTAGGGCTTTAATTAAAATATCAATTATTGCTAAGACTTGTAATGAAATTGCTACTTGGCTATGCTGAAGGTCTCTTATTCCTGCCCTACTCATGCATGCTTCTAAAGAGGTAGCATCCCTTTTTTCCCAAAACTTTCTGCAGTGTAAAAAATAAGCCACACAAGAAGCCCAGTTCTCTTGTAAGCGATTTGTGTAGGCCTATAACCTCTTCCAGTGATTTCTTCTTAATTTGTATTCATTCACAACCAGCAGAGAGAATGAAAAGTGTGTCAGGGAGAAACTCATTCCAGGAGTTCTGCAGCACCCTGCAGCTTGGCAAAGGTAATTTGTGTAGTTACAGCTCTTCTCTTATTGAACACATCTGCAGCGGTCATTGGATTGGGATGTTTCCTTTATGCCTCCTTGAGAGCTAGTACACGTCCTGGGCGACAGGTTGAGTTTGAAAAATGTTCATACAGCCTGTGACCAGGAATTTGGGAATACAAAAGCTGGACTGCTTTCATCCTATCAAACCACAGAAATACCACAAGACACACCAAGAAACTGAAACAATAGAACGGACTCATGGGTAAACAGCTATTTGTTTGTTATGATCTCACCCTAAAGATTTTCTCGTTAAGACTTAATGTGTTTTGGTACAGAGGTGAGCTGGGGCATGGGGTTGGAGATCAGGCCTATAAATAACAGTATGTAAGAAAACGAGTTTAAAAAAATTGTTCAGAGCTTTTTTTCTGCTCTAAAAAAGAATTTATAGATTTTGCCCTTCTGCTATGAGGATGAAAATAAAGTAGGATACAGCAGCTTTAAAGTGCCATTAGAAGCAATTCAGGAAAAAAACCCTAATCGTGACTAAAACAAGTGCAGCTGCAGGCAGAAGAGGACCCACAGCCACAAGGTTGATGTTACGTACCCAGCTGCAAGTACAAGAAATAGCAGTAGGTGCTCAGGGTGCTCAAGGGTACCGTCCCCTCACAGTGGCTGAAGGAGATGTGACAGCAGTATGTGCTCGCTTTCAAATCCAAGGACAAATCCTGTTTGACCCAGCCAGAGTTCTCTGCCACTCCTTTCCTATCCCTCCCAGGCTCTGAGACATTCAGAAGTAAAATGGTGAGCCATTCTACCTCACATTTTCTTCCTGAAATTTTGCATTTTAACATCCTTCCTGCCACAGAACTACCACCCCTGCCACACCTAGAACTACAGCTATTCCATTCACATACATCCAGGGGTAGGAAAGGAGATATTTAATAACTGTAGGCTCCACACTGTAAAGTTTGACAAAGTTTTGCACAATAGACCAGCTGACAATTAATCTTTCTTTCTCCCCCAGCCACAAGCTGTGCTGACATCCCCCCACGTCAGCAAAAGTACATTCATCAATTATCTGTCTCTTTCCCATCCCACTCACCAAACAGCTGTAATAAAAACCCCCAAACCTTATAAATTACTTCGAAACACAAAGGGAAATCTCCATTTTGAAAGAACTTTGCTAATTTTAAGTGGAATGGGGATTGTTTTTCCCTCATGTTTCATGCTAGCACGTACTTTCTAGGACATCATATTTTGTTACCAATTTACAACAAGTATTCATCCAGATTACTACAGGGTCCTCCAGCAAATGCAGAAACAAATTGACATTAAGAAGCCACACATGTTCTGCAGGGAGTCACATTCTGCAAGCCTTACCTCCCCATAAGGATGCATAAAAATGCAGCTCCTGGGAAAAAAGATTGAATTCTTATCCTGGGGGAGTGGAGGAGGGATGTTGTACTATTAATAAACCCAAATGCTAGGCTTAACTCAATATACAGAGTTTAGGCAGGAATGCTACATTCTGTTCCCCCATTTGAGCAGCACCAGCAAGGTAGGCAAGCCATCAGCATTTTTTCTTGAAGACTACTCATTTTCCTTCAAATATTTATTTAGGACACGTGTCTCAGGTGCCTTTAAACTAGGAGGTCCCCCCGCCCCCCAGGAACCACGTCCTGGCTCTTTCTGGTGTCATTTCAACCGGTATGCAGTCCACTGAAGTGAAATGCTCCCATTCCCTGTTCAGCTTTCAAGAGCAGTGAGGCATGTTAGTTTTTTCTATTTTTTTTTTTTATGATTGAGAAAACCAACTTGTATGTTACATCATACATTGGATATGAACAGGGAGCCATCCATCACTCTCATGGATTCCCTGTGTTTACTAAAGGGTCTGTTTTAAGAAGCCACTAAAGGAGCCTTAAAAGCCCAAGATGCCTCCAGGGAAGGGCACATTCCCCCAGACTTCATAATTTGCACAGAAACTGAACTCCAATGACTCTCCTCACGTATATATCAGCACAGGGACCATGGCCAGGATGGCCTTGGACTGCAGTGTCTAGATGCAGAGTTTTGGGGAGGTAAAGGACTAAGTAGCAAAGCGCAGGCTGCTGTCGTGACTACAGAGCTCCTTGGGACTGCCTAGGCTTTGTCAGGGGCCACTTCTGGCTCCAGAGCATGCCAGAAAGCAGGGCTGCTTAAAGTCACCCTCACCCACGTTTCCCCCAGGCCTCCAAATTACGGGCTGCACCTCCAAGATGCGGCTCCAAATTTCAGTCAGCCTTGACTAATGAATTGATGCTGTCTGTTTTGGCACGGAGCTCATCCCTGCAGTGCGAAACTGCTGAGAATAGGGGGCTGCTTCAAGAGCAAAATTGATGCTGTGCCTGCGAGGGCGATCGCAGCCCTTAGTTCTGCACACAGTCCCCTGCCTTTGATACTGTTCCCGATGGAGAGTGCAGGGAGGGACACCCACTAAAATTCCTTGCCAGGCTGGAGCCTAAGAAAATATGTGACCCCTGCAATGCGGGTCAATATGTCAGAGTGCCACTGGCACGAGCTTAATATAAATGCAGTGAAAAGGTACATCTGGGGGCTGTGCCCTGAGTCTTCCTTGTCTGGCTCTGTCCCAGGCTCACAGCTGGATAACCAGCTGCATCCCAGCTCTGAAGCACTGCCAACCTAGGAGCCTCTCTGCTGCCACTCCTTCTCTTTCTCCTTGCTGCTACTTCTCATTATTTTCCCTTTTTCCACACTTCTGCTGCATAAAAATTGCCCATCTGACAAGGAGTGTTACAGTCAAAATCTCATTATGGGCACAGGGGAACACACCTTATATGCAGAGCCAACATTTGGAGTCTATCGTTAGTCTAATTAATGTTCCAACAGCAAAATCAAAATGAATCAAACAGTTATTCTGAGTCCAGTTATGATGATGCTAACATTTATACTCCTTGTTATCTAATTATTGCTAATTGCCATTAATAGTACAATTCAATTTGTTACCCACCAACTTCCCAGTATCTACTTCTTTTTGTCATGTTTCGCTCACCCTCCTTAGGAGTAGCAACAGCAAGTAGTCAGCATCCTAAGTTCCTTGCTGGGAGGAGTATGCTGTGGATGGTCAGAGCTTCTTCCTCCCCAGTCCTGGGTCTGCTTGGGCTTCTCACAAATTTTTGCTGTTGCTTTATTAATTGGTGCCCAACTTCAGTTACAGGGTATTCACTCAGAAGTTGTGGAAGCAACGTACACAGTCTAATTTTTTTAGTGTAAAACCATGCAATTTCATAGTGTCAAGTTAACACAAAACCTAAGCTGGACCTCAGTCACCCGTGGGGCAGTTGCTGGTTCAGCTACATCAAGCTAACACAAGCTCGAGGAGACCAGGCAGGGGTTGAAGTTGCCTGTGTTAAGGTAAAACAAAACCCACAGCCTGTCGGTAGCAATGGCAACATCTTACCTCCTGAGGTGCAGAGCTACAAACTAGTACTGTTGATGCATGTGTGCTTACCTCCAAACGAGCGTACACACCAATTACGTCAAGGGCTTTGTCAGTAGAACTCTGCTTACCTGATGTTTTCCCAGTTACGGTCAAACAGGCTGCAGTCAAAGCGTTGGATGTTATTCCCCTCAAACACCTCGACTTCTCTTTCAAGTTGCTCAGCTCTGTTCACATCTGACAAGAGTCGCGCTTTCATGTCAAGGAACAGCGGCTTGTGGCTTTAAGCCCCCATCCTATTCTGAGTACTAAAGTTAAGGAAATGCTTTGGCCCTTCAGCACTGAAATCAAAGTTCAGTTCCTGCTGGCAGTAATAGCATTACTGTGGTCATTACTAGTATAGGAAGATGGCATAGCACACAGATACAGGCATAAATATATACATATATTTTAATATATTTTTTTATATATTTATATGTATGCACATGCAAGCTCCACACTTGGAATGTAGTACTAAGTGACCGTATGTCACACTTTTGACAGACTTCAGGCAATTATAAAGAGAAAGGAATGAGAATCCAAAATCATAAATCTTAGATTGGTCATTTAATGAAAAATCGTATTTTTTCATAGACAGCCTGAATCTTGGATAATCCCTACTGCTTTATAAGCGCCCATACTTGAAAATAAGTCCTCTTACAACCTACAGTGTAGAATAACCTGCAGTAAATCAGAAGAAAGGGGTATTAGTTAGAGATTATGGGGAAAGGAGCAAAGGCAGATAACTCCAGGGCAGACTTCCCCTCATATTACCTGCATGTACCCAACACCTGCATTGTTGCTAGGTTGCAAGGGCTTTAAATAGACAGAATCTAGTTTCTGGTTTAAAACAGATAAATTATGGATCAGTTACGTAACTCAAAAAACAACATTTCATTACAAGACAATCAATTCAACAGCTAATGTGTAGATGGAGCTAATAAACTACTGGTGTAATTTTGATTTTGTTTTGAAACTGTCTTCATCGAGCCTGTGAGAAATACCATATAACTGCAAATGTCTTACGGCGGATTTAAGAATAGATCATTAAAAACAAAGTTGTCCAGTCTTGAGTAGGGATACATGAAATCTTACAGAGTAACAAGAAGGATACATATATATGTATTGGTTTACCCAGGTTCAGTTTTTAACGATTCCTCAGGTTCTTCAGTGTCTATATTGTCTTCTGGGTTTGAATTGGTGCTAAAACATCACGGGGTAAGAAGCATAAATGCCATTGACCTGACTGCAGTAAGAGTTTGGTTTCTAAATGCCTTTGAAAGTCTGGTCTTTACATTCACTCTGTTTCCACGTACAGGAACAGTAGCTTTGCAATTCTCACAAAATGACTCTGAGGATAAATACAATAAAGATTATTAAGCGATCGAACTCCTTGGTAATTGAGACTGTGCGGGTACCTTAGGTGAATAAACACTCATGTTTGCCTTCAGGGCAATTTGTCAATTTTCAGCTTACATCCGTTGGCCCATAATTAGAGGTGAGAAGGAAACAGGAAGGCAGAAATTGGGAGGACTTTAGGATCAAAGCTAAGTGACCTTGACAGGAAGGAGGCTTTTATCTCTCCAGAAGGAAGCAGCCTAAGCTGACGACAGTCACAGTGCACTAGAAGTGCATGCAATATTTAAGATACTGGGGTGGAACACGTTATAAGTGCAAATATATGCAATTTTAAGGAATTTTTGAGATATAATTAAATGCATCCTTTGTTGCAAAAGCATGGATTTCTCTAGATGCAGTCAGTAAGCATTTGGTTACTTCATGTGATATTTAAGCTTGAATGTCTTCAGCTGTAGTCATTAAAAATCAGGCTAGCAGAAATCTGGCCAATAACAAGAACAGTAACAAGGCTGGTCCAGGGAGGTGACTGTCCTGCTCTATACTGCTCTGGTGCTGCCTAACATCAAATACTGTGTGCAGTTTTGGGCACCTTAGTATAAGAGTGACACACAAACATTGGAGAGTGTCCAGAGGAGGTCAATGAGGGTGATGAAGGGTCTGGAGAGGAAGTCTTATGAGGAGAGGCTGAAGTCCCTTGATTTGTTCAGCCTGGAGAAGGGGAGGCTGAGGGGAGACCTCATTTTGGTCTATGGCTTCCTGACGAGGGGGAAGGAAGGGGCAAATGCTGTTCTCCTCTCTTTGGTAACCAGCAATAGAATCCGAAGGAACAGTATGAAGCTGAGACAGGGGAGGTTTAGGTAGGATATTAGGAATAAGCTCTTTGCTGAGAGGGTGGTCAGGTCCTGGAACCATCTCCCCAGGGAAGGGGTCACAGCACCAAGCTTGGCTGAGTTCAAGAAGCATCTGGACACTGTACTCGGTCACATTCTCTGACTTGGCTGGCCCTGTGTGGAGCCAGGAGTTGGACTTCATGATCCTTATGGGTCCCTTCCAACCCAGGATAGTCTATGATTCTATGACTCTCTAATTGAAAGAAGCAATAGTAGAACTAAAATACATTTAAAAAGATAAATTGGAGTGACACACTGGCTGTAATGACACAAAATTCTCATCAGTTTCAGCAAGACTGTTTGTTTCTGTTCACTGCTTTCCATAAGAGCATCAGAGAAGTTTAGGTTTGGCTCAAGACAGTACTTAAGACATAAAGTCTTTCTAGTAATGAAAGAATAGCAGATTTACCCTCTGTAAAGCACAGTGTCAGACACTGTGCTAACACCTCAGTTGATCAAGTTTGATTTCTTGCTGAAAATACGTTTCTTGATCATTAACTGATCAGGGGAATACCTTTGAGATGAAAAAGATTTTCTGAAATAAGAAGGAAGTCTCTCTTTTCCAGATTAGTAGCTCTTTGTTTTTTTAATCAGAGACATCTGTTTACAGGCATGAAAGCACAAATTATGCAGAAATAGTTTCTTTTAATTCTGCTCCTCCCAAACCACTTATCCAGTGTTTTTGATCTTGGCTATCAATCCTGGCAATTCTGTGGAATTAATTCAGAATCAAAACCAAAACTCCACTGAGCAAAGAAGGTCAATTTTCCTGTCTTCAGTGGTTTGCAGAGAGCAATGTTCTCCTGAATCCTGGACCAAGAACCACTTGCACCACAAATCATAGAATATCATGAATTGGAAGGGACACATAAGGGTCATCAAGTCCAACTCCTGGCTCCACGCAAGGCCAGCCAAGTCAGAGCGTGCGACTGAGTCCGGGCGCTTCTTGAGCTCAGTCAAGGTTGGTGCTGTGACCACTTTCCTGGGGAGCTGGTTCCAGTGCCCAACTACGCTCTCAGCAAAGAACCCGTGTATTCTTAGGAACTTCTCCTTTAGTTGTCTAAAACTTCATTGCAGAGCTGTCCTAGAAGCTTCTAATCCCCAATTTGCTGCATATGACTATCATGTAGTTATTTAGCATTAAAAGTAAAGAGTTGCAGTGCGATTCCCATTCCCATCCATGGAAAGCAATAGCAAAGAGTCCATCTGCAGCAGATTTTAAAAATAAAGGACCATATTCAACTCTGCATTACACAAGGGGATGATTTCAGTAATTCCATTAAGAGATCTCACTTCCAAAATGTAGAAACTCTATTCATGACCCAAAGAGATTTCATGTTTAATTGCAAAGAAATTAACAACAATATGAACACCAGTCGTTTTAAGTCAGGTAGGAATATTTCTCAGGTTTTCTTTCACTCCCAAGAAGCAACATGTTTGCAGGGATCTGAAAGGAACTTTCTTACTGGTTTCAATGGCCAGAGTAGTACACTTTAACAATACAATAAAAGGGGTTAGTCACGTGTATAGTATTTGATGTTTGCAGTGTATATATGCAGAGTGGTGTGAACCGAGAGAGAAAAGAAAAAAAAATAAAATAAAATAAAATTCCTCAATATTCCTAATTAAACAACTCATTAAGGTTTTTCAAAGAACTAGTGACATAAGTGGCATTATTAAATACTTCAGAAGCTATTCAGTCACAAGTAACATTATTCTTTTATACATTTTCATATTCTGAGAAACATAAAATTACTAGCAAAAAACATATTAAACGTCCCTTTTCAAAGAAGAAAATCACCTCTCAGATTAGCGATTTGAAAAGCAAGTATGCATGTTTCCTATTCAAGAAACTTCAAGAGTTTCAGAAACATCACTCACTGTTCACAAAACCTCAGTTAAGTAATGAGTCATCGTGGCTGGAAATACATAACGAAGTATTAAAGTTTATTGCCTCACCTGAAGTCCCAGGCAGAGTATAGATGTTTTGGGCCTGCAGTTTTATAATAAATAAATATCATTCTGCCTGGACAACTGGGAGGTCAGCCTGCTAGAACCTCCCTGCCACCATGGCATGCTATTTACACACCCTGGATGCTTTATTCTCATTTTAATAGTTGTTACCCAGTCCTGTTAACTCTGAAGTCATTCAGTCTCTCTCAGTGCTGTAGGGGTTTTTTTTAATGCTAGTCATGAGGATAGCCCAGGACGACTTTCCACAGGTATTTCCACTCCTTACCGTCTAGTCTAGCCCTGCTTGAGACGATCTTCTAGATCCTTAATAGGGTCCTAAGTCAGATCAAGAGATCCGAGAATGGAGGCAGCAGATCTGCATTAGCTCTCCTGTCTTTTGCTTCCGCTTCTTAAGCTGTGCAGTTAATAGGGGTGGCATTAAGAGGCTTTCAAAGAAGCTGTAGCGCTTTAGCATAGCCAGTTACTACCACGATCAAAGAAATAATAGACTCTTTCATCAAAAAGAGAGACATGACCTACTAATCTACGGTACTTTTAATAGCACATTCGTAATGAAATGAGTCTTAATGGGCATCTCTCTATTTTCCAGTTGATTGCTCCTGTTGGAGCATATTTCCACAAATGGAGCTCGCTTGCCCACAATAAGCCGAGCATTGCAGCATTTCCAATTTGGTAGCAACCTGCATCCATTTCACAGTGGAAAATGACCATGAAAGTCTATGAAAAATAAGAAAACCTTTAACAACCAAATACAAAGCCAAATTTTAGCTGTTCCTGCCCTCCCCAGGTCCAGTACCTTATGTCCCACCTAACAATCGTTTTCACCTAACTTCAGAGTGGGAAATTAGCATCTGTTTCCGTCAAGAAGTAAAGAAAAATACAGTGAGCACTGAGCCTCTAGCAGAGAGAAAGAAGCAAACAGCAGCTGGTGAATGGAAAACTGCTGGAGAGGGACAACTGCTGTGCTCTACCACAAATGAAATGGGGCACACTGGGAGTGGGGAAGAGTCCCTGCCAGGGAGAGCTGCAAAAGGCAGGCAGAAGGGATTAGGGTTGCTTAAAAAAAAAAAATCAACCAAATCTCTCTCGTACATATGAAGTGTGTAAGATCTATGTCTAAATTAGAACTCCGTGAACTCTGCTTACCTGCTTGCCCTCAGTTGTACCACTTTCCCTAGTGATTCTGTTATCTCAGTCTTAGGGCTTCTTCCATAGGAAATAAATCGGGATTCTAGCAATTAATATCATGCTTGACAACAACATACACTGCCCAAAGCACCACGAAAACATTCCTGTCAAAGAATTTTCTTTTACTCGTGTCTGTTATTGAACTGCCTAATTATTACTGTCAAAAATAGTCAGTCTTTGATAGGAAGAAGTGTTGGTGCCTGTTGGAAAAAAAAAAAAAAAACCAAACCAAAAAACAACCCACCAACCTTACCTCCTCCTCCCTTTTATTCCTGGCTGTGCATGTGGCAGGATAGCCTCTCCCTTCGTTATCACACTGCAATACTTGAGGGAGAACTGCAATGCTACTAAAACAGCTGCAAGCCCAGATTTTTCTCTTGTGTTTGGAGAGTATTGCTGACACCTTGGCTTTGAGTAATTGCTGCTTAGTGCAGAAAGGATGTGTTGTCTATGGTCCTGTCTCATTTATAGAAGCTTGTGGATAATTTTCCTCTGATGGCACGGAGGTGGGTGACTGATAAATGGTAGGCTTGAGTGTGCATGGAAAAAGCAAAACAGTATACCTCGTGTACATTAAGAAAAACAATTTTTAGAGAGAAGCTGACCAGTTTTGGTTTTGGGTTTTTGTTTTTGTTTGTTTCTTTGGGTTTTTTAATGTGTCTGAAGATTTGGAATAGTTCCCTTACTGAGACTTTTGTGTGGTATCATCTCATACCATTCTCAGAATGGAGTCTTCTTTAAAATAGCTCTGTATTTGCTTTTCAGTGAAAAGCCAAAAATGTCACAGATCACTTCTAAGAGCCTGTCTAGGAGACTTTCAAGTACCAGAGTCTAAAAAGAAACAGGAGAAGAGGTATTCAAACCATGTAGCTTTTTCAGTGGAGAGACAAAATGCTTTAACTTTGGCACTTCAAGTCACCCAAGAGCCTTTTGCTTTCTATTAGCTAAGATAGGGAAGCTAGGCTCCTTTTCAGACATCAAATTTCGATGCATAAGGTAGACTGAATTTCTTTTTGATGACACTCGTGCTTTGAAGAACCTCCTAGTTGCCTCTCTAAAGTAAATAAATAAGTAACTAAATAAATAAATACTGAGGATTAGGGAAAACCCCGATTCTGTAAAAGCAGCTGCAGGTTTGATAGTAGCTAACGGTGTGTTTGAAAACAACAAGAACTTCCAGAACAAAAGGACAGCACTGCAGACTTCCAGCTAGTAACAACAAGGAATAAGGCATTCCTAAAGTATTTTCACGGCTTCAAGAGTAGTTTTGGTACTGCCGAAGCCCCTTTGGCTATGATTCCACATACATCCGTGACTCTCTGCCATTAAGGTATTGATTGAGAATAAAAGACCCGCGGACCGGATACACACAGCAGTAGGAGCGCTACCGATTTGTGCTCCAACAAAATGTAGTCGATTGCTTGACTGTCTTAGTCTTCTCTCCATCAAGGAACAAGTTAATGTAATTTACAGTGTTAGTCTGTGTTACCAGCTAGTCACAGACCCAACCTCCATTCTAGGTTATAACGCAGCATTAGCAATATGCTTCCTGCTGCAGGGGGACTGTAAAATCCCATCGAGGCCTGTCCCCACCTCACCCGCAAAAGGCAGAAGCAGCCAGAGGCCTAATGCAAGACCAGCTCCAGCTCCTGTTAATGCCACACAGAGGTAGCTCACAGAGGGAACATGGTCAGCTAGAGCTGGGTCTGTCCTCCTTCCTCCATACAGCTGCTCGCAGAGGCAACTAGCCTGTGACACCTGGATAAGGTTGCAGCAGTTACTGCTCCTGCCCACACACCCAGGGAACATCAGATCCTTTTCCAGGTGCTACACTGTCCACACGCCCTCCAGCATACATCCACATCCAGCCAGTGTGTGTGCCTTTAATGCACATGATGGTTAAAGCACAGATATTTTGGCCTTGGACTGGCACACCATCAGGAAGGAAGAAGAGCAACCTCGCAATTAAAATGCTGCTGTACATATCAGGAACTCTAAATCCAGCTTCCAGCCCCACCACAGATATTCTCAAACAACCACAGAGAAGTTACTTAAAGCCAGCATACAATGGAAACAAGATTTCCTTCTCTGTGCCATTCCTCTATCTTGCGTGTTGAGGCTGTTTATGCACAGTGGATAAAAGATACACTCCCAATGTGGCTAAACACAGAGACTTAGAGTGGGCATCTCTGAAACAAGATGACACTCAGGCTCTTTTCAAATGCCAGGTGAGGGGGAAAAAAATAAAATCAAAATATCTGAAAGCAGACAGCATCAATTCACTCGCCAGCTACAGAACAAAGTCACACAGTCATCTTTTGCCACCACCACTCCTGAACTAAAGAAGACGATACACTTCTCACTTTCCCTCTTTTGTCAGTGTGTGCTTTTGTGAAGGCTGGTGTTCGAGCACATTCAGGGCCACGAGGGTTAAAGCACTGGCATTGTTCAAAAGAGCCATGTTAATAGATCCCAATGCAGGATGGAGGTAGTAGTTATCTTAACATTTCTGCTGCATTTAGTTATTTTTATAGTTCTGGACCTTTTTACCTGCTGAGAGCACTGAATAAAAAAATGACTTTGAAAGACACTATAATCAACCACTGCTGGCTGCGATTACATTGTGTGCTTGATGTCTTCAGAAAGTACTTCTAGTTTAAAACCACAAATCTTTCAGTTTGAATTCTTGGCTCTGTTCTGTTTTGTTATTTCAGCGGTGTATTTACAGGAATGATCAGTAGAGCATATAGGTTTATATAACAAAGATAGATAGATATATATATATAAAGTGAACATCAGAAGATTGAAGTTTCACCAGCTATCTTTACACTGAAAATTTGATTTTTATTTTTTTTCCTGTTTATAACTGATATTTACAAATGAATGCCTCATGGACAATGAGGGACAAAGAGCATTTGGATTTTAGAGCTGTAGAATCTAATTCATACTTGACAAAATTATTAGATGGAGACTTTCAGATCTGACTGGTCATAAGAGATGTAATTTTAAAGTAAGCTCAAACTCATCAACTGCTTTTTAAGTCCAAGTCAATTATGGACAACTCTGCAGTGTTACAGCTTCTGAGCGCATGAAGCTTAGCTATTACTGAAAATATCTAGCAATGAATTCTTTGCTATATATGAAAATGTGTCAGTATGATATATTAAAAAAACACTGAAAAGAAATTAATATGATACGTTTGGAAGCCACTATTTTTTGAAGTTAACTGGAATGCTTTCTTTTCTTTGTGTAGTTATTGCTATTTTAACCTTCCACCCCCCCCCCCCCCATGATGAGAAAGTAATTTTTCTGCAGATTTTCTTACAGCCTTGATCCTTTCCTTGCAATCTTGCCTACAGAGTAGCAGAACCACATACTTCACATCTGTGAGGAGAGCCTCAACAACAGCCTAGGGTCCTGGCTCCTCCGGGTCATTCAAGCTCTCCTAGGGACTTGGACATTACATCTTTGGCATGGCTTTACAACAAGGCAAAACCCAAGTGAATAAGCACCAGATCCTTACCTAGCGTACCTCATTCCATACCACAGACTGTCATACCTTACACAGCAGACACAGGACTTGCTATTTGATCATTGTCCTCCTACATTAATGCTTTTCCCACCTTTGGTTACTCAGGCTTTGACAATGAAGTGTTGATGTCTTCCTCTCTCAGGACCGATGATTGAACACTTGCACCTGACACTTGAGCCAGGGGAAGGTCCTTCCAGTAGGACTGTGCAAGTACAGGAAGTACATGGTCGTGCTAGGGAACTAGCCATTTGCACAGGGAAACTGAAATTGAAGCCTGTGGTCCAGTTACTGTGGCTGCCAGCTTGCTTCGTAGGATTGTTTGGGGTTTAAGCATGGTCAGTTTGCCTGGAAAACTCAACTGGTGCTGGCTAAGCAAGCATCTAGAAGATATGGTATCAGGGTATTTTTAGGGCATCCCCACATCTTCTCTTCCAGGGCAGAAACCCCCCTTTCTTGCAAAGGCATTGGTAGACACTTCATATAATGAAGCTGCTGCTGAAGCCAGGGATTAGTCTCTATCTTTGCACCAACAACCATAAATCAGACTTGATTTGTGGGCAGTAAAGGTACATGCACTAGTGCATTTATAGTGTAATCTGCTAAGATGAAAGAGCAGGATCTGTTCTCTGCTGTTGTGCATTTTTCCTCAAAAACCTTAGCAATCTCCATGAGGATGGATGCAGTTTCTTGTGTTACATAAATGGAAAAAACCCAAACCAAACCAAACCTGAAACCTAAAACTAGCCAAATTTTCATGTTAGCTGAATTTTCATATTCATATTACACTCACCCAGGGTGTATCAATATCATTTCCCATGCTCAGTTTCCTAAATTACTATGCCACATCATCTATTAACTTCCACCTCATTCAGTCTTAGTGTAAGAACAACAGTACATTATCAATTCCTGAAAATACAATTAATGTTCATTCCAGTGTACTAATGGACCTTAATCCTAATGTGTGAAGCTTTGTACCCAACCCTCAAAGAATGTACCTAGATGACTAGGGAATAAAAGATCTATTATTCTGGCACTTCCATTTGAATAAAGGTTATGTCAGAAACTTTAGAGACATGGATGGTTGCTGGAATATTTAGAGGCTACTTTAAAATCTAATAATCAGCAGCCCATAACATCCAAGTTATGCAAATACATACAGAAATGTGATTGAATACATGGGGCCTGAAAAGAAATTATGTTCAAGTCCAGAGCCTAGGACACTTGACAAAGCATATTCCTTTGAGTGTCTATTGAGGGAGGAGTAACATGGGGCTGAACAGGAAGGAATGAAGAAAGAATGTTTTCCCTCTCTGTTCAGATGCCTCTCATGGGAAGGCTCTTTGCTAGTCCGGTTTGTTAAACCACCAATTGGAAAGAGCATCACAGCCCACATCCCACTGAGTGGGAGCAGAGGTGGAACCTCTTTGAGGTTCCTCATGTCAAGAACCTGCACTTGTCACTTTGAAAGAAAGGCATCTCCATGGCAAAGCTCCTTGATTTATAAGAGCAACTCCAATGGATGCATTTTCTCTTTGATTTATAGTTGAAATAATTATTGCTCTGGAAAGGTGTAAATTTGTACTGAATTCTCACATTGGTGGCATTAAGACATTACCTGCATTAATGAGATATTGGGGGAGAGGGCGAATAGAAAGGTTGACTATGAATATCATCACCTAGGGGAAATAATTTTGAAGTAAGTTGATATTTATAGTGATTAAGCAATTGTCTGAGGTTTTGATCCTTCAAAGAGGCAAGAACATAAACTTTAAATCTGTGACTTGTCACACTGAAGACAGTTCTGTGACTGCAAGCGACATTGCTTTTATGTTAACAATCATCATACCTAAAGTTAGACAGGGATATTTTTTTAAGCTTGGGTATGCAGATTCTTTCTCCCATAAAACCCCAGATTTGCTGTATATTTGAGCTGAGAGCTAAGCCGGAGCTAAGTCGGAGGCTGTTGTACAGTGAAATCATTTTTCACTCCTGACAGTTGATTAACACAGCAAGTTCCCCAACCAGCTGACCATCTGATGGTTAAGAGAAATGCCATGTTTAAAGTGCCCCTTTTGTCTTATTGCCTGTCTTTGTGTGGTGTGAAGGAAACAAAAGAAAATTTAGCCCCCATCCCAAGGTCCCATCAGTTATATTTGCACATCTCCATTTAAAGAAAATGAAACATCCCTGGTGAATGACTTGTTTTCAAAATAAAGGATGGAGATTGCATGAGAAAAACTATTAGATTGCAGAGAGCTCTCTGGAGCACGAGGCATTGGGACGGAAGCACAAAATGGCATTATGAGCCACAGGAGCTTCACTGACGGCTCGGCTCAGAGAACAGCGCTCCGGTGCTTGTATTCACTCAACTGAATTTATCATACTGACCTGTAAAACAGCTCTCAGGACCTACAAGGCAAAAGACACCCTGGACTTGAGTTGATACTTACCCCAGTTGCACACTGGAGGTAAGTAAGTGGAGGTCTGTAAAGGTGTGTCTCCTCTCTTGCCTCTCACGGGGAAGCTGCCAGGGCTTAGGTGCTCTGCTCCTAGGCAAAGACTACCCAGTCAAGACTGACATTACGGGTGCATGCCCTTATTTCAGCAGTTTGGACACATCTCTGCAGGGAAGAGTAAAAGGCTGTATTTCACAGCTATGATATCATTCTTGTGAGCTATATTTCAGCGTGAGCCCCTATAAAACCTCTCCTGTGACATCAGAGCTGTGAAATATAGCTGACTTCAGGTGCGGAAAATTCCCCTGCAGGAATAATTGTTTCCTGGCAAAGGACTGATCCTTCAACAGGCTGGCACAAATCCTGTCCAGGTAACGCTGCTCCAGGCAGCGCTGCTCAGGAAACATCACGTGAAGGAGCAGAGATAGAGTCCCACTGTGGGATTTGGCCATGGGGGTAATGAGATGAACACTGGAGGGAGGGGGGAGAGCTGTCAAGTGATGATTTTTCTCTCCCTTATGCCTCAGCAATCCATGCAGAGTTCACTAATAGCAGAATAATAGTTTTGCTCACATGCTGGGCTCTCTACTTCAGACCCTGCCTCCCTGATAAGGTGAGCCACATGCATGCAGCCAGAGCTACCGTCTCATCCATCTTTTCACATCTCACTCCAAGCACGGATCATGACAGGCGTGCTGTTACACGGCAGCTCGTCACGGCAGCCGCTGCCCAGGGCACTAATTAACTCACCTGGGCAGGCCCTGGCCTCCCCACAGAGAAACCTGGCAAGAAAATGGAAGTGAAAACCACTGCGAGAGACATATGCTTCTCTTTGGTGTCACATCAGGGAAGATGCGGGGGTTAGAGGGGTGGGTGCTGGCAGAGCCACAAAGGACAAGATGCTACACAGGTTGGAAGGGTACAGGAGGAGAAGAGAGACTGTAAGAACTGGGAGAGAGTTAAAGCCATCTCAGCTCTCCCTAGCCTGGTGCCTGAGTCTGCCCATGTCCCCCTCTAGCTCCTAAAGATTAGTCACACTGGCTAATTGTTCCTCCTTTCTGACAGTCCATGTGGTGGTCAGGGGGGAGGTCTGTCCTTGCTCTTACATCTGTGTATGCGTGTGCATGTTTGTGTGTGTGCAAGTACGTATAGGCCTGTGTGTCCCTGTCTGTCTCAGCAGCACTCAGAGCCTCATGTGGATGTAGCTCCCATGACAGGGCAGAGTTGGTTTTCCTTACAGAAAGTAATTCATTAATGAGAGCTAACTAGAGACCTTCTCTCTTTTCAAGAGGAAACCACAGTGCTTCAGCATTAATTGTACCTTTTCCATTCTTCCTCTGAATGCTAAAAAAGCCTGGCTCCTCCTCACCCAGAAGTTACCTTTTTATGGTATTTTACCTTGTGAAGCAGTAAAACAATATTGTTTGAACAGCCCTGTTCCATTACCTACTATCCATCTAAAAGCTAAGTGGTATTTCTTTATAGAAAATGATTTGCTAAGAGGAACTGTAAGAGGCTTGAGGTTATTTTATACAATTTATTACTAAGAGCAATGACAACCATCAGTGGCTAACCCAAGGCATTGTGAATGCTTTAACTCCATCAGTATAGCTCAGAACCTAAATTCTGCATGATTTACACCTTTAAAAAATTAACACAAATAATTTAGGGAAAAAATGGCCTTTAATAAATAATATGTTCCAAGTAGTAGTGTGAAATGCTTACAAAATAAAAAAAAAAACAAACCCAAAATTCTCTTTACAATTAGGTATAATCAGACCATCATTCTACAATATTTATATTGAGACCTTCTGTGTTGAATTTTGAACTGGTTCAGAATGAGTTATGTTTTGGTTTTTTTTATGAGGATATTGAAAAAAAAACACTAAAAATTCCAAAGACCATCTGTGCAAAACCAAATGAAAGTTAATCAAATGTGTATGGATCTGTTTGGACTAAAAATTTAACAAAATGTTTATGAAAAATATATGTTGTGGGTATGTCAACTAAATCTGACTTCTCCAGATTATGAAATGCTCCAAAGCTCTTCATTAGGCATTTTGCACGACTGGTTACCGGAGGCACATATATAATTTCATCTTCCTGAATAGAAGCTTTCCAAGTTTTTTAAAAACAGAAGAACCATCCACATTAAACTGCAGTCCTATATGTATAGCTTTTTTAATGATGAAAATCATGTAGTCTTTAGATATAGGCATAATTTTCATAATTATTTGTAGGTGCACATGTATTTAGTATTACTAATAGTAGGAAGTTGCTAGTACAAACCCACAGGTAGAGAAGAACTAGCTCATTTTTAAAGTTTATTTTATTTTTAGAAGTTATCAATGAAAGCATTTACATATATAACTATGCATTTAAAGAGCCAAAACTCAATGGAAAACTCTGGCTGAAGGTAACTGAGGAAATAATGAAAATGTCTGCTGAACTTCCTACACAGTATCAAGCAGGTCTAGTATATAGGAGATACTGACAAATATGTATATTTATTTCACTAACCTGTTTACCTGACCCTTCCTAAATGAAGCCAAAGGCAACGCTCTTTAAATGTGAGGGAAAAATCTTGGACTTGTCTAAGTCCTGGCTCTTCAGCCCATAACTATAGCAACAGAATGTCTCCTGGGAAGACAGCCTGCACTTTTGCTAGCTCTTCTTCAGTGTAATAAAGTAACCTCATCAGGGTTCCTGGTCAGAAACTAATCAGTTACTTCCCAAAATCCAGGCAGTAAAAAGAGAAAAACCTGGCTTGCCTTAGTTGATGAATGGAAGGAAATGAAGTTAAAGAGAGGGGAAAAAAATATCCCCCCAAACCCAAACATCAGGACTCCTTCCTCCCAGTCCATGTAGATTCACTCAGATTAGTTGAAGGGCCACTTGAAATGTATTTAACCAGAAGCAGCCCAGCTTTTCAACAACTGGTTACTCTTTTACTTGTTGGACCTTATTTGTTTGAGCGATGAATGTTAAGTACCTTTGAAAATGCTTAAAAAGTTGTCATTTTTCTTTTCAGAAATCTTTTGAGACTGCAAAGACTGTTTAAAGAAGGAAGACGGCATGAGACTGGATTCAGTGCAGTAAAGTAGCTTAGTTTGAGGGCAAGAAAATAAGTCATTATTTAGAGCATCTTGTGTTGCCGTGATGAGAACTTACCATTGCTTCTGGCTGCTGTTTTGGGCTGGTCAGCCCCAACAAAGTTTGTTAACACCATTATCCAAAAGGACTAGTGGCTTTCCAGAAAACGAAAAGGTTTTGGTATTGTCTGGAAACAGCAGGCGAGACCTTCATCGTTCCAAAAGGAGCTGGATGTGGAATCAGTTCTTTTTGTTGGAGGAATACACAGGAACTGACTACCAGTATGTTGGCAAGGTAAGAGTCTTTTTCATACATATCTCTGGTTAGGTTTTAGAAGTGCTAGAAAGCCTGCAAAAGCAAGTGGGTAAGAACAATGCCTGCTACAAATTTTAGTTCACCTTCTTGTCTGCCCAGGTTCAGCTGTGAAGTACTTCAGCGGAAAGCTGAGTACACTTCAGCTTCAAATTGTAATAATCAACACCAGGAAGTTCCTCATGTAACCAGCAAGTCCCACCACCAATCATTCACATTTATGTTAAAGATTTTCCTTTTAATTTTTCCCTGGAAATAATGCAGCTTAATTATAGGGTTGTCCAGGCCAGATTTTTAGCTTTAAAGTGTAATCTGCACTTTCTCTCACGCTCATTAATTTTGCTAGAGTAAAACTGTATTAACCAAGAGATGTTTTGGTCCAAGATATTTAGGAATCACAGTACCCCTACTTCGGTAAGGATTCTGTCTACCCAGCAAAAGGCAGCCATTTCCCTTTTTATTCCCCATTGTGATAGTGTTGCAGCCATTTTCTGACGAGGTTTTGTGGTGTCACTTGAGGACTCTGTGACATGACCATAATACCACAAGTCACACTGTTACATGGAGTTGAAGCACAATGTGTTTATACAATAAGAAGCAACAAGCAGCTGGAATTTTCTAAGCTCAAAGCATGCTGGCAGTTAGAAAAGTCTGTAAAAATGCTAATTTAAAGAAAGAAATGATCACAGTTTAACTCTGAGAATATCCACCTCTCTGAGGAGCATACACCCATGTAGGTGACAACCTTTACGTGAATTGTAGAGCTATTCCGCCTGTGGTAAGCCTGGAGAGAGCCTACACTGCCCAAGGTGCCATAGTCTATGGGAGTTTCTCTTGCAGAATACAGAAATTATTCTATTGATGATGACATTCAAAGTAGAGACAATACAGCTTAGTTTTCCAAACTAAGATGGGATTGTGTCTGATCTAGTTTGATCTCTCAAGCCTCTTAGCAAAGGCTGCAGATCACAGTGGTTTGACATTTTATCTCCCCCTGCAAGCTTCTGAGCGTTCCCATGAGAGATGGTGGCTGCTTTTCTTGCCTGCCAATCAGCTGTCAGTCAAAGTTGGATGTGACACTCCTTTCCTGCTAAATGGCTGCAAGGCATGATTCAAATGAAGAGCTACTCAGCTGGTGTAATACTCATAGAGCTCTGACCAGGATAATCAGCATTCATGAAGGGTACCAATGAGCCCAATCTACAGGAAAAAGCCAAAGGCAGAGAGTCCTCAGAGAAGACAAGTAGAGAGGGAAGATAAGAGGGTAAGAATAAAGGCCAGAAGAGAGTGAGAGGCAAGAACTAGAAAGACAGAAGTGGATGGAGTGGAAACTTTACAAAGAAAAATCAAGATAGAGGAGAGGAAAGGGACATCAATTGGGAGCAGAGTATAGGAGCTGGAAGAAAAAGTTACCTATAGAGAGCACAAATAAAAACAGAAGATGAGACAGTGAAGGGGATAAAAATCAGGTAAGAAATGTGGAGTCAAGGGGAAAAAAGAAAAGACAGCAGTCCTCCGCACACTCTCCTGTTTACAGTCTGATTGGGGTGGTCAAAGTAATAGGGATCTCTCTCCAAAGATAAATCATGTGATGCTGAGGCTGGTCCTACAGCCTGCCATTTTCACTGTGAATTTTGACATTAAACCTGCTCCCCCATTCTCTTCACTGCAGAATTTGAATAGAAGCTCTTGGCTTCAGAGGTACTGATGGGGGGAGTGAATAGTCCTGCTGAGAGACACTTAAAAGATGGTTGGAGCAGAAAATGAAGAAAGTTTGAACTGGAGTCATTGAAAGAGAAAAAAAACGTGGACATTATTTTTAAAAGTTGTTCTTCTGCCTGTTGGTATTTGAATATACTTCCTAATACAAAGCATAGAAACAACACATAATGTATAAATGTCATCGATTCTGTGTCCCTGGGCTGTTCACAAGTGGCTTTTCACACGTCTTTCAAATGCCAGAACTGCTCACACCCTTGTACTTGAACAATTAGCCAAGAGGCATGGAAGAGCAGCCATTCATTATTAGAGAAAGTTGAGTATTAACGTGAGGATAAATGATAGAAACAGCTGAATGTCTCCAAATTGAGGTAACCAGGCAATTTAACTGAGCAATTAAACTCGATTGTGTAGGCAAATGAGGATAATGAACATGTTTATGAAGCATTTTTTTTCTCAGAGGACTAAAGTTAACCTTAAACATAAAACAAAAATAGTATGAATATTTGGTTATAGTCTTTTTATTCTCTTAAATCATAAAGAAATGTGAACAGTAACATCTTTTAAAACAATAAGAATATATGTATGTAACAGGGAATTGTGTTTATGTCTTACTGTGTAAGCAATCAGACATGGATCTTCTGGGTTTTTTGGTTTATTTGTTAAAGCTGGTGGGCATTATCATCATAATTATTTAAAAATTACTCCATATAAGCCACAAGAAAAAAATTCACTTGGGCTGTTTTTATTTCTGTCTTTTCATTTGTTAACATCTCTTTAATTCAAACATATACATCAAAATTTGAGATATAAGAAAACTGTTGTGAAAGATTCTAACAAAAAGCATTACTTCTATAAACTACCCAAATTGCAGTCGTAAAATCCTGTAACTGTTTATACTAGAAACCCCCCCCATACATTTATATCATAATAGCTTTTTAGAGAGAAAAGGAAGAAAAGTGAAGGGGAATGCATTCAGCTCTGAGATAATAAAAAAGAAAGATAATCTCTCTGAGGATATAGCTTAAGGCAGCACTGAAGACAACGCTAAAGCAACATCTGAGTCCTGCACCAAGGCGCCGCCATCTTCCATACCCTATATACTCTATATCCAATGACCCCAAATGCTTTCCATCCTTTAGGAGATAATTGCCTAAGCACATAGAAAAACAAAGCAGACTTCTCTTTGGTATCCATGGGTACTGTCAGCTGTTAAAAAGTGCTCCCTCGTTCTGTATGGTACACACTTTACTGTCAGCCTAAATGTGCTGCTGTATCACACTGAACAAAAATATGTGGCTGCCAACAAGAAGCTCCCAGTATTATCAGTACAAGTTGATTGCATGCTGTAGCTCCAACAACAGGTCCGCCATTTTATTATCCAGTTCTTGCATTCCTGAATTTCATTCCTGTGTATTCATAACATAAGAAAACCAGAAACTCACACCTCCAATCCTGGGTAGTCTCAGGCATAATAAAACAAGAAACTTGCAGAAAAGTTCTAGACTGGAATTATTCATTGCACTGCTGAATAACTTGTGAACTACAGCTATTCATTGAAGTGTGATTGATGGGCATGGTGGCATTTTAACCTGAAGATATCTTTTCTTCTGGTTCAGAAATTATGACACTTGGCAGGGACTCAGTCCCAAAATAAAATAAAGGGATTATATGAGCATCAGAGTAGAGAAGTTCCCAGCTCTCCTACCTAGACCAAATCTGCAACATTTGAGTTGGACTTTAAAAGAGATCTAGCTGTACTTGTGTCCGCTTAGTACAATGTTAAAGGGCTGGGGTGAATGCATCTCTAAATCACAGGTAAACGATGAAGTGGTAGTGCAGCTGTATGTAGAAATATATGCTACATTCCCTAAAGGTCTTCAGGTATTTGTGGGCGAAGGAGTGAAAAAACCCTGCCCTGTTCTTCGATTATACTCAAAGGTATAGTTACCATTTGTATGCTCTTGATGTCTTTGCACGGCTCTCCCATTGGTTCCATAAAATCCAAGTACTGACATCCATCACCGAGTGGTCTTGACACAGCACAAACCTACAAATCATTGTTACGCAAAAGGATAGGACGTCCCTTTATTTTAGACTAAAGAAAGATCTGAACAAGTCTTAAATCTTACTCATTAACCCAGAAACAGCTTCTGGCAGCTTGCAGTGGTAAAGGAGTGACTTGCTTTCCTGATAACAACAGGCATGACAGTTTTGTCACACTCTGTCTGTCTGGCACTAAAAGGAAACTTCCAGACATACTTTTCATTTCTGCTGAGTCTTATTGATGTTCATATAGTTCAAGCAGTATGCTCGCCTGGAAGCTATCTGATGTTACTACCTGTACAACCCATCATAAACAATCATCCTTTGCTGACAACTCCATTTTTCAAGGAAGATAAAGTCAAAGTCCTGCTGCTGTGTGGCTGGGGAAAGCAGAAAGGATACTTCATTACTCTAGGCAAAACCAGAATCCTTTTGTTTGGTGTTGAAAGAACCACTGGGAAAGATAAGTTCCCCTCTGTTGGGAATGGTTTAAAGTACTCTTGATCCTGTACTGGGTCAGGGGTGTGTGTGCACTAAATGATACCACGGTATAGATTCAGTACTGCTTTTCTTTCTTTTGCCTGATTTTACTTCTGGCTACAGTTATTCTGAAGGCAAGCAGAACCATCCCTTGCAGTGTATTTCACCAGAAGCAAATAAAACAAAAGGTAGAATCTTTTCAAGTCATTGCAAGAAGTGGGACTAAGTCACACACTGAGACAGAAAGGCTCTGAGCACACAGAAGTGGCTATTTCGATGAGGAAATTGTTGTCATGTAGTACAGTCCGTGTATTTCTAGTATTTGAGGCAATAACAGGTCATATTACTCCAGTGGTTAAATGGTATCATATCTTAATCGGATGACATGAACACTGGCAAGAAAAACCTTTGCTTTCTCTTAGATCTTTAGTACAGTAGCAGTCTGTACTTATCAAACACTTTTGTACCCCAAAAAAGAAAGATGTGAAAAGTCAAACTAAAATGACTCTTCCAATCTGCACTGCACTTTTAACATCTTTTATGCAGTTCTTCTGACAAATACTTGCTCAGTATTTGTTTTCTTTACCTTGTACCTTGAACTATGATATACACCTGATGCCTTCAGTTTCCTGTTCCAAACACAGTGACTATTTATTATCTTTATGAGGCTGAAAATTAGAAGTTCCACTTGTGACTTCTATTTATTCAGGGTGTCTGCTCAAAACGGTTTTCAATTTATTTTGATGCTCAGAATATCCTTTCTCCAGATCTAGATTCTTGTATTCTGCTTCCAGGACAACTGGCAGCCCAAGAACCAGGCTTTAAGTATCAGAAAGACCTCTGTCCTGAACAATCTCTGGCCTTGAAGCGGCTCACAGCAAAAATGGAGACAGCTGTCAGTCATCCCTAAGTTGCATCCATCAATCTGAAGTGCTCTGTGGATTGCAGCATTGTCCGCAGTGTACACATGGGACTCTAGGCTGGACCCCTGTCCCTGGCAAGTCCTCAACGATCTTCTTTCACAGCTAAATGTGCACATGAAATTTAAATTTCTACTGTGCCTCTCAGAGGACCTCCACACCCTTTACCATGCAGAAGGAGGAGGACGAAAGTTTTGCACCTTTCCAGATTTAGGCTCCCTCCAGTATGCTGTCTGTTTGAGGCTGTTCACTAGCAGCTGTCTGCACCACTCCCTGCAGAGGAACTTGTCTCTTAGCAGGGCACTGGGCTTTTGTATGCTATTTATGTGACTCCTGCCCTTGCCCCTGACAAGAAAGTCATGAGGTCTTTTATGAGTACCAATACTAGTTAATTGTAGTGATATGTTTAACTCTGTGACAAAGAAGCATTAAGATCAGCCTTTTACACATGAGGAAGCTGATGTACGGGGAGGTTACATGACCTTATGCACTGCTACAAGTCAGACATTTCTAAACTGAGATTTTTAATAAAAACTAGAGTTCTTACCCCCTTTCTCCATGCCTGTTTAAGTGATTAGGTCACCTGTCTCCCACTTCAATAGGCTGAATACCTGTCATTCTCTTAAAAGGTAGAACAAATGCCATGGTGAATCTGCACTTCCTTTATTCCTCATCCATCATTCATATTTTATGTTCCACCACTTGACTTTCCCAACTGCCCTTCATTCCTATATTGAATTGCACACACATACACACACTTGTCTTATATTCCTCTTCGAAAGATTTACTGGCACTGATAGAAGTTCTCTGCGCTGCTGGTCTCTGTGGAATACAGATAACTCTGAAATGAGGGACAGTTGAGAGGTTAGAGGCCCGGGATGGCAATCCAGGAGCAGCTTGCAGATTTTAAACTGTCCTATGGGGGCAAAGAAAGGAGCTAATGACAAATGGGCGGGATGGGCAAGAATGTTATGCAGAAAATGAAAAGGCAGGAAACACAGCTTGGTTAATGTTTACGATCATCATAATTGTGAATCTACTTGGCATCATCCTTGTATCCAAATATATTACACAATGTAAGAGCCTTGCAACCATCTGTTTCAAACATAGCACATTTGCTACATTATGGCGGGTGATAGTACTTACAGTGTAACAGCACATAACCTCCTCCCCTTCTTCCCCTTCTACCTAGAGAAGCAAGCAAATCCTGGGACCTTAAAGCCAGTATTTGTATTAATTCTTGTTTTTCTTTTTTCATGTCCCAAACTAAAGAATTTTGGTTTCCATATGCTAAAGACCCGCTCAGACCACTGCTTACATTTTGGGTCACATCTTTTCACAGATCATTCTGTCCTACCCTTGTCAGCGATCTGCATGCCTTCTTAAATTGTATGCCCTTAGACTTCTGGCTATATTAAAATAGGTGAACACATTAATCTTCCTTCCCCAAGGAGGGACTGCAGGTGAAGTTCATGCTTTATTTTGTGTTACTTAGATCACTGGTCTTTGGAGCTGTGATTACCATTTTCTTATTTGTTTGTACAGCACAGTAAAATCCTCACTATAGAGCTGCAATGTCATGAATATAGAACTCACAGGCTAGCAACTGCAAAAAAAAAAAAAAAAGCTCTTTTTTCAGGCTCAAGACAAAGAACCATTGTTATCCCATCATTTCTGTTTACAGTTGGCTCACCAAAATATTAAACCGTAAAGCTTAAGAGAAATCTCTTTATTAAATTAAACTCGCATTGCCCGTGACTCCCTTTTCTTTCGCTGCCATTCCCCTCACTGGTGAGCACAGGTTCACAGTGGGGCAGCAGCAGATTGGGAGCTGTGGCCAGTCAGTGTAACATTTCAAAACACAAACTGAAAATGTGTTGTGATGTGAATAGCTACTGTTGATCCGTGTGCGCTAATGCAGACTGTGGCTTGCTTTCGCCATTAACAGGGTGAAACAAACCTCAGCGTGCACTTGCAAGTACTTCAGGGTTCAGTGAAGCTTGTAGTTATCATGAAAGTCTGAGCGGGAGGATGAAGGAAAGGGAAGAATCACTCTCTGGAAGGAAAGGAGAAAAGAAAAAAAGTCAGTCCTTTCTCTCTTCTAATTTCACGAAAGAACTCAGAACAACAAAGGTTGCAAAGAAATAAAACACGGAGGGAGCTGGGACTTAAAAATGTACATTAAAGGAAAGGGGAAACAGATCAGCAAATGTTTGTGCTGGGACTATCATTCCTGCTGTTTTCTTTTCACAGTTGTTTATTTTGGAGTCCTACCATCCAAAGAAGGCTGCAGCCCTTCTATCCCCACCTTTCATGTGCTGTGTTGTACAGAGCAGGACTCCAGAAGAGCTCAGCTGGAACAGCCTCTCTGTATAGGGATATCGACTCTCTGGCACTATTCCTTCCTTTGTCTCTTTGTGAAACATCAAGTGATGTTTCACCATTAGTTGTCTGTTGGAACAAAGAAGGTTTTACTGTCCCACACAGGCTCACATCATAATAATGTACTTGCCTTTACCATGTCTCTGCCCATACTAGATCTTCATGTTGGAAGGCAACATCTAGGTACACCATTTGTATAACTTCTTTGTTTAGCATCATGCTACCATATATGGAAGGTTAAGTTCTCCCTAAAAGTCAGAAACGAACAGTGTACCTGTACCTTTGGGTCTATGACATGCTTCCTCCTACCTAGTAGATCTTGCAGTCACGCTGATCTGGACACTGGCAGAGGATTTAAAGGGCACGCAAACAGAGGTGTCAGAGCATTCATAGTTTCTTTCCACTCCGTGCTCTTTCTGTGGTTTTACACATTTCAGGTCAGTTGCTTAAAGCAGAGTTAATGCTAAAATTCCTCACAGAATGTCCTGTACACATAGGGAAAAACAATTGCCAAGGGGGTTGTGGGCCAAGAGTTAATGCCCAGTGCATGAAAACTCATGGCAATTGTAAACTGGTGTGAGCTTAAGCTTCCTGCTGCTTCCAGGTAACAAAGCCTGTCAGGATCTGTATCATTCACACACACACCCCCTCCTTATGCAAATACTTATTATTTTACCTATAGAAAATGTTTTATGAAAGATTCCTTTTAGACTATTTAAACTGATTTAGACTATATTAAACTGATTCTTCAGAAAGAATTCTTTTATTCCACAAAAGCTAGAAATTATCTAACCTGGATAGCATATGCACAGATGTTCTCACTAAAAGAATTCCAGGCTCTCCAGTCAAAATGAGCCCTCTTTCCTAGACAGAAAATGTTGGATTTTGAACTGTTACCTGAAACCTGGGAAATATCACTCCTGATGGATAGATTCACATAAAAATTAAGGTTGGAAATCTTTACAAATGATCTGGTCCAACCCCCTGCTCAAAGCCAGTCCAATTGGAGAGGATTGCTCTGGGTTCTGTCCAGTCAAAATTTGTGAACTTTTCAAGGATGGAGAGTCCACAGTTTCTCTGGATGGTTTTTTTTTTAGTGCTTAACCAGCTCTCCTTTTACTTCTTTTTCTCCTAATATCTAATCAGATTTTTGCTCAGTGCAACTTGTGCCTCTCATCCTGTCACTGTCTTCACTAGCTCTGCCTTCTCTACACTCTCACATTAGGTAGCTGTAAACAACAGTGAGACTTATTTTCTTAAATCTAAAGAAAACCATTTCTCTCTTCTCTTCTCATTCATTGTATGCTCCAGCCCCCTTAACCCTCTTGGTGACCCTTCTGTATACACTTCTGTATACAAGAAATGTCTTTCTTGTACAGAGGTGGGGCATAACTAAATGCACTACTCCAGTTGTATTGTCACAAGCTTGTTTCACAAGAATGATCACTGTCCTCAATCAACAGGCAATGCTTTTGCTAAAACAAAGCAGTTGGCTTTCTTTTCAGCAAGGACATATGGCTGATTCATCTTCAATTTCTTGTGTACCAGAATGCCCAGATCCTTCCTGTGCTGCTGCAAGGGATTATTCCAGATTAGATGCAGGACTTTCCATTTATCTGTGCTGAACTTCATGAGGTTTCCGTTCATCTATTTCTCCAGGCTGTTGAGGTCCCTCCAGATAGAAGCTCTACCTTCTCAATATTGAGAGTATTTTACCCACCCAACCTCCATATTTTTTTAAATGATTTACAGAACTGCTGAGGACACATTCCATCCTTTGAGTCATTAATAAATACATGAACCAGCACTCATTCCCAGTATCAACCCCTGAGGAACATCATTAGTAAACAACCACCATTCAGACTTCATACCACAAGTCACAACCCTTGGCCATCCAGACAGCTTTCTTCCCACCTTACTGGACATTTATGCAGTCCATATCTCACTGTCATCATACAGTGGAAGATTGTGTCAAGGACCTTGCTAAAGTCATGCAATATCCACTGTTCTCTGTGTGTTGGCAGTGCCATCCATGCTGTCATGGAAGGCAACCAGGTTAGTTAAGTATGAGTTTCCACTACTAAATCCATGTTGGTTGTTCAGAATCACCTTATTTTTCTTCATGTGCCTGGACTTAGCTCCCAAGAAGCTTTGCTTAATAATCTTCCATGGAACTGAGGTACAGCTGGCTGGTCTCTAGTTTCCAGATCCTTCTTCTTGCCCTTCTTTAGAATGGGTGTGACTTTCCCTTTTGCCAGAATTTAAGAATCTTCTACAATGACTATGACTTTTCAGACATTATAGAAAGAAAACTTTCCATCACCATCCCAGGATGCATCCAATGTTACCCTACAGAACTGAGTTTGTCCAATTTACTTAAAAAATTCTTTATTTCTGCTGTGGACAGAATTTTCTGCTAGGCTCAAGGATCTTTGGGGCCTGTGGGCAAACTGCACTTTCACATCCTTTGGAAGTTCTTTATTCATGAGTAAAAGGTCCAACATAATGCATCCTCTGGTCTGTTCATCAATCTTGTGTGTCAAGAAATCGTCTTATGACATTCTGCAGAAACCTGGGCTGCTTGCACACAGACATATTGCCCTTGCAGCAGACACCAGAATGATTAAAGCTCCCCATGAGTACTGTGACCTGCAATCATAGGGTTTCCTCCGTCTGTCTAAAGAAAGCTTCATCTACTTCATCTCTTTGAGCAGGCAATCTGTAGCAGATGCTTACCATGATGTCTTGTGTTGGTCTGTCCCCTTATCCACAAGGTCTTGACTGATTTGTCACCTGCTCCACAGCAAAGCTCCATCTACCTGAGCTGATCTTTTCCTAATCCACTTTCTTGCCTTTGTGGCCTCGCCTTTCTAAAGGGCCTGTATTCTTCCCTTGCAGTATTCAAGCCATATGAGTTCACATCCTGAGTAATGCACCTCAAGGCATACTCATTTGAAAGCATAATCTGCTCAATGGCAGCCTTGGCTAAGATTTCCCATATTGCTAGTTGAGCAGCCTTCCTCAAGAGGGTCCTGTTGAGATTGAAATGCGCAACCTTTTAGACTGTACCTGTTGTCTCTCACAAATCCTTAATTATCTGTTCACACGACACAAACTCTTATTTAGAAACAAAGTCAGGGAACGTGACAGCACGCAGATATTTTTTCCTTTCCCAAGCTTCTGAATGGCAGAACTAGATGATCCAGGCATGCAAATAGATTAACGACTCAACTAAACCTGTGGATATGAATTAATTTCCTTCTTGGAAAGTCTTCACTTAAACCCGAACGTAGGTTCTCATTTGGTACAGTGTTTGTCTGCACCCCCCCCCATCTCCATTCCTGTACTCTCCTCCTTGCCACACACACTTTTATACAGCATATAAAATTCATACACATATTTCAGGATTTGATTGTCAGCATCAAGTGCTCAGAATATCAAAGGGTCACCTTTGTCAGTAAGCAAAGGATGAGCATTTGCTTTCAAGCGCATCCATCAGGGAGTAGTCAGAAGCTGTTACTTGCTGAAGAAGCCTGATGTTTTATTCAACTATATCCCAGTAAAAACATTTCTGGATATTAGGTCAAGGGGGGGGGTGTTTTGTTTTGGTGTTTCTGAGTTCATCTTTAAAATATTTTCCCCTATGCCCACAGGGGAATAGAGGTTTTAACTGAATTAGAAATATACTTGTTCATATACTATAATTAAGGTGCTGTATTTGCCCACCATATAATTTTGAGGCATTTTTGAATGATCATGAGTCCAAGGAAAACATTTTCTCAGTGATTAAATGTATAATTCTGACCACTGTTGAAGTGTAAGCAACTGTCCCTGGGTAAATTCCCTGAGAAATCAAAGGCTGGGCATATAACACAGAATGATTTCCCTAACTATACATGACATAATTTAGAGATCAAGGGACATACAGTAAAACAAATTAATTATAGAAGTGCATGTTTGTTGAACGCACTCTTTTCTGGAGAAAAAAAAAATTGTCCTAATTTCAGTAGAATACCTGCTGTCACGTAGCACTATGTGATTCCCTTTTTGATTGAGTAATGCAGTACAGAACAGAAATCCCATTACTGTCAGTTGGAGACCTTCAAATTAACTGAAAAATATTGAGAACAAACCTACAAAAGTATTCTGGCATAAAATAGTTGTGTACACGAAAAACCTCATAGGATTTTTGGGTGGGTTTTTTTCCCCTGTGTAACTCTTAAAAGATGAAATATATATATGGGTATTTTGGTTTACTGAGTATCTTTTCCAACAAAGAGGAAAACAGGACATGCTTTATATTTTAATTAATAAGCCTAAACAGTGAAGTTACATTAACCATGTGCTAGCTACATTTTCCTGTGCACAGACCCATCTTTTAGATACACGGTGATACCAGGATATTGGTAGTATTTTCTCTGATTGGAAAAAAAGCTATGACAGAAGTAGGTGTTCTCGAATTGTAGGCACGACTTTAATTGGAAAATGAGGTTTTAGTGAAGAGATTTCCCAGGGAGGCATGCATCCCTTTGGAGACTCATTATGTTCCTGTTGAACGTCATTACAAGTTAGGCACATGGTTTTCCTTAACCCCACAGATCACCCAGTAGAAGTGAAAGCACGTGCATTTCTTTTCAGTTTGCCACAAAGCCTTTGTTTTGAAGATGCCTTCAATTATTTTTTGAGCTAACAGAGCCGCCCCCAGAGTACAGAATCTCTCCCATCTACCCCATCCCTTAGCTAAGCTGTGTGATACCAGTAGCCTTCAGCTGGTGGATAGTAACTAACGCCTGAGAAGAGTAACCTTTTCCAGTATTCTGGCTGGATTAAGAATACAGCATGCCCTCACCCTCTAAATGCAGCAGGCTGTGGCAAAACTACAGGTTTGCTAATCTTTCCACCACTTAAACAATCCTCGCTCCTTCCACGAAGTAACGCAGAATAAATTACACCCAAGGCTCTCAAATCATGTTATAATCACTACATACAGAACTGGACGTTGTTAACAACCCACATTTTACTGCAGGGAGAATGTAAAAGCATCAAATAGCGATCTGTCTAAGATCAGACAGCAAGACTGCGACAAAGACAGTATTAAAACCTGTCAGTCCTTTATTTGTGGCTGTAAGCCTATCTATCTTTCACTTGCATATCTGGTGTTTTGTCAGAGACACTTGAATTTGCTTCTTTCCTCGTTCTTTGTTTTTTGGTTGGTGTATTTGGGGTTTTATTTGGGGTTTTTTTTAATATCAAGGAAACCACCAGTGCCTCAAACTAATTTTTGTGTTCAATATTTGAGACTCAAACTTGAATCCAGTGACTGACTTTGCAGCTATGGTGGTAAATTTGCAGTGATGAGAAAGTCTGTTTCCCAAAACAAACTGACTTGTACAGCTATTTATGGCTTTCAAGGAATCAAAGGCTTGAAATCTCATTCATAAACACTGCAGTGTATACACTATGTAAGAAAGTAACATTTAATCTCTCCTAATCTTCGGCTCACATATTTATGTAAGAGAGTTTTCCTAGTACGTGAGCTAGGGCATGACAAGTCTGGGGATGGCCAAGTCCTTTATGCTTTTTAGTAAGTGAATGTTCATAGCTCAACTAAAACCATTCCTCATGTCTACCAGTTACTGTTGCTACCACACAGTTTAAAAACCAGCAAAAAAAGGGGTGATGGTCAGTATGATGAAACAGTACTTTTTAAACTGCCTTAAACTTCTAACTCTGGATTTTCTATGATTCTGTAAGAGAAAAAAAAAAGAACTTCATGCTTTTGTGAGAGTAATTGCAGTAATCTGTGCAATGCTCTTTGGTTACCTTCACTGTTGTTTAGCTGGAGAGGGCTCTTTAATCTTTCAGACAAAATGAAATGCAACTGCTGTAAGTAAAACTGGGAAAATTCAGTTTACAAACAAGGATTAATTTTTAATTATTTTTAAGTGAGAGGTGAGTTATTACTCAGAGGCAGAATTGTTTCAAGTTCCTTAGAGTCTTAAAGGAAGATTGGCTGGCTATCTTTTTTGTTGGTATACAGTAATTCAAAGAAAAGCAAGAAGTTTTGTAAAAGAACATGAAATTCAAGGTCCCATATATGTAGAGGTCAGACTTGGCACTGTGGTATCTTATGCCTTATAAATTAAAGACCTGTTTGTCTTTGTAAAGACCAACTTTGTTAGTTCCTGCTGTAATTGCACTTAAGAGATAATAGGAGGAATGACATTACCCCAGAAGAGCTGAGCAGCGCACAGCGCAGGAGAACATGGAAACACCTTTACCTAGTTTGCAGCTTTGCTAAATATTCATTAAGATCTGATAACAAGTTTCCCCTAGAGAAAAGGGCCAACAGAATAAGGGACCTTTCTAGTCTGAGGTGCTGCAGGGCAGGACAAAAGTTCTTGTGCCATTGTCCCTGTTTAATAGCAATGAAGAGCAGCAGCAGTTGGGGAACCCAAGAGGGAAAAGAGCTGATAGGCCCCAGGCAATGTTGAAAGGATTGACACTTTCCAATTGATTTTTTGCAAAGCTGATTAGCTGTGGCTGCATGTTTGCACTTCAGGTTAGAAAACTCATTTGTGGTTTTGAAGGGTGTGTAATAAAGGCGTGAGTCACCACAGTATGGATGTTTATTCTTATCTCCATACCTTTAAAATAGAACAGTAGGTTCCCAACCACTGTTTGGGCAGCCTGTTCCATAAACCAAGGATGACAACACCATGTCCCTGTCTATCTCTGGCCATGCAGCTTCACATAGGGCCCTCACAAAAAGAGAATGACAGCAGCCTTTCAGACTGCCTGAAGGGTCTGAAGTGAGTGCTCTTCACCTTTTGTCCCCAGTCACACCACAAATTCTTATTGCAGGGCTCTTTGCACTCCATTTCTTACACACACACCCCCACACACTCCTTGCCTTTTCTTTTTCATGCCAGTACCCTTTACTCTTTAATATTAGAGTGCCTTTTCTACGTTTTGTTTGCTTGTTTTGAAATCAGATGCCACCATCTTTTATTCTCAGTTTGCCTTTTGAGTACCTGGTTGCTTCTGAACCCTGAAATGTTCTTAGTGCTCTTTCACCCACTCATTTCCTCAAGTTGTTCAGCAGCACAAAACTGTCTCTTAGCTTCCTTTAGTGTCATTCATTTGCGGGAAACAGACTGGTACTCCTACTTTGGAGAGTGAATGAGAAAGATCACTGACATTTTGATAGTCTCAAGAAACAGAAAGATAGCATTACCCTTTTTTTTCCTAGTTGGTGGGTTTTTTTTTTTTTATTCCTCTTATAGTTCTTGTTATCAGGACAGTCGTCTTTTGCAGATGATATTGCTGTTACTGAACACTTCTGTCTGACATGGAGCTTTTCCCATTTGCAGTGGGTGCAATTTTAGCTTTTTTTCCTTTTTGACTCTCATAGAGATTTTGGGTTTATTTTTTTTTTTAAATCTGAGGGCTAGAGCTAAGAACGAGTACTTAAGTTAAAAGAGGCCCTCGGGGGGCATTATTGTTTTACCCTTTCCCCGATATATTCTGAGGCGGTAGTCCAAATAAAACATTTAATCTGCATTTTTATAGTTCAAGTATTAGATCCCTGTATCTTTTCCAAAAATGTTTTTTATTTTTTACTTTTTCTTCCAATATGCTTGATACCATGCATTCAGGGCTGATATGGTTTCCTTAAAAAAAAAAAAAAAGTTGCTTCCTGATATGCACTTTATATAAAAACAGTCTGTTATGTATTATTATATTAATAGGATTCCATAGCTGAATAAGCCAGAGTTTAAGGTATTTCTGGTCTGCTGTACAACCTTTTATAAACAACCCCCCAAAAAAGTAAGCACGATGCAAATAGGTCATAGTTAATTTTCCAATAACTCCACAGAAACCAACAGCCCAAAATGCAGAAATCTCATATAACCTCAGTAATTCTTCAATGCTCTATTTCATTAATTTACTACATATTTAATGTTTGTGTGTGTGCCTGATTTCAGTACTAAACATTATCCTTTATTCCTGACCAGAATACCATAGAGGAAAAATGGGATGCTCTTCAAAGTGGAAAGAATAGAAACAGGATAAAACCACAATATTCTTGAAATAGGAGTTATTAAAAATAAATCCAATACACAGTGAATGGCCATAAATTAGAAACAGCAAAAGAAGGAGAAAAACTTAAGTGTTTTAGTCAGTCATGGGACAACAGGAAGAAGCTAGTTTAATATGTCAGTGGTTTGTACTCATTTCTAATAGAGATAGGAAAATAGTAACATCATTGTTCAGAAACCTGTGTCCATTCACATAGAAGGAAGGCCAATAGAAATGCAGTAATTATAGAAAAATTACTGGGATCATCAGCCCTTCCTATTTGCCCTTTTCTTCACAGGCTCTTTTTGGAGTCCACTCAATTTGAAAACCAGAGATTGGGCTTGTAAACAGGATTCCAGCTGAGGACTCAGAAGTGCCTATTTTGCAAGCGAAGACTGTATATAGGCTGGTAGCCTAGCAGAGAAAAATAATGAGAGCATATGGGATTATTATCTATAAATGTTGGATGAGGAAGAATGTATGAATGTGGGAAGGTGTTCTTAAAACAGAAAAAACAATGCTGGCACAAGAACAGCAAATTTAATCCAGAAAACAAGTTTCTTTCCAATCACCAGAGTGGCAATTTCTTCAAATAGAAACTGTGTACCTGTTGCATCTTTTTCTTCACTAGGCATAGTGGGAAGAAAGTGAGTTGAAACTGCACTAACAAACTGAAACACTCAGGAATCGGTCACACTGAGACATATTCAGGCTTACTAGATTTACTATAGTATAGTAACTATATTTACTAGAGTAAAATAATAGTTTTCTGTAGCTAGCTAATTTAAGTATTCTATAAACCATGACATCTGTGAGTTAAAGAAAGTGATGAACAATGAAGGCTGCTGATCGTTTAGGACAGCAAGTCTTGGGTTAGTGAGGAGAGAGAAAAAAATTAGAATCTACTTTAGTTGCCTGTTGTAGCAGTCTAAGAGCCCCTGTGTGGAGGTGCTGGTTTTGATAGCTGTGTATCTGAAAGCATGGTGGTGTGATCTGGTAAAGCTGGATCTGTTTTAAGTTCTTTTTTAATCTTGTAAGAAAAATTTTGTGTTTTTTTTAAATTCTTTGAAAATGACAGTGCTTGAATCTTACTTCAAACTCCGGGTCTACAGCTCTTTTGAGGATGTAGGGTATAAATCTTCATATAACCTTCAAAATTCTTTGTATAAGACTAGAAATGGATCACCTCTTCTAGTTTCTCTACACAAAAAAAAATTGCAAGCATTCTTACATCTTTCTCACATTGTCTTCCAAATTATTTTTTGCTCTCCTATTCTTATAAGAAATTTAAGCTTTGGTTGTGAAATAGCATTGCCTAAGGGTAGCTGCCTAAGTCTTGACATAACCTTCCAGACAGCTGACCTAAGCAGATAACTAGCTTCAGTGAGTGCTATGGCCTCTATCTCTCACCTTTGGCCACCTCTAGGTAATTTGTAAATCCATTAACTGCTTTCAATTAAATTTTATAGAGGAATAAAGGTGTCAAAACCATTAATTTCATATACTGTTTGGAAGAAGAGTAGCTGCATAAGGCAAATAAACCTACATTATGCCCTGCCTGTTTGGTTAGCTGGCTGTTGCACAAATACACAGGTAAGCCACCACCAACTGCAGCCCATGCTGTCTCTTCTCCAGCCAGTATTTAGGGAACAGAAATAGCAGCATTTTGCAGTCAAGAGCTTTTGAGGACACGGGCTGGAGTGGGAAAGATAAAATACCATGCAGTGGACTAAGTGATAAGGAGAGAGAGCAGGATGCTTTGCCTTAGGGGTGAGTCAGATAAAGAGGTTGTGTGGACCATGAAAGGAACCAGAGCTTAGAGTAATTGAGGCCGTAAGAACATGGCACACACATCCATAGGAAACCTGTCAATTCTGGTGAAGCTGGATCTCACTGTGGATCTTGTGGCATACATTTTGGAAAAAAAGAATCTCTTACGGCTTGAAAAAATTGGGTAGGTATTTTCCCTGGTGATACATGGTTTGTGTGTAATGTAGGTATATGAAACACATATATGGTGTTTTGGGAGTATTTTTTGTGCATTAGGAAGAAGACTAAAACTTCAGTAAAATATACAGAAATACTTATTACTTAATGTGCAAAAACAATGCCATTTGCCTTTTAATGCAGAATCACCAGGTGGAGCAACAACTTTGGTGCTTATTATTTGATGATATTCATAGTATTATGATATTGAGGAGGTTGGCTGATGCTGTAGGGATACAGAGCACCAGAAGAGACCCATAAGAGTGCAAGCTTGTTATTATTCTGAAATAGAAACTGTGTGCAATATTACAGTATTAGCAGTTTCATTTTGAGTGCTTTAGTTTTTCTGAATGCTGCAGCATTGCACTGCGTAACCTCAAGCAATACATGTGGTTGAATTTGTTCATTGCTAGACAGGAGACTGCTGTTTGGTTCTATTCAGTTTGGAGCAAAATCACATGCTGTGAATACTGCCAAGACTAAACTCATGATTCTCTTTGTTAGACACCTACCAACTGCCTACATACTATTTTAATAATTAGTCTTATTTCATTATTGTGTCAGGAGACAAAAATGTGACCACAGCAACCCCAGAATAGCAAGTTCCTCTTATAAATACAAACAAATCATAAAATGCAACAGTCAGCTTATTGCTGGATAATTGTAGGTTAGTGGTTCAGTGTGTACATCCCAAAGTCAATTGACTTTGATCTTTGCAGAGGTTCAGAAACTGCTCTGAAATTCAGCAAATAGGGTGTTACAATTCACCACAGGAAGGAGAATTTGGTCTGCAGGGTGGATGGAAAACCATCTTACCTACCAAGTTGCCAGGTATCATAACCAGCAGTATGACATTAGTGGGAGTTAAACTTCAATTTACAGCTGTCTTGCATAATCTAAAGACACTCCATAAACTAGATCAACTATGCTGTTTAAATCAGTGTTACAGAGTGAGGTAGAGAAGGGATGTTATTCCATTCTAGAGAATATCCACTGCCTGCAATTTCAAATTTTTGGAACTTAATTACCACAGCTATAAAAGTACATTTTCAGTACAACCTTGTTATAAATATGCATGCTAGAAAGCTGCTTCTCTCTAATGTATTCCATTTAAACACACAAAAAAGTTAGAGCTTAACCTATTAAAATACCTGGGATCTCACTTTCCTTATACAGTTTCAGCACTGCAGGTTCATACAGTTTTGCATCGAGGGGAATTTAGCATGGTTAGTTAGAAAAGGGCCTTGAGGCACCACCAGCCCTGAATGTATCTGCCCAGCCCTGTGGGGCTCCTCCCACCTGTCCATAGCCCAGCAACCCATGTCAATTCCCCAGGGCTCCCCAAACCTGCCCAAAGCCCAGGAGCCCATGTCAACCCCCTCAAGGCTCCCCAGATGTACCTAGGACCCCATGTCAATTCCCCAGGCTCATCAGCCCTGCCCCAGCGACATCACAAACTTGCCCTGCCCAACCATGGGCCCCTGAGCTCAGCCCACTGGCAGAACCATGTCCCTGCCTGGCCTTGGCCAGTCCTTGTCCCCAGGGAGGTGCCCAATGCCCAGGGCTGGAGCTGCCCCAGTGCTTCTGGCTGGGGCACCGGGACAGGCCATGGCAGCCAGGCCCTCCCGTCACCCACCAGGGGAGCCACTCAGTTCAGACACACAACTCTGCTTTTTTTGTAACTGCTGTTGTCATTTTGGAGTGTACCTCACGTGTAATACCAGCAACAGCCAGTAATGAATTGTACACCTTAATGCCAGTTGGATTTGCTGTTTTCATGCCATGTCAGTTTATAGTATTATTGCCAAAGCACATGAAAGATGCCCTTAAATTCTTCACATGTGCTTTGCTGAAATAATTCCTCTGTGTGTAGCATGGGTCCAATTCAATTTTGTAAGTCCTGTTAAAATTCTCCTGGAGTGTTGTTTTAAAGTGAAGCAATACTATCCGTTGGAGAAGAACACAAAAGTTATAAATATATTCACTCTGAGGGAGGAAAAAAAAGAAAAAAGTTCATGGTATAAACAACTTTGAGCACAGCTTTCACTTGCCTTTCCCTTTTCGTCATGCTGAAGGCATCCCATTGCCACTGTCCTTGGTGCTTGAGGACAGCTCTGCCAGCAGCACCTGTGGAGAATGAGGCTACCCCAGATTGTGGCAACTTTTTAAAAGAAAGAAAACCAAACAACCAAACAACCAAACAACCAAACAACATTCTCCTTTTAATTACATATGTGACAACAAGCAGAATGTCAAACATGGGTAGCTAATGTGCAGTCCTTTGGGCATTTTAGACGCCTCTTTCCCAGAAGCATGAAGCCTTCCCTGATTTTAGGCCAGGACATTTGGGGCGGGAGAGAAGACAAACACCAGGTAGTTTTTATCTGACTGTAAGTCATTAAAAGCAAACCAGATGGTTCACTTAACAGTGGTATTAAAGTACAATGAGTAAAAGTATGCCTAGGGCATAGTAAAATCTTTAATCTGTCATTTCTCCTCAGCCTTAACCAGTGATTGATGGACAATTTCACAAAAGTGTGCAGATTACATTCTGAATAAATCAATTTACTATAATATTAATACAGTGCAATTGCTGATGCATTTACTTTTTATTGCATAGCTTCACTTATTCATAATTTTGCTTACCTTTGGGGTATTTCTCAATTCAGTCATCAATTGAAATTAATGTCGTTGAGTAACACTGAGTTTCTAAGGAAATAAAAATAAAAATGAAAAAAAAAAGTTGACCTTTAAGTGGAGCCCTAAAAAAACCTTTGGCTGAAGGAACTTTGTATCGAGGAGTGGTGATATAATACAGCTCAGCTGACATGAGCACTATATTCCATGCTGTGACTATCTGCCATGTCCTATTTATCTGTCCCATTGCAGTAGATAATGGATGTTCTTTTGCAGCATGGGTTAGCAAACAGAGACTATAATATCCTGTATTGGCTAGGATTGGTCCTGCTAAATGCATCTGCAGTCTAATTCATACACATACCTCGTAACAGCAAACTTTGCTAAGAGGTGTCTTGGTAGTGAAAAATAACTTCAAGTTAGAAGGGAAAGGTGGGTGGCTTTTAGTATTCATTTCATCCTAATAACCTAACAATGGTATTAAGTATTATATACAAAACTGTCAACTGTATTTTTAAGTGTATCTTGCCTCCAGGCTGATTTTGTTGACCTCAACTGGCACCATTTCTTTCTTCTTTAATTTTATTCCCAAATCTTTTTTTTTTTTTTTAACCTGGTTACAGTAGCAATTTCTCCTTTCACACAGGTTACACTTCCAAGATAAACTGACTCTTAAGGAAAAAGCAGTGCAGATGATTGTCTTTATCTGGACAAAACTTTTCTACCAAACAAACTGTCAAGGGCAGATAACGTAATCTAAAATTGTATTTTTCGGATATTTTCCTCACAAGTGAATGTTACAAATTTCTCATCTATGAGAAGCATTTCTAGACATCTGCTTGGTTTTTATTTCTAATACAAAAACCCAGTTATTGTTTTTCTTAAGAGAACAAAATTCAAACTAGTTTGGCCCAGATATTAAGCAGTTGATTCTGCTATTGTGATATAGGCCTATCCCACAAAAACCCTGATGAAGAGCAGTTAGAGACCAATCCTAGTTTACTGAAATCAGACAGATAGTAATTGTACTTTTTGAGACTCTTTGCGAACCAGGGTCTTCTTATTCCTCACATGGTGACACACTATAAGGTCATGGTTGGTTTGAAAAGCATGAGCATTCAGCCAGTCTTAGCTCTATGTAATATATGATGGTACATGGGACACAACCTCCCCCATGTCTTGCTTTTGCAATAACTAATCCCCTGACTGTGTGGACAACTGAGCACTTTGTGTGTTCTGGCATTTCTTAGGACAGTTGTAAAACTGAAGGTATTGAAGTTGGAAAGGATCTTGTCAGATAGAATGTGCTTTTGCTGAAGAGCTAGAGATTGAAGCTTTGATGAAGATCACCTCATTATCAACGTTGATGTGTCATTACACTGAGATATACTTTGTCTTGATATCCAAAGTCATGGACAATCCATGGAATGGATTAATTGTGGAGGAGGAATGGAAATTTCATAAAGATTTGATTTGAAAAACAATCACACAAGTTTCCATTTTTAGCTTTTTAAGTGGTCTAGGCTAGGTAAAGAATATTATAGAAGACAATTCCCAGTGGTTCCAACACCTTTTCTAGCTTGACCTTTTTTGCTACCTTTTTCATCGAAGCCAGGTTTAATTAAAAATTATGATAAAAATTAGTTTGGGAGTTTAATCTGTAACAACTCTCACAACACTATTCTATGATTCACGTAAATTAATGATAGTGTGTTACTGAGGGCTGTTTTTGTCCCAGTATGATACAAACTTCAAGAGGCTTACAAGGCAAACAAAAGCTGACTTTCTGATGTGAAACAATCATAAAAAATACACAGTTTTAAAGACAAAATTCTTTTCATGCCTTTTCTGTTGCAGGTTGCCTCAGAGGAAAATTATACTCAACCTATTGAAATTACTTCCCACAGCTGACTTCTAGTCTGACTTCTTAACAAGCAGGTCTAACAGATATTCATCAGAGGTTGAGGTTATATCTAGTATATTATAGAATTCCTCCTGGCCCTATTGCCAAGTGCATTAGCCAACTGAGTGGGACTCAGAAGACCTGAACCCTATTCCAGATTCCAAAATTAGCTGCTTGGGAAACTTCAAGCTACTATGCTTTGTTATCAAAAAAAAAAAAAAAAAAAAAGAGCAAATGGCTTTGGCTGCTTTAGTGAAATGTTTTGAAATCTACTTATGAAAAATGCTGCATACGAGCTACTTACTGGTATTCTTAATATCAAGAAAAGGGACTCTGTGAAAAATTACATGGAATTCCCATTTTCTCCCTGAAGAAGAGAATTAAGGAGTGCCCCAGCATGTCTGCTAATGATTAACCATGCTACAGTTCTGATATTTTCATGGGGACACTTCTGGAACGCATGGTGACAGCTTTCCCCTTCAAGGCAAACTCGTGTGGAACGCACTTTCTGTAGGCACCGTAGGCATAAGCCCATACACACATGGAGCCCTGTGCCACCAAGCGGGTTGTCCGTAGGCTGTCAGCAGAGCAGTGATATGGGTAGAGAGTTGGAGGAAGCCCAAAGTATTGACCAGATGGTCATGCTGGAGGATGCCCTTCCAGCATGGTAGGGGCAGAGTCAGGCATTGATTAAGTCTATGGGAAAATTTTCTATATTCTTTCAGCCTGCAGATCTTTCCTCATCTGCAAAGCAGTGTTAAGTACATCACCACACAGTCAACTAAGTTTTGGGTTTTTTTCTAACTTGTATGCAGGAGTAGAAAAGGAAAGAGCTGGTTGAGAAAGTCAAGCTCTCCTGACTCATAGACGTGTCTTTTTTTTTGTTGAAATCAACAATTTCCAGGAATCTATTACCTAATAGATTCTTTTTTTCCTATTAATTTCATCACCATTCCCTGACTTTAAAAGCCATTTTAATGTTCGATTTTTAAAAATTTTTACTTTCTCTAATGTAACAACCAAATAAGTTGTAGTCGATTAGCCTTGGTTTTAGGCCAGGGGTGTTAAAAAAGCTTTTGTCAAAGGAACAGCCATGACAGAATGGTTTAATCGGTCATACCTTTTGTGTGTGCTAAGCAGTATGTCAAGAGATGTGAAAATCTCAGGGGGAAAAAAGATGATGTTTTGGGCAGCTCATGTTTTGTATGCTAATTACCATCATTCTCTTCTTTTCCCTGACCCCTCCATGTTTCATCTTGGTCCACATCCCCTCGGATAAGACAACTGATCTCTTCATTACCAGTGCTTTAATGGTCTGCCTGCCTGTGCTCTGAATTTGCCCTATCTGTGAATGCATATATTTATCTGCTATTCCTGTATGTATTTAATATGTTAGTGCATTATGCCCTGTGTAGTATATAACATAGTGTCCACAGGGTGTAAGAGCCGAGCAATTAGAGTTTAATCTCAAGAAGTGGCTGGTCTGGTCATTTTTTAATTGTTTGCTTACTGCAATTCCCAAATCTACTGTTTTCTCCACTGTAGGATGTCACTGTCCTACATATTCCTAGGCTTCCACCTAAGTCACTAGCATTTAAATCTGATTGATCACTTGGGAAAGTAATCTGCAGCTTCAATTCATGTTTTTCCTCTGGCAATTTCTTACAATATTGCAGACCATTTCAATTCTGACATCAAGACACAACTCTGTCAACTCATTGCTGCTACTGTGGTATCATCTCATTTCCCAACAGCAGTGTACAGCCTTTTGGCTGGGTATTAATAACAGTAAAGCATGTATCATGGTATCAGTTAAAGTATCTAGAATTGTGTCCCAATTATTTATTTTCCTTTCTTTTTTTTTATTCCCATTTCACCACCAGCTGCATTCAGACCAGGATAAAGGAGATGGATCACTTAAGTACATCCTTTCTGGAGATGGAGCAGGAGACCTCTTCATTATCAATGAAAACACTGGTGACATCCAGGCCACAAAGAGACTAGACAGGGAAGAAAAGCCTGTATACATACTCCGTGCCCAGGCTATAAACAGAAGGACTGGAAGACCAGTGGAACCAGAATCTGAGTTCATCATTAAGATCCATGACATCAATGACAATGAGCCAATGTTTACAAAGGATGTTTACAATGCCAGCATTCCCGAAATGTCAGATGTTGGTAGGTGGTAATAATTCATTTCAGTGTCTTGTCTGACTTCTTTCTGTGGAGGTAATGAAGGGCCCAAAGTTTATAGGCACTGAATACAGGCATACACGGGGTCAGGAGTAAAAGTACCCCAGCTGTTCAAAATAAATGAATAAATAAATAAATTAAATCTAATTCCATGACAAAAGTGGAAACAGTTTGCTGGAATCAGAGGTGCCAGCTGAGTGAAACCCACTACCTATTTTTTGTGGTACTGTTGTACCACAAAAAAATAAAGTTGATGTAATCTAGTTCAGTTCACAGGGAAAGTGAGCTGAGCTAAGCCATGTCACATGACACCTGTAGAGTTGAACATGCTTTGTTAAAATAATTATTAGCAGTGTAATGATATGGTAATCCAGGATCACCTAAGCATGTCGATATCACCCTTAGATCTGTTCAGCAACCCATGCTTAGTTCAGGAACATAGCAGGGAAAAAAAGGAAAAAAAAAAAAAAAGAAAAAGGAAAAGGCAAGTTCAGAAGTAGATGTGCACACTTCAGGAGGAAAGTGTCACCCGAGTCAACTCATCACTGATTCTGAGCTATGCCATTAGCTTTCTCTGACCTTTGTTGTTCATTTCATGCAAAAGGAAAGAGTTCTAAAGTCCATTGAAGTCCACGGAAATCTTTCTATTGATTTGAGATGTATCAAGCTGTAAGAGTCAATCAATATAAGAAAAGAAAATAACTTCCTTGAAATATGATTTTAAGATTGGATCTTTTCCAGAGAAGTTGACAGGTTTTGATTATTTGTCTTTTATTCTTAGGGAGGTCATTTTGATTTCTTTATCATAAATCGATGGATGGCTGAACTGCAAGAAACAGATTTCTAATAAGAACTAATATCCAGGGAGAGAAGCATTAATTAATCATAATCAAGAATGAGATTAAAATAAAGCTCAAGTAATTCAAAAATAAAGACTTTGGGGCATACTCTCTCCTCTCATTCATGGGACTTGTCACATGGATGAAACCTCATCTGGTGAAGAGAGAACCTAATATTCACTTTTTAATATGTGAGGCGAATATTTTATTCACAAATCTGTTTTCAATGCCAAAACATAAGATCACATTTTGTGTTTGTTAACACTTTGCCTAGGATTCAACATCATTTCTTTCTCTAGAAGTCACATAAAAAAACAGATTTACATTCCCATGTCAAACACCTTACAAACATTAGTAAATTCGCAAAAGTGTATTCTTGGCCTAGATTCAAATTCTGAATGCATTCACTGTCTGGGGAAGGGTGCATTTCTCATTTCTTCATAAGAAGTGTGATGATCTACATATCCAGTCAATACCTGTGTATTTTAATGAACTGAGAATAAGCCAACTATAATTTTGGTTTTGTATCTATGTCCTTTATGAACAGAGAAACTTCCACAGAATAAGAATGTCTCTAATGTTTTAAACCTGAACTATGCTTTTTCTACATCATAAACTGTCTTGGTAATGAAAAAAAAAAAAGCCAAAACCCCTCTGTATTTTCTGTATTTTTATTTTCTGTAATTAATCATTGCAGGTACCTTTGTTGTGCAAGTCACTGCAACTGATGCCGATGATCCTACTTATGGGAACAGTGCTAAAGTTGTCTACAGCATTCTACAGGGACAACCATATTTCTCCGTTGAATCTGAGACAGGTCAGGGGACCTTATCTGTCATTCTCTGACAATATCTGTAATTCAAAATGACATGCTATGCCAAGCTAGGACATACTAGGCAAAAACTTCAAAGAGATTACATCTCACTCAGTGCAAAAATCTGACAAACTTAATAGGGCAATACATCTGTAAACATGACACCTACATTATTTTAATCTTACCAGCAAAGTCTAATAAATATAATTAGTACTGGATGTGAACCAGTTTTCAATCATTTTTAACAAGGAGTGGGTAGAGAGTGCTGTGGATGCTTAAATTAAACCAAATAGGTTGGGTTTTAGAAGAGAACGAGAAACAGGTGGGTGTGGAAAAAAGTGCTTAATCCTCATAGATCTTCATAATGGCTAAATTAAGACTGAGGGTTTGTTCAGGTGTGTTTTTTTTCTCCTTCTGCTTCATCAAAACTTGTTTAAAGTAATTATAATTCCTGTACATCTGCAACATATCACTTTAATGATAATTTTATGAAAGAAATCTTAATTAAGAATAATGATAGAAGAGGTAAAATTGGCTGTGGCACTACACTAGGAGATCACAAATAGAATCCCAAACTTCTGAGTTCTGTTTTTGGAAGATGTTTAAATTACACACAAGTGACTGGAATTTTTTTTTTTTATGGATTTAGTAACAGCTTGAGAACCTGTGGATGTAAAACATATGAATTCTGGCTGACTGAATCTGCTGTACCATTGACTAACTGACTATATGTATTGCCTCTTCCCAAGATTTGTAACAAACTTTGCCAACAAGAAAGAAAGGATCTCAAGGAACTCCTTAAATGTGAGAATCCACTGTGATAGGTTGCTGGAAGCTAGAGAAATACTTTCCTCAGCACCCTCACAGGAAAAGAATGGATTATCCCAGACAATCATTGTTTCATAAATAAATCTTATCAGAGACTCAGGAAGGGAAAAGGAGGAAGACATAAGATGTCTCAAAGAGAAAACTGAATGGAAAAAATGTACATAATTCTGAAAAGAGGGAGAGACAAAATCAAGGGGAGTTTCCCTTCAAGCATAAGGTATTAGATAATGCAAGCAAGGATTTTTGCACCGGTGCTCTCGTTCTCATGTGGACAGTACACTATGTGCTCGTCTCTCTAGAGTTATAATAAGGATAATGTAGCTGGGAGCTCACCAGTAATAATCTTTTAGCAAGAGGGTTGTATGGGCCACAGAGGGGAAGCAAGGTAAACCACAGGCTTGATCTTCCTGCCATGGAAATCAATTGCAAAACTCCTAGAGTGAAATAAGTCTCTCTCAAAGCTGCTGTGGATTTTGCCACGGATTTCAGTACTTGAATTTCACCCCTTTTGCCTACAAAGGAGTCAGGTTTTAGCCTTAAGAGAACCAGTGAGAATGCAAACATTTTGCTTCATGGTAAATCTGAGTGATTGAATTTCAATAGGAGTTGGCCTCATAACTGATATTTGTGCCTTTGAAGAAGGAGGTGAATGGCAAAATCATTTCAATCAAATATAACTAGAAATACGTACACTTGGGCATGCTTGGATGCTCACAATTTTCTTAATTAATTTATTTTCTTCCACTTAATGTTGTACTGCCTCTTTAATGATGTCTTGCTGAAGTTAGCTTTTTTCTTTTTTTTGTTTTTTTTTTTAACCACGTCAAAATAAAAATATTGACAGAACAGGAGAAAAAAAATGGAGCACGTTATAATGAACAAAGAGCCTTTTTCCAGTTCAATGAGAGACTTTAGCAGGGAACTGAAAAGGGGTAAACAGTTATGTAAAATAGCACTGCTCACAAATAGGTAGAACGTCTTTCTGGGTATGCCACTAATATTGTGTCTGTCACACAGGCAGCAGCCTGAGATATGGTATGACAAGTCTGTAATTTAACGTGTCATCTCATAACAGTAAATATTTGTACTGGGCAAAGTTTACTTATTACCCAGAGATTGTTTTGTTCTTTAGACTGTGGGGTATTTTTAATAAGAATTTCCATTAAAGTCAGTACTTTACCTGTGAATTCCCCCTCTTTAATTTTCATGTTTTCAGGCATTATTAAAACTGCTCTGCTAAACATGGACCGTGAAAACAGGGAACAATACCAAGTGGTTATCCAGGCTAAGGACATGGGAGGCCAAATGGGCGGATTATCAGGAACCACCACCGTGAACATCACGTTGACTGATGTAAACGACAATCCACCTCGCTTCCCCCAGAGTATGGAATATTTACATTCTATGTCTTTACAGTAAAATGGATGAAAATTGATAGGGTTTTTTTTTTTACCTCAGATTGTTTACACTGCCATGAACTTACTGAATATCAGACTTAAAGAAAGGAAAAGACAACACACAAGCAAGCAATAGGATCATTGTAAGGTTAAATGCAATGGCTGGGAAATGTATCTTTAATATTTTTACTCAAGTTGCAGTAGATAGTCTGAGATGTGAATTAATGTACAGAAACATTTTTTTTCCTACCTGTTAAATAGCTTTGACCGATAGAATCTATATATCTTGATCAATATTATTCCTATTAGACTATGTGATTGACTGCATTTTAATGTATCTGTTCTAATCTAACATATTTGAGTTCTGAAACATATTTATTTAAGTACATAAAATGATCCCAAGAGCATTTCTATCAAAATGAATACTGACACCCAGGAAGCATTTGCCTCCATGAGTTTTCCTATTTTCTTTGCATACAGAAACAAAAGTACTTAAATAAATATACCAGCTATTTCTGCCTGTTTTTCTTCCCTTGTCTCAGGTTATTTGGTAGATATCTGTGTGATATTTAAGGGAATCACTTGAGCCAGATCTCTTAAAAAGTAATTTCTATTAATGAACATTCATGGCCATTAAGCGATTCAGAGCAATTCAGCTTTTGTCCACTTCTCCCCCACACATTTTTTTCCTTTCTTTTCTTCCTACTTTCTTTCCCACCACTGCTATGTGTGTGATGTGTGTATATCACGGTGTCATTGTGTGTCAAAGTCAAGAGCAGCTGTTAGAGAAAATAATTGCAGATACTATCAGACAAATCAGCAAGCTTTGGCGGTTAAGTCACTGGGAAAGTTATTGGAAGCAACTTGTCATTTAAGTTCAAAGTCTGTTCTTAGCTGTGGGCAAAGCATTTCCATTTAAATTAGAGCAACTTAAGAGAAAATATAGCACTCTGCCTCCAATGAGTTAATTATACATCTCTGGGCATAAGTGTCTTCAATATAAAAGACAAAGATACAGTTTCACAATGCCAACATTCCCCAAATAGAGGGTTTGGGGGTTTTTTCAGAGGAGAATTCAGTGTAGCACATTATTAATAGGCTTTTGGACTGGATTTGGTTTTATTGCTACTAAGCTGCATTGGCCCTTGGCAGTTCTTAATATTTGTCTTTTGGCCTCAAGGCATTCTTTGTATACAATTTTGATATGGCCAACAGAGACCCTGGTTATGTCTAGAAAGGGACATATGTTGCTAAAGATATGTGTGTAGGAAAACAAAATGCCTATCCTTCATAATAGAAAACAGAAAAACAAGCCACTTTTATCCACATAAAGATGAGGCAGAAGCTGAAGGCTGTTGCCCGATGAAGGCCTGAAGGCACAGCGACTCGCTAATTCACCTGGGCATGCCCAGCATGGACGGTGGGCTGAGAGATGGTGTCCAATGTACCATGAGACCAACTGATAAAATTTCCCTCTCTGCTGTAGGCACATACCAGTTCAAAGCTCCTGAGTCTACGCCACCTGACTCACCAGTTGGCAGGATAAAAGCTAATGACGCTGACGTGGATGAAAATGCAGAAATCGAATACAGTATCACTGAGGGGGATGGATATGACGTGTTTGGAATTACTACAGACAAGGACACACAGGAAGGAATTATAACTGTCAAAAAGGTACCCATCTTAAAGGACTTAATCCCTGACTCTGAAATAGCAGTCAAAAGTTTATCTAGCACATACTTGTTATCCATTTTTAGTGCAACACGTGTTGTTTATTGATTTGAATTCTATCTGTTAGGAATGTCTACATTACCTGTAAAAAGCTTCTTTTATACAAGCATATGGGGCCCTTCCTCATATCCTCCTTTACTAAAGCAGTGCATATACTTTGAAAGACCTGAGAGAATAAACGCCCTAGGGAGTGGGATAGGACTGAGAAAAAGAATTCTACAATCTGAACACAGAATATTCTAACTCAAGGAGGCACCACCCTCCAACTGTGGTTTTCCTCTGTAATGCTTACAGGATTTGCTCACTTATCAGAAAGTGCTGTGTTAAGATCACAGAAATAACCAGTATCACATTGCCTATACTGCACTATAAGGAGGTGTTCAATTGTATGGCTATAAGGTATTGAAGTACATTAAAAAAACTTCTTTCACCTCACATCTTGTAAAAATGTAATTAATAAATCCATCAGCATGCTTTTGCTATAGAAAAAAATCATAGTGCCTTGTTGGATCACAATGGACATCATCTACAAGGTTGCACATTGGCTGTCAGAAAAGGTTTGAGAAATATTGTTTACAGTGGGTTATCAGGCAAGCTTGATAAGGTTACAGATATCATCCTCCATCAGTTCAAGTTCAGTCATCACTAGATAGACATTGTGTAGATTTTCCAAATATGCACTTGCTTATTGATATCAGTACGACACCTGTCATTACTTGTTTTTTAGGATATGCCTTCTAGGGGCTGATTATGATATCAGTCTAACTCTGTTTGCATTTCTGTCCATTGCTGACAGAGCTGTGAATCTTCTACAGCATAATGGAAAAAAGGGGTGACTACTCTCTCTTCTTTAAGTACTGTAACAAAAGTCACTAATTGCTGCTTCTTTTAATAGACTGTGATACAGTCATAGCCTATCATAAAACCATGTTTTCCTTGATGAGTGGTCCTGGATGTCCAGACAGTAGATGTCACAGTGTTTCATTTCAGTGATGGAAAACCAATATTTAAACAAGCAGCTCATAGAAAACCTTCTCCTCTTCAGTAAGTAGTGGTCAGGGGAAAGGAATAGACAAGAAAACCTCAAAATGCCAAAAATGACAGAAGGAAAGGCATGAAGAGTTACGACTATTTGAAAAGGAAAGATTAATTGATGTTTTGGAATTCCAGGCAGAGAATTCCCTCAGAAGTGTTTTTTCTATACTGTATCATCAATGGCAAAGAGCCCTGTCTTTATCCTTTCTGCTGGAATTTTAATTCTAGTTCGGTGTCCTGTTATCTACCAGGCTGCAAACCACAGCATTCCCCACAGACCTCTCAAACTTTTTTTTTCCCCTGTTCCCAGGCATTGGATTTTGAAACTAAAAACCTGTATATTCTTAAAGTAGAAGCTACAAATACTCATGTGGATCCTCGATTCCTCTACTTGGGGCCATTCAAGGACTCAGCTACAGTGAGAATTCAAGTGGAGGATGTAGATGAACCCCCTGTGTTCAGCAGACCAGCATATATTATGGAAGTCAAAGAAGATGTTCCAGTAAACAGTGTAATAGGAACAGTAACTGCTCAGGATCCAGATGCTGCCAAGAATCCTGTCAAGTAAGCATAGACTATTTCAGCTTGTGCGAAGGTTTTTTAGAGCTTTAATTTTACTTTTTTCATGTCAGCACACAGAAAAAAAAAAATCACTTTTAACAATGAAATTGTTCAGGTAGGCTTAAATATGGAGTACTGTAGATGGTAAACGTGCACACTTGAGCATATCTATGTACGTGTGATTGTGATTACAGCCTATTTGCTTCAGTAACTTGTGGTACTTTCTAGTGTGGTACTTTCTACTGTGGAAGATTTTACTGTGGAAAGAGCACTAAGAAGTTGTTAGTGTTCTCCTTCCACCTTTAACATTTTCCAGTGCAGTGCAGTGCATGTGATAGGGGTGTGATCCAGCAGCCCTTTCTTCTCCCTTCCATCCAGACCTGCTTAAGAGAGATCACATTTACCTTCTCTAAACTACAAGCTGAAATGCCTTAGAAGCAGCTCATGTTCACAGGCAGACTCTGATCTCACCTGTGTCAGTGTAAGGTTAGTAAAATAAGAATCAATCTCATGGACTTTATCAATTGCAGTTGCCACAGATCAGTAAATTAGTCTTAGAAGAGGAAATGTTAAAGTTGAAGTAGCTAAACCCAAGCCTTCATTTTTTGTATATTAACAGGTACCTTGTTTCAGTATATTCGAAGACAGACCAGAGTACTTACATTGGATAGAGTATAAAAGAACTTGTAAATAGTTGCATGCTTTAATTAAAGTTCATTGCTACTGACAAAGCAGTAAGAGGAGGAAATGAAAAATACAGCAATATTAAATCGAGGTCAGTTTTCAGCATGTCTCTGAGTTGGGCATCTTGGAAATGCAACAGTTGTCTTAAGATCAAAATAGGACAATGCAGGTTTAATAAAAATCCAATCCATCAATACTTCGCACTTCAGCAAATAACTGTCTTTCATCAAGATATCTTATGTTTATGAGGCACGACTAAGTTTTCAGCTCTGTGCTCATCTTGTGAGAGGGGTAAATATTGCCATCTTAATTTCCTAGGTGAAAAAACTAAATCTAAAATCTTTTCTGGCAGAAACCAGCTGTCTTTACATGCAATGTCCTGCACAGGAATTCTTGTTCACAACTAAACCTTCTAATTTTAATTAGAAGAATGGATTTAGTTGAAAGGGACCTTAAAGATCACCTAGTTCCAACCCCCCTGCCATGGGCAGGGACACCCTCCACTAGCCCAGGTTGCCCAAAGCCCCATCCAACCTGGCCTTGGGCACTGCCAGGGAGAGGGGAAACCTGTGGCAGGGCCTCACCATACTCACATGGAAGAATTCTTTCTTATATCCAATCTAAATCTACAATCTTTTAGTTTAGAACCATTACCCCTTGTCCTATCTCTCCATGCCCTTGTAAACAGTCTGTCTCCAGCTTTCCTTTAGGGCCCCTTAGGTACTGGAAGGCCACTATAAGATCTCCCCGGAGCCTTCTCTTCTCCGGGCTGATCAAGCCAAACTCTCTCAGCCTGTCTTCATAGGATACCTACTCTAGCCGTCTTATCAAAGCCCTTCTCTGAACTCACTCTGACAGCTCTATGTGCTTCTTATGTTGGGGATCCCAGACGCACGAGAGCAGACTAGAGGGGAAGAATCACCTCCCTAGACCTGCTGCCCTCCTCTTTCCCCCTGCCTGTCTTTCCTAAAGAGCCTGTTTCTTTCCATCCCAACAGTCCAGTCATAGGAACCATCATCTCCATGTTGCCAATAAGAATATAGTAGGTGTGTGCACATCTCCCAACTCCTCTTGTTTGTTCTCCAAGGCGTAGAGGCATTTAACTTGAGCCCCTGGTGAAGCTGACTTACTGGCCAGAGTGGCCTGAATTCCTCTGTGCTGCACTTCACGTGTTCTTCTGCTGATCTGTGATCTTTCTCTTGGCTCTGGGCATCTACTGCTGGCACTGGAATCCAACTGCTAAGAGTGGGATGGACTGAGGTTTCCTTCCACTAGCAATTTTAGTTTAAAACCATCTTCACCAGCTTGGCAAGCCTATGACCGAAGATTCTTTCCCCTCTCTTTCATGCCTATCAGATAATGCAATGATTAGATGGAGTTATGGACTAGCAGAGCAGAGTTATAAAAAGAGCAGCATGTTTTGATGACTTTGGGAAAGCTCGGGGACAGAATAAGCCCCTTCTATAGCACGTCTTCATGGGTGTGCTAGCATGAAGATGAAAACTTTATTGGGATGATACCCAGGCCCCTTCCAGTCTTCATACAAACCTGCTTTTTTATATCTAACGGCACTGGAGAGCAAAGGGAGCGCTTCCCTTCTTCCCTGTGGTGATAACTACAACCATTTGCATTTCACACCAGCACCAGCTCCTAATTATAAGTGATTTACAGTGGATAGGGATTATGCTGTTCATTGTTGAGTACTGCCTACTGACTCTTTTCTATTAATTGAATGTGCTAAAACTTGCCTATCTTTCAGAGGGCAGTTCTTTAAAATGCTATAGGTACTTTGCATATTGAAGTATCAGATAATTATTGAGGAAAATTTAGCAGACGTCAAAATTGATGTAGAGCAGCAGAAAACGTGTCTCATTCTCTAATAGCATGCAACAATCAAGGTGAAAGGAGAAGAAAAAGAAAAATGAGGGAGAGGTTAGAGTAACAGAAATAAACACAGCAAGAAGAAACATGAAGATCAGCAAGAGGGGATGGAAATCAGCAGAAAGCAGTAGCCTGAGAGATCTTAGCTTGTAATAAATGTAATTTTATGGTGCTAATATCATGAATATCTCCTAGAATTTAGGGGCACGGGTTGAGTCTGCATCTTTTTGACAGGGTGATTTTTTTTTTCCTCCATCATGCAATAGAGATGCTAAATCCAATTTTCACTCTGAGCTTCGGGGAAGATGCAATTAGACTGTATATATATGACTTGTCACTTGCTTGTCAATTTTTCTTGACGGTTAAAAATAAAAACTTGAGACACTTGATATTACAATGAAAACCTTCCATTTTCTCCTCTACTTGAGTGAAGATTTCTCTTTTTAAACAAACTGAGCCCTAACTCTGTTAGATGAAAGCCCCTTTGATCTTCCATTAAAGGGAACCTTCACAATAACATTATGAAAATGCATTATGAAAAATTCACACACGCACATCCCTTCCTGACCCACAAATCTTCCTGACTTACGGTTACATTAGACAGCAAGCTGCTGAACGTCAGAAGACAATGAAGCAATAGCAGGCTATGAAGGGATCTCTGCCCTGGTTGTAAGAGTGCATAATCATTGACGACCTGTGTGTTGGAAGAGCTGCATTTCATCAGTCCAGCCCTTAGAAATAAGCTGTGCTGTGACATGGCTTTACAGAAACCCACAGAAAAGGTGTTTGGCTGTATGTGAATATGCATCTGTGGGTAGCAGTGCTAATATACTCCCAAGTAACACTCCATTGTCCAGCTGTGTTAGTAAAGAAAAAGTTTTGCAGTCTGCTTGCACTTGATCAAAGCAGAAATATCAGGAACCGCTGCACACTGAAGACAATAATGCTGCAACTGGCGCTGCTGTATTGTGCATCAGATCTTTGCAGATTGCTAGTTGAGCTTTTCTTGCTATAGTAACTCCTCAGAGGCATAATGAAGTTCATCAGTCACTGGAACTGTCTCCCTGCTGTGATTTGATTTACTAAAGTATCCCAGATGAAAATGATCTGCAAACAAATGTAAGGCTTAATTTTGTTCGTGTATTTTACCGACAACATATTTGCATGCGTTAGATTCTCTCTTTCACCCTCCCCTTCTGCTTATGATGTGCAAGGAGAGACTGGAATCTGCATAGATACCTTTTAACTTCCTAGCTTGTCAATTCCTTGTGGTTCGAAAGGGATGAGGTCCTGAAACCTGACAAATACGCACCAGTAATTCCATTAAATAAATGTAGAAATGAGTTTGATGATGTCTGCTTAATTCTTACTAGGTTATGATCTGTAAGTCAGAATCACCACCAGTTCGACATAATTAACAGTCCTTGATCAAAAGAGACTGGATTATACAAACTAAGAAACGGAAGTGACAGTCTAGCTTATTAAAATCATCCTTCTAGACCAGGGTTAATGGTATAATTAGAATATACATTAACTGCTTTGACTGTGTGTGTATTTTCTTTTGAATATGAAGAAATAAAATTAACATTTCATTAAGAAGCTGTTCTCAGGTTTGGTTTTTGGGGTTTTTTGTGAGTCTAATTTTTCACTGTAAAAATGACTGAATATATACATATGGTTTTACAAGGAATTATATTTTAAAATTCTTAATGTCTTGTAGAAGTCTACAGCTCTGGTAACCTTAGAATAATTTCAGAACATTGCTTTTTTGATTCCAGATACTGTACAACAGATTGAATTTGAGAAATCTTACAGATTAACGATAGTGATTACAATATGCCAAGGCATTAAAATGTGCTAAGGCAGCAAGATATTTAAAGTCCTTCCGTACTATGAAGCATGAGTGGAAGCATAATTAATGGAAAAAAACAAAACCAACAAACGGACAACTCACGCCTAAAGCGAGTAGCTTCCTTAAATGTTTTGCTGAATAAGAGACTGAAACATAGTTTTACAGCTGGCTGGAACAGCTAATCTATGGAAAATCCTGCTATTTTGTTTCAAATAGGAACACAGAATCTAGTTTTACTGCAAAATGGAAATACCAAAGTATTTCCTCTGAAAGATATGGAAATGAGCACAGAATATCTGAAAAATAATTGAATTCACAAAATACCAACATAATATCATATAAAAGCCTGAATGAATGAAAGTTAAAATGAAATGTTTACCATATCAAGTACTTACTTTGTCAAAATATAAGAGAGTCAGACCCGTTTGTATAAATGTGTTTCCATCAAACATTTCAGCTATAAGTCAACAAATCCACATGTACTATTTAGATTTGGACAAAACAACAGGGCTTGCTGGAGCTGTCCCATCAGTCAGCGCTGCCTGTTTCATACCTTCTCACAGGCTCCTTCCAGGCTGACGGTAGCGTTACGCTGCTGTGTAATGAACTAGGTGGGTGACACCACAGCTGACTTGGTGCAGCTGAAAGAGCAGTACTGTTAGTTAAGCGACAGCCACGAATAAAAACTAAATCAACTCCTGAAAAAAACAGCAAGATGTGTCTACACAAGTCCCACCAACAAAAGGGAGCTGTGCAAGTACCTTTGACTTTAACTTGGTGACTTTCATAGGGATTTTAATGTGGTAAAAAAAAATAAAATGCATTGAAAATAATTAACACTTGCTATCGTTTTCTTTAGGAAGGTAGGCTACGTTAAAATTCACTTTTTAGAGTCAGACCAGTGTCATTTGCTGTGGAGATTATATCCCATCTTTTTACTTGCTAAGAAGAAAGAAAAATGCAGTTCCGAGACAGTTAGCAAGTCAGTTCATTTTAAACCTTTGTCAGACTGACAGGTTTCAACTGGACTGTTCTGTCCCCTCCTTCATCCATGCATGATGTTTCTCAGAAGTTGAGATGCTGCACAGGCACTGGGAAATCTGTGCAGAACAAGGGACATGTCACACAGCTGCTGCTAGTGCAGAGCAGGGAACGGAGATTTTCCTGTAGCTTCTGCATGTCCCTCAGTTCTGCAGTGGTTGTTCAGTATATTTCCATGCTTTTTTTTTTTTTAAAAAAAAGGTCTTTTCCTCAAAATACTTGGTGTTTCTACAGTCAGTGATAGAATTCTGTGTATATTTGTGTATATTCAATTGCCCATCTCTATGAGGAAAACAAACTCTGCCAGTCATTCTCCTGGCCCAAATTTTCACTTGACTGCATACCGGCTCAGCTGTACCTTTATCCTTGCCTGGACATAAGGGACAGTGGTAGCCGCCATGTCTCCATCGACATGGCCTGCAAAGGACAGCAAGGGAGCACACTGGGTTACCTAAGGCTCTCTCCTGGGCTGTACATCAGCAGGAAATAAGAACAGAATAATGCAACTGTATTCTTGCTGTAGCAACATGAGACGTATTTCTGTCAAAACCTCCATAATTTATGTGAGAATTTTCTCCTCATGAGCGATGAAACCAAGTCACAGCGTTTGGATCAGGGTGGGAGCACCCCCTCCTGTGAACTGGAGAGTTCTGTGCTTTTAAAGTCGGATTCAGTTCAGCAGTAAGAGTGGAAGATTGGATTGAAAATTTGAATCCTTATTTAGACTCTGAGCTCCTCCAGAGCTTGTTAGCATTCATTTTCACATCTAGATACCATCAAGCAGGGCTGAGTGTGTTAGATTTAATGAATTACAGCAAACCTTTATGTGATATGTACCGTGGAATAATGAATCTCCGTTCCATGCTGACTTGTTTTGGGGGGGCATTCTTTTTAAACACTGGGAAGTGAAAGGCAGAAATACATCCCAGATGTCAAATTTAATATCAGAAATTACGTGGAACAGTTGAGATATCAAACCATAAAAAGAGGGGGTTTATAATGGGAAAGCCAACTCAGCCTTAAAATAAACTTCATATCTTCCAGGACAGACTTCACATTTCTCACTAAAAACAAAGCTTTGATGATTCTCAGAGGTATGTAAATTCCACAGTAATTCATTTATTCAGTGACAATGCTCCACCTTCTAAATCAAACCTCCAACGTGTCATTATCCAGTAGCTCAGAACTAGCTCTTTGTGTGAATATATAAAGACGCCGAAGCCTGCTCTGAAAACAAAAGTCAGCCCCATTTACTAGCTGTTTGATGTTTAGTCTTAGAAGATGGTTTAAGAACACAGAAATTAAAAGGAAAGCATTCTCCTAACCCCTGTCTCTGTATTTGCAGGTACTCTGTAGATCGACACACTGATATGGACAGAGTGTTCAACATCAATTCAGGAAACGGTTCGATATTTACTTCAAAACCCCTTGACCGGGAAACACTGCTATGGCACAACATTACAGTAATAGCAGCAGAGATCAGTAAGTCAAACCTAAATACCACTGCTGTCCCTGATGTAAAGAATTTAGCCTTCTAGTTGAGCATGTGGAAAGCACAGCTGGACAGATGTCAGGTTATATGGATAGTCCACTCAATACTAATGAAGAAGCGGAAGCTCTGTGAGAGGTGGTCTGCAGTTTTATGTTTACTAGGAACACAGGTCACGAAGAGGTAACTTGGCTGGGCAGGGAGGAGAGGTCACAATTCCGTGTTTTCTATGCAGTGATAGCCATTTTTAGTTTTGAACATGATTATTGGATTCTGAAATGGGTATGCAGCAAGAAAGAGGGTTTAAAGCTGAACTGCATTCCATGGCTGAAATCTGTCTGATCCAGACTGAATATAGTGCAGGCTGGATGTTTTCAAGCAGGACTGAGGTGGTTGGGCTGAGCTAGGTGGCCAGATCTTAATCTGTTTTAAGGATTTCTGGTTTTAACTTCTTTAGCATCCTTTGAAATTACGAGCCATAGTTATATATACATCAGTCTGTCACTTAATTGAGGGTTGCTCAGAAGATGTAATCTTGTGATATCAGTCACGATCATTTTAGGAGCTGAAATGCCAGGGATCTAGATAACGACTTGGATGCTAGGTGGCCTTAATAAACAATCCTCTTTAACACATTAACTGTGAGCATGTGAGATGGTCAAGTATTAGCACATGAAATTCTGTTCACTTTTGCAGAGTCACAGTGCCTACAGTTGTGAAGCAAGGTAGGATGGTAGATAGATCTAACATAAATACCACTTCTGTGACCCTCACAAAGTCTTTGTGCAACACAGAGGCTGAGTGGCTCGCTTTTTTTTCACACAATCGGAGACGATGTAAACTCTCCTTTCTTAGACTGTGTGTTTGAGTATGGCTCAGTCAGCTGCTGAATGGTGAGGAGGATATAACTAAGGAGAACTTGACTCCAGCTTTCTATACTTTGTAGGTCTTTTAAAAAACTTAGAACTGATGTGAAACAATCCTACCGAGGCAAGAAGATGGGGTTATGTAAAATTAATACAGGGCTAAGGCTTACAGGAATGATGCTTCTCAATAGTTTTCTGCCTCTCTTGAAAGCTTTCACCTTTTAGTGCTAGATACAAGGCTTCAGCACACCAAGCACTGACTCCTGGCTGCCTGTTAGCGAAGGTGTTTGTGTTTCTCTTAAGTTTGGAAGGAGTGAACCGGGGTCAGGAGTTGTAAGCTAAAGACTGTGCTCCAGGGTAGAGGAGGGAGTGGGGAAAAAAAAACCTGAAAAGGAAAGAATAAACAATTACATTTAGGAAGAACACTTGCATTGATCCCAGAGGAGATGAAATAATACAGAGAATGGTACACTATCTGAAAACCAACTTAGCATGTATATGAAATATTCGTTTAATTCCTTGCCTCCTCCCCAAAGGACAGAGCTTCTACTGGGCCAACTAAACTAAACCCTTTGTGTCTGACAAAGGCTTCTGTCTTGATCACCATTCCTCTTTAATCTGAGTCCTTCCAGTCTGCAACAAGCTACTTCCCAGGCTGTGCTTCACCGAGCCTAGACTGAATTTGTCATAACTGGGCTAGGTGCCTTCCAAAGGCAATTTTCTTGACTGAAGTGCAGCCACTGTTAAAACAAACCTTGGTCTGATCCAGACTACCTCACTATTAGGTCTCAAGAGAGTAGACTGGAAAGCACCCCTGCTTACTGCTCCTAGTTAAACCAAGTAATTTCTACCAAGGCCAGCTGAAGTCCCATTCCACTGAATCCAGATAATTCCACTGATTGCTCTCAGTGGCATAGCATCACATCAAACTCCAGGTATATTTCACTGAAATAATCCAAAAGAAATATCCAATCAAGTCACAGGCAGGATGCACAATCAGAGTGATGGGTGCTCCCTTTGATATTAAAAAAAAAAAAAAGAGAAGATAAAGTCATAAAGAGAAACACCCTTGATTTCATTTTACAGTAGAAAAAAAATTAAAAATAGAGAATTTACGTTGCCTTTAATTGTCTTTAAATTGTCAGTAAGTTTACGTAGCTCTATATCTTACGGTTCTTCTTTTTCACCAGTATGAGCTGCAGTTTCTCAGCAGCCTGGAGAATCCTGCTGGATTCTGGGTCAGTACATGTGCCATGGTCAGAAGACAAACTGGCAGTAAAATTCAGTACACAGGGCTACCGATTCACCACTGCAGAATTACAGATGATTTACCGGAGAGAATTCCAGAGTATTTTAAAATGTTCTTTACTTAACACTTAAGGGTAAATCAAACATTGGCAGGACTTCAAGGCCGTATTCAGAACACCCCCGGCCCCTGCCATTCCTCCCCCATCCCCCCTCCCCCGCCCCCTCCCCCCAGTCTAACAAAAACCCCAACCAAAACCAAACAACATAAACCAAACTAAGCTGTAATAGTTTGGTTGCTGGCTCAAAAGAGAATATACCACTACAGATTTAAGCAGATTGTTGAGTCTTCGGAGCTTTTTTTGGAGATAATGCAAACAAATTTGCAAAAGTAATTTGAAAGATGACGAAAAAAGGTCTTTAAGATGTATCCATATTTTTCAACTCATATTTCTGTTAAATCAGAAAAAAGGCTCTTGTCCACAGAGCGTAGAGTTTTTATGAAGTTCCTATTTATTACAGTTTCATTTGAAATTGTGAGACTCTTAAGCATCTAGAAGTAAAATGAAAATATGTAGTTCATGGTTCAAAAAGCAGGAAAGAAAACAATTGTAGTCCTTGAGAGGAAAAGAAACACATTTGCCTGAATATATTTGTTAGAAAGGTATGGCCTCATAAAACATTCTTGCCAATAGTCCCACAACTTCAAATGAGTACCTTTTATTTCTGCCTATTATAAAAATTCAACATTTGTATTGATGTATTTTAGCACAGAATTCAGCCTAGTCTATATTATACATAAACTGTTATTTTATACATCAAATGAATTTAGCCCAGTGATTCATATTAGAAAGTGGTTTATGCCTAATGGAATCATATTAACTTCAATGGGACTGTGCAGCTTTAAAGCACAATATTTTGTCCGAATGACTGAGCTCTGTAATAAAAACACACAGTGCCAATGTTGGAGAAGGCATTTCTGAATTTATAAACGTATGATAAACACAGTAATAGGACTTGTATTAAAGCCCAACTCAACAAGCTACTGTAATGAATACTTGTAGAAGCATACAGTCTTAGATCAGCTATATTGTATTGTACTATTTTTTTTACTTGAGTCATAGGTTAAAATGCATTAATAAACTATATTAACACCAGTAGGAAATTAGCGTAACAAAAGCTGTTTTGAGCCCTCACGAAGGGGAAGGTATTTATTTTAAATGAAACTAATTTCAATCACGCTCCTTCCCTCATAGACTTCACTCTTTCACATTCCCACACCCACATGCCCCACAGCACTGAGGTGGGTATGTCCAGGTGACCTGGCCTAGATGGTTTTTCTGTGTGATACGGAGCACGGAGTGCACAGATCAATCTCTCATGGTTTCATTTTGATTGGTGGTGACAAGTTGTTTTTGGGACAGGTCTTGTACCTTTTAGGAATTGATAGCTGTGACTCTGCCTCGGAATCTTGCCTATTTCATCAGTCATGGCTCCTAGGGAAGGTTGCCTTTCTTCCTTATTTTGTGCATCTTTGTGACTAAAGCCTTTTTCCTCCCAACAGAAGAGGGAATGCTTTATATAGTGTGGCATGTTTCCAAATGTTTTAACTTTCATCTAGAAAAATTACAATGTTTTAATCAAATTTTGTGCTCAGGAATATCCTTGTTGAATTCAATCGCTTGGCACTATATGATCCTTATAGGGAAAAAGCAGGTTTACATATGGGGATCTGCAGATGCTGTATAGTGCTTATGTTCTTCAGCTGATGCCTTTAAGTGTTAACTCTAGAATGTCAGCCAAATCAATTCACAACACATTAGAATATATTTGTGATCACAGACATAGCTACTATTTATATAACATAATGGTAATTGTGGTAGCTTAAGGAACTGTGTTGTGAGATTTGTAGGGGACAAAACATTCTATATAACAGAAGGGGGAAAAAAAAAACCCTCAGTACCATCTTCATGACTCTTCAGTCTTCCTGTTTCAGAGTTAAGGGAGGGAATATGTTCTAGAAAGTTTGTTGCTACCATATTGTATCAGTTAGGTTAATAAATAGATTTAATTCCAGTATGATATATTATATATATATTTCATATTCATTCATAACTATACTTGGAGTGTTCAGAAGAATTTGTACATCCTGGATTCCCACCCAGTCTTAGCTGTACAGCTCACACAGAACCATAGCAATGATAACACACCATGATTTAGTGTGTTTAACTCATAACGCATTCCCCCGGTATCAACAGCGTGTAAGTGGAGTGTTGTGAGTGAGACAGATTAAGGCAGCGATCCCTTAAACCCATCCTTTTCTTCTACACTGAGTCAGTAGCTGGGCTAAATAAAATCTCTATTCTTTCTGATTTTATCATTTCAGACAACCCAAAACAAAGCAGCCGTGTCCCAGTGTTCATTAAGGTTTTGGATGTAAATGACAATGCTCCAGAATTTGCCATGTTTTACGAGACTTTCGTCTGTGAAAACGCAAAGGCAGAACAGGTGTGTTGTCTGCTCCTACTAAGAAAATATTCCAAATGAATTGATTTTTGTTGCTACTCTTGCAACACTTTATCAGGAGGTATACTTTGCGTTTGCATCAAGCTGTCGGTTTTGCAAAATTAAACTAAACAGCGGCTGCACAGTACCTGATTACACTTAGCATGCTTGCAGCTAATGTGACAGTATGTTTTACACTGTTGTTTTCTGTACTGCACCTTGTTATCCCTGATTCATTTTCATTCTGTGATTCTCTGCCTTACTCAGGCATCTTCACTGTCTCCTTCAAAAACATTTTCAGGTCCATAACTGTCATGGGTCCTGTCTGTGATATAACTATTTCCTGCCACATAATTCTCACTCTACCGGTCCTATTACTAAATGGTTCAAAGTAGCAGATAATTTGGAAGATTCAGCCAAACAATTCCTGTGACATGAGATTTCAGTAGATAAATACGCAGTCAGCTTGGACTGTCTCACCTTTCATCTCTATTGCTTGTCACATGCAAAGGCTTCCTACGCATGTGGAGTGGCATCAACCCAAGCCTGTTCTTGAATGCGACATGATTTTCCTGCCAGCTTTCAAATGCATTATGTTACTGATGTTACTGGCTGATGGAATGGGATACAATAGCACGGTGATCCTGAACAGCAGCAGCAGCATGTGGATCACTTTTCCTAAACCCACCATAGCAGCAGAAAAAACCCAAAAAACCAAACCACCAACAACAAAAAACCTGACCCAAATAAGATTGCTTTACAATCCTAGAGCATATAAATGAGCATAAGGTCCACTGACTTTGAAGATAATTTTGTTCTTATTGTTTCAGCTGATACAAACATTAAGTGCTGTTGATAAAGATGACTCTTACAGTGGACATCAGTTTTCATTCTCCTTAGCTCCTGAGGCAGCCAGCAGCTCAAACTTTACACTACAGGACAACAGAGGTGAATTTCTAGGAAGACTTTTCTTTATTATCTCATCCTTGCTTTCAGTCTTCAGATGAAGATTTAATGTGTGCTTTGTGTTTCCAGACAACACAGCAGGGATTTTCACCCGAAAAACCAGATACAACCGGCATGAAATGAGTACCTACTTCTTGCCAGTGGTAATATCAGACAATGACTACCCTATCCAGAGCAGCACTGAAACGGTGACTATTCGAGTATGTGCATGTGACCACCGAGGAAAGATGCTGTCCTGTAATGCAGAAGCCTTGATTCATCCTACTGGTCTTAGCACTGGGGCTCTTATTGCCATTCTTCTCTGTATCATTATACTGCTCGGTAAGTAGCTCAGAGATGCTTATTTCCTTTCATGTTTATTTTGCATTCCTACAAGTGATTACACCAAGGCTAGAACAACAGCAAAGACATCCTTGTCTTATCCTACATTTTTATTATTGTATTTCCTTCTCTGAGGGCTGCTACAGATATGGCACATAGAATCCATCCTGTCCTACCTTAGTTATCTAAAAGTTAGCAATGTCCAAGCAAGAGGAGACTGCTGGGCTTCAGCCTCTTGTCAGTGGAAAGAGGCACCAGTAGATAGACATTCATCCCATCCCTTTGTCAGTTCCTGAGGTGGACCAGGCTCATCACCCTCTGTCTCTTTCTGTTGACCATGGAAGGAGGCCATATAGCTTAGTTTTAAACAACTTCCTGTGTGTAAACTGATGAGAAGCAAGTCTCAGTGCTTCTGTTCTGCTGGAAAAGGATGCTGAAATGGGGTAGTTAGTAAAGCACTCTCTCAAAAGCTGCAGGGTCCTCCCTTTCAGGCACCCATCAATATGAAGAGGTTGGATTCTAAGTGTGGATAATGTGCAGGTCTCTGGCCACATCACTTACAGGTAGTCAAGATATATTTTTATATAAAAGTAAGGACAGATTGCAACATCTCTCAGACTTTTGTCAGTCTCTTGGCCATTCATCTGAGTAGAACTGAACAATACAGCACGAGCAGTTCTCGGGAGATATTATTAGTCACCTTTAGTATCTGGTCAGGAAAGAAGGGCGTCAGACCATTTTTTTTAGAGCAGCTGTGTCAAGCAGGGGAGAAATCACTTCCTCAGTGATCCCCCTTCTTTCTACCATAATCATATCTTCCTTGGACATGCTAATCACCACTGCAGAATCATCTTGATCTTTACTATTAACAAAATTGCTCTGTCCGGTGCTGAGCCAAAGACCACATTGTGATTCTCAGACTTTAACAATATAGTCATGGCCCACCTAAATAAGCACTATCCCATTTTCAGAAATGATTCCTACAACAACAGTCTTACCCTTAATTTGCCATTAAATTCATTTTTCAAAACGTAGTTTCACTGCCTCCAAGGGCTGAGCTCACTTTGTATCAAGTTCCTTACCAGAAAAAGAAATCTAATGCTGCAGATAGTCTTGCACTCGTTAGTACAACTGTGCTCATTAATATCAATCTGACATTAAACGATTTCCTGTTTTATGTCAATCGAAAATAATTGATTCTGTGTGCTAAGCAGCACTTTATGTCAATTACTGCTCACGCCACCATGCACCATAAGCAGATTTTCAATTAACTCAGCTATATAATTTTCTATTTTCAGGCTGGTTGCAGGGTTTGTATGTGCAACCACTACTGAGTGAAAAACAATACTCTGGGCAGACCTGTACCACCACTTAAAATTTTGCAGCAACAAAAAGTGCTTGTAAATTGCTGGGTTTACTTGCAGCTTGAGTAAGCCTCTCAGCTTATCAGGAGGCCTCAGATACTGCTAAACACTGACGTGAAAATAAAGGTGATGGACTTTAACATATAACTTCAAATGTTGGGGGAGGTTTATGCCTGCAAGTTCAACACAAAATAAGAAAACCAAAGTGTCAGAGATGTGACATAATTATCAGAGCTGCATATTCTGCAAAACAACTTTTTTTTGTTAGAGATACTTCAGCAACCCTTCCATGTTGAAACTACCCTTCCTACGCTTGCTCTGATCACTCTACTGGTCGGTATTCTGGAAGCCCATTCAAAATCCACACTGTGTTTTTCAAGTTCTCCAAAATTTTCTCCGCTTCTCTCTGTTCTCTCACATAGACCTTTCCCCAGCCCTCCCACACAATGCAACAGCTTTATGCTTTAAAGGGAGAGAATTCTCTGCTGCTGTGCAAAAATGCTGCAAGACAAAGAAGCATCACTCAGATTAGGACCTTTATGTGACACCAGAAGTAAATCCTCACCATTAGGGTGAGGCCCTGAAGCTTTCACCATCTGAAACAGCCATCATCCTAATTTGTTCAGTTACATAACCTCACTTATTTCCCTTCAACTTATATTAACAGACGTTCTCCCTTACTCACACTATTCCTATGGAAAAGACACAGCAAGAGTTAGAGCGTTTTCCTACTTTATGTTATCATCCTGGGACCCCTCTATAGTCAATGGAGAGAAAGAGTATGAGACTCTTCCACAATACGCTTAAGCACACAGTTAATATCTTGCGGTCATCCCATAATTTAATAACAATTAATTAGATAGATAGATCAGCTTTTTGTCTGTTGAAGAAAGCTAAGAAAGACAATTCAATAGGCTAAAATTCTGTTTTGGGGATGTCCTTAGTCCTTGGCATTGCCCTTAACAGAACTACAAATGAGGAAGGGACTGCCAAAAAAAAAAAAAAAGGCTTTATCAGTTGTTGTGCTTTGATTCACACACCATTCTAGAGACACAGCTGACAGGAAACATAATTTTGAACCACCTTATCATCTGACGTTAACAAGTTTAGGCATTTTCTGATTTCTTTGCTATGAAATAACTATGAAGACAGCAAAGTGTGTCTTTTCGCAAATTCTGCACAGCAGAGCTGAAATACTGGGCACTGTGAACCTCAGAGTATGAAATCAAGATTGATAGTAGCAATACATCCCGGCTCCTTGCTGCTCTTCATTTGTAAATGTTCAGTCATTTAACACCTTAAGGTAGAATCCTGCTAAGAAATCTGAAATTAGCTTCTAAAGGGAATAACGTGTTGAACATAATCCCTCCTGCCCTCTGTGCCCACTTCTCTAACAGCACCGGGAATTATTATTGAGTTAAAATACTTAAATGTGGATCAGGTCCTTAGACAGAGTTCCTGCTCTCCAAATAAATGAAATATATGTACATATACACACACATACACTTTAGAATGAAAAACAAAATTATCTGTTTGAGAAATGCCATGCCTTTGGCAGATTAAATAATACCATTACCACATCCCATCCGTCTCAGATTTAAGCCATGTGCTTTTTAAAGGTGATGTACAATGTAAAAACATGCCAGAGAAATTAATAAACTTGGACTTTGTGCCGGCTGAAAATGCACTCCACTTCCCAAGGTTTTTTCTTGGAGGAGCATAGATTTACTTGTCTTGAGACGCAGCTTTGCTAGCCTTTTATCATAGCCTTGTAGATACCGGCTTCACCCATAGCACAAGCTGCATCTCGTCCCAGGGGTCCAAGGTAAATAACATGTGATGTTACTTGTTTTAGAGGAAGCATTTTTTCCTTCCCAACTCTCAGGAAACTAGTTGTGTTCTCAAGGCAACAAAATTGCTGTACGATGCTGGGTGAAAATGTGCCTACTGACAAAAAGACACTCCACTTGGCTTCTCACAAGCTCGATGTCTCCTTTCTTCTAGTGCATATCCCTGCCGTCTCATCTCCCAAGGTACTCGCAGGCAGAGCGGGCACAGCCTGAAAACACACCTGCAGTTTTGCAAAACATCTTATAAAACTTGGAATTCGAGCGGAGGCCCGGCCTTTCTTCTGCCTTTTTAACGGAGTCAGGGATTAACCTCTCCCTTTCTCTTTCCCTGTGTTTTCTGTTCCCAGTTACAGTGGTGCTGTTCGCAGCGCTGCGGCGGCAGCGGAAAAAAGAGCCTTTGATTATTTCCAAAGAAGACATCAGAGACAACATTGTCAGCTATAACGACGAAGGTGGTGGAGAGGAAGACACCCAGGCGTTTGATATCGGCACGCTGAGGAACCCCGAAGCCATAGACGATAACAAATTACGCAGAGATATTGTGCCCGAAACACTTTTTATGCCACGGCGGACTGCAGCGGCGCGAGACAACACCGACGTCAGAGATTTCATTAACCAAAGGTTAAAGGAAAACGATATAGATCCAACGGCACCCCCGTATGACTCATTAGCAACCTACGCGTACGAAGGTAACGGTTCCGTGGCCGAGTCCCTCAGCTCCTTGGAGTCGGTGACTACGGACGGAGATCAGGACTACGATTACCTCAGTGACTGGGGGCCGCGGTTTAAAAAGCTGGCAGATATGTATGGCGCAATGGACAGTGATAAAGACTCTTAATATGTCGCCTTTTTTTTGTTTATTTGTTTGGGTTTTTTGTTTCCCTTCCTCATTTTCAGAAACAGCATTGAGATACGTGAAGTGGCTATTTCTATCTCTCCACAGCTGTGTGAAAGGGTTTTCTCTGTTCCACCCCTTCCAACTGTCTAATGACTGCAGTCTGTGTGGATCAGCTGTCTCAAAACTTTTTCTAGTATCATTTTATGAGCTTCCAAGAGGCAAAATTCTTATTTTTTAGTGCATCCGGTTTACCAGGCCAACCTTACAGGCACAGCAGTAGTGGAGGGGAAGAAAAGAAAAAAATATAGAAAAAAAAAATCAGATGGGGAGCAATATTTTTACTTGTTCTGCTTATATTGTAAATTGGAGTATATTACTGTTTAAGCTCACTTGCTCTTTTTACTTGTATTCAGACTATTCAGCTCAGACGATTGCTCCGTCGATTGTGTATTGCACATCCCAATGTAATGAGGTACCCTAGTTTTACCCTATGTATTATAGTCAAAAGTAGTGGTGATGGAATGAAGGTTTACTACATGAGTAAGCTGAGAAAAAAAAAAAAAATCAAACATGCATTTTACTCATGAGGAGGGTAGAAGGGCCCTAATGGCCATTCAAACCTAAGTGTTTTTCTAGAACTCACCATTGCCCCCCAATGCACTGAATCGTACTTACACACACATATATATAGTTCATTGACTGCTATGTATATATTCTTCTGACCTAGCATTGCTGGAGAGATGTGTGTGCGTGCACGTGTGTGTGGTCAGTAGCCCCAATATCTAACTCTTAGATGGGTTCCCAGCTCTAAACCAGACTTGCCTTGTGATACGGGGAAAATCATCTAACCCGACTCCAGATGAGATTGTGACTTAGAGGAAGGAGCAGATCCTAACTTTGCTTTTCTTTATGCATCTTCACTCAACCTCCACCCCCACACCAGTTTGGTGATGGCCACCGTGCTGGGGAGGTTGGAGTCAGGCTTTTCATATCTATCTATTTCTGCCCATTATCATCCCTGGGAGAGGAGTAGTAGCCTCAAGGTCACTGCCACCCGTTAGAGCAAAAGGATCAACAACAAAGGAGGAAGGAGTGCTTTTTTTATCCTGATCTTCCCTGCCTGGATGCCCAGGGTGGCTTCCTGAGTGACTCTCTGCCCAGTTTTGATATCTGTAAAGTGGGGAAATAATGCCTACCTCATCAGGATGTTGCAAGAATTAGAGGAGTCATTTGAAAAATGGTGGCGTTCTGCCAGAAGAAGTAATTTCTCATGCTTTTGGATGGTTGGGTTGTTTCTGTTGCATTGTTCCCCTCCCTCCCACCCAGTTCAAGCCCTGAATGCACAAGTAAGCAAGAATCAATGGTTATTTCAGTGGTGTGAAAAGTAGGGTTTAGCACTATAGCTCATTTTTTAAAACAAACTGCTTAACCAGGGTTGTTAAATACTTCACCAAAAGGTAGAATTTTAATGACAAGTCTCTCAAGAGTATGCGTTTATCTTCTATGTCAAGCTAAGTAATTCTTGTCCAGAGGTAGGGAGGAAAGTGCCATAGTCTCAGGCCAAAACAATTTTCTTTACTGCTTGTGCACCTCTCTATTTTTTTGGTTTGTCAAATGCATGCAGTTGCTGCTCTTCAAATCCAGCCATCTAGGAAAGGCTATCTAGAAAAATCCCTGAAGCCTGCCATGGGACACATCCAATCTGAGGAGGGAAAAGCCCTGTGTCCCAAATTAGGGACAGAGCCCATGGCCCTGTGCCAAGGAAAGGCAGCAATTTTATTTATTTATTTTAAATATACCTCATACATAACTAATCTCATTTATTTTGTTTTGAAACAGTGTTTAATACCAGAATTACAGGCATGGATCTCTTTCCCCCCTCTCCTGAATCTTAAATGAATCAGTTTGAAAACTAAACAGCAGCTCAAGTTTACTCTAAAAATAGAGACGGGAAAAAGTTAATAAACAGAAAATTAAAAGGGATTAAAAATTAATCCCTGGAATTCATTACTCCTAGAGAGTAAATAAAGAGAGCAGTAAGATTCCCAAGTATTAGACTTTTACGAGCATGACAACATAATTCCAGGTGCAAACGGGAAGAGGATGAGCCAGCCACACTGAGGTGCCTGGCTGGGACTTGGAAGGACTCCTTTGCAGGGGGGAGCACCATGCATTTACAGGTTATGGGCAAGGCAGCTAATGGCTTTCAGATGCCCAGCATGACAAATTGGATGGGTTTTCAGAGCTGAGGAACCCAGAGTTTCAAAGGGAGCAGAACCCCCCATTACCCTCATCTAGGCTTCTCGCAGTGCTTCAGTGCTGCACAGCCAGGTGTCCAACTCCATCGCTCAGCCTGTCACTCCCATCACAACAGCAGTGGCATGACTAGATCCTTATTATGCTCTCCTGAGTGTCTCCTCCGTGATTTAAGATGACGAAAGCCTTTGAGTCTAGCCCTTCATAGATTCCTTGAAATTAGCGTATTCATGAGGCAAACTGCCCGAAGCCTGACTGCCACACAGGAGTCATCTGGTTTTCAGATACATGGAAGAATAGCAGATGTGCAGCACTACCTGTCACAGGTTCATTGCTTTGGGCTGTGGAGACAGCATACCCCTCACCAGGCTCTCCCAAATGGCTGCCCAACACATGTCTGCATCTCACCCATTACTGCATGGGGTTGCCTCCAGCAGATCACCTCAAGCTCCGATTCTAGACAGACACCCAAAATGAGCCAGTTAACTGTCCCTTTCCCTCTTCAGACCCGTAGGAAACAGATGCTTGTGCAGAGGGGACGGCAGAGGTGGTTCCGGAACCCCACACATGCTTGGCCCTACAAGCCACTCACAGGGAAGAGGAAGTTTCCATCACTTGACTGAAGACAGACCTTGCACCCTAAAAGGTCTGGGCCACCCTGCAGGTCACCTGGCATTAGTCAGTTTTTGGGGTGGAATAACAAGACAGGGTCGCTGTTCTCCTTGTAACTGCTTTCCTGAACAGAGACTTGGCTCGATTTGCTAGCAGTCCAAATGCAAGTTTTGGTTTGGTCTTTTTGTTTGTTTGTTTTTTCTTTTTTTAATTGGAAGCTGGTTTTATCTTCCACATTGAGTGACACAGTAAATAATAGCGTGGCTATTCATGCCTGTTGTGTAAATATATCATATATAATACTACATTCTGTCACCACAAATACAGTGCCCAAAGACTAAATGGATCCTTCTGTGAAAATTCAAGGCAAACTTGCATCCAAATTATTATTTATGCATCTAGGTTTTAAGATGTATTTTTTCCTGCAAATCAGACAGATTTAGCATCCCTCACACAGCAAGAAGCATTTAATTCTCTCTTTTCTTCTTGCTTGGCAGTACCACAAAGCACAATCTATAAAATCAGTACTGCGTATTAAATACTGGGCCATACTGCAGTGAAATACTATTTTGCAGTAGTATTTCTTTATGCTTTGTTGCATGTCAGTGTGCTAGAGGATGGAAATGAGTATTTAACAATGCATCCACACAGTGTTAGAGTTGGCATTTATATATAAACAAGCGTTAGACTATGGGCTATGAAGTGGATTTTGAGGCTGTTTTAAGCCTGCTCTCCTTACAAACATGCCTGCTTGAGAGGAGGGAATTGTATTAGGGAGTTTAGCTAAGGAAGGGAGAGACATGAGCAGCGAAGCTGACTTTTCATTTGGCAAAGCACCTGGTCTAACAGGGGGCCTGTTAAAAGACACCAAGGAATTCAGCAGAGTTAACAGGGAACAGGGGCATGTTTACATGGCAGGCTTTTCCAGCCTTGCAACTGTGGAACAGTAACACCTCTGCACTTGAGATGGAATAAGGTTTCTAGGGTAGCAATTATCATACCAGCTACCCAAACAGTCACATCATTTTGGAAAAGGGATATTTATTTATTTATTTTTAGTCTATAAGACCTATGAACTTCAGGTTAAAGCCAGTTCTGTCCCACAGCAGCACCAGTATGCAGAGACACAACAGGACAGGCCTCCAGTGAAGGGACATCTCTCTATAGGCAAGTGCTTCAAAGAGAGCTGAGGCAGAAACTCGCAGCAGGCTCTAGACAAGGGAATTTGGAGGCTTCCACAGGGCTCTACCAACAGTACTGCAGGACTGGGATGCATTCCCAAACCTGATGTAGATGGAGATGCATCTAACTATGAGAAAAAAAAAGTCTCTTTTCTCACTTATTGCTGGCAAAAAGAAGACTGCTAGGAAAGATTGAGTAGAACACCGTCACTCCACCTGTACTAACACCAATATTTTCTAAGTTTTTCCTTAGGAACAGAGGTGCTTTTCTGGCTTTTATTTTCAGGTTCTGCTTCATTCTATGGACAGGTATTTCCTTGCTGTTAAATGTGAAAGGGAGAGGCATCCTTTAAATGAACCATTTTCAGAAGTGGCAGGCTGTGTTACACAGCACATCATCTCCATTCCTCTGTCACAAAAATGAACAACCCAACTAACTCGGTATCTGTAGTACCTTAAAAAGCAGAACACTCATAAAGAAATAGAGCAGGGAGAAATGGCTTTGGGAATGTGTGTCTGCACATGTACAGTATGAATAAAAAGAAGGGTAGTTATGAACATTGGAAGCTGGCCATGTTTCAAAAACAGACATCGATGTTGAGCAGGGACAACAGCACACAGTCACTTCTAATACTTCCAGGTTTTCTACAGCAGCCAGAGGGAGATTTGCATGGGTAGGAAGAAAAAAAAATCATCTTTTTCAGACCAAACAAATTAAATCCAGGCCATTTCCATGCAGACCTCTAGGAAAGAAAGTCCCTTTGTCATGATTATTAGTAAAACGTGTTAAGTTTCTGCAGCAGATCTATCTTGATGGGGTTCTGCAGGGCAAATTACAGACAGTTATTCTGAGCAGGTAGCTCGCTCTCTGCGAACACACCTCCGTGTTCGCTCTTCCTGCCACCATCTGTTTAAACCTCTCCATGTTTCCTTTGGCTATAAGCAGTACCAAGTGTTTCAGAAGACCACTGTCCCAACTGGATGCTGCCATCACCTGCCCGGTTGTGTTTCAATTAACGCTGCAGTCTGAGATCCCTTGTCAAACGAGAGCTGAAAAATTAATGGCGATGACGCTACTCCCAGTGAGTACAACCTATGTTGTAAGTTGCGAGAGGCAGGGTTTTCTCCACCCCTCCAGACATCCACAACAGCAGCCTCCTCCAATAAGTGTCAAAGCCACAAGCATTTTCTTAATTTTGGTTTTGTCTTCAGAAAGATTTCTTAGAGGCTGTTTCTGACCTTACAGGAACAAAAGCATATTTAATGTCTACAGATTCACACCTTGCTTCAGAAGGAGGGGGGAAAACACACAGCAGCCAGCACACAGTGTTTTAATGCCAGCCTCTCCCCTCAGTAGTTCTATTTGGGCACAGCCGAAATGATCTTGATCCTGCCCATCATTTTGCAATATGACCTTTTCCAGCCCAGACCTGCGTTTGTCATACGCTAACCACTTTCCTGAACAGCTCATAAAATTGGGCAGCAGGTATCCGAAAGCCATGGCTGGGGTTGCAGGGAGCGCAGAGTCAGAGAACTGGGAGTTTCAGGAAGAAGAACACAAAGTGAATTGCACAGAGGGGGTGGGGGTGAGGGGGGAGGTAATCAGTCATATGCAAGGCATGCCCGTGGCACTTAAAAGCCACAAAGCTGTCATATTGTGCATAGAGTGACTGGATTTCAAAGGGGTTTTTACAGAACCTGCTCTTACATTTTTTCCTGCATGTCTTTTGCTTTCTTTATAAAAACAAACAAACAAAAAAAGCTGCTAACTTAAAATTTCTCCTTCCCCAAAGTCGATTTGACAAACAAGGTGCAAGTTCAGCATATAGAGAAATCCTCCCACGGGCTTTTGACCTCTCCTATGAGACTGCACTATTTATGTAAATATACCTGGAGACACTTTCTATAAACTTTTAGTTTTCTATGATCTACTGCTTTAAGTGTTTATTAAAGAAAGACAAATGTATAGAATTATTAAGCATTCAGGTGAACACAACAAGGAAACAACACAGCAAACACAAAATTGTTCTGGATTTTGACGCAAGAAACCCCTCTTCAGAATCACTGTACTGTTCTAATTCTGTGATTACTTCCATTGCTTTGAAAAAGAAATTGAACTGAAAAGAAAGGCCTTATAATAAATGTTACGTGCATCTGAACTGTGTTACTGAGCGAAATCAATCTGGCAAACTCCTACTGCGATTTGTGATTTTTAAGCCCTTAAAATAAATGCTTTTCGGTATTGATTTTTTTTTTTTTAAATTAAAAATATTTCCAAGCATAAATTGAAACTGATACCCCCACCTGGGAAGATTTACTTGCTGGCATGCTCCAGCCACGCAGTCTCTCACGATGTAATCCCCTGGTCATGCCAAGGGAGCCTCAGCATCGGGTGGATCTGGTCATCGCTCAGCACAGAGGGACATCTGTGGGTGATAAGATTTTTGTCTCCCAAGAGATTTACACCTAGAAGCTTCCCTGTGTTGCAAAGGGACCCGTGCTGGAATGGTTATCTCTTCTGCAGAGTGGATGGGCAATTTGTTACAGTCAGGTGGCAGGCGTGCACTCTCTCCCTTATATTTCCTGTTCACTGTACTGGCTTCTCTTTCGGGGGTGGGGGGCAGAGGGAATGAAATTTAAGGATTTAATGAGAAACCAATTTGAACAGCAATTTCTCACAGACAGAGTGAATTTGCCTTTTTGCAAATTGATTTTTGTAACAAGTTATTTATATGATACTACTTAATAAATTGTTTTTTTTTCTAACTGGTTGTGGTTTTTGTTTTTTTTTTTCTCCTTCCTAATTATCTCAATACATGCCTTGTATTTACAATGCTATCATAAAGATAAGCCTTCAGAAAGATTCTGCAGTCCCTTTCAGACATGGGGTTAAACTGACACAGTCTTTCAAACATCATTTCTAAGTGTCCGTCTTGCAATATGCTATAAGAGCAGGAGGATCACCATTTTGTTACCAGTGAGGCCTCTCAAATAGAGCGATACAGTTTCAGAAGGCATCATTTAGTGATGCTTACTACAAGGAGGATATTGGTCTATGCTCACAAGCCAAATTTTTGGCCAAGGTTCCCCAGGAAGTCAGCAGGACCTTTGTCAAAATAAAACACGTAGAATACCTTCCTTGAAGCATATAAAGACCATATGGTTTATAATAGCACTCTTCAGTTATTTGACTTTCACTGTACAAGGTCCAAAAAAAAAAAAAAAAACCCACTTAGAAGCTAGGTTGACTTACAGGGACTCCAAATGTCATTAGCAGTATCTTATCACATAAGAAGAACAACCTCCAGAGAGTTGTTCATTTTAACGCTTCCTTAATAAAAGATCTGTCTACATCTCCAGGAATTTCATCATGTTTAAATTTCTTCCTAAATACAAGGACGAAGAAAAGAGTGGGAAAGGTCTTGGTAAACCAGGACTGCGTTGCAAACATTAGAACAAGCCACAAAAAGCAACATGGAAAGCTAGCTGTACCAGGTTTATGGAAGAACTAAGTAACTTTTGTAACTGATGAGATGAATTAGACAAAACATCCGTCTGCAATCCCAGGTGGATCTCCAGAAGAAAACTTCTGTATGAATAGCCCAAGAAACCAGCTCTTTTCAGACCTCGTTAGCAGACCATGAGTCTATAAATACATTGTAAATAAAAGTGTTCAACTACCCGAACACCAAATCACAGAACCCAAGCACTGCACACTCCTCTACTCCCTTTGGTAAGAACACAGGCTTGCAGGTGCAAGCATAGAGAGGCTGCTGTTACCCCATCTCCATTACTGTTGGCATCACAGCAGCCCTACAAGATTTCACAAGACATCAGCTTGAATTTTTAATTTTCTAAGCGAAGACAGAAGCAGCAGGACAAATCTGTGTTGTCCACCTGCAAAGAGGTGGTCCCAGCTCCGCAACTCACCACAAGTACTGAGGCTCTGAGACCACCAGTGAGTCAAATAATATTCCCCCCCTCCCCAAAACCTCACAACCCTCCCAATGTTCATCTTTCATTTACACTACCAGATTTGTCACAGAGACAAATTACAAAAGCAACCACAGCCTACAGCCCTTTACTTTAAAAGAGTTCAACCAGCCCATGTTGAATTTCAAAGACAGCTCAAAGAAGGAAACCAAAGAAAAGGGCCATGTGTTTCACCGATGCTTTAGTGCTCGCATAAAAATCACGGGAATGATTGCTGATGTGACCAGCCCAGTGAACTCAGTGTTGATCCTTCCAATTCTAATCTCAATGATACTTTTGATGTTGTAAATAAAATCCAGGTTTAATGGATAAAGTACAGACATTAAAAAAGACACATGCCCAAAGGCTTTGAAGCTTCTCCCTTTCTTCTCAGCCCTAGCACATCTTCCCCTGTTTCTAGCGCAGCCAGCTATCTAGCAAATACCCACCCCCTACATTTTCTTCTCCCCAAAGTGACCCTACCAGCTAACAGGTTCTCAGCAGCCATCTGTCCCCACACCAGACCCCCAAGCATCTCTACCCTTCCAAATCAGAAAAGCTGATTCCACTTTCCTAATTCCCCAGAAGCTTTAAAGCAAATGTGAGCATTGTCAGAAGTCCTCTGCCACTGACTATTTCAGAACTGGTCTAGTACTCATTATGTGGGGCTTTTTTAACCTGATTGAACAACAAAGTGCACAAAGTCATGTGGATTTTTATTCATGGCCTGTGAAGACCTCACTATATATTTTACTTTCTTTAAGCAAAAGAGAAAACAAGTTACTAGGAACAGAGGCAGGAAGATTATATACAAGGCAGCACGCTGACCTAAATCTTGTGGAGTGGTTTCTCTTTTATTAATGTCAAAACAAACAAACAAAACCCTCACACTAAAAAAAAAACCCAAACAAAAAAACCCACCAAAATAGAAAACCACACAAGAAAAAGCACACATCACATCATCCAAAAAAAAAACCCTAAACAAAACCCCCACCAAACTCCCCAAGAATCACCTGCACACAGCTTTCCCTCTACACCCTGGTGGAACTTCATCTTTGTTAACTAGGAACTTTGCTGGATGGCTGTTCATACATACATCTTAATTAATAAACAAAGAAATAAATCCCCTCCTGATTGCTTTTACATGTTTTTCTAAACATCTGCTTCTACTTACATTGTTAGACAAAGCTGCTCTCTTCTACAACTCAGCTGGGGAACTTATTTCTCTCTCTCTCAGGATGCAATTGGGTATTTCACATCAATTATCTTAATTGGAAACAAGCTGAACCCATTTCCCAATTACAGTCCCAGCTTATTAAAACAAACAAACTCTCAAACCTCCTTTAATAAAATAAAATAAAACCAAAAATGCCCCCAAAGATCAAACCTAAACTTTGGTAACAAGACATTGAAAAGGGGACTGAATAGAAGAGCTCTAGTAAGTGAAAGAGTGTGGAAGAATGTGTAGGGACAGAAGGAGAAAGTGGGGGTCTAACTTGCTCAGGCTCTGACACAGCATCCCTACAGGTCTCTTTAACCCCACCCTCCCCATTATTGTGAATGTCTGAAGAGAACAGATTTCAACTTTTATATTCAGCTTCCTGTGGGTACAAACAACTTTTTGAGAGGCACCCACTTTCTATGCACATGCTGGATACTACTCTAAAAAGCTATGCATGTAAAGCATTCTCCATGTTCTACTATCTACTTGCAGAGAGTGCAGGATAAATGCTGGTTTATCCTGGCTGTCACAGCTGAGCCCCACACAGCCACTTGCTCACTCCCCGCCCCTGGTGGGATGGGAAAGAGAATTGGAAGAGTGAAATGAGAAAACTCCTGGGTTGAGACAAAGACAGTTTAACAGGCAAAACGTAAGCTATGTGCAAAAGCAAAGCAGGACAAGGAATTCATTTCCCACTTCCCATGGGCAGGCAGGTGTTCAGCCATCTCCAGGAAAGCAGGGCTTCGTCATGTAAAGACAAACGCCATCACTCCAAATGTTGTCCCCTTGCCTTCCTCTTCCCTCAGCCCCTCACATGCTGTGCATGATGTCATAAGGTATGGGAAATCTCTTGGGTCAGTTGGGATCAGCTATTCCAGCCATGTCCCCTCCCAACTCCTTGTGTACCCCCAGCCCACTGGGGTGGTGTGACGAGCTGCAAAGGCCTCGGTTCTGTGTAAGCCCTGCCCAGCAGCAACAAAAACATCCCTGTGGTATCAGCACTGTTTTCAGCACAAATCCAAAACACAGCCCCGTTCTGGCTTCTGTGAAGAAGATTATCTCAGCCAAACCGAGGAAAACAGGTGAAATATGTAGGTGAAATTAGGTTCTAATATTCTGCCCATCTACAGCAGCTACCAGGTAGCCATGCAGTGACACGTGCTTCCCCCTTGCCAAGTCTTCACATTCGGAAATAGTAACTGAGATGCTATTTTGATTTTGCTGTTTTCTGCCATTGTCAACATTCCTCTAAACAGCTTTTACAGTTGTCTTTGAGTAACAAAGAAACCTCAAAACTACACCGTGAGATTCACTGTTCTAATATCTTGGTATTTAATCAACCTGTAATATAATATCGATTACAAATGCCCTGGAGACAAGAGATTGGTACTTGTCTTTAGAGCAAATACTTCATATAGCTCTTTATTGCAGAAAGAGCCATTCAAAGGTTTTGATACCCAATATCCATCTGGCCCATGGGCTCGCTCGCTTGCACAGTCAGAATTTTATCATTGATTCTGGCAGGAGTGAAATGGGGCTCCTGGAAGACGGCACCGGTTAACTGTTTGGTGACCAGCATGAAGTGCAGCAGAGGACAAAGGGACTCAGATGATGGATGTTGCTCCTGAGGACCGTGAAATAAAAGAATCGTACGTGAACAAAGATCTCTGGCAAGAGGATCATAATATATAAAGCATTGTGCCAAGACTTCAGCACTTCATTTTATTGCCTGTTAACAATTACCTTGCAAAACCAAAAAAACCAACCCCACACCCTCACTGTATGTCAGCTGAGACATCATCAAATCCTGCCGGCTCTCTCCCTTCTCTCTCTCAATTCATCTCCACTGGAAGGTCAGGTCCCTGCTGTCAGCAGCGCTTGCTTTGTGCCAGCCCTGGCCACCCCTCCTGCATGCCCAGCCTCTGAAACAACTGGACAAAAGCTGCACTGCAAGCCTTTGTTTCATCCAGCTCTTGTTCTTGTGCCTGCTTTCTTTTATCCTCCGAATAGCCTGCATACATTCATAAACATTTACACTATATGCTAGCTGTACAGAAATGAAGCTGTTACGCTAAGGATTACTCATTTTTATCATCTCACTCCATCTTGCCTTTTGAAACCCTGCCAGGTACTTAGCACATGCTGTGGTTTACCCCTGCAAATATAAGTAGACCATTTACATCTCACTGATATATATAGTCCTGGGCATCACTCTCTAGGTACCTTTTACTCCTTGATAAAGTCCAAAAAACCTTTTCAGTGTGTGCAGAACTGCCCAAACCCAAGTTATTCCCGTCATCGCTGGCACTAGCATTGTCATGAAGTGAGAAAATTTCAAACTCCAGAAGATGTTCTGATGAGTGAAGGGAAAATGCTTTCCACTTAGACTGCCCTACCACTGCCCAATCTCTTTGGGACACCAGAGCCCACCAGAACACTTTCTAGGCTCCTTAGCAAGTATAGCACATTTTTTAGTTTCTGCGAAGGATGTTGAGTACAGGAAAGGGGGACACAAATATTCCTCCAACACTGAAAGGGATGTCCAGAAAGTAGATTTAGGAAACCCTTTATTTCTACAAAAACATTGGCCAGTTCTCTCTTCCTAATTTTCCATCCCCTTAGCACCAGCCATGGAAAAGGGAGACAAGAGTCTGTCTCACCAAAGGACCAAAGGGGTTGATGTTGCAGGAAGCATAAAGGAGTGCTGGGGGTCAGCTGGAGAAAAGCTTTTCCTGACAGAAATATACCTTGGACTGTCATAAAGTGTACTTTCCCTCTCTCCCATAAACTGGAGCCATTAACAGGCACAAAGGAGCTGATGAAGGGGAACTTGGGAATCCAAAGACTGCTCCCAAAAATACTGGAGTTGGATTCTAGGCTTAGAAACTGACTTCAATTTTTTTTTGTATTTTATGATTATTCAGTCTGTTGATTCACTGAAACTCATTCATTTGCTGCAGCAACTTCAAGTCATATATATACACTCTTCCCTGGTCAGGCCCCACCTGGAATATTGTGTCCAGTTCTGGGCTCCCTGGTATAAAAAGGACAGGGATCTCCTTGAGAGAGTCCAAAGAAGGGCTACAAAGATGATTAAGGGCCTGGAACATTTCCCCTATGAGGAAAGGCTGAGTGAGCTGGGGCTGTTCAGTCTTGAGAAGAGAAGACTAAGGGGGGACCTAATTAAAGTTTATAAATATCTTAAGTATGGAATGCAGGGGGAAATGGCCAGCCCCTTTTCAGTGGTCTGTAGAGACAGGACAAGGGGCAATGGCTGCAAGTTGGAGCACAGGAAGTTCCACACCAACATGCGGAAGAACTTTTACACAGTGAGGGTGACAGAGCCCTGGGACAGGCTGCCCAGGGGGGTGGTGGAGTCTCCATCTCTGGAGATATTCAAGATCCGTCTGGACACCTCTCTGTGCAATATGAGCCTGCTTTGGCAGGGGGGTTGGACCTGATGATCTCTAGAGGTCCTTTCCAACCCCTATGATTCTGTGATTCTATGATTCTATGATAAAGCCAGAAGAAGAACACTTAGGCAAAGAAGTTTCTGAGTGAGCTCACAAAGATAGGAATATACTCTAGGCCAGGGGTCATTAACACGATTAATGCCGTATTCACAAACTTGCTCTATTTGAGGAGACAGCTACAGAGCTCACTTCTTTGACACTGGCACCATACAAATGTACTGGTGTATCTCTCAGCAATAAATGACAATTTGATGGCCTGTTTAATTTCCCATTATGCCCTGGATTAATGCAATGCCCTCCTCTGTTGCCAGTGGTTCTGCACCTGTAGGAGGATGCTTGTCTAATCGGATGTTGCTTGCCATGTCCCTGGTTTTATGAAGTTAGCTTTGCTCTGCTGTGCGGTAATTGTATTTAAGTTGCACTGGGCTGCATAGTTTAAATGAATAAATGACACTTTGGCATATATTCATTGCAAAAGGTCTTGGAGTTTGCTTGTTTAGATGAAAGAAAAAAAAAAGATGAGAAGGAAATTAAGTCCCCAGTCTCCTATTACACAGTGTGTGGTCAGACCTGCGCAGTGACAGAGCAATCTGTACAGTGACAGAGCAAGCAAGGAATAGTTTAGCAGGCTGTTCTAAAGGAGGAGGGGTAGGGGAAGGAAAAAAAGAAAAGAAAAAAAAAAGATAATTTTACCAAACATTTAGTGTTACTGGAACATTTATAGCCCTGTCATACAAGTTACTTTATCCCTGAAAATCCTAAAACTCACACACACAGGTTCTTTCTGTGGTACAGATAATTCAGACTCAATAATGACTCTTTTCAAAAAATTATTTTTGTTGGGGGAAAGGTCAAGCTTCTTATGTTTCTTCATATTTACTTCTACAAAGGCTAGAAGAAATGAGTCTGCCAGGCCCAAAGCCACACCTTATGACTCAGAGGTGCTGATAATTCTATGGACAATTAGTATGACTTTGTATTTTGGGCTTCCTTAACTCTAGCTGAGTTGAAAGACTTGATTTTTAATTCAAAATACATATTTATTTTTAAAATCATTTTAGTTACTCTAAAAAAAAAGTAAATTTCACCAGGGAAGCAGTGTCGAGTCTTTTTAAGAAGGCTGCACAAATAGCACCTTTATAATGTAGTGCCTATGGTACTTAAGGCTTGAGCTACAATAAGCACAATGCTTCTTCAGATTCCCCCATCTAAAAGAAAGGTGATTTTCTTTATTCCAGCCTCTCAAACTAAGAAAGGAAGGGAGAGAAGATAGATACAGCTCTTTGTAGTACTGCTTAGAAGTGAAAGTTAATCATAAAGTGCAGCGCTGTTTTTAAACGTTTCAAAATGTAAAATAGAGATGCATTCAGACCTGCCTCATAAATAGACCATTCTAGTTAAAACTTTGAGAAATGAATTCCTGGCTCTGCTTCTTTTTACCGAGAAAGAAAACATAGTGGCCTTCTGGGGCAAGATCTTTAAAGATTTTCGATGAGATTTATGTGGCAGAAAGAGCTCTCAGAGACAAATCGATATAACTAAGTACAGCGTTCTCATACAATCACACTGATCAGGAAAACTGGCTGCATCATCAGAGGGCCTGTCATTTTCTCACTTGCATTGTGTGAGATTGCCTAAGGTTTCTCACAACATTGAAACCAAACCCTCCTGTTGACAAAGGAGCTGTAGCTTCTTGAGCTTGTGAGTTACTATACACATTTCTTCATGTGAGGACGGGAGCACCTATCCATGAAGACAGGCTAAGAGAGCTGGGCTTGTTCAGCCTGGAGAAGAAAAGGCTCTGGGGAGACCTTCCTGCAGCCTTCTAGTACCTGAAGTGGTCTACAGAAAGGATGGAGAGGGGTTGTTTACAAGAGTATGTAGTGATAGGACAAGGGGTCATGGCTTTAGACTGAAAGAGAGGAAATTCTTCCCTGTGAGGGCAGTGAGGTCCTGGCTCAGGCTGCCCAGAGAAGCTGTGTCTGCCCCCTACCTGGCAGTGTCCAAGGCCAGGTTGGATGGGGCTTTGGGCAACCTGGGCTAGTGGAGGGTGTCCCTGCCCATGGCAGGGGGGTTGGAACTAGATGGTCTTTGAGGTCCCTTCCAACCCAAACCAGTCTGTGATTCTTCCCAGTCCCTGGCACCAGATGGCCAGTGTGGTCACATTCTCAGATTGCAGCTACGCCCCTACAAAATAACCTTTATAAACAAATATGAGGCCAGAGTCTGCAAGGAAAAGTATATTCATGCACTTTTTATACATCCAAACTATTTCTTTATTTAGGGATGTTTTTATTCAGTTTATTTGCACAGAACAGAAAGACAATGCCTCATCTTGAGTTGCTAAGTGCGATGTTTCTGATTGTCACTCCTTCACTCTCTTGTCATCAGATGAACTGATTGCATGGTGCCTTTTTGCTTGGCTCCTTCTACTTCACATTAAATCGCAGTGCGTGGCCCTTCAGCACCACTCTGGTTTTGCTTTGCTGCTGCTCTGCGTTTTCAGGTGGTTACCGCTCTGGAACTGGTAAAGGCAGGGCTCTGCTTTCCTCGGCACTGCACAGAGAAAACAGCAGTTCCCACTCCAGAAAACTGGCCAAGAACAGGTGACAGGTATCCAGAGGTGTAAACTGGTAAAATCAGGACATTAAGGATTAGAAACTGAGTCTGCCTAGTCCCTTCTGAAAATCCGGTTAGACACCTACCTGCGGGTCAATGTGCTTAACAGCAGCTTAACGACCTGGCCTTTCTTACATGGAAAAGCATCCACACTGGGACACGCACACCTACCCAGTGCCACTCTTGTCTTTTAACTGGGGAGCACAGACTCTGACTCCTTGTTCAAATGCTCATGCCAGATTCACATACGTACCACAATTTGTGCAGAACCTACCCAAGTCTGGGCAGCAGCCTGTGCACCAGTGAGAAATTAAAGCAATGGGAATATAAAATCCTATTTGAAAAAATGAAGGCTATTTCCCCCCCCCCCCCTTTCATTTCATAACTGCAGCAACTGGTTTAGCAAACCAAGAAGTTTACTTCTTACAGTGTGATGAAAGGGAGAATGTTATGGAGCATTATTGTGGCAAATATCCCTCACAGCATTTTAAGGTCAGTTCCGCTGTTTAACTATTAGTCTTAAACATGAAAAAAAGATCACATGTAAAATTAGTTAAAATGCTTAGCTGTGCTGATGATAAAAAGAGACAGAGAGCATACAAATTAGGAAAAGAAAAGGAAAAAGAAAGGAACTGAAAAGAGCAACACAGGGGAAAAGAGAAACCTCAGGAGGAGAATGAATGTAGCCCGTAAATATCTTCAAGGTAAGAATGTAAATGAAGGAAGGAAATTACACCAAGTCTCAGAAGAAAACAGAAAAAAAAAGTAACGACCATAAGCAAAGGAAGGAAAATATTATGCTAAACATGAGCAAAAAACCAGAGAGTAATTGGGCTAGTGGAAAATTCAAAGGCAGCTGAGGTGCAATTCAGGCACCTGGACCAAGAACACGGGACCAAGAATAAATGAAGATATCAGATCTATAAAATTTAAGTTTGGAGAGGAAACAAAGAAGAAAGTCTTCCCTGGCACCCTGTCAGTGATGTTGCTCCGCAATGGTCTGATCAGCCTGAGTGGCACAGTGTTCAAATTCTGTTACTTGCAACATACCTGTTTTCTCGTTACACCTGCTTGTTCGTTGGGGTTGGCTTTTTTCTTTCGTGACAGCTGACATCAGCACTATTCTTTTCTTTTTTCATATCTTATTTGACTTCTCATTAGTTATACTTCAGTCACCACATCTCCTCAGCTCATCTTTCTGTTCCCTTTCCATCCAGCTCCTTCAATCAGTATATAGACATGGATGCTTCTTTAAGAGTGAGCGCTGACTCGACTGTGTGTGTTCTGCTCCTTCAGTTGCATTTGCCTCGAGCATTGTGAATTGCCGTGTTCCAAGAGCGCCTGTAGATGTTTCAGGGGTAAATGAGGACTGTTAAAAGCTGTGCAAATGGATGACCCTTGTTCAACATGGGGCTGGTTTTCAATAGGTCTTTTCTTTCAACAGACATCTGTGTTTTACTACATACATTATGATTTAGTACAAGGCATAGATGTTGTTTCATCAGCAGTATCTCCTTGATATTTTGACAAACTGTAAATCCGTGCTTTTAAATTCTCAGTTACTCACATGCCAAGGATTCATTTCAAGGTTTAACTTTCAGCTCAATACAGGCGCTTATTAAAGTCAAGGGAAGGACCCCATCAACTCAGATGAGTTTAGAACGAGACCTTATACTTCTATTCAAGCTTAAGTAACCCAGAACATAAATTTTCCACTTGGGTCCTTTACTGTGCAGTCAGCACAATAGCTTCCACTTCTGCTATCACAGATGGCTTTGCAATTCAACGGATCTGTTTTAAGTCCTCACACAACTCTCCATACCTGTGTAAGCAAGTGCTCAAAACCCTGTAATCAACTTAGACTTTTAATTCTCTAAGGTTAAGAAGTGCCATTTTCTGCTTTTGCAGGTGGACAATTGATTGAGGAGTTCTTAAAGTGGAGTTGGGCACCTACAGAGCCCTGATGGCCTCTGCCAAAAGGACTTCTGTAGTGTCCCACTAGCCCTCAAACTTTTCCTGGAAAAAATGACCTGAACGCAGGTCTCCCAGTGTGTGGCTGTTACACAAGGAAAGCTGGATGGAGCCACAGCCCTGCTATGGATACAAGGGCACAGTGGTGTATCAGCAAGGAGTTCGTGCCAGCCCAGGGAGACTGACAGGAGGCAAAGGGAAAGGCAAAGTTCACAGTCCCTTCACATTTTTCTCCTCCATTTGCCATTATAAAATTGCCCTTGCTGGGGTTAATTAACAACTCTGCTTGCCAGTGCTAGAGGAACACAGCAGGCTGCAGTTTTTACCCCTCTTCCACGTTTTCCATAGCAATGACCAGACCTTGGGATGTAACCTCTGTAAATGTTCTCTCATTACCTTCCTACTAATTAGTCTCGTTTCATTTATGAGGTATATTATCCGGGGATGTTATATGGTTTAACACATTAAAAAATGAAGCTTCTTGACATTTGAAAATGCCCTCACTTTGGAGAGCCCATCACTCCTCCTCACATCTGCACAGAAGGGTATGGACAAAGGAGTCATCTGGGGATAAAGAAGCATCTTCCTCACAGCAATGGCTCTGTAAAGTGTTAAGGAGGCTATGCCATGCTGGCTCAATTTGAGAACTTGTGTCCTATTAGAGCTACATGTCACAAATGTTTAAAACCCAGATTCAGGTCATCTAACTGTGGGCATCAGAATAATCAGAAAGACAGAAGAGCTGTCACCCTTCAGTTCTCAGACAAGAGGGGGTGATTCATCTTGCCTAAGCCATGAACTAGTTTCTGGATGTGTTGCTTTCACTCTCCACTTCTCACGGTAGTGGCATGGAGGTTGTAGATATGACATCAGTGTCTACTATTTAGTAGGATGTATATCAACCTTGGGGTTTAGTACGGCAGATGAACTTGCCATGAGTTCTTGAGTTTGGGGTATTTTAGTTTCCTATAGATGCAACCTGCTGCAAGCTCCAACTTCAGATGTGTTTCTTAAAAGCCTATTGTACCAGTCTATGCTTCCCTCCACCACTCTGTGTGCTTATGTGCATGCAAGTTGAAGATAAATGCTACTGAAAATTCATTCTAGAGCAGCAGAAGCCAAATCAGCGCACCTCCTCCGCTATGCTGGCTAAGGTACTTCAAAAACCAGAGGCTACTCTGCAGACCCAGGTACGTTCACAGGTCACTGGTATCCGTCTTCAGCATAACAGCATCCCTCAGTCTCTCCTTCACTGTCCCCTCCTTGGAAATGTGAGAGAGATAACAAGGACTAAACTTCTGAAAGTGACATGCCAGCAGTCAAAAGAGGAACTTCTTATCTCTTCTCACTGGCACCTTTGTTGATGGGGCGTCTCCTCCAGACTTGCCTTTTCTACATACGCCCCCATGTACAGAAAAATTGCTGAACAAAAGAAACTGAGTTAAGGTGAACACCTTGAGTTGTATTACAAGTTTTAAGACAGAAGGATGTGATCTATTCTGAAAGTCCCTGATGATTTATTTAGTGGGCATATTTTTACATTGTTTCTTTTAACATCAGAGAAAAGGTGCCTTTGGAGAGGCACAGCTTTTATCTCATCCCCTTTAAAATCACACCACAGATCTCAAAAGAAAGGCTATGCCATGTCAGAATTTAAAACATTCACCTTATGGCTGTCACCCAAAGTAGATGAAATATATGCCACCAAGTTTTAAATGATTGCTTATGCTGCCAATCATAGTCAGATTCTCAACTGAATGGTATAAGTTCCCACTGTTTCCCTGAAAGTGATGAAGTTGAATCTTTTTATATGAAAAAAAAAAAAAAGGATCTGGCCCTTAAGTTTCAGCATCTTCCGAATCCGAAGTAATTTTACCCACTTGAATAATTTATCATCATAACCTATTTTTCATTAATTTGACTACGCTCTCATTCCTCTCAGGCTCGGTACTTACAGTGTAGCTCTTCTGCAAAAAACAATGATGAGAAATTAGCACTTTCTTACTCAGCAGATTCCTTTCCTGTGTGAAGTCAGAAGGAGCACTGCCTAACTTACCATAAAAAGTACTAAAAAGCTTTTCTTTTCCCCCACCCTTCCCTGCTTTCCACCCAGAAGGACCAACTCAGCTGAGGGGAAGCAAACAGGATGGAAATTTTGGTTCGTGTATTTACGGGCCAGTTAGCCAAATGGCAGGGCCACTTGGTCAGCCTGCAGGTCTCTGGATGGAGACAGCGTGGAGGGTTGTATGTACAAGCAGAGCGTGCAAAGGTTGCTGCCAGCGATGATGTGCAAGTTGAAACAATGTGAGTTCCCAATCCTTGCTGACATGTTCAAGTCAACTGACAGTCATGTGTTCAAAATTATTCTCAAACATAAGCACTGCCAGGTCAGGGCCATTAGCAGACTTGGGACTAAAAAATGAATGGGGCTATTTGTTGATGTGCTGCAAAACATCTGAGGTGTGAATACTTCTGTGCCAATCCTGAGTTGAAAAAAGTTGTGGAACCAGATTGGAGGGGGTCTCAAAAATCAAATAAGATTTGGGTTACATTTGTTACATTTTATGTTTCTAAAACTCACAGTACAAATTAGTTTCCCCCAAGAGAGTACATGTAATACATAAAAAAATAGGCATTTTCAAAACTACTTTCGATATCTCACTGGCATAAGACATCATTTATTACCAGATTGTTCTTCAAGTGTAAAAAGGCTCCAACATATGACTAAATCTAAAGTCACTTTGTTTGTCGAAAGGTAAAGGGCAAATGAGTTATAAAGGCAGCTGGGTCATCAGAAGTCATTCTCTTCGGACCCAACGTTGTAAAAAATATCCTCAGTCTTCCAAACAACTAAAGTCCCAAAAGGCCACAAATCCTAGCTTTGCAACAGGCCAACCTATTCAACACAAAGGTCAGTATCATTAAACAGAATAAACAAACCAATCCTGTAGCCAGGAATGACAGATCTGCCTAGGAGGCAAAGGAGTCATACAGCTGTCTCTCTGGGCCTCCTTCACCCCCACACTTCCACAGACCACAACTCCTTTCTGTGCACACATGCAGTCTTGTCTGCTTTACTCCATACGCATGTAAGCGTACACGTATGTCCGGACAATACATGCACGAGTGGGACCACACAAAAATCTGCCCCCAGACATGGGAAGCTGCGATATAAGCCATTATGAAATAGAGTGGAAGTAGCAGCTCATCCAGTGGAACTCTTCTGCAGAAATCCTGTCCTCTGGACCTTGCAGGAAATACTATTTCAGTCAGAGATTAACCACGTGCCCTGGTGCTAGCTGGGACAGAGTTGATTTTCTTCACAGTAGCTAGTACAGGGCCATGTGTTGGATCTGTGCTGGAAACAGCCTTGATAACAGAGATGTGCTTTCGTTACTGCTGGGCAGGGCTTGTGCAGAGCCAAGGCCTGTGCTGCCTCTCACACTGCCCCACCAGCCAGTGGGCTGGGGGTGCGTGAGGAGTTGGGAGGGGACACAGCCAGGACAGCTGACCCCAACTGACCAAAGGGATATTAAATACCATGTGATGTTATGATCAGCATACAAGGGGCTGCAGGAAGAGGAAGGATGGGGTGGGGGTCTGGCAGCAGTATTCAGAGTGATAGCGTTTGTCTTCCAAAGTGACTGTTATACATGATGGAGCCCTACTTTCCTGAGGATGGCTGAACACCTGCCCGCCCATGGGAAGTGGGCAGTGAATTCCTTATCTTGCTTTCCTTGTACATGTGGCTTTTGATTTATCTGTTAAACTTTCTTTGTCTCAACCCAGGAGTTTTCTCACTTTCACCCTTCCAATTACCTCTCCCATCCCTCTGGCGGGGAGTGAGCAAGCAGCTCTGTGGGGCTCAGTTGCTGGCTGGAGCAAACTGCACCACAGCTTGTTAAGAGAGGTCCTGCTTCTACCTTCAGCTCTCACTCCCCTCTCACTGATTTCTGCCAGCCAAAGCTGGCCTGAAACCAATGTTTGTTCTTCTGCCTGCCTTCTTACCAGCTGAAAATGCACTGGGTGCACTCCCACAAGCCCATTTCAACACTAGCACCCAGTGCTGCCAGCCCAAGGACTCTGCTCAAGCATGTGGCGAGTGGTCTTGCTTCCACTTTCCCCTCTGTGGTGTTTTGACCATGGCTGGAGGCCAGATGCCCACCAAAGCCACTCTATCACTTCCCTTTTCAGCTGGACAGGGGAAAAAATATATATTGAGAGGCTCAGGAGTCAAGATAAGGACAGGGAGAGATCATTCCACAATTAGGGTCACAGACAAAACACACTCAACATGGAATTTAAAAACCCATCTAATTTATTACACTACACACACCCACACACTCACCCTCTCAGAGTAGGATAATGAGAAATAAAACCAAATCTTAAAAGACCTCCTCCCACTCCTCCCTTCTTCATGGACTCAACTTTATTCATGATTTCTTTCCCTTCCTCCTGCCAGGTGTCACAGGGGAATGCGGGCCACAGGGATTTCAGTCAATTTCTCTCAAGTTGTTTTCCTTCTTCAGGGGTCATTCCTCACACCCTTCCCTTGCTCCAGTGTAGGGTCTCACCCATGGGAGATAGTCCTTCACAAACTTCTCCAACATGAGTCCTTTCCCACAGGCCTTCAGCTCTTCACCAACTGCCCCAGCATGGGTCACTTCTATGGGGTGCAGGCATAAATCACAGAATGTCTCTCAGTATCTCAGGCCCAGACTGCTCCAGCCTGGTCCCCCATGGAATTACAAGTCTCCCTAGCAAACCTGCTCTGGTGTGTGTCTCTCTCTCCATGGGCTGCAGGTCCTGCCAGGGGCTTGCTCCAATGCAGGTCACAGCGTCTTCCATGTCTTCACCCATTCCAGTGTGGGGTCTCTCCACTGGCTGCAGGTGGGATCTCTGCTCCCTGTCATCTTCCATGGGTTGCAGAGGGACACCCACTCCACTATGTATTTCTCCATGGGCTACAGGGGAATATCTCTCTGTGCGTCCTTCTCCTTCTTCTTCACTGACCTTGGCGCCTGCACAGTTTCTTACATCTTCTCATTCCCTTCTCTGGTGGCAAAAAGCAGCTGCTTGCAGGTTTTTTTCTCCTAAATGTGATTCCCGGGGGCGCTGTGACTGTCGCTAGAGGGCTCAGCTTTGGTCAGCAACAATTCCAGCCTTGAGCTGGTTGGTGTTTGCTCTGTTGGGCCAGCAGAGAGTTTCTAGCTGCTTCTTGCAGAAGCAACCCCTGCAGCCCCCCTCCTACACCAGAACCCAGTCACCCAAAACCACAACATTCTCCCAGTACTGCCACGGGGGTGGGTGACCACTAACCATCCTGCAGGAACAAGTACACCTGGCAGCACAAGACTAAGAAGAGGGGACACTCTCCTCTTTTCAACACATGAACTGAAAAGGTTGGTCCTGCCCGATAGGTAGGTCCTGCCTACCGACCTGTGGCCCTTACGGGAAGGCAAACGGTTCTAAGACAACTTCTTTTCAAGGAGATGAGAAAATTGCTTGGGCACTTCAAAACCAAGTACTTTGTGTTAACCAGAGCGCAGCTGTTTGCATGTTTGTTTTCTTAGGCACCCATGCTGTAGATGTGCAGCACGTGAGCTTAGAGCCGTACTCACCTCTACTGGGTTTGGTGGGGTTGTGATCCAACTTTAAAACCCAACAGCCCTAAGAGCCGCTCTGGCTGTGAAACCAGAGCAGAGCCCTGCCTTGACCAGCATGTGCACAGCAGAGCTGACGCCAGCTCTGCCGCAGCACAACCATGCTGCTTGTTACTACCCGAGTGACACTTGTCAGGCGCAGCGTAGCGACCTGCTGAGCAGCAGACCTTGGAGCCATGAGCCTGAGCTGCCACAGCAGGGGCTCCACAGCAAAGGAGGCAAACAGGAGCGCGCTGGCTGCGAAGGAATTCTTAGGGCGCAGCAGCAGCCATTTGAATTTTATTTCACTTTTTAAAAATTACTTTTATAAGCTTTCAGTGCGAAGGAGATTATGTAAAACTGCGTTCTAGTCTGCTGTGCGTGGAATTTAAAACACCTGCATTAATGCAGGAATGAAACAAGTGCTACATCTAAAGCTAAATGCTGTAAATGAGTGGCTAGGTGGTAAGGAGAGGACAAATCTCAGCTGGGACTTGACAGGCTCATGTTTTGTTCTTATTTCTACCCTTGACCTGTTTGGTGACTTTGAGTAAGTCATTGCTTTCTTTCTATTTTTTTCTGGGTCAGGGACTGCCTGTCATTTTGTGTTCATAGAGTGGCTGGCATGAAAAGCCCCCGTGCTACTGAGGATCTCTAGATACTACTACAATACAAACAATAGGTAAATACCTGTTAAACAAACAATGAACACAGAGGAGAGGTGGTTTGTTTTTTTTTTTCCCATTGGTAAAAAAGCAGCATGCCACAATGAGTGAAAACTTCAGTTATGTTATAACCAAATAACTTTATACATATATATAATCTGCATTTACTCCAAATGCATTTATTCAGATGTGTCCTGAATTAAATTCCAGATACCTATTACAGCTTTGCTGGATTATTTCCCACCTCTGTATCAGAAGATATTGAAGTTTTATCACCAAACTTCTAATAAAAAGTATTGATTTTCTATACCTTATCTGTAAGATTTATGCTCTGGCTTTGCATAAACCTCAGCTTTTAATGCTTTTTTTTTTTAAAGCCATCATTATCTCAAGCACACGGCACGGAATTGTGTTTACATTACAGAGAAATTCCTTATTTATCAGTATGTATTTAGAAGTGGTTAACGTGTTTTTTCTATCCAAATCAAACAGCCTGTCAGCAGTCAGTGTGGAAGCAGACCTATTTCTAGTGGCTTAGGTCACAGTTCTGCTTTTTCTTACTTGTCCTCACTTCCATGTGTAAATGTCCGTTTATAACCTGCCAGCAGAAGTAGATGCCAGACTTTATCCAATTGCATAAATTGGCTGTGTGAGCTGCAAAGATACATCACTACATGCCTGAAGACTTCACACTCCCTCTTAAAAAGTCTGACAGAATCTCTCCCCCCCCAGATTATACAGGAGAGTATGTTATTTGCATGGGTGCACAGTGAGGCTCTTGTTTTTACTGTTGGCACTTGATTTCTGATATAAATGATGTTGAGGAATGACTTTGCAAGGTCATTTATTTTCTTTTCTCACAGCAGTCAAGGAATTGATGCTGTATCTGCTCACCAAAAGGAAGGATCAGGGAAATGAAATAGGAGGCAGTAGTGCTATAGACCACATTGAAAACCAAATAAATATGAAAACATTGAAAAATTAAAAAAAAACCCAACACAAATGTAAGAACATTTATAGTAATGAGAGAAAAAGGAACGTGAAGTATGGAAAACCAGTTGCTGGGTAAAGCTATTGAGTTCTCCGAAAGTTTTGAGGGCTTATAAGGTTGGCAGTGTCCTGCAATTTTGGATGTGTGGTCAAGTCCCAAATCAACAAGCAGTAACACAGAGATGGCTTTCACTTGTTAGCCTACAGACACCTACTGAGCCTTTTGGTTGTAAAATCTGACACTTTCTGACAGGTGGAAGACTTATTTAACATGTTTAGCTTGTTTTTTGGAGGAAGGAAGGAGACAACAGTATTGAATGACAAATTTTAAACATCAAACATAAACCAGTTGGTTGGGTTTTTTTTCTTATATTGTCCTTTGGATGGCATGATACTTATTTTTCTTAATGACAATGAACTTAAAAGATTCTTACGTATTTGACAATGTTTATCATCACAAGAACAGAAGGTAAGAGCAGTAATTTCAGATGACTTGTCCAATGAGGTCATTAAAAATTCTTGCCTTGGAGGTTTTTAATTGGATTTTTTGCCTTTTTTTTCTGTTTTTTTTTTTTCCTTTTTTTTTAAAAAGGACTTTATAATTGGATATTGAAAAACATTACCCTTTTCAAGTGCTGCTGGGTTGGGAGATGACTGCTTTTTGTTTGCCAGTTCAAGTATTCCTCTGGAAACAGGGCTGCAGAATTTGAATTGTAATGCTATTTGGCAGCAAAAGCTGGTCACCATGACAGAACTGCTCTGACACAGTAAATGGCTGAAGTAATGACAGGAGGAAATCTGCAGGGAAGTAATCTTCAGGTTTTTTTTTTACTGTCTTAGAAATGTTGGCTCAGCTTACATCAGTGGGGTCCCATGGGTTCCCCTGACCACCATCCCCATCTTTCAATCAAGTAACAAGCTACCACCGGTGACAAACACTGACCCATCACTTCTGCATCACTTCTGGAACAGTGATGTATGAGCTGCTTCTGCCACCAGTGAAAGTTCATGATTTGTCAGCTCAAGAGTCTGTCCTTTGCTAATGGATTATTTTTGGAAATGTCTGCTGTAAGTAGGTTTTATTTATTTTCTTTAAAAAAATAAAAATATAGTGCTTACAGGCACATACACTTGGGCTCTGGCTTCTTGCAGTAGCATCTCTAATTTTAGAAACCTTCTTCATCATTGTTTCCCAAGACTCTGCAGGGCTAAGGGATGAAGGTGACAGTGGCCAGCTTGCACGGACAAGTTCTCTTTTTCTCCCTCAAAGACACTTTCAGGACTGGGAAGAGAAATGTAGCAGGCTTTCAAAGAAAACAAGGTAGTTAATCCACAGACTAGGGCATCCACTGGGTGAGGCATCATTGCCCCACCACAGTTCTCCTGAGGCCAAGGTGACGATTTCATCCTTGTTTCCATGTCTCAGCAACAGAGTAAACCCCCCTTATTCCCTCCTCACAGGCACTGTGACATGCAACAGCATCACATGCGTGAGGCATTCGGGTACGTTTGCACTCCTAAGTCACAGGTATCTCATTGCTTCATAACCCTTGGTTATGAAAGATGTGGGAATTCTTCTGAGGAAAGCAGTGAGGACTCAGACAGGGGCGATACACCAAGTAAGCGAGGTTTTGAGTGCTGTTTAGTGCTTTATCTGTAGCAAGCAGGTGAAGGACCTCTGAGGTAAACCTGCTCCCTCGTGAGCAGGGAAATCAGAGTGGCTAGAGCACGTAACTTACTTTGTCATAGGACCACAGAAAGAATCTGCAACACTTGAGGGTACTTGCAAAAACAGCCACAGAAACAAAAAATCCAGGCGAGTCAGAGAAGATAGTCGCTCTTTTCTTCGTCTTTGAGCAGTCCTTGCCTTTCAACTTTCAGGAAGCAGGGCAGGGATTTCCTTTAACTTTTCTTCACAAACTCAGACAACCTGGCCTGGCCAACCTGGGCTGAGCTGTGGGGTCAGCCTCTCCACACTGGTTCCCTGACTTCCCCGCAGAGCTTCCTGCACACCAGCCAGAGATGCTCCTTTCCCCCAGCGTATTACTTGCTGTGGGAAACGGAAGAGCGGCCCTGGAAAGGAGACACAGTTGTGCTCGTTGGAGGGAAGCTGTGAAAGCAAAGTAGTAAAGCAGGAGATGGAGGGTCTTGTAGAGATGTGTGTGCTGTTCAGCAGGGAGATGGCACGGTGAGCTCTGTAATGTTACCAAGGTGCAGAAAGACAGTTTGCCAGGGTGGGACAACCTTTTGTATAGGAAAGTTGTGGTACCCGTGTTAATGAAAATACTGGAACCTGACTGCAGGCTGCTGCCTCAGCCATCGAGAGGGTACAAAAGTTTGCTCAGTTGTTATTAAAGTTGTCTTCCATTCACCACGATCAGGGTCCATGCCTTTCCACACAACACACGTATGGAATACGTGCCTTTCCACACTAAGAACGTGCCTGCGAGCAGAAAGCATGGCCACAAGAGCCAAGACCTTCTCTTCCCCGAGCTTCAGAGCGTTGCTCTAGCTTAGCACCTTGCTGCAGCAGCACTGAGGCAGGCTACCACGAAGAGAAGTCAGTAAGGAAAACAAAGCAAGACCAGTGCAACATCCCTGGCCCTGGTTTCATTCTACAGGCAAAGAATTTCATCGATAGGCAGACACAGTATGTCCGTAAACGTGAACAATTTGCTAAGAAACACACCATCTGCAACTCAAGCTGGGAACACAAAATACATCAGAATAAGGGAAGAAAAAGCCTTGAAGCATTTTTATAAAAGGCCATTCTCACTGAAATAAACCTCTTCACCTTGTATGTAAGTGACCAGTACACCTCCAGATTTGGAAGCCCTTTTACATCAGCACCTTCATACAAAAAGAAGCTGCATCTTCAAAATACGAGGAGTTAGCGTATTTTCCAGTGGTAGATGGGTCTAATGAGCAGCTCTGCAATACGAACAAATGGCATTTAAATGTGTGCGTGACAGAGGAGAGATCTGATTCCCTGCTCCACCTATTGTATTGTTAGGGTATTTTTTTCCCCATTAGTGTAATACACAAGTTCATCGTGCTGCCGCCAGTTTGTTTGGCAGCTGCTTTCCAGGTTATTCACCATATTTGCTTAACTACGAATGAAAGAACAGCAGAATCCAGAATTCCTGTTGTTGGGCACCAGGGCTTACTGGCCAAGAGTAATTACCAGCAAGCAGTGATGGGATGTGCCACGTTTCCTTTCTGTGCCTATTCACAGTAAGCTGTCAGTCATTCCAAGAGCTAAAAGCTTAGGCTTGCAGGCAGCAGAAGACAGCAGAGCACTTTTCAACTGCTACACTTCAAGGAACAAGTCAGGAACCACTTTCTGGTTCTCGTTCCCCATTTAGGCAAAACTATTTCACGTGCTCAAAGCCAAACAGATAACCTTGGGGCAGGGGGACGAAGCAGAGGAATGGATGCGTTGCAAATTTCTCCTGCACCACCACCCCACCAAAGCCAGTGTGCAATGGCACAGTGTAGATGACCAACTCCTTGAGCATTTTTGGGGCTTTACACACTTCCACCCGACAAGAGATTTTTTTACAAGTGAACCGCTTGCTTCATTTAAACGTAGCCTGTATAATCAGAGCCTTTGAAGCAGGGAGACAGATGATCAGGATTTGCCTTTTGATCTTTCCAAACTGTTTTAGCAAGTAACAACTATGCCTGAAGTCTTTTCTGGAAATTTTTATTAGCAACAGTGTTTACAACAGTCTTGGAGACCAAGGTTCTCGTAGTATCACTATTAAATAATCGCACAGAAACTGCAATGTGACAAAGCAAACTTAAGCTCTGCGAATAACAGCAATGAATGTTATGTAACTTTGCTTAAGATTCCTGATCAAACGAGCTACAATTCTATTCAGTGCTCTGTACCTATGCACATTAAAAAAAAAGAAAAAAAGAAAGAAAGAATGTGCTTTCACAGGATCTGCTGGATCCACGCAGATCTGTCTCGCTCCTCATTCATTGACTCATACACAAATAAAGTCAACAAACAAATCAGGCCCCCGAGTGATCAAAAAAGGACCTGAGTTTATCAGTAAGTCAGAGACACCTTCATATTTCAAGAAGAGCAGCCAAAGTGCCTCACTATAGACTATGGCTGCTCCAGTGATTAATATGAACTTAGCAATATTCTTCCCCCCAAATTTAAGGCAGCTTAAAGAAAAACTTTCTCTCCATAGTGTGCGTTATAAAGGACTGTGCTCACGTTACACACTCTCCTTAAATCAGCAGAAACATTGACAGCCCCTGTTTTCAGACAGTGCATACGCAGAAAGATACTTGAGTTTTGACATAGGCAAAGGAAACATGAATTTCTTTATCCTTTGTTTTCTGCCATTAAGGCATGGAAAATAAAATCTCTTCTGGCAGTCTTCCAGCACATGCTTCTACCGCGAAAGCAGGGAAAATAGCCCACTCATGAAAAAAGTTATTTACTTTTTATCACCAAACACCTAAAATTCGTTAACTGCAGTAATGGAAGGCAGAAAGCATTTTAAAAGTTTGTTTGTTTTCAAGCAATTTCTGGGTCAAAGAAGAACAGAACTGTTCTGGCTCCCTTCCCTCAAAAAGCAAATCTGATAAACTCAGATCTATTTTTAAGCAAATGTTTATGAATAAGCTCACAGTCTTCTTGCAGCTGAAGAGTGCAGCGATGTACAGGGAGAATGAAAGCACTGTTAAAACTACAAGCTAAGGACTCCACTGGGGTATATTGCCGATATCTGATACGATGAGAGAGATCTGCAAAGCAACCATACACCTGCAAATGAAGTCACCACATGTTCCTACTTGTTAAACACATGAATCTGGTCACAGTTAAGAGGGAACAATAAAGTAATGGTGTACACCATCACCCTTAACCCTCTACCAATGCACCAAGTTCAACTTCTGCTAGAAGCAGATGGGCAATTCTACAAAAGAATTGGAACTACAAAAGACTTGAGGGCAGGGGAGTTGCTGCTGCTTCCTTTTCTAGCCTGCTGCTGTTCAGAGGCATTCCAGCTTTTTATTTACTGATTGAAGCCATGAGGAGTTACAGTCACTTCTCAAAAGTCAAAGAATCCAGCAGAGAGCAGCTCCTTGCCTTCATCTTGTTTTTATCCCCCTTTATGTTTTAATGGTTTATTATCACTTTCTAAATTGCAAAATGCGTTTGTGGTTTTTTTCCCCTTTCCCTTTCATCCTCTGAAATGGATTTAAAGCGTCAATCCATTAAGAAAAGGCAATCATAGAAGCTGGAAGAAGTGAGGTAGTGCTGTGGGGTCAAGTTTTTTTTTTTTAAAAAACACATTTAAGTGCATCTCACATGTACAGAAATGTGCTTATGAAAATACACACACTGATTGGCTCAGAAGTGGAACTTTGGGAAGACGTTTGGGCAGCCTGAACTTTTCAGCTACACTTGTGTCTACGTTGGCACCGGGAGTAAAGCGCCTTCATGGGCGCCCACCACACACCTATGGAAAGGTGCTCCAGCCAACCACTGTGTGTAGTGTGGCCACTGGGCAAGTTTTCTTTCAGGAGTCTGTACGAGTTCTTTGGGCCAGACCGGTGCACCCACGCTCACAGAGCTGCTTGGTACCTTATCTCACACATCTGTGTTACATCAAAACTGATGTGTGAATAACTCACCATAACAGATCTGGAGGAGGAAGAGAAGGCGCAGCTGTGAACAATGGCGAGAGCTGTGTCTGTTTCACTGATCAGAAGAGAAAGAGAAAGGACTACACAACATGTACTTAGGGACTGGCTTAACTCAGAAACGAGTGTAATGGAAATGAATGGCTCGACACAGGCAGAATACAAGCATGGATGGACTTCTACAGGTAACCACAGAGTGGTGGGGCTTGGAAGGGGCCTCTGGAGATCATCTAGTCCAAACTCCCTGCTAAAGCAGGATCACCTAGAGCGAGTTGCACAGGGTAATGAAGCAGGTAGCCCATGGGAAAAAAACACCAACAGACACAGTGGATCTTCTGCTTTTGGAATCACTCAGACCTTTTCCAGAAGAGAGACCTGGCTGTCTAATGCAACCCATAGACAAGACACCAAAAATCCAGGAACCTGGGTGACTTAAAACTGTACACCACCTTTGAACTACACCTCGGGGACAAATTCTGCCCTCCTCTGGATACAACCTATTTTCAGTGAACCTAACTGGAACAGCACTTGTATGGCGTTTCTCATACATAATTTGAATGTTATGGCCATGCCAGTATCTTCCGGACAAAGAAATCCATGAAAGCAGATGAGAAAAGAGAGAAGTTGAGAATGAAACTAAACTTGTAAATGTAAACTCATTCTATGAGTAGTCTATGGAAACAGTTGTCAGTCTCTTGCTTCATTATTACCTTTGGGTTTTTTTAGGTTTTTGTAATACTGATCTAAAGACAAAAACTCCCAACCCTCCACGATCATCTGTGTCACATTCCAGATGTGAAATTCTCTGTTCAAAACAAAACTGAGTAACAGCTTTGCTTAAATTATGGTACCAGTTTCCATGAGGGGACCTGAAGTACATGGCTGTGGTTTAACAGAGTACATTTAGCTGCAAAGCTTGTTAGATTCATGCTTAAGTGCTCTGAATTAGTTTCTCATAACACTTTCCGCCTCCGCAGTAGACTTCATGTAATAACTTAGTTAGTCACTGACAAAACAGCATTTGGACATAGGAGACAATTGTTAAACAGCTTTTCCTCCTACAGGCTTTTGAAATTAACACTTTATTACTTCATACAAGATAGTAAAAATAATAAAAATAATCCCACAGCTTTTCATAAAAATTAAAAGGATTTAAAACCAAATCTTAATAAAAAGCCAAACAAACTTTGCATTTAAAACCAAACTAAAGAAATAATGATATGTACACACACTTTTTTAAGAAGAGATAATGAGTTTCCATTTGATATCAACAGGTGCTCTTCATTCATCATCTGCAAGAAACTAGGTTAGGTCTCCATAGGCCACAGTCAGTTATTAAGCAAATACACCACTGGTTCTGTGTCCTCCTTTTATTTCCTTGCTTCTTCAGTCTCCTCAGGCTCTCTCTCTTGGTGCTCCCTTTCCCACCTCATTTCTTTCAACTCTTGTCTGTACTTCCGTTCAATAAACCGTTTCTGATGGGCCATCTGGGGAAAGTTATCTGACACAACGAGAAATATTTTACATTAATAAACAAAAAACAGGTAACACAAAGCCTCAGCTTTTTTTAACTCTGATAAGATTAGGGGTAAGGGGGAGGAATAACATTATTACCATTTTCACTCATTTATTTCCAGTAATTCGTAGGAAACCAGGGCTGTGTGTCATAAGACTTTGGTTTCTTTGTGATTTCGACATCTGTTTCTCCCACTACAAAAGCCCTGCCAAATCTACTACACTCACAAAAATAAAATATAAAGTCCTAGTATAGCAACACAGCCAGGTATTACCCGGATTTTACTTTCTGTTCCCTTAGCAACAGGTGGTCGACACTGAAAAATTAATGTGAGACTACTGTCAAAGCTGTCAGGGTTTTTTGTCTTGTTCTCACTCCAAAAAGTATAAGCCACTTGTTCCAAGCACTGTACAGTTGCTGCCATTATTATTATTATTATTGTTTTAGACCATGTGGAATCCCCTAGATTCCCACACATTATGGCAGGGTTCCTAATGGGAAAGTAATAGTGCAGCAAAAGGGAACGCAGTCACATCCCTTCCAGAAAGAGCGAAGGCTTGGCTACGTACCGGCATGCAGCCGCAGCGTGGTTTGGAGGGCATGGAGGAGAGAAGACTGGCTAACACAGACTAGACAAGGCTGGGGGGGATGGAGGAATAGCTAGGGGGGTAGATACCTCTAATTTCAGACATCTGCCCATTAGCTGGTATCTATGTATGCTAGTTACAACCGAGGCTGTATAAACAGCTTATATAATTGATCAGAATTGCTCTCAATTTAGCGAACAGCAGGTGAAGTATGATGTTTTCTGCACGACCAAGGTGGTGAGATTCATCTGTGTGTCTGTGCTGCAGAGTACTGCGCCCTCCAGCCCGTCAGGAAAGGAGGTGGTAATGTGTGGCAGCCTGCACACATTTGGTGGTAAATCCTGCCGGGATCACACAGAGCTCGGGCAGCAGCACTGGCTACTTACATGTGAGATGAATGCAAAAGGTCACTACACTGACCTTTAACGCCATAAACTGATCTGGAGGATGTCTCAGCATAGGACTGCTCACTCTCTAGTGGGCTACCAAGAGAGAATTCAGCTGAGGCTCCTCAGGTAAGAGTCCCTCGACACTACACGTCTTCCTCCTCCTTCTGGGTGCCAGAAAGCACAAATTTGTTCATCTAGAGAACATGGTGCAGAAACTACATAACCTGCAGAAGTTTGTGGCACAGCAGAATGATTTTCTACTGCTTTGTTTTATTGGCCAGTGAAATTTGTGCCTTTTACTATATACTACAGGAATAAAAGGTTTCTTCATCAGTTATTTACAACTGGGGCGCAGGAGGGTATATTTATTAAAACCAGAAAGCAATCTAAATAAAAGCAAATTGTATTTAAATTGCTGCTGTTTTTAAAAACACCAGTGCTGTGCTTAATGGAATTCTGTGATATTTTGTTGCTTGTGCTCACCATAAAAATCAAAATCAGATTTTCAGCACTGTGCCTGTAACTTGAATCTTTAAGAACTCTGAAGAAATCAGCTTGGTAGCGACCTGTTTGTTTATAATCTATTTAAGATGTTGAGAAGGAAATTTATGTAATAAACTCATCATGTCTATGAACAGGCACATAAAAATTACTTCTACTTGAAGTTAACTACTTATGCATCAAAAAATCCCAAACAAACCAAAAACTGCCCTCCACAAGTATAGACCTATTAGAACAGATGCTGTGGAGCCTCCATCCCTAAAGACAGTCAAAATTTGACTGGCAAGGCACTGAGAAACATGACCCAACTTGAGAATTGCCTCTGCTTTCAGGGGCATTTGGAGTACAGACCTCTCGAGGGCCACAGTAATCAAACAAATATGTGTGTCAGAGAAGAGCTGCGGAGTCCTCAGACTGATAGGAGATGAAGCTCACAGTGATAACTGTCATGAGGAGGAACACTCAAAGGAAACTTCTGAAACATTTTGCAGATATTCAGCAGAGAAGAGAAGTTACATATTCCTACTTGTCAAATTTACTGATGGTGAGAAGTGTATGCTTAGTAGATGGCTATGAAAAAAAAATAAACCTGAATTACAGGGTTTCATTGTCTTCTGAAATTTTTAAGCCCTGGGATCTCCAGATGCAGAGAGAACACTTTAAAGAAACCTCTGGCATTTGAGGAGCTACATTCTTTCCTTTGAATCACATTTTTACAAAAATGTACCTCCCTATGTTCTTCTGAACAGAGAACTTCTGCTTCACAAAATGCATGTAGCCTGTTTCCTTACACTACATCCACACCTGGCACTTTAACCCAACCAGCTAAAGTGCTTTCACGTAAGACGCCTGCATACACTCACATATCTGACACTCCACGAAGGGCTGCTCCCACACCGGCAATCCCATGTGTGATTTGGAGAAATGCAGACAGAGATCACTGAATCCTCAGCTGATGTAAGATATTCTTAACAGATACTGATTTACAATGACTGGGGAATCTGCCTATATAACCTGAGATCTAATTTCCTTTTCTGAACTGGCAACTGAAAAGCAATTTTCCTCCTCCCTTGAATTAGAGGATGAGACAAACTCACCATCAGAGACTAAGCAGTCTTATCCCATGGAAAATCTCAATGAGGCCTCACTGCACACAGCTCCCTGTAAGCTGCAACCTCTGTCACTGAACAACTCCCTTCAAAATATACTTGTTACAATTACATACTAATTTACATAATGCATACATAATAATTACATTACATACTAATGCCACCTGTTACAAAACTGCCTTGAAAATACTAAAAGGAAGACCTGCTGCTAAGAAGCCGACGGCGTTCCACGTGTATATTCTGCTCAAATCTTATCTCCCAACAAAACCTGCACCTCACTAAAGACCAAGGATGTAAATTACAGATTATTTTCTTTGTTGCCCAAAATTATCTTACATTTTTCAAGTGCATCCATAGCAGCTCCCATTTCCGCTTGCTGAATGCTGTGAAAGCCAAACAAAAACACGTTACATGAGATGTAAGCTGTGCAGAATAAAGTGAAGTTTCTGACAAAGTGGAACACTAGCTACCCTTTTGTAATAAAACTCTCTGGATAACTAGTAGCTAGTAATTCCCAGACTGTACAATCTATCAGCCTTTCCAGAAACATGTGAGCAACAGCACTACAGCTCCAGTAGAATATTTTTAAACTTGGATCAATAGCACTAGCAGAACATTCTATTCCATTTTTCACTGAAACATTTTGTTTTCCTTAAGAGGAAAAAAGGAAAAAAAAATAAAATCAGAGGTGTGAATGCAATAATACCAATGATGATTTTTAACTGCTACCAGAACTGGTAGCAGAAAATAAGAGGAGATCTTTGGGGTTCATGGTTGAAGATTTGCAACTTCAGAAACCATTCTAAAATGCCCAGAAGTAATGGCATCAGGAAAAAAATTAAAAATGAGACCCGTGCACCCTTAACTTGCTGGCTTAAGTTGGATAGTAATTCAGTGAGAAAGCCAAAGATAAAGTCATTATTTCCAGGGAACTGTTTTGCAGATACTAGTCTGAGAGCCACAAATCCAGTTGGCATTGGCAGCCACCTTGAAGGCAAGTTTCCCAAAAAACCTTAAGACCAAAATTTGTAAAGACACTGAACCCTTCAGGTGTTCCTAAGGCAGGAACTCAGAATAACTCAAAAAAGGCTCTATAGCTTTCCTTTTCTAAGGCAAACCACACACTTGACTAGTCATTTTGGACGTTGCCACACTCAAACTTTAACACCAGGTGATTAATTTTTCACTGTACCTTGGGCCTTTACCGCATCCTATTCTTTCCCCTTTGAAGTAAACAGCTACTGTGTATGTCCTGGCATGAGATGGTCCCACTGTCTGCAAAGTCCTGAAAACAAAAAGACATGATTTATTCAAGCAGGAAGTATTAAAAACCAGAACCTGCTTAGGGCACATACATCACCAAGCTTTCAGTCTTGTCAATACATGTAATGGACCTTGTGCCAGGTATGGAGCAAGGGTTGAAAGATGCTTCCAGAAATCACATTAACCCAGAGACTACCAGTATGGTGCACAATAACAAGGAGAAATTTACATAACGTGCACCTTACTTATGTTGGTTACACATACTCCTTGAGGCTCACTCAGGAGCACCATATGAAAACAAAAACTTGAATCTACAAGCAAAAATGCAAACTGTAACACAAAGTGCTTAAACACTGTGAAAACACTTGTAAGAAAGTCATATAAATTGTGTATAGCATTGCCATCACAATGAATCACACCAATACAGTTACTGTGTGTGCTAAAACTTTAGTCCCTGAGAGCTGTGCAGTTAGCAAGGTTTTAGAAGGACTCTGTACTGGACATGGTAGCTCTCTGCTGTGAATTATCACAGTACAAAGAAGTTTTCCATCAGCTTTGAAAAGTTAGTCACAAAACAAACTTTCCATTTGAGCTTAACTGTAGGACATGCATCAACACCCATCCAAAGGAGCAAAAAGGTAATTCCCTAGACATGCAATGAATTGCTGCTTCTGCTGTTTCTTCCTTCTGCTCCAAATCTCTCTCCACTGTCAGCTTCAGTTCTGTCCACTACCTTGTTTCTTTGGAGCACCGATTTCACATCAATCTTTAAAGTATCTAAACTAAGGTACTCTGTCTCCATGCACTGTGACAAGAGCAAATAAAACCCACCCCAAATGTAAAGCAATAGTACTGACTGTAGTGAAACAGATAACCCCCAGAAAAGGAATTTAACAAGATAATAGGAAGATAACAGCATTTTACTGGCTCTAAGCTATACTACAGAAATCAATTTATCATCACAGCAAAACAAAACAAACATTTGCTACTTGATACACAGTGGGTTTTACAAGAACCAGAAATTATTTCTTTTGTATTCATCTCCCTCACTCAAGACAAAGCTGTGAGCCCTCCCACAGTGACACTGAGGAGTCAGGCTTGCAGAGCATCAGTTGCTGTGTTAAAGCGATCTTACTTCTGAAGTGCACTGTCTGTCACTACCTGAACCGCTACATTTCATCGAAAAACTTTACTCAGTAAATGTGACAAATGCACTTAAGACTTTCATTCTTCATCCTTCTTGATATAATAATCCAAACAATACAAGCCTGGAACTTTCATATCCTTTATCTCTTCTTTTGGGGACTAACACTGGAACCATTCCTATGTTACTTGAATGGATATGGATGCAATATACAATCTTACGTTTATTATGGCCTCTTTGAAGTGGCTATTACACTATTTTTCAACTGGCACAGAGAAGGGAGATCCATCCCATCCAGCTTCGGGTACCTGAGGTGCACAAGTTAAAAGGTTCCTTATGCTGAACCTCTTGTATCACTAAACTGTAGGACAAACATGGGCTGAATTGTGCAGTGAAAACATCCAAAACTTGTGCTGCCCTTCAGTGCCCGACTCTCTGGATTAGAAACAAGCCCTACCATCAGGATGTGTGACACAAGGTGTTTATGAAGTTTGCATAATCATGTAGAGCGTAGAGAAACTTCACACCGCTACTGAAAACAGAACGGAGCTATCTTGACTTCATACCCAAACAGCCATTGTTCCATTCATTGCATTTGAAGCACTACCACTCCTCACATTAAAAGAACAAATGTAGAACAATGACAATGAAATACTGTATTAAAACATAATGTTCTCCTCTGCAACTGTACAAGGTAAAACACTTACTAATTCTTCCTTGTAATGACTTAGAACACCTAAAGCTTGGAAAACACTGGTCCAACATTTTCCATCTTCAAACAAAGACAAACTGGAAGGGATAACTATAATAAAACCAAGCTATGTGAAAAGCATAGGGTGAGCAATCACATCTTCCTCCATATGCAAGAAAGACTGATAATTAGCTTGTACCCATAAAATGCCAGCTCTTACTTGTAAAGAGGAATGTCTGGCTCTTTTCCTTCTGTCCTGAGAGTCAAGCAGCACTGCTGAAGCTGAGATTTAGGATCATTCCAGTCTTGATTTAAAATAAACTCCTGTAAGACATTTACAGAGATGCTTTTATGATTGAGACAGTATGACATGAATCCCAAATGCAATAATTCGCTAAAACATAGGGGCAGGAAAGTAGAAACCTGACTGATCTTACCTTTAGCCGTGGAAAAAAGCATACATTCATGAAAGTGTGAACATATTCCAAATCTTTGTCAATGTACAGGGCAGCAATAAAGGCTGGGGGAAAAAAAAAGGAAAAGGTACTGTCACTCATCCACAAGAAGAATGTTAATGGCTTGCAATTTTAGAAACTAGTATCTCTGAGTACTCTAAAGCCATATCCAATTATGTTTCACAGCATTGATCCGATGAGGGTGGTATTAACCTGCATAGACAGGGAAAAATAAAGTTGACCAAGAGATTAAGTTACTTACTCAAATCCATTCAGCCATTTAAAGACCTAAAAAATACACTCAGCTCCTAATCTCACATTTTAACCAGGATACTTACCAATAAATCACTACTGGGTACCATAATGAAGGTTTAGATATAAATCACTCCCATTTCTGTGCTACTTCCATTTGTTTAGAGGATTTGCCAAAAGCCACAGGGTCTGAACAGCTCTCAAATATATCAAAATATACAAGATACAGATTAACTTTCTTTGCAGAATATTGATTACTGTTTCCACTTTCTTCTGAAAGAAGGTAGCACAAATTTCCACGTGGCTGCCCCCTGCCTGGCAGTGTCCAAGGCCAGGTTGGATGGGGCTTTGGGCAACCTGCACTAGTGGAGGGTGTCCCTGCCCATGGCAGGGGGTTGGAACTAGATGATCGTGAGGTCTCTTCCAACCCAAACCAGTGTGTGAGTCTATGAAATGGACTAAAATAATTTCATGTCCATGTAGCTTTCCCTCTTGTGGAATGAGTATTCTTAAAGCCCTAAAATGCAGTCAAATAAACCACAGCAATAGTCACCTGATGAAGGAGCTACTTTATCTTTCAACAGTGACAAGAACATATTAATGAAACACTGAAACTGCTGTTAAATAACTCAGATTACAAGCTTTAACTTCCTATACATGATTTTGTCCTGATCAACATGACCCCTCAATTTCTAAGCCTACAACTTCTTATCTGCACTTATGCCTTCTTCATGCTTTTATACAAGCTTCAAGAATCTGGTTTTCAGAGGTGTGGGCATAATTCATTTGAAAACCTGAACACACATTTTCAGTAGTGTTTTGGCAGATTTCATCTGGGTGTCTTAAGCCCCGAGGAAAAGAAGTTGCCAAGCACTATGCTGTTATATACAAATTAACTCACATTCCAAGAGATCCGCCAAAGTCTTAGTTCGAAGAGCAACAGGTCTTTTTGTCTTGTCATTAGTGATGGCAAACTCTTGCATACCCAACTCTTCTGCCACCTTGGCTTGCGTCCTGTTGTTCACCAAAGAACTTCTTAGCAGCTGCAACAGGAAGAAGTCCCACTCAATGCCCAAATTAACATTAACAATGCCAAAACATAAAAGGTAGGGAGAGCTGAGGAAAAAAAAGTTACTTTTATCCTTGTAGCACCTCACTTCTCTCAGTTTACTGACATTCTGTTTCATCACACCTTAAATGATTTATGCAATCACACACATACCCATTATTTCTACTGCTGATTTTCTCTTCTGTTTCAGTTCTTCTCACCAAATGTTATTTATTCTATGGATGCATTACTTCTGTAGGTATGTCTTGCATTTAAAATGCTTGTTTGTGAGCTTCTTTGCAGTCATATATCATCTCTTCATCAGTCCTGTATTTTTACAGCTAATCTGCATTTCTCTAGTTTAAGTAATACAGAGGGGTTTTTATATATCTGTTTTTCCACATAAAGTGTAAACATACATTAAAGCAAGACAGTCTGGTGCTTCAGAACAAGCAGATGAGGAAACGACTCCATTCATTAGGCCAGGAAGCCTCTATGTACTGTTTGCTCTACCGAAGCTAGTAGAGCTGAACTGATGCATCCCTGACCAAAATCTGCCTCTAGTATTTTCAAAGCCACCTGGGTCTCCATTAGAGTTCCATGAAGTGCTGAACCCTAGCTCCAGGCAGATTGCTTAACTAAACATAGAGCTCTGCCAAAGATCTAATCCCATACAGTTTAGAGAAAGATTTTGGAATTTTAGGGTTTCATACAATTTTCTGAACCCCTTGTTAACATGAGCTTTTACTGTTTGTTTGGGGTTTTTTTGCTTTAATCAGCCTTAATTTAGGAAGTTAGGGATATTACAGGAGGTGGGAGCAGAACTGAAAGAATGTAATCTACAGTTGAGAAGCTGCATACACATTTTTTCTCTCTTTATCTTCCATGTCACATTTGCTCAGCTTATTAGATCCAAGTTATATGCTACCTGGCTCCAGGATGTCAACTGAGCTCATGAAAATCAAGATTTATTTGCTGCACTTGATACTTCATCTCTGACAACAGATAAATAAAGAACAGTATGTTCATAATTTGCTTGGCAATGATGTATGAAGCAGATACTCACAACTTGATCTTCATAAACTAGGCAGACTGCATATAGGATTATTACCTGCCTCCCTAACCTCTGCTTAAACTCATCATCTACTTGTTCCTTTCCAAAATTCTTCCCTTTTATGTCCTTAAGATAAACAAACAATACTTCCCACAACAAAATCCAAAGCACGATATGCAACCTACGTGATGGCCGCGCACTATCACATGACAAACATCTGTTTCCTGTAACGTTAAGACACCCCCCCCTTTGGTTGTGTTTGCACAGAATTTCTTTCAGTGGGACCCATAATCATGATTAGTAGCATCACAAAACAAACAACAACATATACACTACACAGTGAATTAGAGATGGAAAGAAAACGAGTTGTCCTTGGAGGACTGTAGTTACCAACTTGCTTCATCGGTAGAACTTGCCTCCTCTGCGAGTGTGATCTAGCAAGAAACTCAATCCCCCTTAAGGACACAGGGAAGACACGTTAACCTGTGCCCTCCCAGCTTTCACAGAGCTAGGCTTTACTCTAGCAACACGCAGCCAGCATCACTGCAGATGCTGTAACATGTGATGGGTGCTCAACCAGAGCTTAACTCTAATTACAAAGCGATTTTTTTGTTGTTGTTTTTTAAATTTCTTCCATCTTCACACACCCAGGACTAGCAGAAGCCAATACTGGAGTGATTACATCTTCCAACAGCCAACAAAACTTTATCCTTTTTATGGGCAGATCACTTGGATAGCTCAAGATACATAAACAAGACGACTTTGTACTTCCTTTTTCTTAAATATAGTTAATTTAGAGACATCTCTCCAAAAGTAGTAGCTACACACCAGGAAGCCACTGTATTACCAGTCAAGTGGAACCCTTCTATCCTTGACCAAAACTGTCAATTTTGGTCAATTCAGTTGATGTTCCATTATTACCTGGAAAATATGTTCCCAAATAACAGCAGAAAAAGCTTGGTGTTTGCTGGTTCCCTTCAGATCCCGTGTCATCACTCTCCTCTCTCACAGGTCTCATTTAAAAAACATTCTAAAACAATTTTCACTGCAGGCACATCAGAGTTGAAATTTTATTCTAGGAATTGCCTCCCTGTACCTATCTTCATGCGTTTTCAGCATCAATTCCACTCTATACTTTGTAATTTCCTCTGCAAACTTTGATCCTGCAACAACTTCTACTTGCCAACTCACTAATCATTAAATCAGCAAAAGGAGGCATTCTGATCATTGCTCTGCATATTTACACCCATTAATAGCAACACTTCATATCCTTCCTGCCAAGGAGTTCTTGAAAGATTTATCTTACCATACCAACACTGATGGATACATTATTAAGTCACTGATAAAGCAAAAAAAACCCAGCACCTCACCAATCTTGGATTTCTGCCTTATGTTTTTGTTTCTCTAAAGAATTAATGAGACAAGGCTCTTCCCCTTTTAACTTTTACTTCAAAAGTTCAAGCTTTATTCATTCTTCCTCCTGAATGGTGCAGAAGAATCCATACAAATTGAAACGAAACTTAAGAACTGATGAAGAAAAATTAGAATTACTTTTAGTCAGCACATGTATTTTTTTCTTGTAAACAGATTTAGCCCGGAAGACCCAAGAAGGATATTCTTGAAAACACACTGCCTGCTAAAGACTAAGCACTGCCATCCCTTTATTGATCTGAGAAAGCTAAGTACTACTACTACTCTGAGTAGCTAAAAAACCTATGGTGCTACATGATAATTTTACCTAGAAGACTTGACTCAGTCCTGATACACATATCACTTTTATTGTAACCAAGAGTTGAAAACTAAGAAAAGTTTTGTAAGCCTAAGAAAATTTCTTCCTCACAAAGCCACAGCTGTCTAGCTGCAGTACTAAATGAATCAAACTGGAAAAAACCCCAAACATGTACTACCACCCTATGTTTAAACTGTTTAAAACTGCTAAAAGATCCCCAAACTGGGTTGTTCAGAGCCCACATAGGAGAGACTGAAAGGCTACATTAATCAACAACGGACGACTGTAACAATGGTGAAATTAAATTCAAAAGCTATCACAGGAGCTCCAATTGAAGGCAACAGGAAAACCAGTCTAAAATAGATTGTAAAAACTTATCAGGAAGCATAAGCCTGGCTAGTTGCAGGTTCACCAGACTAGAAGTGATGAATAAAAAAAAGTCATGTAACGTGCCTATCTAAATAAATGGTTTAAGATGCCCATCTTTAAACAAGAACTAGTCTTATCTCCCAACTTCACTACTGACATCCTCAAAATTATTGATCCATTTCACAGACAGAACAAAAATTAATGCACTGGGCTCATAAATCACCGTTTCCTATTCACTGCAGAGCTCATGACTAAAAATTAACAAAGCCTTATTAAGAGCAGTGGTTGCTGAGGCTTCTTTTATTAATCAAATTCAGAATAATTCACTAGCTGCTCCCATAATTTTAGTCTCCATCCCACTCTCGCTCTCCCCAAGAGCATGATTGATAGCAGTCTCACCGTTAAGTGCCCTTCATGATGATCAGGGAAATGTATGAATAAATACTCTGTGGCTACCAACTGCATTATGGAGTCACCCAGGAATTCCATCCTCTGGTTGTGGCCTCTGAAAAATGAGACATCAATGCAGCAAAATCAATAAGCACTCAGGGAGGAAAAAACAAAACCAGCATGCACACACAAATTAAAATGGTGATCTGAAAGTGAGCCTCACTCATTTCCAAATGCATTTAAGACAATTTTCCAGTGTTAACCAGGTAGGATGAAAACACAGTTCATTACTGTTGTAACACCAACTTTCAGCGAGAAAGCAAATCAGGGTAGCTACACATAAACACAAGTATTAGATTGCAGATCTGGGACTAACAGAAGGAGAAGAGCAATTGACATCAAGTTTGAAATGGGATAAGGTCTCTATCTGCAACTTCTTACAAGAAATTAAACTAATGAATGCAATGACTGCTAAGAGGAAAAAGGTCTGTCCGTCCACAAGAAACATAAAGATGAGGGTTGGAACCCATACAAGATCCTTGACTGGGACACCAGTGGTATGGCTGCACCACTTAAAACGGGGCCTGGCAGCTCTATGCACCACAGAACACAAGGGCTGCACTTGGACCAAGAAGCATGATTTTACCTCTTTTCCTCTGCCCAAATGTACCTCCAAGCATGTTTCACTACTGCCTCAGCAGTGACATGCAAATATCAATGATGTAGGAAGAAACACCAGGACGGCTCTCTAACATCATCTGTAGTGTCAGACGGGACACTGCGCCAGGCGGGCTGGCGAACACAGCTGCTCAACTTTCTTCTGGAGAACAGGCCTAACACCTTGAGTCCAATCACATACAGAGCAATCTCAGATACTAACAGAAGGACCAACAGAGCTACACGAGGACTCTTGCTGTGTACTCACAGTGTCAGATGGTTAAAGCCCACTGTCCTCAGAGTGAATGCACGTGCTAGAAGCCGAACGTGAGTAAAGATTACTCCAATTGCCTCCTCAAACTCTGTAAGCTTTTGAAGCACTGGAGAGGTCTCAATGAGTTGCCTGTCAGTATTGGACTCCTGCAGCTGTAAATAAAATTAAATTGACAGTTTCAGAACTTTTCAGAGAAAAGCAAGACTTTGTAAACCAAGGGCAAAGAATACAGTGAACAAGTTGTCCTGTGCACAGCTGAATTGAGAAAACTGTTTCCTCTGGCTTTTTGTCTTGGATAATTACCACTCCAAGAAGATGTGAGCTCTGATGTATGCTTTCTTAACACTTGAGGCATTTATAACACATTGCTTACATGGTCTTGTCAGTATACATGGACAGCACAGGCTACTTATTTTCACAAAACGTACAATTGTACGTGTCTGAGTTTCCTAATATGATCACATTGTTTGCAACTGAGCAACAGATTCAGAAATTATTAGAATAGGGCTGGCAGACTGACAGTGTGTCAAGATGAGACAAAACCCAAATCTATTTCTCCCACTTTCCTTCACTATCAGAAATCAAGAATAAATACTTAGTATATGAAATTCAAAAGGGTACAATAACACAAGAATATTAAAATTATCACTTTGGGTCACTATCTTTTCTTATCAGTTTCTTGTCTGATGTCCTTGATGTGGTGACACTGGTAAATGGCTTTCTGGAGCTGGGAAATGGCTTAAGCATCTCCTCCAGCCACTCTGGGCATCTCTCTGGTATAGCAATGCCTTAGAGGAAGAATCAGCCAGATGAGGATGCCTAAAGGAAAAGTAAGAGTAGCCACAGGTTTTTAAAGTGGCATTAAGATAATTTTTGGTTTACTGCCTGCCCCTTTTCTATGAATTGATTACACTAATTACTTCTTTTTCCTTAAACTACTGAGCTTTCAGGTGACATATTCATAGTCTTACATATCCCAGGCATAAAACCCACGTTTAGGTGGTAACGGTCAGTTTGGAGTTCAGTTGCATGTGTAGCTGAGGCTGCTCTTTGTTTCCTCACACACATCCTTTGTGTATACCTACACAGGATTTAATCTGCTCTTTTCCCCCACAGTCTGTCAGTCGCTCCTGTGTTTTTGCAATCAGACTGCGACTCTTCACCCTGCTGTTGTCCCTGCTACCCTGAATAATTTGGTGTTGTCAACAAACCGCCACCTCACTGCTCATCCTCTTCCCTAAGCTGTTGATGCAAACAGCCTGTACTCCAGCAGACATCCCTAGGGAAATCTGCCAGTGATCTCCAACGCCTGTAAGGGGTGGTCATTTCAGTCCTTCACAACTGACAGTGTTCACTGGGGTTGACTTTTTTCCCTAAAAAAACTCCAACATTTTAAAAAGCCTTTTGCGAGTGCCTTTCCAACAGACTCTTCCAACCAGCATCATCTGCATCATCACATGCTTTTTTATCTGCTGTAAGATCTCTTATTCACTTGTGAGGAGGGACATGGCTTTACATGTTGGCTTTTTCTACAGAAATCACATTTATCCAGGTGACCACTCTTTTTTTTTTTTAAATTGCTCTTTGACTACTTTTTTCTTTTTTTTTTTAATTGGCACCTTAATTGTCATATTGTTACAGTGACTTTTAATAATTTTTAAAATGCCATTTTTCAGGCTAGCCATGCCCAATGGCCAACCTGAGCAGCCTGTGCTTCCCCTACTGGCAAGGGAAGATGTAGGATGCCTTCTGGGACATGGAAAAAAAAATTTCATCACACAAGGTAGTAGCAAGAAATTATACGCTGCATACATTGACTGTCTCCAATCTCTAGGCAGAGTCCAGACGTTCTTTGTGAGAGCTGAGATAAAAAGGTTAAAATTAAAATTCAGAATATGACAAATTTTCTTGGGAGCTTGTGTCACCACACAGGATAATTGGTGCTGAATCTCAGAAGTTTATCTTCCCATGAAGACTCTTTTCTATTTACACTCAGAGAGTTGGTCATAAAAACACCTCATGTGCTCTGATTTGCTGCTGAAGATTTTTGTCTATGTATCCATTGCAAAATCCATACAAATATATAAGACATTTCAGATGGAGGCCTCAAAGTGGCCTTTTGTTGGCAAGGTATGCTCATAAAAAGTTTCAAAGGAGTCAAAATGACTGCAAAAAACGTCGGAGACTTGGTTCGAGAGAAGAAACCTCTCAGATTTTCATAAGACCCTGCAAACCATACTAACTGACTAGATGGCTATTTGAGTACAGCTACTCTTGCAGCACCCTGGAAAATGCTACCATGTTTGCTGTGAAGGTAAGGGGTACAGTGCAGAGAGTTCTCCCCTAGAATTAAGTCAAGGAACCGTTCTCCCAACTTCCAGCCTTCTGTGAACCTGTATCCTCCCATGCACGGGAGGATAAACTAGCCCCCTCAGATCCCTACTGGACTCACTGAGGTAGCCACGCTATCAACCCCCACACACAGAAACTCTCCACTCAGGATCACACTCTCACTCCACCCAACTAATGTGCCTTCCTACTGTTAAGGTTTCAGTCTCTGAGGTTAACGAAAGATTGGTGTTGGACCCTTTTTCCTCCAACTTCGAGAAGATGAACAAGAAGCCACCACAATGTTATCTATCACTAGATTTATCGTATACGCACAGTTATATATCAAACATGAGCCAAGGAAAGCCGAATGATTAATCCTCAGAGGCAGACAAATCACTATTTATACCCCCCGCACCCAAAACCAAACACAATTATATATACACACATTCCTTTGGCTACTTTTTAGCACAGTTTCTAAGATGTCATTACAATGGAAACCTATGGAAAAGCATCCCTAAAAATAAGAGAGCTATGAAATTTATTACAGAAAGGGATACACTTACTTGGAGTGGGTGTAGTGGATAATTAAGCCATACATCCCGCAGGTCCTGCAAACATTGAAAGATGCCTTTAATGCTCAAGGGAGTCATTTAACAAATTCCACAGTACTAAATAAAATGTCATTACTTGAAATAGTGAACTATTTCAGATGCTGACTCTGCTTATTGCAAATTCAATAGTGCTGGCAAACTAATTTTTAAAATCGTGTATTTGCTGCTCAAACTGCCTGTAGTTCTCCCAATTAGCTTGTGTCAAAGAGGTGGAAAAATCCTCAAACCAAATAGAAAGTGGTTAAAGGAAGAAAAAGATTTGTTTAAGCCTCAGGACTAACTTTATTTGCAAGTACTCCTCAGCACCAAGTTTGACTTCACCAAAGGCAAGGACTAAGAAAAAAAACCCCACTTATTTTCTTCTATTTCATATAGGCTTCTTTCACTGCAGGCACTAAGCAGCAAATAAATGCTGAATTACAACGGACTTCAGAATACTTTTATTTCTAATAAGCTTTGTCATTCCACAGACTCAGACCTTCAAGAAGGAAAATACTGTATAATTCAACTCCTCACTACTGCCTCATGCATTGTCCCAGAAGTACGTACTGGTTACATTCCAGTACGTACATTTATCCATCACATGGGATAAATTCCAAGTAAGAGCAATTCAAGAATAGATCAGTCTTTATTATGCTACTGAGTAAAATGTTGGATGAAATCCCCTGTATTTTTTCCAAAGATAAGTTTAAAACTTTTAGAGGGGGGGAGGATTCAACTGGTCAAACAGGAACAGTCGCTCTGCATGGGCATCATTTCCCCAAATCACGCTGCCTGGATCCACAGCACTCACCTCTGTTGAGAGAGCAGCACTTTGAAAGGCAGCCTGCAGATTTCCCACACCACCTGCCCTTCCCCACCTAAGCCAACCAACAAGCAGCTCACCTGAGGAACACCGATTTACTTTTTTCCCTGAACCAGTGCAGCTTCCCAAACAGGATATGCTACATGCAGCTCCCAGGAACCAAGCACAACAGATGTGCTCCTGTTCATTTGTGAATCTCAAGTAAAAGACTGAACAAGAAAGCATGTCTCCAGTTACTTTTAAAATGAAATCAAATCATATAAATGGATACATACCTTGTCATTGAAGAGTAAACGCCCAAATAATTGTTTTGCTTCTTCTAGGCTTCCCTCCAGATAAACAGCTCCTGCATAAGGGGACCAACACATCAAAGGTCAATAATGCACTGGTACTAAGAAAATTACAAAGCACAGGAAAGTCAAAGATCTCTGCCTCTTTCGTGTCCAATAGATGTATTTTTAAAAAAGCATGTTTGCTGTAGTAACACCTCTTTTTTTTTCTTAGAGCTTTAAGGCATGCTAAACACCAACATAAATCAGTGGTCATAAAATGAACAGAAAAACCTGAAACAGTTACATCAGTTATAAAAAATGATACATCCAAAAGGCAATGTTTAAACAAATTAAGATAGAAACAATCTTTTTTCGAAAAGTAATTTTTCCAGTAATCAGTTAGCTATACCATGTACACTAATAGTGAAAGCCATGAAATACATTTCAATAGCTAGCAAATTTTCATTTATTCTGTACTTCCAACAACATTATGTTCTGCATGTGTCAGGACTATTCCAAACCTCAGTGTCTCCCCAGTACCACTATAAAGCATTGTCTGAACTGGAAACCCTACCTCTGCATCTCTGGAGATTTTGGTACTTTAACTTTTTTTTCTTTTCTTTTAAACTGCATATACAGCCCTTGCTAGCCCTCCACACACCCCTCAGTAACAAGTGCTGCAAAACCTGTGCCAGCGTATTATGGTTTTTTGTATGCACCATATGCACTCTGTATCTGCACTGGCACGTTATAAATTCAGTATCAACACTTTGCCCTTTGATACTCTTTACAGGAGGGCTTCTGAAAAGCTCAAACTAGTTCTTGTAAGCACATCTGTATAAAAGCAAAGGGAATACGCAGCCCCATGAAGAACACAGAGAAAGGGAGTTTATGTTCCCACATACAGGCAGAACATGGTTTGCCTCGCTGTGTCTTTCCCCCCCTCATCTTTTCCTTTTAATTTCTCACTATGTCAACTACTTTCTTTGGACTCTTTGGAGAACAGTTTGGGGTTTTAGAAGACTCTCTTGCCAGAGGCATATTACAAGAGCACAGAATTTCAAACAGGTCCTAGGGAGCCTGCTTATACTTTTGGTTATTATTTTCATCATAGGGAAGAAGCACCAGACTTTTACAAAGGTTCTCAAGTAGAAACTCCAGACTCCACACATACTTCTGCAGTCCCTTAACAAACTCTGAGATTTTAGCTATGGCCCTGACAAAATCTTATTGCTCAAATAACTTTGTGAACAACTTTACACTGGAGGTTAAACAGCAAGCCAATTCTCTTAGCAAATCTCAATGGTTGCCAATAGTCCTCATCATTACATCTTAGAGGAGGGCAACAAGGATGGTTAAGGGTCTGGAGGGGAAGTCTTATGAGGAGAGGCTGAAGTCCCTTGGTTTGTTCCTCTAGGAGAAGAGGAGGCTGAGGGGAGACCTCATCCCGGCCTATGGGGGAGCGAGGGGCAGGTGCCGATCTCCTCCCTTCGGTAACCAGTGATAGAACCCGAGGGAACGGCATGAAGCTGAGACAGGGGAGGTTTAGGTTGGATATTAGGAAGAGGTTCTTTACTGAGAGGGTGGTTGGGCCCTGGAATGGGTCCCCAGGGACCTGGTCACAGCACCAAGATTAACTGAGTGCACTGTCCAGACACTTCTTGAACTCAGTCACATGTTCTGATTTGTCTGGCCCTGTGTGGAGCCAGGAGTTGGACTTGATGATCCTTATGAGTCTCTTCCAACTCAGGAGATTCTATGATTCTATGATAGACAAGCTGAAATATATGAACAAAGCCACAGATACATATCTAGCATTCCTTTTCTGTTTATTTTTTTAAATTAAAGATCAAAGCACTCATGGATAGCAAAATAGAGTTAAAAAGACAAATCTTATTTCTTGATAAGATGAAATGCAATTTGGCCTGAGGCAGAATGCACGGAACTGTTGACATCTAAGCCAACCATGATCTATTTTTCAAAGCAGGACAAAATGCTTTAGGAGCTTGTGTAGTATGTAAAGACCTGGATCAGGGCAAAACCATTCCCACAGCTACTATCATGTACACTACATTGGATGAATACAAAGCCAGATCAGTGAGATTCAGCTTGCTTTCTGCATCCAAACAAGTTTTAGAAAAATAGGCCATTTCAAATAGAGCCTGTGTGGCTATAACAGATCACAATTCCACTTTACTGCTTGCTCATTTGGTTACTATGCTCAGGCAGTCCTGATTTCTTCTCCAACATAGATTTGTTGACCAGTGCAGTCAGTCACTGATCAGCACTGTAGTGCCTGACAGCAAGTTTGACAATTCCTCTTCATCCTTAGCTAGGGGATTTTGGCACCAGCCATGGCATGCATATTGCCATACTTTCTATCTGTAAGGAAAATGCAAAGGACACAAAGTATTTACTTGGCAAACATCACATTCAATTCACAGAAGCAGCCTTGTAAGGCACAGAGGAAGGAGACCGGTGACTTGGTTGTGAGTACCCAGTGCATCCAGAAAGCAAGATGCAGAGTTTAAAATTTAGGGCTGAAGTGGGTCTCCCTCATTTGCAGGTCTGTGCAAGTACTGTTGGAAGCAGTGAGGCTGACTGATCCACCCACCCCAGACAACTACAGGTGGCAGGCCACAGTGGCACATGAGAGGTGGAGTTCTGAGGTGATGGAGAAAAGTGCTGTGCCCAACAGTACGAAATGGGTGCATTTTATGGGCAAAGGAGGCAGGATATGGAAGATTAAATTTTCACTGTAATACTGCACACTCATCATGTTATAGATGTGGCATTTACAAAGCAAATGGGAAGAGACAAAGATCACAGTCAACATGGCATGTAGACATACCAAAAAACATAACTGCCTGCACACAGAAACACACATGCTTTACCTATGAGGGCTTCAAAGCAGTTGGCCATGGCGTGGCGGAGATCCGATTCCCGGCAGAGATCTGGGCCGTGAGCATAAAGCATAAATCGATCTAACTCCAGCTTCTGCAGAGTATGTGGAAAGAGTGAAAACCACGGCTTTGTAAGTACAAGAGTACTAGTTCTAGTCACTAGAGCTCAGTTATACTATTATTATGCAGCAAGTGGGTTTGAGGGAACTTTTACGCTTTTTCTCTAGTTTCAGTTCAGACACAGGCTAAAATCAGAAGACTTCATATTTGTTTATCAGAGGCAAGCAACTAGAGTGTGATAGCGTGGGAAAGCTAGGAATTATTGAAGCAAATTGCAAGGGAAGTCAGATCAAAACATGTTATATATGATCTAGGAATAAGTTCAAGAGGAGGGCTGAGGGTATGTCAGAAAAACAGCCCGATACTGGCTGCTGCAGTGTACTGTTTCTTGCTGTTAGTTTACCCTCATGTGATTTGCCTTCAGAAATGCCAGAGAGACAGTCAAAGGGAGGGGAGTTAACGCTGAGGGAAAAGATCTTGCCTACAAGAAAAAGATAAAGTGGGACAGTGAGGAACAGGAACTCGGGTAGACACAATCCACAGAACAGCTGGCTTTTTCCTCTAGGAGTGTCAACAGGTGGCGGTAACAGAAGTCTCTGGGCTCTGCGAGGAGAAGACTGATATTTTGATCTGCAGTGCCACCTAGTTTTCTTTTTCCTTTCAAATGTGCATCATTAACATTCATCTGTTGCCTCAACCACAGTTCTGCTTGCCAGCCAGAATCTCAGGCAGGGAGGCACGCATTTGCTTAAGAAATGCAGGCAAGAGCTACTAGATGCTCTTTAAAAACCTCAGTAATGGTTTGTGTCAAAAAGATGAATATATAAAGAAGGTATTTGTGCATTGTGCAAAGTTTATAGAGGATAGGTTCTTTCCAACTAGGTGTTAAGTTTCTACTAATTTCTCATTAACTTTCCACTTCATCCTCCTGAAGAATATGTAAAGTGGAAACCAAGTTGTCTGAGTTGGGTAATTTAGACACATTTCAATTAGAAAAAAGGAGCCTGCCATTTTCTGACTATTCACTGTTCCAGAACACAGGGATGTTTCCTCACACTTTATAAAGTGCAGGGATCACCCATTAGAGTCAATGTAAGAGTGGGACATTTATTGTTTTATACTCAATTGAAAATTCTTAGAGATTATTGTCATTTATTGATGTTAAACAGTTGTGTTTGGGTGTCAGCGTCTCCCTCACCTCCAATGGCTTATCTTCATTTTTGGCGCATGCATTCAGCTTTTTTTGCACACATTTTGCTTCTCATTTCTTGATCACAACACGATTCAGATTTTTTTTTTAAATGTTTGCTACAAAGTCCCTCAGAAGCTGTAGAAATTTATCATTTGATCCACAACTAAAACAGCCTTTCACATGTACCAGAGAAGTTGAGGAGCTGAGAATTATTCCAAGTAAGTAAAGTGAATGCAATGTGACACGGCAGGGGATACATTAAAGGGGATGAAACCAGAAACATCACAGAAGATAAACGAGAGGCAAAAAAGCTAAGTTCAAAAATCTGGAGTGTACAGATATCTGATGTTTGCAGATGTATCTAATACAAATCAACACAGTTTAAGAAATGTTGCAATAAATTTTTTCAAAAATTGTCCACACACAGTGATAGAGGCTGTCAGCAGAGCATTAAGAATATATGAGCTTTCCTGAAGCAGGTTCTAAAATAGCAACATGAATTCAGATGTCAGGCACTTTGAAACCGTTTTTGTAAACAAAACCCTGATTTGAAACATTTCAGTCAATTCATGCTTACCTACATCATTAAAGAAAGCTTTGGAGAAAAAAGATTGTGTTCACTCACTATCCTCTGCCTCTCTTGAGAACCAGGCAACAAGATGACATGTTAGAAATCACGTAGTTTTTGCCAAGATCTCAAGATTGGATATGCTTGTTTAACTTGTTGCATGAATGTTAACAGAGAAGATGAAAAGAGCACTTGAAAACTACCTGCAGTACACAGTGGGCACACGTGCATGCATGTGTGCATGCACAGCTTAATAAATCGCATCAGAAAGTCTCAGTGTTTTTTTAAAAAACATTCTAACAAAACCAAGTATGAATAAGGGAATATGAATTGAGACTTAATCAAATTTCTCATATTCTCACCCCCCCAACATCATGTAGAAACGTAAAAAGCTCTGTCATTCACAGAATTAAATGAAATAAAATTCAGAGGCATCTCCATTTTTCCCATGACATAAACCAACTTTTCACCACAAGCCTTTCTAACATATTTCTCTCTCACAGTTCACAGTGAATGTGAAAGCAACTGCGTAGGTTAGGGAGCAGACAAAATTATTTTCCCCCCACTTTCTCTACCACCTGTTACCATATTCTCCCTTCATGTTCTATCAGGAAGCCCTTTTATAAATCACCACTTCGTTTCTTTTTCTTCGCTGCTTCACTACCTGTACAGTTTAAAGGTAACTACAAACATACCTTTAACATAAGCATCCTGAAACTTATCCTTCTGACTGCAAAAATGACTCCTCCTGAGAGCATGCTTTGGACAAAACCAAGTCCTACTTCATCTTTGAAATCCACTTTCAAACTAAAAGAGTTCCTGTATTTTACATCTTGTACACAAAACACAGTAAAGACAGTGCTGTTCAAATCAGGCCGATCCCTCTGGAAGCAATCCATGCACTAGCAGTGTCCCACCCACGGATGTCAGATAGAGAGATGTGTAAAACTGTACCTTAGCCAGCATGGCCAGGTGCTGGTTCTGTACGATGGCCGTGCGGTATGTAGCTAATCCTCCTTCCTCTAGCGTGGGGAACAAGTAGTACAAGTGGACACTGGCAAAACAAAATTCAAGTCAGATGCTGTCAGCATTTGGTTATAAGGGGGAATCACATGTGCCTGAAGAATTGAGCCTTTCCATCAGACCCGAGCTGGTAACACAGGCCTCTGCCCAAGGCAGCAACTCAGCTGGAAGTATGGAACAGAAACAAACACTAAAACAATGCTCAGTAACACGTGACTGGGTAGCACTGCCAAGAGGGGAGGAAGATCGCTTTTTCCTCTCTCTGCTGGGCAGCATGTAGTTTCTAAACCCCTGCAAGGCCATGCTGCTCCCAGCCCCAAGCAGCAGTGGGCAGATGAGGCCGGCACCTGCTGCACCCCAGGGGAACCGCCAGCCTTGGGCAACACTGTGCTACGGGTACCAAGTGTGTCAGAATTGGGCTGACTGACTCAGCCTGGGCACTGCTCAGGGTATTTGGGTTACAGGTTCCTTATGGTACTTTAATAGATACCAATGCAGCCAAAGAACAGAACTCAGCAGTCTGGATTTATCAGATGTGCAAAGTTATCAATACCACGGGATGGGGGGAAGAGTAAAAAGCCACAGGCTTTCAAATGATATTTGTCATCATGCAAATAAGATACTTCATTAAGCCAGAAACAAAACAAAACAGAGTAATTCAGTGATTGAAACAGGATCACTGAGTAAAGCATAAGTGAATCTGAGTATTTCATATATGACTACCTAAAGCCATGTTGGAAGGAAGTTAATACAGGCTTATTTCACCATCTGACAAAATAAGGCTGTGGATGGCAGTAATTGTCATAATATTTTATTAACCCCGTACACAGGGAGAAAAGCACAGATGGATACGAGATTATTTAAGGGCAAAAATTGCTACAGAACTTAGAGACAATCTAATCAAGCATCATAATTCACAAAAGCAGAGACCCGAAATCAAGAATAGGAAAAAAGTTCAGACTTAAATTGGTGCTTACATGCTCTGTTGAACAAAAATATAGCTCGGGTTTTTTTCTGAACTAAGAGAAAAGTTAGCTCAGAGAGTCAACTGATGGTTGATGAACAGTGACAATGAAAAATGCAAGACATTTTAACCAGCAAGTCTTCCATCTTATCAGCCTGTACTGTTGCATGAGAGAAAAGGCCATGGGTTTTAAGGGCAGTGGAGACCTTTGTAGACTAATAGCTTTTAATATCCAGTAGCTAATGGCTAGTAGAAGCTAGTAGAGAATGGAGATAAGGGCAGTTTTGTTATTCATACAACAAACGTGCTTAAAGAGAAGCTTCACAGTAGACAAGCCTACTCCCCTATTAAAAACAGTGGAACAAAGCAGCTAAAATGGATTACAATCTTTATTTTGTGCAAACTGCCTGCTTCTAGTATTCAGGTAAGGGATGTCAATGGAGGTAACTCATAATATCCCTGTATCATTTGCCAATTTCAAAATAGTCAAAACAGACCACGACCAGAGCAATTTCTGATGACTCATGTTTTTTTGTTATTACTTCTAAATAAATTACATTTGTGCTCAACTATTTTATTTTTCATACAGACACTATGGAAACTACAGCCCTAATAACTGGGAATGTAAGTACTGCAGCACATTCAATATTACCAATAAACACTTTTCACTTGCAACTAGAGAAAAAGAACCCACAGAGACAAAATGGCATGCTAAAAAATTATTTTTTCCCCTCTAAAAGCAGGGTATGAAGTTCAACATGTCTGTAATGGAATAATTTCTAATCCAAATCAATTTAAAATTGCACTCCATGAATCAGAAACTTTCCTTGTATCATCAGCAATGAAGGAATTTCCAGGCGAGCTGTACACAGATGCACAGCTCCAAATATCAGGCAGGACTGCAAACACACAGAGTCATAAAACAGACACTGCAAAGCTCACTAAATTATGACATTAATGTACAAAGGTGAGGACTGTTGGAAGAATTCCCCATTTACCTTGTTAAGAATTCCACGACAGCATCTCCCAGAAATTCCAAACGCTCGTTGTGGTTAATCCTGAAAGAGGCATTTTAAGGTTTACAGTCAGCTAAGTAACACACGCTGGTTATTTACACAATACAGTTAAAACAGAACAAATCAGAGCTGAATGCTGATCAACCATGATAGACATTCTTGCAGCCCTCCCTCCCCACCCTCTCTGGGTTACAACCCTTTCCAAACCACAACAACAACATGAATCCTGAAACTCAGGACCCACACCACCCCCTTTGAAATTTTCTATGTTCCCTTCTGAGCTGCTGTCAGAGCTTAACAAGGCAACAGTTCGGTTGACTGGCACTGAGGTCAGGCTTTTGTCCATCAGAGGGCACCAGGTGGTTGAAACAAACAGCCTGTCTTCAGTTCTGTGCATGCAACTAAGGGTGTGCACATACGTGACATCAACACCTGCAGGGTGTGATGACTGCCACAGGCTTGTTGGTATGGCAAAGCTAGAAGGGAGAAAGTATTTTATTTTTTCTTAGCACTTTTAAATGCCCTGTTTTCTTTAGCTTCCTTTCAGCTCAATAGAAAACCCGGCTGTACAAGACGATGCATTCAAAGATGCCATTAGGCTAGCAGAATCTTGGAATTCCTGTGTTTCCACTGCTCCTGGTTTTCCTTTGTTTTGCATGAAGTTGAGTTTCCTCCAAACTCTATACCTTACACAACAAAGGACTAACAGGACACAGCAGCTGAAAGAATGTGAGTTTGTCTTCAAGTATATACAAATGCATGCTTTGATGTGTAGAGCAGAAGAGTAACACTATTTTGACTTCACAGGACTAAGAGAATCAAGGCCACTGCCATAGGAATTTCTCTTTTTTTTTAGTCAAGAAGATCCTTCAAGTGTTTGACAGCTTTTATTGTAATTTGCACTCCCCCCACAATTATATAGTTAGTCTAATTTCTGAAATAGCAGGTCTTTGTTATAGGCTGAAAGGATTCAAGTGCCTCTGCTGTGTAAAACAATGCAGTGTGAGCAAAACTACAACTCTGTGTAGCAGCACAGCAGAAAATACAGATATCAGAGGTGGGATTTTGTATTTGTGTGCTACTTTGTATGAACTAAAGTAATTTAGCCTTATCTCACATTATCTTAAGAGGGCTGAAATAAGCTTGAGGCTGACTCTCAGAAAAGGGCATGGTCTAGCTGAAACAGCATTTGGGGAACACAGCAACAATCATTTATTCAGACCTCAACTTCACCCATTCCAAGCTTCCTCCAAAATGATGACTCTTAGAAAGCCCAGTTATAGCATTAATTAACTAAAATGCACTCTGGCCTCTAGTTGCATTTAGGAGATTTCACATGCAATTGCTTTTTGCATTAGCTCTATGAGCTTTGTTTATCCACTTTGGCTAAATATGATGCTCATGGCTATAAACCACAGCTTAAGCATTATTTATTTGCACAGAATTCTTAGCAGTCATTTAAGGATTGTTAGATTACAACATTAATGTTTTCTGTATATGTCTTTAAATTGGACCAGTAAATCAAAGGGGGCCACGTTCAGTGTCACGCTCGCGTTAACAAGGTGCCATGCCAGGAAGGTAGCACTGTGAGGAAACGTGATGGAGAATCCAATTTATAGCCATGATAACAGTAACAACAAATCTTATTTTTCAGTCTGCAGCAAGCAAAAAGGTAGCCATTTAGTCCCTCTCATTTCAAGGATAAACAAAAATGATAGAATTATCTGTTAAAACCTTCCTCAGGAATTTTCTGCAGGCATGACCAAACATTTACTATGTCACTGTTAATGGAGGTTCAGCACATCTTCATAATATAGAAGTCAATTCAAAATGACTTCTCATTTCAGCTATTTGCCAAAGCTGCTGCTGACAGGAAGTTGGTTGTTTCTAGAAAACATCTCCCTCTGCAGCATCTTCCCTACTTGTAAGCAAATGATTGTCTTTACCTGGAAGGAGCTGGATCATCCTGTCCCAAACGGGACATAATATTTATCAAGGTGTTTATCCCTAGAAATATAAACAATGAACCATTAAATAAAACCACTAATTCAATCTGAATAGGATCAGAAAATAATTATTCAAAATGTTACTTGGTAATTGCCATACACAAGATCATCCTGTTATTTACAGGGTTTACTTCCAGCAAGTATAATCCTTACAGATGTTCTCTGCCTAACTGACCGTGGACCCATTACAACATTATTGTATTTCTGCATTCAGAGCACCAGGTAAAAATACCACCTTTGCTTGAAAAAGACATTCCAAACATTAAATAAACAATGAGTAATTTAAGTTATTACAGCTGAATATACTTTTAAGGGGTAAGGAATATTCTGCAGTAGACAGGCAGCATATTTTCACATTACCAAGACATTTTTACAAAACATCCTCCAATTTGCTCACCATGTTGAATTTTTAAGAAAACAATACCCACCAAAAATCAAAGGAAATACATCCTCCCATATATTATCCTTGCTTTTTCTCAGCTCTTTACTTGTTGACCAATTTGCAAAATCCAGTCTTTTAGAAAGCTCTCACTAGTGTCTGTGTGAAACCATTGAGATCCTCTGCTGAAGGGATCTCTCAGAAAAAACAACAGCCAACAAAATAATGCACAAAAAGTCTTCTTACTGACTAAGTGTGAATGAAGAGGGAGAAAATCGGTAGAGGTGTGGCAGCATACCTTTTTTCCTCATGTGCATATGGTGAACTTTTCTGTCTCCATACTTTGGCTGTCGAATTCCACAGTTCGATAAGGAATTTCTAGCATGATCCGGATTCATCCCGAAGTTTAAGTGATGGCTTGGATGAGTCATGGCAAGCTATAATGTAGCACATATTGAGGTGGTGGGGGTGGGGGGGACCACAACGACCAAAAGAGGCTTAGATGTATTTTTGCAAATGTAAAAAGAAGTCTTAGACTAGTAGCTAATAATTGTTATTTTTTTAGTTTGAAGAAAGGCTACAAAGTGATGTTGTCAATTAGCAGCTTGGTTCCAGCAATTTAAATGCAGGATGTACTATTTCAGATGTCAGAAAGAAGAAACATTTGTGCCCAATCATCAATTTAACTAATTAAATTTCAACAGTTTTTTTCTTTAAAGAAAAATTGGTTTAAAAGAGAAAAAGCATGAACTGTTGATTTTGCTTACAAGCTTTGCTGACCCGATTTCAATACATTTGCTTATTGAAACATACATTCACTAACACTGCAGCATAAATTATTGTACTAAAAATATGAAAACTGAAAGAGCTGTTCAACCATTCACATACTTGATTTGATCTATAAACCTTTCCTACTTTTAAAAAAAGCAAACAACAACAGACAAGGACCCTATCTTTGGCATGGCTATTCACAGAAGAACTCTGTCATGACTACACAAGGCCACTCTTCTATTGGAAGTGAACAGCTATAGCAAGATCCATCTTCTGTTTTATATTTGTACCAGCCAGCATTATCAAAGTCCTTTTTAAGTCCTCGTTAATATTGATTTTGTCATAACGGTGCATTCTCAACTTCTGCTCTGGATGACATCACAACTTCTCTGAATAGTTAAACCAGTGTAACCTTTCTTGCCCAGTCTGTATGTTAAAAATAATACATTGTGATGAAACAGGTAAAAATCGATGCAAAATCACACATCTGGTATCACCTATGCTTAAATAGGTGACTGGTACTATAAACATTTAAAAAAGCTTTCTTTTTCGGAACAAGTTTGTAGGTTTTTAAACAAATTTGGGTAGGGATCAAGCATTAAAAAGTACTTTTGTTATAACTCAATACAGAATCATAGAATGGTTTGGGTTGGAAAGGACCTTAGAGATCATCAAGTTTCAACCCCCCTGCCATGGGCAGGGACATCCTCCACTAGACCAGGTTGCCCAAAAGCCCCATCCAACCAGGATACTTAAAGCCCCATCAGACCTGGCCTTGAGCACTTCCAGGAAGGGGGCAGCCTCCACCTCCCTGAGCAACCTGTTCCACCCTCATAGCAAAGAATTTCTAATATCCAATCTAAATCTGTCACCTTCCAATTTAAACCATTTCCCCTCATCATATCACTCCATGCTGTTCTAAAAAGTCCCTTTTCAGCTTCCTTATAGGCCCCCATCAGGTACCGAAAGGCTGCTATGAAAGGCTGCTATAAGGCCTCCCCCTGAGCGTTCTCTTCTCCAGGCTGAACAACCCCAACTCTCTCAGCCTGTCTTCATAGGAGAGGTACTTCAGCCCCCCTGTCATCTTCATGGTCCTCCTCTGGACCCGTTCCAACAGTTCCATGTCCTTGTTATGTGATTGTCAGCTCATGTCAAGCTTCTTATCCACCATCACCCCCAAGTCATTCTCTTCTGGGCCACTCTCTATCACTTCATCTCCCAGCCTGTATTGATGATGAGGGTTGCCCCAACCCAGGTGAAGGACCTTGCACTTGTACTTATTGAACCTCATGAGGTTCCACAGTCCCACTTCTCCAGCTCTTCCAGGTCCCTCTGGATGACATCCCATCCTTCCAGTGTGTCAGCTGAACCACTCAGCTTAATGCCATCTGTGAACTTGCTGAGGGTGCATCCAACCTCATCATCAATACCACTGATGAAGATATTAAATAATACTTTGACTAATGCTGTCACACATGATTTTTTGTTGTCCCTCCTTTTCTTTTTCAATTTGCTTTCTGTGTTTAGTCTCAACATTTTGAAGGTTTTCGTCACTGCATTTTATTTTTCTTATTAAAATGAAGGCAACCTGCAGATAATGAAAACCCACAAGATGCTCAATGTTTAATGTAACTTTCAATAGAATAAGCCCTGGAAACTGACTTGTAGAAAACAGAGGAATTATGAAATAAATTTCTCTGTAAGTAGAAGTCTGTACTTTTCTGTACTTCACATAGTTGGGGACTAAAGTCTCCATGCACATACAGAAAATGCGTATTTTGCATTTAGAATAAATTCATTCTCAGTCCCATTCAGTGGAGAGGTATGATGCTTATTTTCAGGAAAAATGCCAAAGAGAAGTCTCCATTTCCCTTCAGTAACTTCCAAAAAAGGCTAAGTGGAAAGGGGGCAGCTCTCTGGAGCTGATCAATTTCAAATATGCACTTACATAAATGACTGGTCACGCAACACAGATGCATTTGATACAAGGAAATTCTCCAGTTCCTGCCCTTCTTTATAAATGCAACAATTTCGTCACATACTTGCAGAAATCAAAGAGCTGAACAAATTCCTTTTCACTAGCTATAAATACAAAAAAAAAAAGGCTATTCTTTCTTGGAACAGACTCTAAAAAGGATGCAGCAAGGCCTGTACACACATTTGCAGAACAGCATCATATTCTTCACAAATATCTAAAATAGAGAATTTACATGGAAATAGTTACATACACAACAGAGATGTCTCTATTTCAAAGTCTCTTGGGACAACTGAAACTTCTGAAAGATCTGCAGTGCAAGCAATCACCTATGTCCAAGCTGTGGCGATGCAGCGCATCTCTTAAATTTGTACAGCAGGACGACTTCTGGATAAACTCAGCAACATTAGCAAAACAAACCACAAAGCCATTTATTTTGTTCATATCTTACCTGCAGCAAGCACCTATCTCGAAAAGTGTAGCCTATCAATTTGTCCAAATGCATCAGGCACTGGTGGTAGCGGACATGGTGGGTGAGGACAGGAAGCATCATCGCGTGCTAAGAAACAACCGCAGCAAGGAAAAGTATTCAAGTTCAGCATACAGAGTACTTGACTGATGAAATTACAAATATAAACATCTTACATTGGCCACCACACTAAGTTTTACAGTTTTCATTTAAATGAAAAAAAATTAAAAATCACAGTTTCCCAACCTTCAACATCAGAGCACCGCATCACATTTGTCCATCAGCATAATCACAGCACAGATGCAGCCCCACCCAGACTAAATAAATCCACAAACTCAGTCTTCTACTTAAGTATTTAGAATCAGAGTAAAAAAAAAAAAAAAAAATTAAAAAAAAAAAATCAATCTGGTCACCACTAACATCAAATTTCAGTAACCGGTGGCTGAATACAATTCCTCATGTTTGTACCTTCTGATTTAACACTCTGCTGTTTTAAGTTAGAACCAAAGATTAAGACAGACCATTTCCCCTCTGCCTCATAACATTAGGGAAGAAGCACTTTATACTGCTTTAACCAGCTTTCACCAAGCGGCAGCAGCTACTTGATTTTCAAGCACAGTTATTAGTGACTTGCTTCATTTCCTTCTGAGGAAGAATTAAGGGCTTTTTGAAATGCTGTTGCCTGGTATTTCCCGGCTTAATATGCTAAAAAAATGTCAGAAAGGTTGCTGTTTGATCATCTGAGAAACAGATAATGTTTTTCTGTTGGAGGAAATTTCAATAAAAACGTAACTAACACTAGGTTGCGACAAGCCTCCCTTTTTCAGTGTTGCAAAGCAGGAATTCTACACTAACTTTGACGTTGGGTGGACCTGGGTTGAAATAAGGAAGTACCACAGTTTAACAATTCAGTAGTACAGCAAGCATATCATCAAAAATCTTGTCTAAGAGTGATAAGTAAGAGCTACAGAAAAAATACTGATATTTAATTTTATGCATGTGACCATTATGGTGACACCGAAATCAAATGTCAGTTCTCTAACTGTTCCTATTAGCAACATGACATGAAGATCCTCAAAAGAATTATGTGCTTTCAGGGAATCAAAAAAATTGAGTGCTACCACTATTAATTTCAGAAAGAGGAATGCGAAATGCACAGAAGATGAGCGCATGGTGTAGAGAGATGCAAGAAAAAACAAGCATACAAAGCAGATGATGCATAATTTACAGAATAAATGATGTCATGGATTCCTACACTTCATTAAAAACAAGCAGAAAATACAGAATCACAAGGTTGGAAAAGACCTTTGAGATCATCAAGTCCAACCATTCCCATCCTAAGCTAAACCATATCCCTTAGTACCTCATCTACCCTTTTTTTAAACACACCCAGGGAAGGTGACTCAACCCCCTCCCTGGGCAGCCTGTTCCAGGCCCCGACAACTCCTTCAGTGAAGAAATTTTTCCTAACATCCAATCTAAACCTGCCCTGGCACAACTTTGTGCCATTTCCCCTTATTCCATCACCTGTCACCTGGCTGAAGAGACCATTGCCCACCTCTCCACACCCTCCTTTCAGGTGGTGATAAGGTCTCCCCTCAGCCTCCTCTTCTCCAAGCTAAACATCCCCAGCTCCCTCAGCCACTCCTCATATGATTTACCCTCCAGCCCCTTTACCAACCTGGTTGCCCTGCTCTGCACTTGCTCAGGGACCTCAATGTCCTAAACTATCCTGGAGAATGTTACAAGATTGAAAAGTCAAGAAGAATCAAACAGCAAACCTGTTTAAGCAAAAGGCTGAAAAATTCTCTGGAACTGAACACATAGTTGAAGTTAATCACAGAATTGTTTAGGTTAGAAAAGACCCTGAAGATCATCAAATCCAACCATTAAGCTAGCACTGCCAAGTCCACCACTAAACCATGTCTCTGAGCACCACATCTGCACGCCTTTTAATACCTCCAGGGATGATGACTCCGACACGTCTTTGGGCAGCCTGTTCCAATGATTGACTACCCTTCTAGTGAAGAATTTTTTCCTAATATCCTATCTTAAACCTCCCCTGGTTTCATTTGAGGCCATTTCCTCCTGTCCTATCATTTGTTACTCAGGAGAAGATACCAACACCGCACAGACTACAACCTCCTTTCAGGTAGTTGTAGAGGGTGACTTATCTCCCCCCTCAGCCTCCTTTTGTCCACGTTGAATAACCCCAGTTCCCTCAGCTGCTCCTCGTAAGACTTGTGCTCTAGACCCCTCCCCAGCTTCACTGCCATTCTCTGGACATGCTGCAGCACCTCAATGTCTGTCTAGTAGTAACGGGCCCAAAACTGAACATAATATTCAATGTGGCCTTGCTGGTACCAAGTACAGGGGGACAATCACGTCCCTGGTCCTGCTGGCCACACTGTTGTTGACACTAAATAAATTTTAGATTGGCTATTAGGAAAAATTTCTTCAAAAAGAAGGGTTGCCAATCACTGGAACAGGCTGCCCAGGGACATGACTGAGTCACCATCCCTGGAGGTATTTAAGACATGCAAATGTAGTACTGTCCTGGTTCTGGCTGTGATAAGAGTTAATTTTCTTTCTAGCAGCTGGTATAATATTATGTTTTGGATTTAGTATGAGAATAATGCTGACAACACACCAATGTTCTCAGTTGTTGCTGGGTAGTTGTGGTGTCTAGACTGTCGGTGACATTTCAGCTTTTCATGCCCTGCCAGGTACAAAAGAAGCTGGGAGAGCACAGCCAGGACAGCTGATTCACCACTCAGAATTAGACTGGCATTTTTGGGGGGGCTTTTTTTTCTCCTTTCACATATGGTAAGCAAGTGTATTTGTGCATGACTTGGTTGGGGTTTTTTATTATTATTAAAATTATTATTCTCTTTGTTATCCTATAAACTCTGTATCTCAGGCAACAAGTTTATTTTTCATTGTCATTCCCATCCCCAAGGGGGTGGAGGGGTAAGCTAGCGACTGCAGGGTGGAGTCACTCAAGCAAAGTTTAACATTTTTTATAATACATGTGGTCATAAATTTGAGATCAAAAATAAAGTTTTAGATTTTTATCAGCTGTGGTGCAGTGAATGAAGAATTGACATCTCCCTGGGAGCACACAGAAAGCTTTTAATTTGACTTTTGCAGTTATATTGACAAAGTGCTGCTTTCATGGCACTAAATACTTGATTGATTCAATTAACGTGCATCATGCTGGATTATAGCTATTTGATGCTTCTGATGTTTTATGTATTTATCTCTTTGTAAGAAAATAAACTATATGCTTTAAAATTTGCACTAAGCTAAAGAATGTCGAGTGATTAAAAAAATCTCCTGAAATCACATGGCCACAGGAGTCATGCCATAACTTTGGAGCTCACACCTGGTTGTAAGTACACAAGTAGCTTCTGGTTTTGTTTTTAAGTATGTATGATTGTAACTATGCTGGACATTCTTTTCTTGCTGCAGCTGGTAGGGCAAGGCAGGGACTCTCTCAGGTGCCTCCAGCTAATGCCATCACCCCTCAGGCTGGCAGATATTCCTGACCTTGAAGCTACCAAGAACAAACAGGTAAGCCTGGTTATTCTTACCCTTCAACCATTTTTTACCCTGAACACTTGACACGACTACTGAGGGCACACCAGCAACAATACAAACAACAAAGGGGGCGCAAAGGAAGGTGGTATCTTCTCAGCATGGCACCATCCCGCCAGACTGCACAGTAACTGCTGCCTAGCTTAGGGGTGAAGTAGTGCACTTCATCTACTCAGTAACTTCAACTGAGCTGGGTAGAACACAGCCATTTTATGTTTTTGGAACATTTCACTCGCCCTTTTTCCTCCCTCTCCAAGTGGTATATTTTTGAGACTGCAAAGACCAGTGTCATCACTGCAGCATGGAACCTAGAGCAACTATAAGCTATCAGAGTGACTTAAAAGAGTTTCAATCTTCTTAACAGCAACGCTTTTAATTTTAAATCACTGCTCTTTAGTTCTGCCCACAGAGTTGATTTATGTGTATTTAGTTTTAGTCTTCTTTAATCTGGGAAAAAGCATGTAGCAACAGCAGCAATCTTTCATTTTACAGACATACAGCCTGCCTACTCTTGGCCTCTCAAAGAAATCAAATCAAAGGACCTTCATACCAGAACTGGCTGATTTAGATATTACGGCTGCAGATGGGCACAAAAATGTGAAATAGCTTTACTTTCATCATGCTTTAGTGTTTTGCTGTCCTTCAGTAGCAAAACGAAATGGGAATATCCAAGACGACATTAAGAGATGAATTACAGAACATATTAGGAATAACACAGAACTGTTTCAAAGCTCTTACATTAGAAATTTCTACTGTTTACTCAACCTGCAAAACCAGATACAATTCACAGCAAAAAGTTAGAAAAGGGCTGCAATTTTCCTCAGCTGTGCAAGAAGATACTGCCCCACTATTCCCTTTCTTTGACTTCAGAAGCAATAGTAGAATCACAACAAATGTTTCAGACAGAAGAAAGGCAATTTTAGTTATTAGTATTTCTCTCCCAGTAGGATTTCTCCTTTGGCCTTACCAAACTTCTAAGATTACAATAGGATTTCTACCTAACACCTTTGCCTAGCAACCTCTAAAGTTAATACTTCATTCCATTAAGTTACTATCTCCAAAACAGCAGCTAAAACAACAATGCAAGTATATGTCTAGTGTATGTATGTGGCTGTTAGAACTACTTGAATTTTACTAATACAATATTAAATCAAAATTGGACTTATTTTTATTATATCACAGAACTGGTTGCTGTCAACTGTTTCAGAATAGGCACTGGCAAAGATCTGTACCTTAGAAATGTCATGTATATGAATGTAGTGCGTTGAGTATCTGGAAGATACCTTCTTACTGAGGGTCACCTGTTTTAATCCAAAAGTTAGTTGCCATGTGTTTCTTTTCACTTGACTTTTCTTTCATGTAAAAAGATACTTTGTGCTTCACTGAAAATCTGGGGTTTTTAAAATATCTAAATAGAAAAAAAGATGTTAAAAAAATTATCTAAAACCAACCCAACTGATGAATGAAGCAGCCTTTGGAGTTCCACACTACACTCATTACTTGGCTAACCTGCACCCTCAAGCTGGCTATTCCTACCCTCTCTTCCTTGTGCTAATTAACCAGTTACAAGAAAACGAACATTTTAAAATAACATTTTGTGCAGAGAGGGGTTGAATAGGAATAGTTCCCTAAACCAAGAGACCTTATTTTGAAGTATTCATTTCCATTTGGTTCTTGAGCCTAGAACCGCAACCAACCCCGGCACGAGGGAAATGCCAGCTATCAGGAAAGAAGACACATCAGACCCCTCGGCGGTTCAGTCACCTGGCAGACATCAGAGCGTATCCCCGTTTTCCAGAACCCCTGGCTACTCAACTCAACCGTCACTTCGCGTCTCATCGTGTTCTTCTGGCGAATTTTCTGCAGTGCTTCCTAGACAGAGAGAGAGAGCAGACCTCCTGTGAAGAACCTTCTACAACAAAGCAGTATCAATGCACTCGAGTGTGTTCATGGTAGCCGTTCAAGGTTTGGTGTGTGGTTTCTAAGACTAGCCCAAATGTTCTATCTGCCAGCTGCAGACTATAGCGGACATGCTGGAGTACAGTGTAGAAAAAAGACTTTGGTAGACCAAGAAGAGAACACCAGTGACTACATTTTTCTATGGAAACAACAGAACAAACCAGTCCAACTCATATATCCAAGACGATCCATAAGCAAGCAAGTTAAGTCCTTATAATGAAAGCACTTTCTTTGCCCCGTTTGCAAAACAACCTCTTCATTTAAGTTCATCAATATGAGTACTCCTGGTCTGAAGCATTCAGCAGGAGTAAGACAGACTAAATGAAAGAAAGGCTTTGTCTTGTGATCTTGGCTACTTCATAACAGTTCCTGTTCAACACTTAGCACTGGTGTGGGAAAGGGGTCAGCATTCATTAGAGCCTATTATGATGAAATCTACCAGTATTATTTCAATTAAAAATTTAAAAAATAAATAAATTATCTTGACCACTGGCTGTTTAGTGGTGTGTAAACAGTTAATTTGTCTCTAGAAAATATAAGAGACAGAATCATTAAAATTATGACACAATCATTACAAGAAAATATGTTCTGTAAAAAAGGAATTAAAACACCCAGCTAAAATAAATCATCCCTGGATCGGGACTTCCTGGTGCCAATACTACAAAGCCTCCAGGGTACAAAAGGTCCCCAAGCAGCACGCACTAAAGCACTCCCTCAGTGCTCTTCCTTCTTCTGAACATGAAGCTTTTCAAAGCTGCAACCCAGCCTCCCTCTCCTTCTCCCTTTCACTACAGGGCACCTGCTCAAAGCCATCTCTTCCCAGCTTCTAGTCTGAAGCCTGCAAGCATCTCTTGACAGGAATGGGCTCCGTCTTCTGTTCTGCGCTCACACAGCGGTTCCTAGAGGCGCGTCTATGCAGACGCAGTCATCAAACCTCAAATGCCTCATGACTGAGGCATCTAGGGTAGGAGGGTAGTTAGCCCTGGCTCCTTTTATATTCAGTGAAGGTGGATAAATGGCTTTAAAAAATGCATTTCTCTGTCCATTGACTTCAAAGTGAGCCTTCAGGTCCCAATTTATGCACCTGTTGTAAATGCTTAAAGTTAGGTTAGAGGAATAAAGCCCCCAGGCATGACCTTGTCACAAGTAACATCATACAGTCTCATAGTATCGAATAACTGATGGCAGAGGGAACAGAGACACTTACAGCACTGCACCCCTCGTGCACTGTCTAAAATTTCCATTTCAAGGCTGTGTCATTGAGTGTTTTCTGAAAGAGGTGCTACAGTATTTGCTAGATCTAGGTGTACTTTCAGGCTGACTGGCTCAGGAGCACTCCAGCGTTACTCAATATATGATTCACAATCTTTAAAAGCCCAGGTACAAGTAAGGTGCAGCCCTACAGCTCCATAAATTACAGACACGTCCACCAGCAAAACACATAGGTTACCATCACATAAAGTTTCTGCTTCAGCCCTGCATGGCTCTCTGATGGCAAACTACTTGATCAAGTTCGTATCCCAAATAAGACGGTCTAGAAACCAAAATCAGCTCATGGCACAGTGAGAAATAGCAAAGGAGCATTCTATCCTTTGAAGCAAAACATAATCACTCCCCTACATGCAATCCACCACATTTTTACAAGTAAGTATTCTATTAGCCCCTAATGAAAACATGTCCATAAAACTATGGTCTTCCCTTCTACTTGCTCTGTAAAAAGCTGTAGCAAACAAATTCATCTCCTACAGGGACAATTTTTTTTTCCTGTGGCACAGTTAAGGACACAACATTGTTTTTCTTTCCTCAATTACAAGTAAGGAAGCTAAGGGCTTATTTAATATCAACATAAATAAAGTGTTAACTAAGACTTTTGCTCATGCAACAGCATACCATGCTTTGCAGTAATAAAAAAACTCAGGTGCAACATTATCAAACATTTACTGCAATCAAAGCTACAGAATTAGTATACTGAAGAATACTCAGGAATTGGGACCCAATGATCCTCACAGGTCCTTTCCAACTCAGGATTTTCTATAAACCATCAGGGTTTCTAATCAATAAAAATACACCACCTCTTAATTAAATTACATCCAGTACCAAAGTAGTTAATTTCTCCTCTAGGCAATCTTTATGTAAGTCATTCAGTTAAGAGTGTCTGGTAGACGTGCACCAAACAAACGCAAAGTTTCATCCCAAGATTTTAAAAAACAGATACCTGAGAGCAGGCTGCTTCAGTCTATACATTAAGTGACTTTACTTTTCTAATTTTAATTCCCAATTGGTTGAACAACTGCACTTAGGAAATGCTTATTGCTCATCACTTCGGGGGGGCGGGGGGGGGGAAGAGAGAAAAGACAACGATTCAACACATACCTCATTTGTCATTAAAGACGACTGAAAAGAACAACAGATGATTTTTGACTCAAAGAGCTTAAAAAATGTCACTAAGGTTCCCTAATCAATTACAATTTAAAACCATGCACAAGTGTGGCAGTTTTCATCTCAGAGCAGAGATGTTTCAAATTACAAGCCAGTTAAAAGTGCACTCCGAAATCCATCCTTCTCTATACTAATTCTTGAAACCATTAATGGCAACGGCTATAAGGAAGTGACGAGTGTACAATGCTCATTTCAATAACTGGGAAAATACTTCCAGTAGTTTGACAGCTGAAAAAAAGGAAAAAAAAATCCATTCACTAACAAACAAAATTAAAATGGAATTAGTCTTAACAGCCTGAAAAGAAAATCTTTTGTGAAGGATTTCTATTGTTTCCATAAACAGGGTGGTCATATGGCTTTATTCCATCCTGAATTACCATGTTCAATTATCAGTTACAGGAAGGCTCAACATACCTCTCTCTGTGATAATTTCTGTTTATCAGCCTGTTTGACTTTGGGACTATTAGCCAGAAGGTGACGCAGCTTCACATAACTCTTCCACAGCTTTTGGTATCTAAAGGACAAAACCAGAAAAACCAGTATTTTGGTTGATACAGGGGTCTCATCATCTGTCCTTCTGATCACACCAGTTGATGTTAATGCACTCAAACACAGATTGTCCACAAGCATCTCTATGCTACAGAAAAAAATAAACATCAAAGCATTTTCCAAGAGAGGTGAGAGTGTCTCTGCTGCCGTTCCCGTGGAACACCGCAGCCGAGAGGAGGCATCCATGTGCAGCGTTAGGTGAGCAGCAAAGCTCAGGGCACAACCCAGGAACCCCAGATACCCACCCGTCCTGTCCAAAGGGCCATCTCCACCTGCTGAAAAGATCTGCCCACAGTATGACAGCTCAGTTCAGGCACTCCCTCTCCCCCACAGGGTTTACCTATCACTGACTGGAAGGCAGCAGTAACCTTTCTCAAGAAGTGTCTGTCTTTACGCTGGCTGAAACTTCTCAGTGACGCACACAAGGAAAAGCTCTACAGGTCACGTGCAACAAGAAGTCATTCTGTGCACAGCAAAGTAAGTTTTGTTCCCTACAGGTTCATGGTGAATGCAAACAGCAAGTCAAGTTTTCTCTGGGATCAGCATAATGCTTTTGGTTTCTGGTTTTCTCCAGCTGCCTAGCCTGTTCAAATAGGAGAAGGGGGTGTCTAATCATACCCAAACGTCAATAACATACCTCTTCCTCAGTAGAAGTCTCTCTGTGATCTAGCATGGACTTTCAGAAACCATGTAAGAACTTACTCCATTTGTAGACATACCCCACTGTTATATTCAGCTGCAAATGATCAACTTCAAAAGTTACAATGGGAGAAGCAACCAAAAGAATCATGACACTGACCTTGTGTCCTTAGGAAACAATGCTATTTTCAAAACAGTATCACCTCTGTAGAGGTTTTTTCCAAGAAAAAACATAAACCCAGACTTTTAATTGGAAGCAGGGGATTAGAGAAGAGGAGGAGGAAGTTTACCTGCATAATTTATTTTCTTTTATATTTGTGTCCTAAAAGAAGATCCTTCTCAGCATCAACTTTGAGCAGTGGTTTAGTAGAAAGTTACCACATTAGTGGCAAAGCAGAAAATGAGGGAGCAGGTCTTTTACTATTTCATAATGTTCCCAGCATCCCACATTCACAGGCATGCAAGCACATCTTTTCTTATTGGCATTTTTTCCACAGCTATTTCTCTGCAGCATTCCTGAACATATATTTTCTGCCTCTAGAGATGCTGATTTTTTGAGTCTATAAACACATCTAAAATGGTCAATCCATAGATTTTTCCTATGCTCCATTCTCCACATTTCTGCAATCTGCAGAATAACACATCTATTTTTGTCAAATCCCTATCCAAAGGAGAAAAGTGAGTTAATGAACAAACCAACCAACCAACCAGAAAAAACAAACAAATGCCATGAGGAGGTTTCAATCCAAACCCAAGAGCCTGAATCTATTATCTATAATGTATGTATTACTACTAGTGGAACAAGCTCTGTTACTTCACTTCAGTTTGAGAATTAATAAACAAATTACAATAACAAAAATTCTATATCAGAACCATATAAAGAAAGTAGACACCCAAGGAAAACCTTCTTTGGGGATTACCTATTTCATACATACAGCAGTGCTAAGCCTGAGATTTATGACAGCACCCCAAAACTTTCACAAAAACTGCTTTGTTACTTTGATAAAAAGAAGTACACCTAAATTCTGTAAGTGGCTCTGAAAAAAGAAGAAAAAAAGTGATAGAAATTTTAAAAAAATGTTAAAGTATGGGAAGAATGATGTTTGTATCTTCATACCCTTTTTAATGTAAGGTATTGGAACTTTACAGATATTAAGAAATTCAGCATCAAAACAGATATGGTTCTTTTATTCTTTAGTCTAATTATTTTATTTTTGTAGGTAAAAAAACTAAAAGACAAGGGAGATTAACAGTCATGCTCAAAGCCAAAAGAAAATATGTTATCATCTAGATAAGCACTCATTCTTCCCACCATATTCAATCTAAAATTCTCAGCAAGGAACTGCAGAAGAACATTGTCTGTCAATGCACATAGGAGCAACTGGGCCTCAAAACTGCAGGTGAAATTCAACATCCTTAAAAGACACTGGAGGAAAATGCATGAGGAAAGAGAAAACCTAAACTATACATGCACAAGAGAAGGGCTCTACACCTGCTCTCATCGTTCAGTAAACCGACCACCAAATAATGAGGAGAGTTCCCTGATATGGTCAGAGATTAAGAACTGTGAACAAAACCCAGCAAACACTTTTATGACACTCCATGAATCCACTTCTGGCTGAAGTTCCAAATCCCTCTCTGCTCCTTCACTACATCCCTCCCAATCTCTGAAACGATGGAATAAGTAGAGAGAAGTAGCACTGATGCAACAGCTTCCAAGCAAAGGAACAGTACGCAGACTTGATACTACAAGGCACAGAGACTACTAGAGTAGGATACAGCAGGCTGCAAGAAGCATAAATGTAACAAAGCAAGCAAAAGAAAAGGGTTATATTCTTCATTATTAGATGTGAGATGTGAAGAGCATCTAAAGAAGTGACCAAGTAGCAGCTCTAAAACAAGTCCTTTTTCATATGACGCACAGTAGTACTGGGGAAACAATGACCTGGAATCTTGTCCCTGTCAGTAGCACAAAAAGATTAAAGCAGTGATTTGAGAAATTCAGAGAAGGTCCATTCAGGGCTGTTAAACAACATGCTGTCCTCTAGCTCAGAAGTTCATATTCTGCAGAGCTCTGGAAGCCTAGGTAAGTATTTCTCCCCCTCTGCCTTCCTTTTACACTATTCTCTCTCTAAAACGCTGCATCTAGCCTCGCAGAGAAATATCATGGAGCTTGAGAAACCTTTATTCTGACCTAGAAGAGCTGTCTCAGGCTGAGAAATTTTATACTGCACAGGCATGCACATTTATTTCAGCAGATCCCGAACGATGCCTAGGAAGAGGTTATACCTTACAAGAGCTGAAATCCAATGCCGTAAGCACTAAGCTTCATATCAGGCTCAATTAAAACACACAGATGATCCCTATTTAAGCTACAAAGAACAAAGTAGTAAGTTTCTGAACAAAAAGTAGAAGGAAAAACATCTTACTGAGGATCTCCAGCATAACTGAGTTGAGCAGGTCGTATCCCAAAGTGGACAATAATGGGGAAAGTAATTACATCAGGATTGAACTGTTCACGGTCCAGTTGATCAATGCGAACTGAGCTTGGTTTCTAGGAGAAAAAAAACAAAGTATACCTAATTGACAACAGCCCCATGCAAAATACATTGATTCTATCCCACACTATCCAGGAACCATGAAACAGCAACATTCCAAGTTTATTAACATACACATAAAACTAATCATTAGTATTAGAAAAAAATATTTGGAATGACAGTGGCTGAAATGTCATAAACTTAGCTCTCCCAGCAAAAGTCAGGACATTTACAGTTTGATTATTTCCAAGAACTTAGAGCAACTTCATTTAGTCAAACATCACAGTGGAAATAAAATCAGTATTAGCATTCTGGCATCTCAGCTCCCACATGCCCAAATAGTTCGTTAACATCAGGTTGCCTCTCTAACTTCAGTTCTGTTCCTGATTTCTCAAAGCAAGCGAAGCCATTATCAGATTCATTCAATCACACCAACTAAAAAGCATTAGAAGAAAAAAATCTGCCATGCTACTCTTAGAAAAGACTCCAAAGCTGATGTGTACAAAGAATAGTCTTGTGTAATGAGGAGACATTTGTCTTTTTACGCTTCAAAACAGATGTTGCCTTTGTAGTCAAAAAGGACAGCGCAGGAGACAGCTTCACCTCCAAAGACACAGAAAATGAGTAACTGTACATCGCTGCAGAAGACATACAGAGCACTTATCTGACATATTTAAAAACTCAGTTGAAGGTGCACAGTTTGCCTCCAAGTAAATATTTTCTCCATTAGCTGACAAGCGGCTGTGTTATGTGCCTGCTTACTCCCAACTTTCCAATCAGCTGGATGAGCCCAGTATTTTCTGCTTGTGTAAGGTTTCACAAAAAGGGCATTACTTCTAGTTACCTGCATCTCAAAACTTGTAATTTAGCACTGTGAATTTCTCAAAAGATGAGCTTCAGCGTTACAGAAACAGCTTCCACCACTGTCTTCACAAAACTATAAGCACAGTGTCAAGAACAAAGCTTTCACCTTTCAAACCATCCTGGTAGAAATGTTCACAAGAGTCATTTTTTGCTTGGGTAAGCAAAGCCAATTCTAGAAATAAAGGTAAGTCTCATCAGGCGGCCACATTTCCAATCTATTCTAGAAAAAAAAAACCCAAAACTTACTTAAACTTTGACATTCAGATAGAAAAGCATTTTCCGAGGGAAAAATGCTTATCAGCTTCCCTTTGGACACAATGACTGCCCATAAAGTTATACCTACCCAGCAAAAACTGGAGAAAAAGGAAGGAAAATAATTAGCTCATGCTGCCAGGTTTAAGGAAAAAAAAAAAAAGAGAGAGAAAATGTTTTCACCACAGAACTTCCAAATGTCCTGGTTCCAGCCAGACCAGAGTCAACCTCTCAAGCAGCAAGCACAGGTGAGCTGAGTCAGCCCAGGCTGTTTCCACACACCACCTGGCATCACTCTCCCATAAAAGGGGCTGGTGGGGAAGGGGTGCTCCTAGGTGCCTCTGGGGTAGTCTGAGTGCAGCCAGGGCATCAGGGTGGTCCTCATGTCATGCAGCACTCCATAATGATCAGGTCAGTAATGTGCTCTGTGTTATCACTGGGTGTGAGTGTCATTGGCCACAGGCTGTTATTGTTCCCCTTTTGTGGTGCTTTTGTCAGTAACCTGTCCTTACCCCAACCCACAGAGGCTCTGGAAGTGAGTGGTGTGTGGTGCTCAGCCACTGCTTAGGGCTGAACCACCACAGTCCTTTTTGGTGCCCAATGTGGGGCTCAAAGGGTTGGGATAATGATAGATCTGACCAGATTTTTGTGCTAAAAAGCATGGAAAAAATGTTTATCGTGTTAGTGGAAGAGCTGATGGTAACATTGATGTTTTGCCTGTTCACCTGGCTTTGCCATGTGAACCCACACCCACTGTATGTAATCCCTACCCAGCTGTTTATCACTTAAGAGAGGGGAGTCAGGTTCCTAATTCAGTTATACTGTGTGATACTGATTTACGACATCATCTGTGTTTGTCAGCCTCAAAGGGTATCTATGTGTGGCATTTCTGTCATTTCCAACTATTGGGCAATGTATCTTAGCATTATTAATCACACTCAATTTATGAGGAAGACTGGGGGATGCTTCCTCCTCTCTTTCCTTCAGGCTTGTTACAACACCTTTTGGTAACTTTGACTACCCTGGGATATTCAGACAAGTATGCATCTGTTGCTCATCCTCCTGAGTGTTTTTTCAAGTCTCAAGTGTCAAAAAAAAAAATGTTTCAAGAATATTACCAGGAGATTTTCCCTGGGGCTGAAGGGTCAAGGGTGGCATGGCGCATGTGAGGGTATGAGCAAAGATCTACAGAAAAAAAACAAACCTATAAGGCACTGTGGCTACCTGAACCTCAGAAACTGATACCGTAACTGAGACAGAAAGAACCCTTACAACAGGGACTGTAGCTACTCAGACCTCAGAGACTGCAGCTCTTCCAACCCCCACAAGCTCCATGGGAGTTAGATCTCAGAGGCCAGCCCTGTAGTTGAGCCAGACAGCCAACCAGTACCAGCATCAGTCACCCCTGTACAAAAGAAGATACATACAAAGAAATCAGTCCTCGTTACCAAAGACGATGATGAACCTGGACTGTTGTAAGAACTTGAAGAAGAGGCAGTACCTGAGGTTATAACTCGATCCTTGTCCTTGAGTGAGCTGAGAGACATGAGAAAATATTTCAGCCACCTCCCAGGGGAGCACATCATCACCTGGCTACTCCAATGCTGGGACAATTGGGCCAGCAGCCTGGAATCAGAAGGCAGGGTGGCCAGGCAGCTGGGATCCTTGTCCCAAGAAGGAGGCATTGACAAGGCAATTGAAAAGAAGTCCCAAGACCTCAGACTCTGGAAGTGACTTCTACCTAGTGAAAGGAAAAGGTATCCATTCCTTGAAGATGTTGTGTGTCAGCCAGGCAAGTGGACAACCATGGAGCTAAGTATTCAGTACCTGAGGAAGTCAGCCATAAGAGAGATGGTTTACTATGACCCTGATGATTTGCATATGAAAAGGGATCATGACAAAAAAATAAAATCTAATGAAAAACATGGGGAGGATTTGTACCAGGCAGAAAGTTGTTCTCTAAACCAGTGCTAAGAAGTCTTGAAATTTAAGTTTATCTGGCTTTGTTACACTTGCACAAAAGCAATGAGAAGCTTTTATCCTCACAAGAGTTGTTTACTGGTTCTCCCCTCTCTTCACACTAAAAGTGATGAATTTCCCCCATCCCTGCACAGCAGCCTTGCTACACGACAACTCCTCTGAGAACCAACATGGCAAAATATGATTAACAGAATATGAAACAATAATTATATTCAATACATGAATTATAACTTCTTTAAAATTAAGACCATATATTCTTGTTCAAATATTTGATTTTTTACAATTAAATAGAAGTAGTTGAATCCTCAAAAGTATAAAAGGGAGAAGAGCTTCCAATATGTCTGTAGCAAGGTCTCTGTGAAACGTGGCCTTGGGATAACTCAAAACTCTGCTCATTCTCTATTTATATGCCACTGCCTTTGAGTTTTTAATCACTCAGTTGCACAGATGCCTGATGACAACCAGGACAAAGAAATCCTTGTTGAAAACTTATTAACAATTGTCCCTGAACTAACAGTTGTAAGAGGGGAGTAGCTGGGCCGTGCTTTTTCACTTCTGCACAGTGAACACCAGCTTCCACCCTGGTGCTGTTCCTGACGGTTAATACAACAACCAGCAGAGAAAACATCTGCACACCAGCAGACAGGATGCAAGAAAATTAGATGCTACTCTTCCAGATTTTTAGTCCTGTGCTCTTTTAAAAAGTGCTGCAAGAGACCACCTAATCACCCCCTTTCTTTTAAAATCTCATTGAAAACAGATTCTAACAGAAGAGAGTCCTTTTGTTTCTGATTTCAAATCTCATCAATCAAGGCTTTGCTGATACTGGAAGACATGATGAGATTGCATGCAGATGTAGTACAAAAGTATGTTAAAATACATATATTCTCATACTAGTGAGAAAAGCAGCAATATTTTACAAGAGTGAAGTATTAAAGAAGATTAAAATTTTTGAACCTTTAAATCTATTCCAACATGAAGTTTCACTGAACTAATGAAACACCATGAATAAATTAAATGGTTTTAAATAATGCTGAACTATTGTTAGCTGTTCAAGTAAATGGGATTTCTGTGCCTATCAAAGTTTTTTTTCCCTTTTCCATCATGCATACATACACATCACTTTGGAAAAAACCCTAACAAAATCCAAAACATATATAAAACCTAGATCTGCTCACAAGAGGATTTATTATTTCTGAAGTGATGTTGTAGAGGAAAACAGCAAAATAAAATTTAGTGGGTTTACTTTGTTGTGTCAAGTGGATAAAATTGAATTGAGGAGCTGTCATTTTCTAGAACAGTTTCACGTTGTCTCTATAACAGAGCTGGTTTATCTACTAATACCATAAAATGCACAGAAAATACTTTCACACTATTTTTCACTTTCATACTCAATAGAATAAGCTGCAATGAACAGAAAAAATCCACACACTAAGAAGTCACTGCAATCTTCAGAGAACAAATATGTTCAAATGATGGCATTATAACATGACAACATTTCAAAGCGCTGCAGCTCTCTTTGTGCTCCAGTATTTTGATGTCCACACACTACAAGACAATGTTTTTAGAGATGAGTGCAAAGTTTGTCAGTAAAAATCACAAAAGCACCTCAAAATGGATACACTACCACTCACACGCTGCTTTGGGAAGGCAACACAGGCATTTACAGTCCAGTGACACAAGGAAGGAGCGTATGTGTGCTCCTACATGCTAAACAAGAAGGGGAGTTTTCAGCTGGCTGAAATCAGCACAACCTCAGCAAAACGGTGTATACTGCCAAGGTGGTGACAGCTTGGGCACTCACATGTACCTTGTATCACAGAAACCACAGGCAACATTAAATTAAACAGGTAAGGCTGTCTAACCATTTCTATTAGAAGATTCTCATTTCGCACTCACAGTTTTAACCAGCTCAGATATAATTTTCCATAGTTAGGAGTTCACATGTATTCTGTATTTCATGTCCCCTGAGATTATCTTATTTTCCTTTTGGTCTAGAAAGTTTTAGCCAGAATGAATTCAAGGGAAAATTAAGTGATCTTGCCCAAGTTATTATTAGTTTATAAAGTAGTTTACTAAATGTAACGCTGCTATACTTAAAAATATGAACTTGAAAAATACACTTAGGAAATCACCTTGGCTGCAGTTTGGGGACAGGTTTTTCAGTTAGCAAACTCAATTTCCCCTTAGGCATGATATCAAGTCACACTTTTTCTGGAGAAGCTAAGAAGTTGAGCTACAAGCAAAGGAGGAAAATGAAGTCAGAGAAAGAAAGGTATTACAACTGAGAAGGCTGCATGGCAGTCAAAAATATTAGGCCCAAAACGTGCCTCTGCTACTGAGATACCACTTTGCAGTACTGACCAAACCACACAAAGAGAACCCTGCAGCTTTTAGTGGACATCATCTATTCCTGTGACCCACATTTAAGTGTGAGAATCAGAAAAATGGGCTAAAATTCACAGAAACACTGACATTGAAAGGAACTGTCTTCAGTGAACATATGCTTTAAACGACCACAAAACCACTAATTTTTACAAAAATAATAAGGCCATAGGGGTTTCAAGCCTGGCACGGAAAATTAATGGATGCATTCATTAATGTACACAAAATTCCCCCATGTGAGCAAAAGTAAAGTAGAAACAACGTCAGGAAAAAAACCCCAACACATAGGCAGAAACCCCTTTTTCCATATCCAGGGCAGAATGTGGTTAGAGCACTTTAAATAGAGCTAGAGGGGTCAAAAGAGGAAGATGAAAGGAAATAGCAAATAGTTACTAATTCTTTGGTCCTGCGTCAGGGAAAAGAGAATGAGATCATGCACATGAAGACTGTCTGAGAAAATAAGAAGTTAGAGGAGCAAACTACAGTTTCATATACATAGATATGGCCATTCCTTTTAACATGCACAATGAAACAGTGCTCATCTGGAAATCTGCCCCTGTGTAGAGCAGAGGGTACAATTCTTCCCAGGGTTGGAACAAGTCAATGAACTGTTCCTATAGCAATCTGCAACTGTCACTTGTCATCTTTTCCCTTTCCAATTCAGCCTGTAGCAGCCTCTGAAACAAGACATGTACGTGTCACTGGGTTGTTCGTAAATCAAAATTATTTGCTCTACCATGCCAGGGCTGGTAACGATCATCCCTTTGCATTCTTCTGCATATTTCTGCCATTCCAGTTCTTCCCACTGAAGCATGTTGGCAATCTCCTCTTCGGGCACCAAAGCTTTATTGCATCGTAACAAGTAGAGAAGAATCTGATGCATTGAGAGTACTTCTTTTCCTCCATCTTTAAAAACATAAACACACACATGTGAGCAAGAGAAAATATGCAAACACAAAATATCTGGATGAGCAAAATAAAATGCTTAATGACTTGAGAAATATGAAGGCAAATGTTTTACTGATTCATACTGCACACGCATTAACACCTTGCTAAACTGGAAGCGATAATGTTAATGGTAGCAAGAGTAACAGTTGAATCACACTGTAAAGCTTAAGTTTCTAACTTGCCTGAAAAAAAATTTAAAATGAGCAGACAGAACAATCAGTTACATTTTCCAGTTATGTCTTCCTTTTCACACTTTCATTGTTCTTTTTACAATGGTAGTTAAAAAGCCTTTAGGCATTTATGCCGCTTTTTTAAAGAACACTCAAAATTTTACAGGATACTTCGATGAATGCAGTAAGTTATCCTTGCATTTTAAACTCATCTGCAGTTGCTACATGGTGTACCTGCAGTAAGGAAGACTAAAGAGCCTCACGCTGTCTTCTGTCATTAAATGAATCAAGAGCATATGAAAACTACTAAATACTTCTGAGACCCTGAGACTACAGCAAAGGCTGCTTGTAACAAAAGACAACGCTGTAATTAACATCTGACTGACTCCAGGTAGCCAGTTACAGATATGCAGATGCAAACAGGAAAGACAAATGAGTGATGGTCCTGACCAACCAGCACTGAGAGGACACCGACTATTGAAATTCAGTCCATCCACTCATGAGTGAAAAGAAAGGTGTGTTACTACAGTGCTTTCATTATGACACACATCTCTCCAACCCTCTCCCATAACGACAGGGTGTTAGTTTGTAGGCATGGATGTATCTTCAAGTTTCATCCACGCAGAGCACAAACCTTGATCTCCCTCCCCCAGGGAGCAGGAGCAACCTGATCCTGGCACTGAGTGCACTCTCGCTATCACCACACACACACAAAATACAATGGCAGAAGGCCAGAAGTAATGCCTTTGAGCAATACAGGGAATGACACCACAGCACAAGGGAGGTGATCCCAGGCACACAGGAAAAGCCTTGCAGAACTGCTGTGTAACAGCAGTGTTGTGTAAGATGATGTCCTCTACAAGGCACATGAGGGGAAGAGGCACTTCTCTTACTATGACTGGGATTACAGAACTATGGTACAGAGAAGATAAAAGAGAATGATGTAACTCAGCTTCTGCAAACAGTTAACCTCATTCAAACTCCAAGATGTAATCTAACATGGGGAGAATACACCCCCGACCTCACTGGAAACACAAGAGACTTCTAAATAGCTGGGGGGGGGGGGGGCAGATTTTCAAATGCACATATTTTATCTTCAAATTAACAGAGGACTGTTTACAATACCTTTGTCTTTGTCAACAACTAGGTTATACTGTTAAGCAAGAGGTAGCCCATCTCCAGCAATCACTAAAAAAAGTCTAGCCTTACTCACCAAAAGCACACGCTGCTAAATAGTAGTTAAGAAATCAGACCTCTCCTGGGTCAGAACATGCAGTACATGGGACCTCAAATGGTGGGGGTTTTTTTGGGCGGGGTTTCCTAGTCTTTTAATCTCTTAATATATTTATCATCATAAAAATCTGTGACAATGAATACAATACAGCAACTACTCCACATGCTGTGCATCTCTGGCACTCAGTAAAGCCAGTATGATTTAGCTCAAAAGCTTAGAGCTACCCCAAGGCCTGTCTTTAAGTAATCCACATAGAAAACCTGACATCCCAAACCTCGTATTTTTAGACCATGTTGTAAAAAGAAAGAAAACCAGAGGAGATGGGAAATCAGCAACTTATTTCTATCTTTAAAAGGACAGCTGATGGATATGTGGAGATCTGTTGCACCAATATATCTTCCTTGATTAGACATAGATAAATAATACTTTGCAAAGATACCCGAAGGAAACAGATTCCCACTTCCTGGAAATTAAAAATCTCCCTCCATCTCCAAGAATTTCTCAAAAAAATAATTAATACAAACTTGATTTAAAAAAATTGTCATACAGATGCTAAAAGGCAACTATACACACAGAAATATCAGGGAAAGACATTTTTATAAAGTATTGGAATGCCGGGAACCTTAAAAAGGAAGCACACAGGAATACACGTTAGAGGCTTATCTCTCCCTATCAGTAAACAATCCAACAGCGCAGAAAAAGCTGACTTCTGAACTAAAACAAATCAGAATACAAAACCCCAAAACTAACAGGAAAACACCCTCAAGCTATAGAAACCAGGCAGGTCAAACTTGCTCTCATTTTGTGATGAGGTCAAGTTAATCAGCCACATGTGGCTTGATGGCTTATTTTGTAAATTGCTTCAGCAGAACCAAATCAATGTTTGCTAGCAAGCCTCAGAGCTCTGCTTCTGATTGAACAGCATCGTGTATCCAGGAAGGAACAACAATTAGAAATACGGTCATCTAGCCATCAGTACTCTCCACAGTAATGAGCTAAACCTCATTTAGCTACAGCTATAATTAATATCTCAACTAAGTTTCAAAGCCCAGAGCAGAGAGCACCTCCAGGCCACAGCCCTCTTGATGAAGATAGTTCCATGTCCCATCTGCACCTTCAGTCCAGCAGCTGAAACGCATTCTCCTGTCCACACAACCCTTCTGGAACAATCACTGGCAGGATCTCAGCAGGACACATTTCCAGTGGCGCCATGACATTTATATCAACTGAAAGTCTGTCTTAGTATCTCAGGATGTGTGAAACGCCTGCGTAAGCTGTTCCCTCAAAATGAGCATAATGCTCCACACTGAAGCTTGTCCTTGGCTAGCAGGCTAGGGTTGAATTGCACTGGAATGGTGTTTTTCTCTTTCACCGTTCACCGCAAGGTCTAAGCTTGCATTAACATAAAGATACAAACAGAACAACATGTGCTCCGGGGTGCCAATCTTGCTGACCCTCATAACTGCACATTGACAGCTTTCACATAATCACACAGCATCCTGAAGAGCAGAGGGGACATTAAATTCAGTTTCACAGGTGAGATTAGGTAGTAACACTCCTCAAATGCCACAGGTCCATCACAGGGCAGGACAAGTATGACCCAGCACTGCCTAAAATGACTACAATAGAGACAAAAGACTTGGCCCGCCCATCTGAACCCCAGTTCTAAGTAAACCAACCATACTGCCAGCTTCAGATGGCATCATGAAATCTCTACATGGACCAAATAATTTGACTTGTAGTAAGTTGTTGGGTTTTTTTCGGGGTTGTGGTTTTGGTTTTGTTTGTTTGTTTTTCAGTTTTAGAACTAATTCCCATAATGCTACGTAATACAAACATTACCTGGAAGAAATCTCACAAATCGTGGCATGAAGTGAAATCTGGGGCAGGAAATAGCATCATTTTCAAGTGAAGGACCTTAAATATGAAAAAATACAGATTTATCACCAGCAATATATTTGTAAAGAAAGAAAAAGGAGGCAACCCTGATGCAGATTAAATCAGTAACTACATTTCATAGGGCCTAAGGTTCAATCAGGAAAGTAACAAAACACACAGTAGAGTAGAATATAGTATCAACTTGAACTGAAAGCTTTTATGTGGACAAAGAAATCTACAATAACTTAAAAATTAAAAGAATCTAATAGAACCACAGTAATTTTATTTAAAACAGTGATACAGTTATATAAAACTTTTCTTTTTCTAATTCATTTAAGCCTTACAGACACAAACACTAGTTTCTTAGTACCCCCCAATTAGAGGGGTATTTTTTGGTTACGATAACAAAGATCAGGAAATTTCCATGGTGCTATTTTGTGGGGTGGATGGGGGTTTTTGTTTGTTTCCTATTTCATCATCTAAAGCTTTGCATGAAAATAAAACCATTATGTACCCAGGGTTAAGAAAGGAAAGAACAATCAGAGTACAAAAGACAACACTGATAACAAAGCATCTCAAATCATAGAAGGCTACAAATATAGAAAACTTGTGTGCTCACATTTAGCTGCAGTAAGTGGAGAGTGCATCTCCACTGACAAAGTCAAGACACCACAACACACCTACAGATTCTGAAATTAAACCCCTTTGATAGTCTCTGTTTTCTTTTAGACCAAAAGAAGGCTGACTCCTGAAATTCTTTGTCACATTCTTCACAGAAACACGTATTTTCATCTTGTCAAGTCAAAAACATTCAGCTATAATAACATGTTATCCCTTCATGGCTGTCTATATGGCATGGCTTTGTAAGTTGACTGTAGACAAATACTACAGGAGTAACTTGCCTCTTAGCTTGTAAAAACCGAATAGTTCACCATTACCTTGGCTTTTAAAATACCATGCAACACTGTGCAATACTAAACAAACAATAATATTTAGTTTGATTTAAAAGTTTTGCATTAAGGAAGCAATTTACTTAATCTCCAAGAATATAATCCCATACAGTTTATGCATTTTAATTGCTACAGCCAGCACTAATGAACACTAATATATTTCATTTTCCTGAAGAATAAAGCAGAAGTTTGTCCCTCTCACACAAACAAGAATTTGACTTGGTTCCTTTGAGGCTCCTTCCCACTTTTTGCTATTTAAACTGGAGTACATAATAGTCCTATTTACAAAAGCTGCAATTAATTTGGGTTATGTATGGGTTTTTCCTAAGTAAAAGTTACCTTTAAGATTCCAGTCATAGAGCTCCAAAATATCTTTGAATAGATAGGAAGAGAACAGTTCAAGACCTCTCACACAAAAATTCTGGGAAAAGAAACCAAACAAACAAGTCAGAATTATATACTACTGTAATGCAGATAATGCCACTCATGTATATTTAATTTAAAACCCGAAAAACAACCCAGTGTCTTCATATTTGCCAACTGCTAGGAAACAGTATTGACATATCTGTAATCATCTACTGTAACATAATACAATGATCTCCCCAGAAAGCACTGTCAAGAATGCATTGTAATGAAGACTCTTTAATCAACATTCAAATCAACTCTATCGGCAGAAATTATGAATCTGTGCTTATTTGCCATGCACTAGAACCCTTTCACCCAAGGAAATTAAGCAGATGACATATTTCTGAGAAGGATATTTTTCCTGATTCACTTTTTCCTACACATTCATATTAAATGTTTATAAATCACCTTATGGGATGACATAGACACTTCCATAGCAATGTATCAGCACAATGCAAATTGAGAATTTTGACCTCAGGAGCCAACAGGAAAGGAGTAAACAAAGAGTAAAAAAAGAAGTAAGATCCTTCTCATCAAGTGATGAGGGCTTAAAAAAAGCCCCTTAACATCAGACAAGGTTGATACAAATTGCATGTGTATGCCACTGACCATAAATGACAAACACAAGATGACAAACTTTCACAGAAATGCATTATTAAAGATGGTCTGCAAATAGTGCTACAGCCAATTGCTGTAGCCAGCTGACCCGGAGCCCCAAAAGATGTCAAATTTCCTATTTTGCCTGGTGGTCATTTGTTGGTTTAGAACAAAAGCTGGAGACAACACAGCAAGTTCAGTAACAAGAAATGAATTGCTTTGATCACATTAATCTTGCTGAGGAATTTCAGAGCTCTTGCATATATTTAGATGCTGTTGAGCAACAGAAAGAGATAACTAGAAAGAAAAATGTAAATATACGTGACTAAATTAAACACTGATCCTATCTTTGTAGTTAATATTCAGGGGGGATTCTGTACCTACACATGCTGTTCCACTACAGCAATTTACTTCACAAACTGGCTTCACCAGGGATTAATTTGTAATAAAAAAAAAGATTATGAATTGAACGTGCTTTGTTTGCATCCACCGGAAATTTGTTTTGGCAACAGCTTATATTAAGTACTGATAAGCAATCTTCAGAGCTTCAAACTCATGATTAAGTTCCAGCTCTGCCATTGACTTATGTGGTCCTGGCAAACCAGCACCTCCATGTGCCTTATTCTTGTCATCCATAAAAGAAGGATAATGCCTACCTCCGCTTGAAGATAAGAGTACCTGACACGTATCCTATGCAACTTAAAATGAAAAAAGTTATGGACATAAGCACTTCTTACTATTTGATTTTAATATATGATAGCCTAGGCAGACTGATTTATGCTAGTACCTGGACGTACAAGCTCCTTTGCAACCAATCATTCAGAACACAGCCCATCTCTTAGAGACCTGGGATTCTAAAGAGTTTCATCTATTATATTTATCAACAACTCATAACCCACTCTGACTTTCTGACTAATTAACCTTCTTACCTCAGGCATCATCTCCTCAATGAAATGAATTGTGTAGTCAATGTTAAACCTGATTACTTTACAGAGAGGAATCTGGAAGGAGAACAGAAATGCAGTATGAAAAACTGCAGAGCGCCAAACGTATAGTTAACACAATTTTGTATGCAAAGGTATTGCTGTCTGCTGGAAAGGGCACTTCCTAAACAGCTGCGCTGGGGGATCAGGCAAAGACAGGAACACAAGCATGTACAAGCAAAGTAACAGGTCTAACCTCCACCTCTGTACTAACACAAAGCTGACAGGACCATGGCAAAGGAAGATTAAATAATGCCATCTACTGGAGATGAAATTTTGTTTAGAAGGAAAAGCAAAGCTCAGGTAAACCCCTATCTTCTCTCACTTGCCTATCTGGAAGTGAATTTCTTGTTGGGTGTCGCAACTCATCAGTAACCTGAAGGCAAGGTGTTTTAAGCACACTGCCAATTCTATTAGCTATACAGTCTTAAAATACAACTTCAAGTCATGGCAACACAATGTAAGCACTTCAGGGTAAATTTATAGAATGATACTAATTTCACCCAATAAATACTCTCACAACATTACTACTAACCAGTAAGACTTATATCTAATTTATTTTTTCAATTTGTAAAGTTTCCTTTGTTTGCAAAGTTCATGGATTGTTGAAGGTGTTTGTGAGGTTAATTGGATTTTTTAAAGCAAAAATGCTAAATTTCCAGAAGACGACAGAAATGCCTAATCCTACCCTACACATCTATAGCTCTCAGCAAGTTTTACTATTCACTGGTCTTGCAAGCATTAAAGGATGTTAGAATAATGGTCTAAGTGAGGCTACCTATGTTTATTTGCATTGATAAGCTGGCAAATAAATACCTGGATGGTGCTGGGGTTGAACTGAAACAAACAGGCTTGGCAGAGGTGCAATATTCTGTTTGCATCTTCTAGCAAGTCAATCAATTATTTCATCTACAAAACCTGTTCATATCTGTATGATAAACTGAGCAGCTACACCAAACAACTAAACAAAAAACTGTATGTCCTATAATTTGATACAATATTAAATGTGAATAAAAAAAAATAATCTTTGAAGTCAAATATACCACTTAGAATCTGAAGAGAGGAGAACTAGTCACATTTAAGTCAGAGGAGTACCTGCTTACTTTCTAACAAGTTTAACTAGGAGAGGATACTCAGAAAGTCAGCAGCCTGTGCTATTTTCCTTTGTATTAAATAGAAAATGAATGCTTTAGAGAAGTGACCATGACCAAAATCTCCATGAATAAGAGATAGAAACACACAAGAAAACACGTAGCAAAGGAACATGTGGTCAGTTCTATAAAATTGTTTTGGTGGTTACATTAATTATAATTTTTTATGACTGTTCTAATTATTTTCCCCATAATCTGACCTGCTCAATGATTACTGGGAAATAGTATGAATGGGGTGAATTCTACTCTCTTAATGACTTCTCATCAACATTACAGTCCCTCCCTCTGACCACCAAAAATAGCTGTCCTATATTATGCAAACAAACAGTCAATAAAAAGTTTGCTTTGTTCTCAGTATGTCTCAGTTCCAGCATTCTTACATTCCAGTTCTGTACTGATAGCCAGCCTTACACTGGGTTTTGGCACTGGTGGTATACCTAGCAATAGGCATTAAATCAAGGAAACAAACAAAGGCTGGAACTTTTGAGAAAAACAAAAAAAAAACCAGTTCCTGAATTATCAGGATAACAAAAAAAAAAACATTCAAATGTACAGAACGTTATTATTTTTGTTTTTCATTCAGATATGGCTAACTCAGCTTACACTGGAAAAGTCAGGTACCAATCGTGCTCCCCTTTTTGTATATGCTTTCAAAACTTTAATTGCCTTTAAATACTTACAACTTTTAATAAATATCAGTAACTTGCCTAGTACCTGAAGAACCTGAACAGATGTTAGAAAGTAGTGGATACATCTAGGTAAGTTTTCAGAAGAGGAAAAACCTTTTACACTTGATCTCTGAAAACAAAGCCCATCTGTCACTTCATAAAAGGAAAACTTTTTTATATTGCTGTTTTTAAAACTATTTCAACCTAACAATGCTCCTCATCCAATTTAAATCTAATGAACAGTTTTAACTATTTATTCCATGGTTTATTTAGCTTCCAAACTGTAAAATACATAAAAACATGACTTTGATGCACATCACAGTCTCACAGTTTGAAGACAATGCTTACAACAATTAGTCACGACAAAACCTGAGACTCAGTAGCACACATCTTTCCCCTGTCCTCAAAACTGGCAAGATGTTTGTTACAGGCATGTACTGCTGTTTTAGACAAGTTCTGCTTCAGGAAAGAAACAGCTTGACTTCTAATTAAACCCCATGTATGTAGCAATGAACATACTTACATTTGTTAGTGGAGCATGTGCAAACATCGAGAACCCTTCAAAGATATATTCATGATCATCATACTCAATAACAGTAGGTCTGTCTGTCTAAAAAACAAAACCAAACAACAAATACCACCACCAGAGTAAGCAACAAGTAGCATTACTACTATCACTGAAAACAGAATTAGAGTCCTAGTTAAGATTTATAAAGCACTTACTAAGAAATTTGTGGGAGGCGACACAGTAATTCGGTAGTGGTAGAGTCTTCCAGCATTGTTGGTCATGGGGCGACATGGTTTAATGGGCTTAAAGAAAAAGAGATAAGTAGAACTATGTGTTGAGTCAAGGCAAATTTAGATTAAAAGAGAGAATAAAGCATTTCTAATAGCCATGAAATACGCACTAGGAAAAATTAAATAAAAGCAGGTAGTCATAATTAGGCATTCTGGGAAGCAGGGAAGTGGGGCCTTATCTACATTTTCACTTTCAGAAATATTTTTAAAGCTATTCAAAAGAAAAAAGTGGAAAACATTGCTGTAATTTTTTTCATCTTCCATTTGACTCTCCAACTTTCTTATCCACAGCAGTTAGTTGCTTATATGCCAGAACGTTATCCTCTTTGATATACATTTGTTTCAGGAAACTGATTTTAAAAGCTAGTGAAATGGAACCTGGACCTCACAAGAGAAGATCTCAAAGTATGCTATCAAGATAGACAGGTATCATCAGCTCATCTGCTTGGGGCAAATCCAAGGTCTGAAGAGAAGGGATTAATCCATTTATCACCAAGAGGGAGCTCTGGCAACCCTGCAAACCTGCTGTATCTACCAGGTTGCAATGGCTGCCCGTGATGCAGCATGAAATGCCTGGGACTCCTGTTCTCTTTCAGCTTGTTCTGAGGTAATCCAGTTTAAAGACTAAAAAAAAAAAATCCTCAGCAGTTAAGACAAAACCAGTTTTTCATATGCCCTACATCCAATTTGCTGCAGTTCAGAGGCTGCCACCAGCCTGTTCAGAATACGTGTGTCTGCATGGCAAAAGAAAAAGATCAAAATACCTCAACTGCAGCATTGCAGCACTACTATAAGCAGCATAACAAAAGTTGCCCAGATGGCAACAGTGAGATTGCTACACCACTACGCAGCTCTGTGCACTTTGCAAAACTCACCCAATAAGTAGGGTAATTACTCTGGCTGTTCAGCCCCAAATTAAACTTCTCACTGCTGCAATGCAAAAGCTACAAACCAGCCAGTCTAAAGATAGGCAGTTTTATCTACAGGACACTGTAAAACCTCATATATCCTAGGTGACCTTCTGAAACCTCAAATTCCCAGCTAGTCTTGCTCCAGGGAGCAGCTGCCTTGATGCAGCAAGCTTTATATATCCATTTTCTCCTGCTAAAATTTTCTCCCTCCTTCTCTGTAAGGAAAACACTAGAGACAATGTGAGGAAGAATGTTTACAATGGAGACATGCTCTAGTGCTAAAGCAAGAAGATATCCTGACAAGTTTCCTGTCCTGTCAGCAGCGGAATTACTGTTTTATTTACTTTCAAAGCAACCCCTTCACAAAGAGGGCCCATGTGAGATACTCGTCCACCTGAAGATGGTAGATCTTTAACAAGTTCTTTTTAATTAATGTAAATGCATTTCAAAAACTTAAAAAAAAACCCCAACCAACTGAAGTTAAACAAATACAAGCAAAAGTTTTTACTTTTCAGGTGGATTTCATTACTGGTATTGCATTTTTAATAAGAGGTTACAGAACTAGGTGATTTAAAGTTGCACGGGAGTTTTTACTAAGCCCATAAATCATGGAAAAAACCCTCAAATCAGCCCAAGTATGAGTATACAGCAGCAAGTTTGTATTCATAATTGCAATACTTAGAATTACTTACCTCTTCACCAGGATAAATGCCATGTCTGATTCCCGTTCGCCTGGCTTTAGCACTGCACTTGCACAAAGGTCCATCATTCATCTGCCAAAAACAAAATAGGATTCTGGTTTTATTGAAAAATGATTTTGGAAAAGTATGTTGGTTTTAATGCCTGCAGTGCTGATGCTTCTAAAAGCCTGTCATGCTTAGATTAAGTGAATGTTCTCAAGCCAATAAAACTGAAAATAGTATAGACTATTCTAAGAAAACTGCACAATAGCATTAGAACTTCATCACTGTTTCAGGAGCACAAGATGGAAAAATGCTCTCGGCAGAATTGTACCACTCTACTACCGTATAGAACTTTCCCACTTCTTACAGCACACCATCTGCCTGAAGTGAGATTCAGGTCCTAAACAGGCACATGCCAGTATTTACATGCTGAAATCCCCGTGTTCAAACAGTTCCTCTCAGTTCAACGACTGAAATCTCACCGCACATTAACCCCTCTGCAGTGTGGCAAGGCTACCCCCACAAGTATGCAAAGCAGACCCCTGGAAGACTTCCTTGTCAAAGTAGTAACTTCAAATGCATCCTCTGGGAACAGATCAGTAACAAAGGGGAAGGTGGGAGTGGGAATATCTACTTCAGTATTCTGTATGGGTGCATCAAGTAGCTGTATCAAAAAGGGTGCACACGGTATAGGGCTAGTGGCTTTCTTCTCACTTTTACGACCAAGTTTAATGGAGACTATCAATTACTGCAATACCCTAAAGCTTTCTGCTTTTAACATGCCCACTGCAGAAATACAACAAAAAAAACCTCAACACAAAAAAAAAAATCAAACACAACAAAACAGAAACACCAAAAAAACCCTCCAACCCACCAAACAGTCCAGAACCAAACCAGAAAAAACAAATGAAGTTCCCAACCCCAGGCTTTAATCAAGTTTTTCAAAGTTTGAATCTAGCAGAAACATCCTGGCTTGTATCAAAAATAGTGTGGCCAGTAGGTCTAGGAAGGTGACTGTGCCCCTGTACTCAGCATTGGTGAGGCTGCACCTTGAGTACTGTGTCCAGTTCTGGGCTCCTCACCATAAGAAAGGACACTGAGGTCCTTGAGTGAGTCCAGAGAAGGGCAACCAGGCTGGTGAAGGGGGTTGGAGGACAAATCATATGAGGAGCGGCTGAGGGAGCTGGGGATGTTTAGCCTGGAGAACAGGAGGCTGAGGGGAGACCTTATCACCACCTACAACTACCTGAAAGCAGGGTGTAGAGAGGTGGGTGTTGGTCTCTTCAGCCAGGTGATAGGACAAGGGGAAATGGCACAAAGCTGTGCCAGGGGAGGTTTAGATTAGATGTCAGGAAAAAATTCTTCACTGAAAGTTGTCGGGGCCTGGAACAGGCTGCCCAGGGAGCTGACTGAGTCCCCTTCCCTGGGTATGTTTAAAAAAAGGGTAGATGAGGTACTAAGGGATATGGTTTAGCTTAGGATGGGAATGGTTGGATTTGGTTATCTTAAAGGTCTTTTCCAACCTTATGATTCTGTGATTCTTCTTAGAAAAACCCAACAACCTTGCAATTCGAGGCAAAACCCCGCAGAACTTTCCATGCCATTATAAGCAGCCTGAAATTGGAAACAGTGTCAATGGCAGGGCTAAATGGTATCATCAACAAATAGACACAACATGAAGAAACTTCAGGAAGCAAGAACCACTGAAGTGCTGTTAATGTTGTCTTCAGAACTTCAGTTTTTTTCCTTTAGTTCCGAGATTTATTCTCTGAACATTAATCTCAGTTTAATTTTTTCCAACAGCGCATCCATCCAAAGAACATAAGGGGTAGGGCACTTCTTTCCTCTTTTGGGAACTTAGTCATGCAATCTTAACAAGGGTGACATGACAGCTCTTTGTCTGCACATTTTCTTCCCGCACTCTAAAAAACCCCTTGAAGAGAGTACAAGCTCAATGAAACTGAACAATGCTTACAGGTAAAAGCATACTTCCTCAGTGGCTCAGCCATAAAACAGAGCAGAGTTTAAAAAAAATGCAGTCAATAGCAATTGTTCATCGCTCCCCCTGAAATAAAAGCCTTACGGAGGCTAATAATAATCAGTTATTTTTTAAAAATCTCATCTTTAATCTTTAGAATCATTAAGCTTGAAAACTGTCTCTGATACATTAAGCACCAGGACCAAAAGAGTGGGAGACGTGAAGCACCTGTAAAGCTCAGGACTCAAAAAGCAAGTCAGATACCTATCTCTCTTGTCCCTAAGGACAAAGCTCTTGGACAAAAAGCATAAGAGCAATCATGAAGTATGATAAAATGATGCTGAAATAACACAATTTTACACAAACTAAGGCAGCGGCTTCTCACCTCTGGCCAACACAACCAGGTAACACTTGTAAGCAAAAGGCCACTGTGGTGGCATTGGCTTTAACAACTTATTTTCTGACAACTGCCAGGACTGCTGGATATAATCCAAAATAACAAACACACCACTCAGACTGAAGGGTTGGGAAGATCCATCCTAAAAATCTAGTTCCATGTCGGACGGTGTACTTGTATGTGTCAGTGTGCACGGCAATCATTCCTGGTTTATGCAGTGACAGTTAGAAAGCATTCTGGCATACCAGATAAATACCTAGGAAACCTTCAAACATTTTCAAATAAAACCTACTCAAAAGTAGTACAGCAGTGACAACCTCACCACATCCTGATTTTAGCCCCTTCAAGAAAGCTGATGAGTCAGTCTCAAGAAAGTTTTTGTGCAAGAAAGTTTTCCAGCAGGAATCTCAAACCACACACTCTTGAATCTATTAATCCTACAGTAATTCCACTTCTTTTCATTTAGCTAATGTTCTGGCCTAGAGCATTACTTTCAAGCGTGCCCAAGAGCTATGCAATTTCTTCAGTTAAATATCTAAACGGTTGGCTAATTTTGTTTTCCATACAAATATAAACAGCTAGCTAGGCTCAGGCAAATTATTATTATTTTTATAAACTAGAAGCATACATATGAGTCTGCAACGGAATATTCAACAGACCTTTGAATTACCACAGTGGCAATAAGCATTGCAGTATCTCTTGGCACTATGATTTGTTGCATACTAAACTCGTGCATCACACAAAGTGCCAGAAAAATACATTTACTGAGATGCCATCTGACAAGGAGCTAGAATACACTGTAAAACATTTAAGTGAGAAAGATGAAGATGGCAAATTTGCAAACAAAAACTAGTCTTCTGTGCAATGTATATATTCAAAACAACACTTCATGAGCTCAGCAATTACATTTAATGAAAACTATAATCTCCACACAATTACAAAAGAGCCATTAGACAAGAAATTAGGAGCATTAACTGCATATTTAAAACATTATTTATCATTATGAGCTGAGAGCTTTTAGGTGAAAAATTTGGAGAGGAGGTAAACATGCTGCCTTTTCGCCATCCCAGAATTAATCTGTGTACTTTTATCTCAGGGCTAAGAGGATAGTATTACCACACCGTTAGCAATTCAGGTTTTATTAACACTGAATAATCCCCAGGATTCATTAGCTGGAACCACTCTCTTGAAAAAAGTGCTTCCAAGAAGATGAGAGAGAAAAGGGGGGGGGGGGGGGGATAAAAAACGTGTAATGAAATGTAGTATCACTTGGCATGTTTGGCAACAACAAAGAATTTTAGGTCTGTAGGGAAGAATGACTTTCAAAAACATAGTACTTTTTCCTCTCACCGCACCTGTCCTGGATCATTGTACCACAGTTCTTCATGGAGCCGGTCAGGGTGCGCTTTTTTACGCTTTATTTCTGCAATGACGTCAAAAACTTCGGAATCTGAACTGCTGGAGCAGCTGCTGTCATCTTCAGAGTCACATTCTGAGTCACTGGAGGTCTCTGATTCACACAGGGAAAACTGAAGTCAGCTGAAAAACTCTCTTCTCCAGTATCAATGCATTCTCTAATGTGATATAACTGTGACATACTGAAAGGTATTAAAAGTTGTGCATGATGTTCACACTAAGAAAAAGAGGGACAGCAACTGCATAATGACAGCAAATGCTATGGCTATTGAATGCCTACAAGAACTGTATTTGTTTGCATGCATCAGATTGCTGCTTGGCTGTCCAGAAGCACCACCAATCAGTTGTAGAAGAGCAATTACTATGAGTAAAGTGCTCGTACCTAGTTTCACTTTACCTAAAAATGCTCCTGTCTGTAGGAGGATATTATCTGCTTAACAGCTACAAAACAGCACACATAGATAGAATTATAGAACATGTACTGTTAAACTAATTTTTCAAAATCCATTATTTCTGATAAATTCATTATCACATATTAAAAATGACAGACAAGAAGAAAGTCTGGAACTACTAGCTGAGTGGATCCAGCCGTAAGTGTTTTGGAAGCCCTGTTCTGTGAGTCTTCCTCCTCCTTACTTTTAGTTTTTAATGACATATTTCTTTGTATTAACTAAAACAATTTTCCTGATCTATCAGAGAGGAGAACAATGTTAAAAAAAAAAAGAACAGAAGATAACAAACATGTTAAAATGTCTCTTTTGTGGTCTTGTCAAAGTTATGTTAATAAGTGTTTGGACGATAACAAGAACCAAAACCAAACCCTCAAAAAACCCTAGAGCCTGTTATCACGATCTCTAACCTTCTGTGGTACTTATGAGTGACTCCTGTTCTTACAGATGTAGTATCACTCATTTCCACAGGTGATCTCAGCTCCAAATGAAATAAATGCCTTGATAGCCCAGACATATAGCATGAAGAAAGTAAGGTTTATTATTTCTTGGAAGGAAGGATGCAAAATATATTCCATTTCTAAGTTTTGACTGAAGAGCAAACACTAATACACTGCCAGTCCTTTGATAAACCGTGTAACGATAATTTAAAATAGGTGATTTACTGAATACAAGACTCTCCCTAGTCAAAAGAAAAAGTGGGAGAGACAATGAGTGAATATTACTACTAAAATATGCTTCCCCTTTTTTTCTTTAACCCAGATGGATTTTTATACAGTCCATAATTATGCATACAGTGTTATTAAGTTGTGTTATGGAGACTTATGATTTACATAGGTCATATCTGCTCAGTTGCTACTAAGTTTTGTCTGAATGTACATACATATGTATCCCTACAAACATTTGAGTTCTAGAAGTTTCTGATAAACATTAATTAGTTGTATAAGTCTAATTTTAGGTGCAAAATCAGAGTTAAGATGGAATTCTGAAACACTAATGTAGAACGTTTTGCATTTCACGTACTAAAATCAACCTTTTATGACCTCAAAGTGCTCTTCAAGTCCATCACTACCTCACGAGAATACACAATTACTGCGAACACACAGCAGAAAAGAGACAGCATTTACTGAAGTACAACATAAGACAAACAAGTAGATGCTGCAGAAGGATGTGTGTAGGTGAAGCTGACACAGAAACCAACTCAGCCCAGGAGACCAGTGCAAACACAGAGCCTTTAGATCCTCTTGAAAGAGTGGAAAAAGACACAGAGAAGTTGCTCTTGGCCCTGTATTTTAGCCTGGAGCAGCAAAGGAACTCTTACTGCAGAGATCCAAGGAATCAAAGCTTCACACAGGTCTGCTTAATGTAGTAGTTCTGTCCTGGCTTCACCCACAGGAGAAAATACCTCCTGAAAAAGCCTGCAGTTAACTTTGATTTAATTATGTCCAAATCCACTGCTCAGAAAAAGGTGTATCCTTTACAGAAGTGAACTCACATTTTATTTAATCTGTGTTTTTCTTTCACATTTATTGTATCTTCTTGTACTGCCTGCACGTAACTGCCCACGTCATCATTATATCTTCTTGTACTGCCTGCACGTAACTGCCCACGTCATCATATACCTGTATTTAAGCTTTAGAATTTTTGATAGGAGATTTTTAAAGAGTTGCTGGGTTCAGTTATTAATCTGAAGCAGCTCAATGGGCAGACATTAAGGTTAATTTAAAAGGCAAGCCCATAAAAGTATGTCCTGCTAATTCAACCATGATTTCCCCAGCAACTGATACAGATAACTGATATTTCACTACAAGAAAATCCCTACAGATGGTGCATGACAATGCAGACAAACTATGTTCTGAAAACTGACACTTCTGCATAAGATCACAGAGTTGCACAACCAAAATATAATCCCAAAAGAAAGATGAATGCAGTGCTAAAACAAGCAACCATATGAGTTTACCACCACTACCCTTGCTTCCTTTTTAGAAATGGAAAACCAGGAGCTCCTCAAAGCCTGTTATGCACAATGCTTTGACCTATCGGATTATTCGCAGTGTGTTTTGAAGCCATAGAATAGACTTCAGCATAAGACAGTGCTGGATACTCTCCATTTACACCTCAGGCTTTCTGGGTAAAGAATCTAGCTCTCCTCCAGTCAAAAGCAACAGGAAAACTCCCACAGACACCCAACAGAAAGGATTTAAAAAAAAAAAAAAGTATTGACCTGACAACAATTAGATACAAACAACTGCCAAACCAGGTTAATTACAGTTTATTCCAATTCAGAGTTCTGGCTTCATTTCTGCCTACCTAAATCTTCATCCAGCTTGGTCTTTGGTGGCTCCCATGGTGGCCTGGCTGCCTTGGCCTTTGCCTGTCGCTTTCCTAACTCATCATCAAACTTTTCATACAGATCTCGGAGCTTGCTTGTTCCTACCACAGTAGAGTCCCCCTGTTTATCAAGAAAACAAAACAATAACAACAGACAGTGTTAGCACACAAACACAACATACACCAGCATTCCAAAGAAAGGCAAGGGGGGGGGAAGATGAACCTTAGTAGTGCAATAAAAACATGGAGGCTTTAGCATACCATTACATTGCTCCATCAGATGAATTTGCAGACATATTACCTAATTTGCTGGTGCATTATCATCAAACCTTTGGCCTAACAAAGTAGAACCATTGGTAAGCATTTTTAGTACAGCCCAACATCGATTTTTTACCTATTTTCCATAGGTCTCTTATTTCTCAAAAATACTCCACAACCAATCACAGAAACACCAAAAAAACCACCACAAAAAGCTGGAAGCCTCCCCTCCACTATCACTACTCCACCAGCAAGTGTTACTGTCAAGTGCAAATAATCCTGACTTTCCAATTCTGTACATAAATTCTGTAAGGTTGTGGGAAGATGTGATGATTGAAGCATATTTGCTTAAATACAGCTGTAAGGGGAAGAAGAAACCCACCCTTCCCTCCTGGAGACAAAACAAAGGACCCCTCTGCCATGTAGCACTAATCTGAATTAAAACAGACAGAAGAAACTGATGAAAAAAGAGAATAGCAACAAATGAAGCCCTTAACAGGTTTAAAAGACTGATATGGTTGAGAGGAGAGAAGGATTAAGTGAACCCTTCAGCAGGATCGTGTTTTGTGTCATGTTAATCGAGTAATCAATAAAGGACTGTGAACAGCAATTTTAGAGTTCTCACAGACATACCACTTGATCCATAGGATCACTTGAATAATAGTTTTCAGAATGGGTACAGCGAACCCAGACAGGCTTAAGTAATTCCTCATCTTCCTCTTCATTTTTCTCAGATGCATTCTCCTCTGATTCCTTCTCTTTAATAGCAGCATAATTCTTCTCTTTGTTGGAACTCTGGTTCTCAGACCACCTCTCTCTGTCTTCCTCCCATCGAGGTCTCTTTCTTTCTCTGCTTGGAGACCGGCTTAGTGGGAGAAAACAAACAAAAGCAATTCTCTATTATTTTATGTGACAGTTTTATAATGGAAAAACAAATAGTTTGCTTCGGATCAGTATGTCGTTCTACCATATCAACTTGTCGTTCTACCATATCAACTACATCAAAATTCAACTGCATCTTTCTGCTTTTAACATGTAACAGAGTACATTGTAGTTCTGACATACTATAAAAAAGACTTAAGTTTGAAAGTGCTTTTGTACGTTAAACTTTATTCAAGAATTAGAATGAAACAACATGTTATTTTAGATTAAAACTCCTACTTGCATTCTAGATGACTTTCATTTAAGTTTATTCCAAAGTTAGAAACTTTGGAAGAAAACCCAATAGAACCCAAGAGTCACATCACACAGAACTAAAAGGTACAATATAAAGAAATTTTAATTAATAGCTCATGAACTATTTGCACGACAAAAGAACTAGAGGTTTATTCGGAGGATTATACAGATGCCACATTGCTTGTTTCATTCTAATTCTGGTACCCGCTCAAACACCCCAACTTGTGATATTCTTCATGTCTTGCAAGAATAATGCTTTCAAAAGTTGAATGTAGAAAAACTACTTTTTTTTTTTTTCTTTAAATCTCCTCTGTCTACGAAGCCAATAATGTTTTACTGATTTCGACTATGCAGGATGCAGAAGGAATCTCTCTATCTCAACAGTAAAAAAAAAACAACCCAAGCTCCTAAAATATAATCTAAATACAGACTGACTTTAAATAGCCTTGGTACTTTAGACACTGGAAGCAGATGTAAGAGGAAGTCTTTAGGACACAGCAGTAAAGCCCCCTCTCCAGACATTAATCTTGTTTCCAGGTCTACAAGGTCTTGAGATAGCTTACATTTGCACATACACACAGATGGCTGTAAGTTCAAGACGCTCATATTTTTCAAGTTTCAAACCAGGCACATACACACAGACTCACGTGTGGGTACACAGGGCCTCAGGCCCACGGGACTGACCGTAACCTTCCTTACCTTCCTGCTCGCTTGTAGTCTTTCTTGTAGGATCTGTCTGGTGACGGTGACCTTCTGCTGTCTCGGTGCCTGTGCCTCTCCCTCTCCCGCTCCCTTGGAGAGTGCAAAACAGAAGGTAAGTGTAAAATCTGGTATTTCATACATTCCACACTTGAAAGGAGCACAGAAGCAGGGCTCGTTGCCATTCTTCCTCTTCTGTTACAAGTGGCAGTGTGTAAGAATATTGCCTCTTTAAACATTGCTAATGCATTAAGAAGCAAAGTGGGGGGAACCTGTAACACCCACAATAGCTTTGTAAGTACAGCAGTCATTCAAGTGCTTCAGGCAAGGCCTCTCTTCCTGGCAATCACCTCAAGCACATACAAAACAATCATAGAATGGCATGGGTTGGAAGGGACCCCAAGGATCATAGAACTCCAACCCCCCTGCCACAGGCAGGGACACCAACCTCCAGGCCTGGATCTACACAAGGTTGCCCAGGGCCCAATCCAACCTGGCCTTGAACACCTTCAGTGACAGGGCATCCACTACCTCTCTGGGCAGCCTGCTCCAGCACCTCACCACTCACTCCGTAAAAAACTTCCCTCTAATAGCTAATCTAAACCTTCCTTCCTTTCGTTTTAATCCATTCTCCCTTGTCCTGCCATTGTCTACCCTTTTAAAAAGTTGATTCCCCTCCCGTTTGTATGCTCCCTTCAGGTACTGGAAGGCTTCAGTGAGGTCCCCCCGCAGCCTTCTCTTCTCCAGGCTGAACAAGCCCAGCTCCCCCAGCCTCTCTTCGTAGGTGATGTGCTGCAGCCCTCTAATCATCTTTGTGGCCCTCCTCTGAACCCTCTACAACAGTTCCACATCTTTCTTGTATTGTGGTCCCCAGTCCTGGACACAGTACTCCAGATGGGGCCTCACGAGGACAGAGTAGAGAGGGACAATCTTCTGATGGAGCCCAGGATACCATTGGCCTTGCAAGCTGCAAGTGCACACTGCTGGCTCATGTTAAGTTTCTCATCCACCACAATCCCCAAGTCCTTCTCAGCAGGGCTGCTCTCAAGAAGCTCTTCTCCCAGTCTGTATCTACGTCTGGGATTCTTCCGACCCAAGTGCAAGACTTCACACTTGGCAGTGTTGAACCTCATTAGGTTCACCCGGGCCCACCTTTCCAGCCTGTCAAGATCCCTCTGGATGGCTTCCTTTCCTTCTACTGTGTCAATCCCTGTTAAATACAGAAAATCTGCATCAAGCTATAAATACGAATCTCATCTTGCACATACACTTATGGAACTTGACCACACAAACCTATTTCTGGAGGAAAAGAGCTTTAAATTAACTGAAGATTTAGAGGAAAGGATCTGGGTGTGTCAGTCAACAGACAAATAACCAGCAGCATGCCTAAGTGACCAAGACGGCTAACATCATCCCAGGTTGTATCAGAAACAGTGTGGCCAGCAGGACCAGGGAAGTGATTGTCCCTCTATACTCGGCACCAGTGAGGCTGCACCTGTATGGCTGTGTGCAGTTTGGGGTCCTTCACCACAAGAAGGATGCTGAGGTACTGGAGCATGTCCAAAGAAGGACAAAAAAGCTGCAAAAGGGTCTAGAGGAAAAGTCCTCTGGGGAGCAGCTGAGGGAACTGGGGTTATTCAGGTGAGGGGAGATTTTACTGTTCTCTACAACAACCTGAAAGGAGGTTGTAGCCAAGTGGGTGCCAGGCTGTGTTCCAAGTACAGAGCAATAGAACAAGAGGAAGTGACCTCAAGTTACATTTTCCATTAGGAAAAAAAAATAAAAAATAAAATCTCTTCACCAAAAGGGTTGTCAGTCACTGGAACAGGCTGCCCAGGGAACAAGTGGGCGAGTCACCATCCCTGGAGATATTTAAAAAGACATGCAGATGCGGTACTTAGGGGCACAGTTTAATGGTGAACTTGGTGGCATGAGGTTTATGGTTGAACTTGTCCTAAGGGTCTTTTCCAACCTAAATGACTCTGACATCACCGTGCATGAGCCAGCAAATATCACACAGGCAGTTTTCATACGCTGCTAACACCTGACAACTCATTTCTCCACAATCATTCATGTATATGTCAAGTCTCCCAGTAAATGAGCCTGCTGATACACAAAGAATTATAAATGTGTGAATGAATGAAGATTATTTATGAACATATACATTTCTATATGCATAATATGAAATAGAATGCAAATGTACAAAGCACGAAGTTCATATAAATTATCTACTGTCAGCCTTCAGAGAGAGCATATCTGATTTGCTTGAGATGGATGCTGTGCGAAAAACACACCAAGGCCACCAAAGTTTTCATTAAAATAGGCAGATTCACTGCCAAGTAGGCCTGGAAGCTGCTCAAGCAGTACTCCAGAAATTCAGAATCACACATCCATAGGGGTTGGAAGGGACCTCCAGAGATCATCGGGTCAACCCCCCCCACCACCACCACCAAAGCAGGTTCCCTAGGACAGGTCACACAGGTTGGCATCCAGACGGGTCTTGAATATCTCCAGAGAAGGAGACTCCACAACCCCCCTGGGCAGCCTGTGCCAGGGCTCTGTCACCCTCACTGTGAAAAAGTTATTCTGTTTATTGATGCAGAACTTCCTGTGCTCCAACTTGAGGCCATCACCCCTTGTCCTGTCTCCAGAGACCACTGAAAAGGGGCTGGGCCATTTCTCCTATCTATAAACATTAATAGGATCCCCTCTCAGTCTTCTCTTCTCCAGGCTGAACAGCCCCAGCTCACTCAGCCTTTCCTCGTAGGGGAGATGCTCCTGTCCTTTAATCATCTTCGTAGCCCTTCTCTGGACTCTTTCCAAGAGACCCCTGGCTTTTTTGTACTGGGGAATGTTTGAGAAAGAAGTTGAAAACATATTCAAAACTTAAAATTGAACTTTCAAATATTTGCTACATAATTTCACAATTCATTGTTTCCATTTTTAATGACCTACAAAGGGAAAAAAATTCCACAAGCTTGTCACGCAGAGAAGGCCAGTGCTTTAATGCCAGCTGAACTCAGTTTTAGGAAAAGCCTCTTTCTGAAATAAAAGTAAACCTACTGAATGTGAGCTTTGGGGTTTTTGGTTTGGTTTTTTTAGTGTTTTTTCATACAGCTGTCTAACATTCTGCAATTAAATCTCTGCATATCTGAATTCAAGTGGCTTCATTTCCACAGGCACTATGTGTAAATTCACATTTCACCCATGACATGAGAAAGTTTAGAGCTTCTAAAATTAGAGTACGTGATCCAGGTGCCCTGACATATTTAGAAACTTTATAGTATCTCTTTGAATATTCTGACCTAGATCATTAGACACAAAAAAAGAGGCAAGAGATCAAACACATCTGTAAGATTTAACTGGTGGTGCTTTTCTCTGAAACACCACACATCAAACTGCACCAGGTCAGCTCTATCTGCAAGCTGTTTGCATCTATGAAGCTTCATGATACCTCCCAAAATATGCAGTCCGCATTCATCCATCTGCATCATGGCAACATAGCCTACAACTTGCCTATTTAGCAGGTGTATGCTAATTTTCACCTCAGTCCTCTCTTGAGATCACAGGCTGGCTTACTGAGGTCTTCATCCTGAAGAAAATCACATGGGCCAGTATAAACAGTCACTGGGAGGTCCCATGAAGCCTGCAAACAGATGCACTCGTGCCCCACGAGGTCAAGGGCAGGGCAGGATGAAGAATGCTACACAACATGCTTTTTGCTAAAACACCTCACTGCAGGGATTAGATATGTGCACCTATCAGAATATCACAGAATGTGACCCTTAAAGGTCACCCAGTCCAACCCCCCCTGCAGTAAGCAGCGACACATTCAGCTACATCAGGCTGCTCAGAGCCCCATCCAGTCTGATCTTCAGTACTCTCTAGGGATGGGCTTCCACCACCTCTATGGGCAACCTGTTCCAGTGATCTAAAACACGAGAATGGAAGAAGTTCTTCCTGATATCCAACCTAAATCTCCCCTTTTCTAGTTTAAAACCATTACCCCTTGTCCTATTTCCACATGCCCTTGTGAACAGTTGTGAAACCCTACAAATGCTAGATCTCTACAAATTCAAGGCTTACTCAAAGAAAGACCAAATTCAAGTATACCCAAAACTCTAACTTGGGTACCTAAATCTTGAAGTCTGACCTGCTGAGACTTAACTGTTCATAAGGCTCAACTACAAACACAGTCTTGCACAAAGTTGTGCCAAATCTTCGATACCACATGAGTTTCTACGGTAAACACTCATGAGAGTAGAACACTGGTCAGCACTCAGTCTTCAAATGAGAGCTGCTTTACTTCCAGGTATCTCCAAGAACAAGGGCAACAAAGCTGCCAAGCTTGCAAAGGCAAGGAGGTAATGTACAGGAAAGATGTCAAAACAACAGGTCTTTTCATCAGACCCAAGTACTGGTTACCTCCCAAGCTAGAGGGAAAAATGAGGGTGAGGGAGGAACACTGATAGACACAAATGCTACAGGGAAAACTGTAACACTTGTATCTCCACAGGCATACACCCCACGTTACCTGTTACGCTCGTAACTTCTGTGATGAGGTGAGAGCCTTCCTCTGTCATAGTCTGTCCGGTGCCGACTGCTTTCCTGTCTCCTCCGATCCGGACTGCGGCCTCGGTCCCGACGATCCCCGTGGTTAGTGGACCGGTGCCGGTCCCCGTGGATGTGACTGTGCTCACGATGTCGGTGCTCCTCGTAGTGCTTGCTCCTCTCCGGAGACCGCCGATCGCTCTGCGGCTTCTCTCCCTGGTACTGACCCGTGTGCCGAAAGTGGCTGCTGCTGCCACTGCTGTTGGTAGTGCTGCTCTGAAAGGAGCTGGAGTTGTGCTGATAGCTACTGAAGCTGGGTGGTGGGAAGGATTGCTGCGAGTACCCTGCGGAGTACACAGGCTGGTAGTTGACCTGCTGTGGTATGACTGGGGCGGGGGGAGGGTGTGGTACTGTGGGAGGAGGCATCAGGTAAGGAAAGGTGCTTTGCCCAGCGGGAGTTCCTGGCACAGGAGTGTTGCTAGGGTTTGGCACTGGTGGAGGAGCGGGAGGGAAGCACGGAGGCACTGGGAAGCTCTGTCTCATCTGGTGGTTTGGAAACGGTGGCCTCATGGGACACTGGCTGATAGGATTTTGTGTGGAAGGGGGCACTGGAGGAGGATAGGGCATGAAGTCTGGCCTGGGAGGCATGTAACCAGTGGTTGGAGGGTTCGAATAGGTTGTTGGAGGGGTAGGTTGCTGGTCATACTGGTATTGTACAGAGGGCTGTTGTGGGTGAAGCTGCCGTAGGTTCTGAGGGCGGTAGGTCTGTGTTGAAGTTCTTGATCCTGCTCCCCCCTGCCCACGGGGACATCCTCGCCCGGAATGGAAAGACATGGCTCACCTTTAAATGGGGAAAATAAAAGTCCAGTGTCACATAATTTTTGTACAGTGTCCTTAATGCATTTGTAGGAACCGCTCCTAAAGCATCGAAGTTTGTTTCTGCAGTTTCCTTTGGCAGAAGCAGTAAATGATATCCAGTTTTTCACTGCAAGCTTTGTGCTCCTTGGACCTCTAGTACAGGTCATTTATGCCCTTTACATTCCTTTAAGCTTCTAATCCCTGAAAGCACTCTACCATCTTTAAACTAGAACCCCAACTTGACAATGCTCTCTGAATTAGGGCAATGTTAATTTCAACAAATCATTTATACAGTGACTGGCCAAGGACACAGGCACCTCTACTACTCACTACACATACAGAGACTAGATATAGTGCCTTCAGATACCCCACACCAAAGAAACCTTTCATTTCAAGCAACTGCAATTGCCACCCAGAATCCTCTATGGAGGAGTCTTTTCTAGAACATGTTTCTAAACTTCAGGTAGAATGACTTTACTAACACCTCATTCAAAGTTACCTGGTCCAACAAATCATGCGAGCTTTAAATGAATTTACGTTGACCATTGAGATCTTAATTTAGTAAAGGACTGAACTCAATGGTTATTTCAAAGTATTTTAGATAGTTATGTATTTGTGGAGCGAGAATCTTAGAGGCTACAGAAAAAGAATTATGTAGACTGTGCTGTTACTGCAATTTAATTTCATGGTTGCAAAAAAATCCCTCATCTGCCTGCTTGGCCCTGTTACCTTTCCAGCAGTAGGCACTGCTTCAAGTAGGCTTAAGCCTGCTACAAGATATGCATGTATTTAACACCTCGTATTAGTATTTGTAAATGAAAACCACTGTGCTTCATTAAAGTTAAAATTAATTCTTTAATTACAATATTAAGTTTCAAAGACCGGGAAAAAAAAACCCAAAACATTCAAATCCTGGTTTCCATAGGGGGAAAAGTCACACATGTCATTGGAAAAGTCACCAGATAAAAGAAAACAAAGCCTCCCTTTTACTGAGGCTTTGTTGATGCTGAAGTACACACAGAGAATATTCTCCCACCTGCTATCACACACCATAGCCAACCTGGACTGCCCAGAGCACTGCTTTCAGCTGCATTCTGGTGCCAGTGCTGCAAAAGATGTAGCTTGCTGAGGGATCGCAAACAATTTGTAGTGAGGCAGTCACATAAAGGAAGAGAAGTTAAGGAGGAAAGTACAGAGATCATGCAGAAGGAACCAAAAGGACCCTGTGTCACTCCTTATGCAAACAGGGCTTAGCAGAAGCCACTGGAATTGTTGGTGTCTGGATTCACTCCCTCTCCAGAGAAACAGGACAAAGGCCAAAGTAACTGAGAATCCTGCATTTCTAGGATGTAGCAGCCAGGATGGTAAAGCTTTCCTGTCAGCCTGTGCCTGATCAATACCATCCAACCATGTAAAGGCTCTCAAAAACGAGGAAAGAAAAAGTTCATTTCCATTATTTTGCAACAGTAACCTTTTATATTATTAATTCTAAGCCATCAGACATTGAATCAAAGCAAAATGCTTAAATTCACTGGCCACAATCTCACAAAGCTCAGGTTTATGCCAGCAAGGTATAAAACAGCTTTCTGGTATGTACATGGCACATTTTATTTAAACAGGCTGAGCTAAACTCGTTACCTTAAAGCAAAAGCTGCTGTACCATGCCTGATGCCCTTTCCTTTTGACATATCATTCAAACAAAGAGCCTTGTTTATCAGGTCTCTCTGAGCTCAGCTCTAAGACGTCCCAACACCGGAGAACTGCTCTGGTTCCTACCACTTTACTTCCACTGCTTCAGAACGCACAGAAGCACAAGTTAAAAAAACAACAAAACAAAACAAAGAAATACACTGACTCATTTAAACCCCTCGAATTACTTTAAAGCCCGCTCCGCTGCAAACTCCGGTCACGCTCAGTTCTCATTTAAATAACTTCAGAAACAGTGCAAAGCACAAACTCTCCTTCTCCTGCCTCCTAGGAGGGGAAACCCATTGCGGGGGTGGAAGCCACCAGGCGCACGCACACCCACCCACACGAACCCCCCCCCCCCCCCCCCATCGCGGGACAGCCCTCACCCATCTCTGCCTGCACCCGGCGGAGAACAACGCTGCGGGGGGCGCAGGCCGCGCCCAAGCACCACCTCCCGCCCAGCGGCCCCCCGAAGGCTCAGCGGGGACAGACGCGGCGACGAAAGCAGCCCCCGGGCGAGCAGGCTGTGCCGCGCTACCTTCCCGCCGCACGGCCCCGCTCCCCGCACGGACACACGGTCTCTCTCAGTCGCAGGCCGGGCGGCTGCCGCGGGAGGTGCTGCCGGCAGAGACTGGCGGGGCCCCCGCCACCCCGACCCGCAACACCACCGAGGAGTTCGCCAAGCACCGGGGGCCACCGCGCTCCCGCCCAGCACCTCGGGGACCTGCCTCCTCCTCCTCCTCCTCCTCCGCCGCCGCCCACCCCAGCCCCGGAACCCCAGGCCGCACAGGAAACAGCAGCACGGCGAGCGGAGCGGCCCGAGGGAAGCCCCCACCCGCCCCGCGGCACCCCGCCAGGCAGCCGGGCCCGCCGAGCCCACCTGCCGAACCGCCGCCGAGGCCAGCCCGGCCCCTCAGCGCGCCGGAAGAGGAAAGTGGTGGGAGGGCACTGCGGGCGGAAGCGCCGCCCGCCGAGAGGGAGGGCAGGCGCTTGGGCCGCCCTTCCCCTCACCCTGCCCGTGGCCGCCGCGACATGAACAGTCAGGCTGCCGGCAGCGGGAACTCGCCCCGCGGGAGCTGCCTTCGCGCCTACGCGGCGCTGCCAGTGTGGGTGGTGGAGGACCACCAGGATGTGAGTGCTCGGCGCTGGGCGGTGGGGCCGGGCCGTAGAAGGGGGAGTCCCTTGGATAGTGCGTGGGGAGTAGCGCCGTTCCGTTCCTCCTCTGCGATGGGGAGGTTTAGTCGTGCAGATGGAAGCGAAGGGAGGTGTCCGGTCAATCCCCTGGGCGGCCGCCGGCGGCTTCCTGGCGAGAAGACCCTTCCCACAGTATAACCGGTGGAGTCTCCTTCACTGGAGATATTCAGGACCCGCCTGGACGCCTATCTGAGTGATATGTCCTAGGGAGCCGCTTTGGCAGGGGGGTTGGACCCGATGATCTCTCGAGGTCCCTTCCAACCCCTACAATTCTGTGATTCTGTGATCTTCCCGGCCCGGGCACTCCCTGGGGACTATCCCCAGCCGTGCCCAGTGCTTGAACCTGCGCTGCTGGCCTCCGCTAATGAAACACAGATTGGGTTCAGTGCTCAGGTGGCCTGAGTTTCCTTCCCGATTCCAGTTAATTAAGGACGTGATCAGGTTTTGGAATTTTCTTAACCAATTATTGCTGACTTTTTTTTTAAACTTTGGTTTTTTTCCCCCCTTTTTGTCATAGTTCCTGCCTGGTTTGTCTGTAGTGCTGCAAGCTGAGGCCTGAGTCCTCAGTGGTAGGTGGGCCCAGTGGCACTGAAGCCTGCTGATACCAGTGAGGGTTGCTGGGGGCACAAAGACCTTGTGGAGTTAAAATATCAACACAATCAGTGTCTTGCAAACAGAAAATTTTAGTGTAATAAAGTTTATTAATGTTCCAATCTTGGAAGCAAATAGTTTAACAGATACCATTTTTGCTGAGGATCACTGGAATATATTGTGCTGGTTTTCTATGATAACCAAGGCCTGAGAGTGGCATTATGATTGATAGGGGTACTGAGATAATGACTATTCATAATTTGCCTTTGATTTGCTCTCTATGTTGTCACTTAACAAAGTCTATTCATGCACTAAACACACTCTGTCTTTTCAGTATGTGTGTGTATATGTATTAGTGTATCTTGCCTAAAGCATATATGGCCTTTCATCCCAAAGTGCAAGAACTGCATGGAAACTTTATATGGTCCTTTGCTGATACTGATGTTTGTCTAGGCCCAGGTATCACTGGATGCATCATACTGAGATTAATAGTTACAGCTGGTGTAAAGGAGACTTTGTTCTTAATCCAAAGCAGGAGAATGTGTAATGTTAGAGGTCTTAGTTATTTGTGAGTTGTCTTCATTCCCTTGAAGTCTCACAATTTTTGACATGTACCCAAGATAAAACTTTAACCTACAAAGACTGTGGCTTTTTAGGTAGGCCAGATTATTTCCTTTTTCCAAACAAGCAAACATCATGGACCAGGGAACCCTTGTTATTTTTAACCTTGTTTTATCTACTGTTACAGTAGCACACATGTAACTCCATATGTAGTGGGTAAACCGAAGATTTTATTACTAGACAAATGGAATACAGTCCAAATTTTTGATGTCAGTCATGTTTTATGCCTTTGCCTATGTGGTACACAGGATTTGGCATCTTAATCCATTTTATGCAAAAAAAAAATTAGATCAGTTTCTGTTGTAATTTTTGTTTCCCAGGAATTCTACAGTCTTCACATACTCTGTATGACGGGGCTGCGATTCACTGTCCTTGCTGCGTTTGCTCTGGCAGCTACGGCAGTTCCTGTCCCGTAACTGTGGGAGGGACTCCCTGTACTGCAGCTCAGTGTAAGAGGTGTCATTAATCAGCCATCAGCTGTCTCATTTTACTACCCTACATTGTTACACTTCAGTGGTTTGCTATGCTGTAGATAAATGAGTTGCCTCATCTCCTGATTTTCCCTCCTTTGAGTGAAGGCCTTCATGGGGGGATAAGGTTGGACAGTTGAGAAAAGTAGTCTCTTTACTGCAGCCACTGAATCATGTATTAGGAACTAAGCTCTTTCTTTGAGGCAGATAGGTTAAAAAATCAGCTACAGTTTCAGCGATGGTGGGGTCAGTTTTCACTCTCTGTCAGTTAAATTATCAAATGCAAATAATGAGATGGTTTTGTCTCCACAGCACCCATGCATGGTAAGGAAGAATTGTAGCATGGAGAAGGCAGTGCAGGGGTGATGTCCTGCAGAAGAGGAAAGGCATGTCTGAGATTCAGCTATAAATGAAAAAAACCCTAGGAACTGAATTGGATGATTAGTGAGAAGAGCTTCTGCAAACAAGATTTCCTAGAAAGAGCTGTGATTCTTAAGCAGCTTCTCACATGTGGAACTCCTGGGGCCATAATGTTTACAGTTCATGAGCTGTCTTGCCTCTGGAGTTGTGTCTCCTTTGTATTGTTTTCTGTCTCATCCTCCCTGTAACCTAAATTCTAAAGGAATAAGAGTGGGACTTGTGTTTTTGCTGTTAAAGTCATTGCATTTTTCAGCTGACTAGTTACAATGGAAATATTTTCATTCCTGTTGGTGTAGGTGCTGCCTTTCATCTATCGTGCCATCGGTTCAAAGCATCTTCCTGCCAGTAACATCAGCTTTGTTCATCTTGATTCCCACCCAGACCTTCTTATTCCTGTGAATATGCCCGCAGACACTGTATTTGACAAAGAAGCTCTTTTTAGGTAAGTCCTGGGTACTGCATCAGAATACTTACAGTCTGCTTCCCGCTGCCTGTGGTGTACAGTGAATACTGGTATGACTGTGCAGGGCGTATGAACCAACGGGGTGTAAGTCAGCCTCGAGTCGCATCGTCTCTCCTTTGACTTTTGCTGAAAGCTTTATATTTTTTTAATGAGAAAAACTATGTTTGTGGGTTTTTTCAATGTGGTCAAATATTTCAGTCACATATCAAGCTATTTAAGACTTACACATTTACTTTGTTTAGTTATTCAATACTATATCATGTTATTAGGCCAATGAGTGATCCCTCTGGGTATCAGGACAGCATCCTGAGAGGTTGCTTTATGTCTGAAGAGCTGTGGTTTTAAAAAAGCCTTCCTCTCTTCACACTGGAAAATTGACTTTGAGATTAAAATAACTTATCCTCTGTTGACATGGCAAATATGTGAAGTTGAACAAGATTTTTCTACTAAGATCAAGACCGGTATTTTCCCCCAGCTTCATAGGTACGTAACAGGACACAGAGTGGGCTTTGCTGTTGTCTTTCTACTCCTGTTTTAAAATAAGTATTGATTGATTGATTCAGTGTTATGATGGTTTACAGCAATGACTTGACGATGTAATTGGAATGTAAGTAATTGTATCATGCTACCCATAGTAAATACTTTGTTTTCTTTGTTGTTTGAATAAGTAGTTTTGTGGACTAGATCATACACCTGAAAAAATGTAGCGTAAATAATCAAGAAAGTTGTTATTCTGTAAGTGGTGATTGACTCACTTTAATTACTGAGATTATATTTAAAGTCTGTTCAGAGCAGTCTACAGTAAAATACTCCTATGAGGACAGTTTGGTGTTATTTAGAACACCCTTGATGATGCTCACTGCACTTCCTTCTGTATCATGTGTCAAGAGAAGAAGGAGAACAAATCCACAAAAGCTTCATCCTAAGGCTGAAGCTGATTGCACTCTATAATCCTAACTTTTTAAAATTCTGCTCTAGATATTTTTGGTCTGTCTTATGAATAAAGATTTAACTCTTTTTGTTTATTTGTGGTGAACTGTACGTGGTACCACTTTCAGATGGTGGTTTCCATGATTTGAAAGATGTTTGTTGTGTTCTTGACTGTGTTTTACTTACAGAGAAAGTAACAGTATCATCCCCTGTCTCTTTCCATTCATTGCAGTGAATTAAGTATTGAGAACTGGATTATGCCTGCAGTTTATGCTGGCCATATTTCTCAGGTGGTATGGCTTCACCCGCCCTGGGCTCAGCAGATCTCGGAAGGAAAACATCATTTTCTAGTTGGGAAAGACTTATCAACAACTACAATCAGGTAAATTGTCTGCTCCAGTATGCTAATGGTATAAATGCTATCTCTGTAGCTTTTCATGGGTGATTTTTATTTTGTAAAATTTTTTGCATAAAGAGGAAAATGTAATTGTATTTGTGAGTTCTTTGGGACCTAAAGTGACTGAATGTGTCAGTGGATACAGTTGAAATTGTGGTTTTTTTTTTTTTCTAATAGACAGACATGCACATTTCATTTCAGCTCCCAAGTTTTAAATTAGCTCTCTTCATTAAAGTCAAAATCTCAGAAAGCAGTAATTTCTAACAAAGGATTTGGGTGGCAGAGGGCAGCAGATAGACCTTCCTCAATCCTCCCTTGTCAGGACAAACCAAACCCAGTTCCCCCAGCTTCTCTGTCATGTGCTCTTGCTCTGGCCCTCTAGTTACCTTAGCAGCCCTTCCTCAGTTTGATGTCATCTCTCTTGTCCTGGAGGCACAAACCTGAGCAGAGTATGCCCCGTGTGACCTCACCAGTGCTCAATAAGAGGAGAAATCTCTTCCCTTCATGACTCTGGTTTTCTTGTGTGGGTTTCCTTTTTGTTTGTCATGGTCTTGTTGGTGTTTTTAAGTTAATGTACTAGTTAAGCACTGAAACAGGTATAGAGGCAGACAGAAAATTCTCAGTTCTTTGATGAAATCAGAACTCATCTGGATGATGCTCTGGGCAGCTACATCTAGCTTTGAAGTTAGTTCAGCTTTAATCAGATGTCCCTTCCAATCTTAATCATTCTGCGATCCAAGTTCCAGTGACAGCCTCTCATCATTTTGTGGGATGCACTCAATGACAGTTTTGCATTCATTGCATTGTGATTTTGTTGAGCTTGAATGGACATTTACAAGTCATGTCTCCTACCAGCATATCAGAATAAATCTTCTGAAGCCAGTTTAACAGAAGACAGCAGAGAATTGCTTTCTTTTCCCACCTCAAAACACAAAACCATTACAATAATGAGTCTGAGGCCCAAAGTAAACCTAAATAATAAGACAAGAGCTAGTGCTTTCAGTTAGGTTTAACCATGAGAGCTAAGACACATATAGAGATACTTAACGATGGCTGCATAGCTCTCCCACATATACTTTGGTTGCCTTAGTGTGGTGGGCTGACCCTGGCTGGAGGCCAGGTGCCCACTAAAGCTGCTCTATCTCTGTCCATCCTCAGCTGTACAGGGGAGAGAAGATACAATGGAATGTTCCCAGGTTGAGATGAGCACAGGGCATCCACCTGCTGTGGTGTGGGCTGCAAGTTGATATCTGCCTCACCATGGGCTTCCCCAGGAGCTGCAGGGAAATATCTGCTCTTGTTCCTTCCATCTCCTCCCCTTCCTTCTTCACTGACCTGGGTTTCTGCAGTTGTTTTTCTCACATCATCTCACTCCTCTCCCTGTCTGCAAAATTGCTGTTTTGGTTTGGTTTGATTTTTTGACTTTATCCCAGAGGTACCATTACCACGTCTGATGGGCTCATCATGGAGCCATGTGGTATTGGCTCTGTTGGACCTAGGGGAAGCTGCTACCAGCTTCTCACAGAACCCACCCCTGTAGCCCCCCTGCCATCAAATCCTGGCCATGCAAACCCAGTACACTCAGCAACTTTGCAAACAGCATTTCACGCTTCCTTTTGAAGGTGGTCAGGTATCTCTTCTTGGTTCCAGGCTTACAAAGATCATGGAAGGAAGCAAGTCAAAGAGTCCTCAGAAATAGGAGCTTCCTAAAATTTTGGCAGATGGCTGGTTAGGCAATAGATACCTTAGCTAGTGTCCCACTAAGGGAAAGGCTGTAGCATGAGCTTGTATTAAACCCTGGAGCATTTCTGGTAAGAGGCCCTCTAAATGCCCCATCAACAAGATGAAGTTGTGGTCCAAGCTCCCACCTTAACAGGCATAAGATAATCCATCCAGAAGACACAGGGGAACTAAGCTTCAAATTTCTGTTGCTCATGAAATCATTTGTGGTTTACTGATGATGATACTCTGTAATCAAGTAACACAGGTGAGCAGAATTTCACACCTCTTAAGCTTGTCTTTTAATCTGAATTTATGATGCTTAAGGTTTAATGTACTGAAAATACACTATAGCTTGAAAATAATAATCTTTAAACTCTTACTGTCAGTGGAGTTTTTAGTATTGGGTTTTGTTTGTTTGTTTTTAATTAAGTGGTTTCCATTGATATGTTACTACTCATCCTCGAGCTACCTGGTTTCTCCCACTTAGGACAGGGAATCTAGATCTGTGATAAAACTTAAGTGCTGCCTATCAATTCAGAATAATCTGCTTTTATTAAATCAATATCCATGGGTTTCAGGGCAATTCTCAAACACAACTAACAAACTTTTCCATAAAAAAGAAGCAATCCAAACCAAAATATCCATAGCTTTACAGTCTTATGCCACATTATTGACAAAATCTTGTTAAGTTCTCAATGTTGTCTTTAAGATGCAATTCAATGGAAAATTAATCTTAGTAGCACATAATGTGGTAGTTTTTTCTATCCATTAAAAATCTTGTAGGATTACCATAAAAATATGGACTGACTGTCAATATATTGATTCAGCAATAAAAACCTATTAAAAAAACCTTAAATTTAAAAACATGCAGATTAAAATAAGTAATTTTTTGCACACAGTTCTATTCCTTTTGTTACCCATCAATCATCTATTCATTCTTCTCATAATACCTTAAGTGTACATGCTTTTTCCTAAGCTCTTTGCAAATATATATATATATTAACTGTGAGTTACTGTCAATTGCAGGGTTACGGGTACAGATCATTACTTTTTAAGTGATGGTCTTTATGTGCCTGCTGATCAGCTAGAGAACCAGAAGCCTCTAAACTTACAGGTCATTCTCATTAATCCTACTGAAGCATCAAACAGCCAGGAAGAAAATGGTGAAGTAGCATCTGCTAAGAGACTGAAGCTAAATACAGATGACACAGCAAGCACCTCTTCTGTCTCCTCACCGGTGGCTGCTGGTGACCCTGATCACACCACCCCAAGTCTGAAGAAAAAGGGAATACAAAGTGCAAGTGCCCCAAAGAAAGCAGAGACATTGCTGGAGTGCCCAGCTTCAAGCTCTCTTGGAAACAGTGAATGCCCAGTGAGGGAAGTTGCTAAAGATGTCTGCCAAGTGCTGCAGAAAGGGGATGCTTATGTTTTAGACATTGACTTAGATTTTTTTTCAGTTAAAAATCCGTTCAAAGAAATGTATACACAGGTAAGTGTGACAATGGAGAGGCCTCTCAGCATTCACAAAAGAGTACCAGTCCTAGCATTTATGTCTACAGAGAAAGTCATTTAAGCTAAATTAGTAAATCAGCTGACCATGATTAATGAATTGTGTTGATGTTCTAAGGGAGTGTACAGTCCAGAGTAGTACAACAAACTAATAGGGGTAGATCCCTGTATTTGAAATAGGTATTTGAGTGCATATGAAAGGTGAAAGGTGTATGGCTCACTTCTGCTTGCAGCTTGGGACATCAAAGCTATGCTTGGGTTTCCAGCCCTCATGTTGCAAATACCCAGGGCAGCATTCACCAGCAAGGGTTGACAGATTGTCCAAAGAATGATAACTCTTCCTGAGGAGAGGCAGTTCCTCTCCTTTGTCTCGCTGCTGAATCTAAGAGTGAGCAAGAAGCTGTTGCCCCTGATGCCATGGCTCTGAGCATGAGGCTCATATGGCATTTATAACTTGCCTGTAGCTCACCTGTATAGGGTCATAAACACATAGCTCTTCAGAGGTGCAAAGCAGTCAGCAGCTTTTCTTGATGTGAACAGGATATTTAGGAACTAACTGATCTACCCTGAAAACTAGGTATAGCATTTAGGTTCACAAATTTCTGCGATATCCTAACTGGTTTTAGCATTTAATCTCCCTTTAACACTGTTTTAACTTCAGCCAGTGCTGGAGAACAGCTGGCTTCTTTGAGTTTCAGCTAAACTAATGCTTCCTTGTTCACCATAAAGAAGTGAACAGTGTCCCTGACCTCTGTTACCTTCTGACATTCAGTATTTATGATTGCAGTACCCAGACAATGTGTGGTGCCAGTTGCTCTGAATCACAGAGAGAAGTCTATAGCAAAGGGAAAGCACTGGAGGGGAGGAGGGAGGGGGTGGGCCTTGCCATATAAGAATAAAATCAGTACCTCTCTTTAGGTAAAATGCATCCTGAATAAAATAAGGGAGGAGTTTTGGTGGCAATTTTTGTTTAGCTGGTTTGGGGGTGGGGGAAGGGTGTTTCTTGTGCTTTTTTGGTTGTTTTGTGCTGTGATAGGCTCTCAGGACTTGAGCAGACCACCCAGTATACCTTTTTTTAAATAACAATTTCATTTGTGGTTAATATTTAACTAGGTTCCTTCAATTGCAAATTACAATTCTATCAAAAAAATGTAATGTTACCATTTGAAATGTAAGAATACAAGGAAAACCTAAAAGGCAAAGATGTTTCACCACTATAGAAGAATACTGTCTTCTCACCAAAGAAGTCTAAAATCCAAAATGTTGCCCTAAAGATGCTTTGTATTTCTGTAAAAATTGACTAGATTATGCTTGCTTTCTCCCTCTACTCCTGAAAAATTCATGAGTGCTGTTTCACTGCTGTTAAATAAATAAGGAGATCTGTTTATCCTTGATTAATTAAACCTGAATATTATGAAGGAGTAGGGCTGACAAGCCCCTATAATAGATTAGCTGTGAACTTGGCCAACCAGCCTGAAGCCTTTACCTGTCTGGTTTTCGTTCACAGTCGTAGTCCCTGCTGGTTTTGCCTGTCTAAATCTGCTATCCCAGCATCTCATTGGGACCATAGTTCAGCAAAATGTGTGTTTAATTTCAGAGACTCTTTAACAGATAGTAAATGCTCAGCTTTGAAAGCTGTGTTCTTGAAGTCTGGTTTGAAGTTAAGCAATGCAAAATGTTTGCCTGAGGCCCTGTTGCTTCCTCAAGCCCCACAGCCTCTTCCTCACCAGCATTTACAGAGAGCTGTCTGCAGTACTAGAGTAGAGGAATGATCTTAGCAATCAAATTATTTTTTGAAGAAGGGCTTTGAGGATTTTGTTTCTCGTTTGAAGAGCCTCATTTTTTACCTCTCTCTTTCTTTCTTTCTCAAAGACAGAATATGAGCTTTTGCAAGAGTTGTACAGTTTCAAGAAGCCTCACAGAAACGCAACAGAGGTATGGTATTTCCTTGTGAGATGCCCAAGGGAATGATTCTTCTGATTTACCCAATAAAAATGAGTTATGGCAAGGAAGGAACCTGTGAAAGGTGCTTAATGAAGTGGTCCCCAATTGAGCTGTGCAGCATGCTGAATGCTAATCAGCAACATCTTAGGTTCCTATTAAGCATTTTGGTTAAACATGTGAACTGCATAAATATTTAGCATGAATGTCAAAATTAATTTCTGTAAACAAGTGGCAATTGACAAGAATGAAATGAAAACATAGTAAGGCAGCTGCAATCTTTTTATGACTCAACAGGGCTTTGGTTTCAGGTTTGGTTGGGGTTTAGGTGTTTTGGGGGTTGGTTTTTTTGGTTTGGGGGTTTGTTCCTTCTCTTCAGGCCCTCCCCTTCCTTGCTGTAGTTATTCCTTGTTGATAGTTGGAGCTCTGCTCAGTACCTAACTAGTGTTTTACCTATTCAGATGGGGAGAGGAGGGTATTATACCACTACAATTTACTTTCCATTGTATGCATTGTGTGTGTCTGAATTATGGAAATGCAAACCTGCTGCAGCTGCCAAAATAGTTTCTCACCCCTGAGCCCTAACTACAGAGACAGGCACAAGTCAATTTTAAACAAGGTCTTGTCTTTGCTAGGCGGGGGCAACTGAAATGATTAGCAGACAATGAGCAATGGATAGGTTTGGGACTTTACAAGGCAAGAGCGGATTCATGGATGGTTTTGTAGTGAAAGAGTCAGTTTAAAGGGTTTAAAAGTAGAAAACTAGTGAATTTTGTGTTTTTCAAAGTTTCAGAAAATACCCTGGGTGTATAGTCTCTTAAAATCTGCTGTCGTAGTTCAGAGTACAGGTAGATTGATTGTAGCGGTTTTGTTTGGTTTTGTTTTTAAAGTAGTATAGAGGGGGATTGAACATGGCTTTAAGGTTAGTGGTGCTGCTTGGAAGAGCATCTTATTCATACCCCAGGATAGGATCACAAAGCTGTACTTTGTGAATGGTTGATACCCACAGCTCCTATTAAAAATTAGCCCAAAGTTGACATCATTAGCCAAAAGAAGCACTAGCTGTTATACAACACAGAGAGCAGAATCCTAAGAGGGAATTCTTAGGTTCTTAGTTGTTACCCATCTATTGTGAAGACAGAGCAAAGAGAGGTGACTTATTCTGCAGGTGTAACAGCTTCTGCAGCCATTCATTGTGATCCTCTTGACAAGATGTTCTGTAGTAATGAGTCAGTTGTTTCTGATTCCCTACTTCCAGCAGATCAGTCACTTCAGATTTAAATCATAGAGTAAGCCATGACATTCTCACAACTTTTTTTGCCCTGACATATTTCTGTATGTGCTTATTTAAAGGAGGGCCTGCTGGATTGTGTTGAAAACCGTGTTCATCAGCTGGAAGATCTAGAAGCAGCATTTGCAGATTTGTGTGACAATGATGATGAAGAGACCATCCAAAAGTGGGCTTCATATCCTGGGTAGGAGATTCCTAAATGGCTTAAGGTGCAAACAGTGGCTTGTGAACTGATTAGCCTAGCACTTTGCTAACAGAAAAGGAGAGAAGCTGGATAGGATCTGTGGAAGGCTACCATTTTTCTTACAGTTCTAGAGGAGAAAGAGTCATACACAACAAAAGAAAAGGCAGTCTTCTGTCTTGAGTGCCATAGTGAGCCTTCCAAGGAGGCTAGCCTTTTACAGCTCCATACAAATTCTGTTGCCTGTGGAGGGAAGCAGATTTGGTGACTAAAATTTTAGTGATCTGTGTAAAGCAGAGCTCTCAAAAAACCAACAAACTCTGGAGGTCATGGAGGAGGATGACTTTGGTGTCCCCAAAGTCTGTTGGCTTTCTGTGGAAAAACGGAAGTGAATAAAAGGCTGTGCCTCAGCAGCAGTGTCCACAGAACATCTCTTCAGGATCTGCTGTGCTCTTAAAACTAAGTATTTTCACCTGAAGAGAAACAACAGAAGTCCAAGCTTTCCCTTGATAGGAATATCACTTATTTTCCCTGTCAGATACAGCAGTCCCTGCCAGATCGAGGTAATGGTTATCACAAGCATTTCCTATCAAGTTCACATGGCTTTGAGCTACAACAGCTTTTCTCCAGGTCTGCCTTAAAAGAAATGCAAAGAGGTCTTGCCAGAGTCATGTACAAGTACAGAGGCTTGCTGAGAAAGACAGTAGTACTGATAATTTCCATTTTTCTCAGGTGCAAAATGACAGGGACAAATCTCATTTTCCTAGGCCATTGTAGCTTCTTCTTCTCTTTCTCCTTTTTTTCTTAAACTACTTAAGTTAAATATAGATATGTTTACAGCTGTTTATGTAACAAGTTTTGGTTTTGTTTTAATTCCAGAATGAAGTCTCTTGTTCAGCTAGTTCACAGTTTGAAATCCAGGATGGAGAGCCCAGACTATGAAATGGTAGGTGACTAAGTAAAAGAGCAGAAAGTAGACAGATTAGAAAGCATAGTAACAGCAGGGAGGGAGAAGATCATGCTTCATTCAGACCTGCTTCTTGATTCAGGAATTTGTGGTATTTTGGTAGCTTGCCTTTTTTGTTGGGGTTTTTTTGTGTGTCTTATTACTTAAGCCAGCTTTTCTTTTGAAGCTTCTAAAGTTCATAGAATACAATAGAATCATAAAATCATAGAATGCATTAGGTTGGAAGGGTTGGAAGGTTCTTTGCTGAGAGGGTAGTCAGACTCTGGAACTGGCTCCCAAGGAAAGTGGTCACAGCACCCAGCTTGGCTGAGCTCAGAGCATGTGACTGAGTGAAATGTTAGAAACGTTATACCATTCACCCTCAAGGGCTGCAGCATACTCTGAATTCGTAGGAGAGCTACTGGAGATAATGCAACAATCCATACAAACTCCAGAATATTATCCTTTTTGTTTGTAAAACAAGTTGGGAAGAAAACCCCACAACTCTCACTGCCTGAAGAGGTGTAAGTTACCTCCTGGGCTAGAGGCAGTATCTTAGAGATAAGCTGTACCAGGAATTCATCAACAGAAATTAAATCTCTGCTTAACTCACGTGCAGGTCCATCAGGCTGGTCTGACCTGTGACTATGTGGAGCTTCCCCACCATGTCAGCACTGAAGAGGAGATCGAAGGGCTCATACGATCCATTAGAACTCTTCTACGTGCTGTGCCTAAACCCACACTCGTGACAGTTGCTCGGTAAGACTTGTGTAGATGCCTTTACTTCAGAATGCTCAGACTCTGCACACAAAGCTAGAGGATTTTATCAATATAGCTGATTGGGACACTTTAAATCTTCTCTTCAAAGTGCAAGCATTACAGTGTAGTGAAAATTGATGTTTGAAAATGTTGATCATAAAGTTGTGACAGTATCTGCACAGCTGAGGGAACGGCCTGCACTGATGGCCACTGGGCTGTAGCACAGCCAGCACAGATTTTGAAAGCAGTGAAAACATGATGACTTAATGAGCTTCTGCACAGGCTATATAAAGCCTGTGATGAGGCCTTCTGTGTGTTGAGATTAACAGCTGTCACCAGAGTTGGTAAATCTCCACTGCTTTTAATAGTTGTGCTAGTTACAGCAGAGCTAGTTTGGAGGAGCCTGGATGGGCTGAAATCACACCTCTGTACTCTCTTGTTCTCAGGTTCACTGTATTACAGGTAAGATTTCAGTTTGCAGTGAAATTTGATGGAAGTGGTTTTCCTTTCATAGACTGAAAAGGATTTATATTCTAGAAAGCTGTAGTAAATCATTATATGGGGTAAAAGTGATGTTTCCAGAACTGTAAGGGAATTATTTGGGAGAACAGGATGGAGTTTGAGGCCAGGGACCTAGAAGAACCAGGGATCTGTCCAAGGGAATTTAATTTGAAGACCACAGTGTGTATGCTGACAAATTATTGTAATTTAATCACTTCAGAAATACTAACTGTGCTCTTAAAGGACAGGGAACCATAGCAGAAGCTGACATGAAATTGGTTTTGTCAACAACAAGAAACAGCATGGATAATACCTACAGTAAAAGAAAGTTGTATTAGAACTGCATACAGTTGTAAAGTTGTATTATAACCCTCGTAACTGCAGGGTTATAATCCACTGCTGCAGAGAAAATAACAGAATCATTTATGTAGATCTTGACAGATAAACAATCCAGGAAGTGTCAGCTCTTCTTTCTTATTATTATCTCTTTGCAGTTGATCAGTAAATACTGTAAATAATGTTATATCCCTGGGATTCTGAAGATCTGTTTTTTTCAAATTTTCTTACATACTTTACTAGTAGCATTTGAGTATTTCAATTTTAACTTGCCACCAAACTTTTAAGTACATCATTTGCTTAAACTTTGACTGGCAAAATGTTCTGTCTCTAAGTCAGGGAGAGAATAGAACTGGAAATATAGATAGGTCACATTCCTAATATGCTCCAGACTTTCTACTCAACTTCCAAACTTTCTACTCAACTGTTAACTGTTGCAGTGAGAAGCACAGCACTATGCTTTGAAGAGATACTGGGAGGCAGAACTCACCAGAGTGTGAAAGTAGCTTCAGTCTAGACACAGAGCATTACAGGAATACCAAATGTGGTGATGGTGGTGATGTTTGCAATCTCTCATGTTTTGTTTGCAATTCCTTCTTACAGATCAAGTTTAGATGACTATTGCCCTGCAGAGCAGGTTGACATCATTCAAGAGAAGGTTCTCAGTTTACTAGGCTCAGTGTACGGCAGCCTGGATGTGCACTTAGATTACTCAAACACCACGTCACCTTTGTGACCTTTCTTCATGGATTGCCCTCTAATGCAGTGGATTAATTTAAATTGCTAGCTATGGTTGCAAGGGGAAAAATACTGTTACTTCAGCAGGTGGCACTAGAACCCAGTGACCAACAGCAAGTTTTGAGTAAGCATTGCTTTTTCCAAGTCAGCTGAATCTGAACCTGATACTTGTGTGAATTCATATTTATTCCATGTTTATTATTTTTACTGTCTTGCTTCCTAAAATTGCTGCAAGAGAAACTATTTTTTGTCCATAAAATGTATTTTTTCACTTGATTTCTTTAAATGTTTGCAAAAAAAAATGTAAGTTTTTAAAAGAAATTTATTTCTTTTTATGTAATTAAACTTTTTTTTTGATGGAGTTTGGTGAATTGCATTTTACCTTTTAAAAATTACCTCAATAATGCCATTAAGACTTTAGGTTTATATAGTGATCTTTCTTAATTGCTATGTTGGAGATGACCACGCATCCCCCTCCCGTTTCTCTAGAGCAGCTTATGGCTTCTGTACCATCCACAGAATATTATTTATATTTACACTCCATTGGATTAATAGTAATTATTTTGCCTTAGAGTATTTCATTGGTGATTCAGATACTATCCCTAGTGTACAGTGTACAGACATTGGCTTGGTATTTTCATTTTTACATATTTCTGAGGGTAAAAATGTGCATGCACAGATGCAACTAGAGAAAGGCTTCCTCTCTAAGCTGTCTCTGAATAGAGGGTGCAGCAGTCACCTCCCCAGGGGCCTATTCCTGTATCTTTCCTATTCCAACACTGATTCGGAATAGCTGCTAGCTCAAGATGGTATCTTGAAGTTACAGAAGCCTTTGTTTAATTGTGGCACTTCTTTTCCCAGCCCTTAAACTGCCTCAGCTGTTCTGCTGTAGTATTTAGTCTCCCTCATCCCTCAGACCATGGCGAATCAGATGACCAGACCAGGGCCAGTTAAATGAGGGGCATGTGGAGACAGAGATCTAAAGCAGAGGCTGCTGCAGCAATCCATGCTAATGGCTGGGCTCACCACAGGGTGTGGGTAGGCTCTCCCCTGTGTGCTGGATGAATGTTCTGATAGCTGCAGCCAGGCACAGCAGGCAATGCTCCAGGTTCCATGGGGACATCAGGCCCGGCCATCTCACCTGTGGGCACCTCCATTGGCCCCAAGGCACAGCAGACCCTAAGGACTTACTCTTCTATCCGGCTTGTGCATCCTGTTGGTCAGGCCCCATGGCTCCTGGACTGGGGAGAGTCATGGGGACAGGCTCTGGCAGAGCATGAGGGCTGTGCCTGGCAATGGCCAGCTTGGGGCAATAGATGGCCTGAGCGGACTGTCAGGGCACAGCAACGGCAGCTGCTTCCTTCAGGCTGAGTGGAGAGCCAAGGGTGTCCCTGGCCTGGGCCAGGCTGTGCCCTGCCATCAGGGCAGAGCCACAGCACAGTGACAGGAGGACTCATCAGCAGTTCAGTGATCTCTGGGCGAAAGCACAGAAACAAACCAGGTCAGCAAGGGCTGTGAGTGCCCCGGACGGACACTTGGGTGAAGGAGGAGACGTATTAGAGTCTAACGAAACAAACGTTCACCTTCCAGCCAGATCCATATCTGTGCCACAATTAAGAGGCAAACGTGGCTGCTGTCATGACCAATGGGGTGCTGTTATGCTGTCAGATCACTCTGCATCAAATGAAATGGCTTATCCTTCCCCTTTCTCCCAGGATACATGCTGGTGCCTCTGCCAGCTCCACAGCATTGTATGGAAAATCCCATCTTCTTTATCCCATTTTGACAGGGCCAATTATTGTTTTGCTGATTGTAAATCCCTTTGACAAATTATGATTGTAATACTGTGTCTTTGTAAAGTAATCCCTTCAATTTAGTAAATATCTTAGGGAGGCTTTCAGTAGTCCTGGTACTTTCTTGCTCAACAATGCTCATACATGTTTACTTAACAGCTATGGTCTTTTCCACGTTCCCCTAGAGGGTTCTTCTCAGTAAAATAAATTTCTTCCTAGCCTACGTTGCGGTAATCTGTGGTAAGTTTAACATCAGAAAAAAAGACATTGATTCTTTGGCTCAGCCTTTCGACTCCAAAAGAGCTCAATAAGGACCACGAGATACTTCCCTGGGAAAGGGCAGTAACGGTACTGGCTTTGTGATTGTGAGGGCATTGCCTGAGTGGACACTAACATGACGTGTTCACAGAAGCAACTGACAGTTTATTATCAGCATGGAAAGATTCCAGACCCCTGTTGTCTCTGGATGCTGATCTGTGATGATGCTAACTGTGTAGTGTATCAAGCCAAAAGTTGCTTTGACTGGTATTTTATTTTGAAAGGGGTGTTGGGGAATGGAAAAAGAGAAAAGACAGAGGTTTTGTGTTTGTTCTGAAGCACAGATCAAATGTTGAAATACTGCAATAAAAACATGGTGTGGTGCTGTGCCAGACAGAGTTCAAGCCATCCTCCTTCCTTCATTCAGAAAAGCATAGAAGAGAGGGACTTATTTGACAGTAAATTTTGCAAGGCATGGGATTTTGGCCTATAAATCTTTCCCTGGGACAAGTAAATTACATACTGTAAAAAGCAGTGGGCCCGCAGTCTTGTCAAATCTCAGTGTAATTAGGGCTGGTTTCTTTAAAACTGTTCCCCACCCAACTTTTACAGAAAGTGCCCCAAACAGCTTGGGTAAACAAGAATTCCCTTGCTCTACATACAGTTTTACCTTCTCACCCTGTGGTAGGAGGAGCTAAGCAGTCTTGTAGGATTCCATCAGGAGATAGGTTCTTGAGGAAGAGTATTATTTCTATAAGAACTGTCCTGCTGTCAAAGAATGGGGCTGCAGATCAGGAAGTCTGACCTTTAGGATCAACTCTTTACTGCCCTCCTACAAAAAACAGATCCTGAGGATGCAGCTCTTTTCCCATGTGGAGGTGGCCTATGACATTTGGATGACTTGGAACTGAGAAGACTCCAATCCCTTCACTGGTCATCCAGAAATTTGCCTTTCTTACATGGCTGGCCTGAGCAGGACACTGTGAGTCTTCAGCAACCTTCAGCTCAGAAATTGCAGCTTTTATCAAAGAGGTTGTAGAAGCTCAGCAGTTCCTTATGGCAGGTGATGACAAGGTTTTGCAGACTGCTCTGAACCAAGCATCTTGGCCTGGAAACGAAACAGTTGTAGTGGGGTAAGCTGAGGTCCTCAGTGCTCCCCCTGTATTCCAACCAGGTTGCTGGCAGGCCAGGCCCCATCCCTCCCAAAGACAGATTTGGCATTTCAGCTCTGTACTAGTGTTAATTCCTAGGATATAGACATTTCCTGGAGCTTATTTTTTCCTTTCTTCAATGGTAAGTTTACTTCATTTCTAAGTCAGTTGTCGAGGCTAGCAGCTCTGGTGCCAGCAGGGACCTCAGCAGAGAGCTACAACATGCTGCACAGGGGTGCTTTTCTGAACCAGGGAAAGCTTAGCTTGGGTGACAGTAGCTGGTGGGACCTGGGTGGAGCCAGGAGCAATAATGACCAAATCCCCCACACCTGTAAAAGAAGCTCCTGAGAAGTGCTAGCAACCAAGGCATGGCACTGCAGCAATGGGGTGACTCTACCAACTCAAACAGGGAGCAACAGAAGGTGGCTGTGTGCGTGAAATATGGAAAGATGGGCCACTTGGGAGTAAGAAATAAATGGCTGCATAATAGCAATTTGAATGTCAAGAATGTTTACCTCTTTGAAGCAGTTTTTATCAACCATAGAATCACAGAATGGTTGGGGTTGGAAGCGATCTTCCCCCAGTTCCAACCCCCCTGCCATGGGCAGAGACACCCTCAACTAGACCAGTAAGCCCAAAGCCCCATCAAATCTGGTCTTAAACACTTCCAGGGAGGGGACAGCCACAGCTTCTCTGGGAAACCTGTGCCAGGGCCTCACCACCCTCATTGTGAAGAATTTCTTCCTAATACCTAATCTAAATCTACTCTTTCACCTTAAAGCCATTACCTCTTGTCCTAACTCTCCATGCCCTTGTAAAAAGTTCCTTTCCAGCTTTCCTGTAGGACCTCTTCAGGTACTGTAAGGCTGCTATAAGGTGCTCCCAAAGCCTTCTCTTCTCCAGGGTCAACAACTCCAATTCACTCAAACTGTGTTCATAGGAGAGGTGCTCCAGCCCTTTGATCATCTACTTAGCCCTTCTCTGGACCTGTTAAAACAGGTCCATGGGCCTTTCTTGTCTGAGATTGGTTCCTTCATGAGTTTGACTCTATCAAAAAACTACCTGAAATTTCTGCCATTTCTGTTCTTTGTCCTACCTAGCCACTAGAATGATAAGTGTTCATTAGTGACATGTTATAAAAAAAATTACAGTTGTACTTGCCTATTCAGGGATCAAATATTTTCCCTGTGCAGAAACAGCTTCCTGCTTGAGTGGAGTATATGCATTTCTCTCTGCAATCAGCACCACACTAATTTCCACACTTAGAAGCACCTGTCAGAAAGACAAGATAATTCTTATACCCATGAAAATTACCCTTCTCTAATAAAGTATGAGAGCAAAGTCTCTGAGCACTCTGAAATTCATATTAGAAAATGGTGTACAAATTAATTCATTTTGGAGATGCTGTGAGAAATTACAGACAGGCTGCTGACCTGAGGAGAAAAGAATAGCTCTTCATTTCTTCCGAAAGAGTAGAGAGGGAAAGGAAATTCAGAGGTCACATCCAGTCTGGAAGTAGGCATCCAGGAAGGCAGTCACCCAGAATGAGGACAGGAGGGGCGAGAAGCGGGCGTTGCTGAACGCCTTGCTGACGGTGTTTCTGGCTGAAAAGACCTGCAGTGATTCATCTGGAAAGGGCTGGATTTGTAAACCAGCACAGGCCTCTCTGACAGTCTTCTGCATCAAATTAAAATCTAGCTCAAGCTCCAGGTTAGATTCGTAGTTGCACCTGGTCTGTTCATACCTCAGTTTCCCATGAATACGAGAGAATTTAATGTTTCCTTCACCTCTTTTGTGACTGTTTGTCTTCCACAGGGACTGCAACCGGTCACCTGCAGGTAGAATTTGTTTTTTTACTTACATGATTACACAACAGAGAGCTTTCGGAGCTTTAGAGGAAAGTTTGGAAAGCAAAACAAAAGCCTTCCCAAGATCCTGTTCGTCCACAACCCATAGCATGGATGAAAAACTGCCACTGAAACCAGGCTAGGTTGGGTAAAACTGAGTTTGAGCTTGAGTGCTTGATTTTTACTTTAACTTGTGCTGGTGACTTCCAAAGAACCTTTGCTGAGGCTGGCTCAGCTCACTTGTCATGAGGTATCTAGCAACTATATAGCAAATTGGTTTTACAACTTATAATTTACTTGTCAAGAGTAAGTTTTTTTCTGAAAAAGCATTACTATCCAAACCTTATTCTGTCACACAACAGGAATTCTATCTTCATTGGTTTGGTATTTTTGCCTGGCACAATGCAACATTTTCATCTTGCTTTCACTTACTGGCTACTTGTAGAAGGTCATACCTGTACTTTAAAATATATTTTTTAAACTTCCCACTCCACCTTTCTCTCCAAGTCCCTCCAGATGGCCAACAACTATTTTTTTCCTAACTCCTGTAGCTTGTTTTGCCACAGGATGACACTTGAAGAACACGTACAGGTGAGAAATTCTTCTGTCCCACTTTACTGTGAGCATATTAATGCAAGCACTTCACCAGTCAGATGTTTGTGTGAAAAAATGCAGTGAATACTCAAAGTAACAGTTTTCTTTCTGGGGACTGTTTTCAGTGACCTAGATCCAGCTGTGGGGTTTTTGTTTGTTTGTTTGTTTGTTTGTTTCTTGCCAGAGGACATTGGTGCAATAGAAGTTTTTACTTCTTCCAATACCAGTGGACACTTCTGTGTTTAACATTTCACATATTTCATCCAGAAAAGAAAAGGGGAAAAAATAAGGTAAGGCCAGGATCACTCTGGGAACAGAACTGAGAACATCCAGAAAGTTTTCACAGTAAGTAGTTCTCAAGATGTCTGCATGACAAGATGGTTGTCTCCCTGGAAAAATTTATCTTAGACCTAGTATTTGCTCTGAGACTTTCATACCAGTTATACATGATCTTTTGAACACATAATGATGTTCTTTATTCATTGCAATTAGATAGCTGACTTGGATTAATTAGCGTGGAACAGCAGCAGCGTATTACAATGAAGTACAAGTTTGAGGTTGTTGTGGGGTTTCTATTACAATTGGAATTTAAATTACTGTTTAAAATGACACTTAATTTCCATTTTTATTCTTAAATCCATCAGGACTGATTTTCTTGTACATCAAGAAATGGAATAAACCTGACATTTTTCAGCACTGCACTAAAAGATGCTTTTTTCTCTTCTCTGAGCCATTGACATGGGAATCACTTAAGATAAGCCTGTTTGCAATATAAGCTTCTTTTTTGAGTTCTGAGAAGGAAATCCTTTTAAAACTGCATTTATCCACTACTGCTATGAAAGAGAGAATAACTAGATTTGCTTGAATATATATGTACTATTTCGTGCATCCCTATGAACTGGAAATAGGCAATGATTGCATTTCCGTCTATACACAGGCAGAAGATTGGGCAACTCAGACAGAAACTGTGATGGTTTGACCCTGGCTGGAGGCCAGATACCCACCACAGTCACTCTCACTCCCCTTTACAGCTGGACAGGGGAGTGAAAGGCTTAGGAGTCAAGATAAGGACAGGGAGAGATCATTCTGTAATTAGTGTCATGGGCAAAATGGACTCAAAACAGAACTCATCTAATTTATTACACCCACGTGCACACACCGAAAACAGAGTAGAACAATGAAAAGTAAAATCAAAACTTAAAACACCTCCCCCCACCCCTCCCTTCTCATGGACAACAGAAAGACAAAGAGACATCCAGATCTATGAATTTATATAACACCTGTGCTGGAGACAGTCCAGTCTTTAAAAAACCCTCAAAACTCACTTGCATCCCACACTGGAATGAATCCAAGACTTTTTGACCTTGTGCACCTTAGCATTAGAGTCATCACTCGCCCCTATCCTTTCTGAAGACCCTTCCTATGTCACCCAAATGATTGGAAAAGTAAATCATCTTGGGTTTTGGTTCTCTGCAGCTCAGAGTACATAAACAGCCAACCATTCTCTTGTGACATTACAATTCTTGGAGCCCCATGAGCTGCAATTGTTTCCTGAACCCAGGAATACTTCCTGACCGCGGAGATATTTACTATGGTCACTAGGTGGAGCAACAAATGCATCATTTGAAAGCTGCTTGGAGGGCTGGAATTAAGATGGAAGAAACTTGGAATCTTTGTTAAGTTCATCCCCTGACTAAACTGTGGTCATGAAAAAGCAGTGGGATAATTCCCTCCTGTATATTAAAGGATTTTCTATTATATTGAAAGCTCAACACTACTTGTTACCATTTTAATATCTGATGCATCTCAAAAAACACTTGCAAAGAAATAGTACAGCTCCCAGTAAAATAAGATAGTAAGATGCACTGAAAAAGTATCCTAAGGTACCTATTTTTAAAGGGAAAAAAAAATCTTCTAATCTTACTAATATGTTATTTTAGTAACAGTTTTGACCCAAGCGTGGTATAGGTATTTTCCCTGGAAAGGTACAGAGCCTGCTGTAATGTGCCGAATAAACATCTTAAGACTGTAAATACTACTGCTACAGTACATGGGTGTCTCACTTTGATAAAATTCATTATGTACTCATTTATGTCTCTTTAATTATGTCTGGATATTTCTTCGTCAAAATCACTAGTAACGTATCTCAAGGGGAGTACACTGTGAGTCAGCACAGACAGGACGCAGGGACAGCCAACAAACCACAGATGAAATGCAAACAGAACACTCCTTTCTGTCACCTCACCGAACAGAGGATTCCCGAAGCAGCACCCAGGCAGAGGCAGAGAAGTGGGGACTCTGGCAATGCTGAGCTCAGGCCGTGCTAAAGGACTGCCAACCCTGCTGTTTTGCTGGTAGAGCTCTAAAAATTCCCTTAACATTTTCAGGGAGCAAGTACACAAGATCTGCACACCCCCCCCCCCATCTGCTTGTTCTTGCTGCCCCTTCATTTGTACCAGAGTCCATACTTCCACCACATCCCTGCCTTCTAAGTCTGACTCAAACTCAACCTTGGAGTCCAAGGATTCCCTCCAGATATTTCCATCTCATGCCTTGGGATTCCACAAAGGTTTTGTGGTGACAGCAGAAACCTGGAAGATTAAAACCTTACTTTTTCCATATCTGTCCTACCAACCACTCTACAGTACCTTGCAGTAATTGCTTCCTGCATGATAGCCTTTCTATCTTACAAAGTCCTGACTTCCCTTTCTAACTCTCATTTTACTTAGTAATCCTACAACTTCATGATCAAGAGGGCTAAGACCAGCAACTAACTACCATTCCAATCTCCCTGCTAACTTGCAAGAAGACTCCAGTGCCACTTCACATGGCAGTCCACATACAGCTATTTCAATTGCCTGGGGGGTAACCAGCACCCCATCATCTGTTTCAGACCATGCTTCTAGTGGAGCCAGGCTAGGCAGAACCACAAGGTTCCAGCACTCGGTAGTTGACCACCCTGGAATATGAGGAGTCACTGCTGTGGCCTCCCCCAGTCTTTTACTTTTTTGCTGGCCATGGCATAACTTCTTGGCTCCTGATGACTATGCCTGTTCTGGTTTCAGCTGAGATAATTTTCTTCATAGTAGCTTGTATGGGGGTGTGTTTTGGATTTGTGCTGGAAACAGTGTTGATGACATAGAGATTTTTTGTTATATAGAGATGTTTGTGTTACTGCTGAGCAGTGCTGACACAGAGCCAAGACCTTTTCTGCTTCTCACACCACCCCACCAGCAGGATGGTTGGGGGTGCACAAGAAATTAGGAGGGGGAAGAGAGATGACAGCTGACCCAAACTGACCAAACTTGTCAACTGGGGGATCCTCTACTGTGGGCTGAACTCAGCAGTGCCTACATCCCTGCTTTTATGCCTCTGCCTGGGTGCTACTTTGGAGATCCCCCAGTTGGCAAAGTAACAAAAATTAATTTACTTTTTGCTTTTTGACTTTGTAGTTGTTCTTGCACCCTGCCTGTGCAGACTCACACACACATGTGCTCTGTGGTTCTGCAGAATTAAAACAATGTCTGAATTTTCCTATGTGTTAGCCAAGTTATTTAAGAAATCTTTCTTTCATGCACATTTTTTTGTTCATGAATGTCAAATTGGTATTATCTGAAATCTATGACTAACATAACACATTCCAGAAAATGCCAGTCTTACATAATTACAAATAAATTAATTTCTATATTAAGAGGACATTTGCAAGGTTGTTTTCTACTCTGACAAAAAGTAATCAAATAAAACTAGAAACAGATAAGTGTTTCTTGCTTCCCCTGGATATGGGTAGTTTATTGACAACATGTAAAAATCCTCCATTACTTGTGTCTGCCTTAATTTCCTCTCAACTTATTTTCATATCTATTATACAGAGCAAGACAACAAAATTGTAATGTATAACACCTCTGATCAGTGCTGTAAGGACAGGACATGAAGGCCCATTAGAAATAAACTCACTGAAGTGCATTTGCATAGCAGTGCTGTGTAAGACAGCAGGTCTCGTAGTTGGATGCCCCTGACAGCCTTGCTGCTCCCTTTGGCTCCACTGAGGAGTGAGGATGACCACTTTGGAGTGCATCTACAGATATTCTCTGCAGCAGAGGTATATGGAGATAGCTCTACCCTAATTGTGGCTCAGCTTCCAAGGTGGACCATCAGCCTGAGTATTTTGGTACAGACAGTAAAACTATCATGCAATTGTGTGTAATACAAAATAGGGTCTTAAACCAGATACACCAAGCAGCAACTCTTCCCTGTGCCTCACCAGCTCTCCACCACAGACACAGTGCAGTTTCACTGCTTGTCACTGTGGAATGAAATGAGCTTTTTCAGGGAAAATTGGACAGGGGATGAGTCAGATGGCTGAGGTTACTGTGCCCTCTGTTACCATTTCTTACCCTCATTGCAGGCTTTCTGCCTGTGTCTCTGGCAGCGCTGTCCTTTCCCTTCCCCTGAGGACTGCACTGTGAGTCGAGAGCTGGACTGTGGGGGTTGAAGAGTCAACTGCATAAACATTTTCCTTCTGCTATTGTTCTTGAAGAAGAAAACCTCTCTCCAGCAAAGTCAGTCTTGGAGGAAGAGATTGATTTCTAGGAGACCTAGGGTAAGGGTCCTGTGTCCTTATGCCTTCAGCGGACAGCATGTGGAAGGGCCCCTTCTGGCTTACCTGCTGGTCCTACCAGGGCCACAAACCCTTGGCATGTCCCATCCTCTTTCAGGAGGGAAGGTGAGGAAAGACTCAGTTTTCTGCCTGCAGCTTACAGTGTCTCTTGCAGGAGGTACTCCTCTCACCCTGCAGTGGAGGTGCAGCTCTCACACCCCAATGCAGACAGGAAATCAGGGACTCATCAAACCCAGTCCCACCTCCTGCCTTGGCACAGACCTCCTTCATCACCCTCATCAGCTTCAGCCACAGACCCATCTCAGGAGAGAGGCAGTCTGGCTAGGCCCACAATGACCTCAGGGGAGTAACGTAACAGCCCCTCAGAGGCAGATTAATTCTTTATCTTCCTTTCAGTCTGTGGGCCTTGGCTACCCCACTTCTCTGTCACAAGGACACCTCACAAACATGCTGGATCCCTTCACTAGCGCTCATCTTCCTGCAGCCTTACAGGGACTCACACTTTCCTCCTCTCTCAGATAAGGGAACTCACTTCTGCAATGAAAAGCTACTGCTCACTGTACCCCCAAACATTCAATAAATGGTTCTGGTCCGAATTTTCATCTGCTTCTGGTTTTGGATTTTTTTGGTTGGTTGGTTGGTTTGTTCTGGTGATTTTTACAGTTGCAATTCACTTTGTGCCTGTATCATTTCCAATAGGGATATTTAGTCCTCTTACGGAAGGAGCCACTTCACTGGAGAGAGACAAATTATTCCAACCCTCCCTTGATAAATGCTAGTTACATATTGTCAGCAGTTTCCATGTCCTAGTGGTTTTACACATCTTCTACCACAGGGGACTGCATAGTCTGCTGGGGAGTTTTCTTAGGGGATTGCTTACTTATAGCAGAATCGTTAGCACATGTATATTAACTCAAGGCCCTTGGCAAAACAAAGAAAAATTATATTACATTTGTGTTTGTCTTTCACTGTATTACAGAATGAGATTCATTATGTGCAAACTTAGGACTAGACTTCCTAAAACAGGTCTAATAAATGTCCACCCCTCACCTGCTCTAAGTGATATTAAATCTTAGATTTATTCAGTGTACAGTATCAGTCAGTCAAGAAACATCTCACAGCAGTGTTACTAATACGAAGCTGAGATAATATGCTGAACGGCACTGTACTGTGTTCTGGTCTGATGTTTATGTCCCTTGTACTCTGCTTGCTACCCAGCATCTCTTCCAGCCATTCTTGTTGTCATAAATGTGGTTTGGAAAACACAAATTTAATAAGACTCCAAGGTGTATGAAAGCCTTCTGGAACTCTATGCCTGGCACAGTGTGATCCTTCCCTGCTGCTTGATTTCGCTCAGCTCTGAACACTAAGGTTCAAGGTAATGCAAAAACCTGACTTCCATGCATCAAAGCCTGCCTTGGGGCTTTCTTCTTCTTACTTCAGGTTTGGGTTTTTTGGTTTGGTTTTTTTTGTTTGTTTTTATAATGTAAAGGTAATACAGGTCAGCAGCTACCCAATTCCTCTTTAACACCAAATTTCTGCTATGATCTTTGTAATTCCAGTTATGTGAACTTGAATGCCCCCTTGTTCCAGACAGCCCACTGCTTCTCTGAGTCCCTCCCTACCTTGGCTCTAGGCTCGTCATTAATCTGGGAAGTGTCTGGTCCTCCTCAGTTGGCACACAGCACTAATTCTTCTCAAAAAACAACTTTTATGTGATAAATCTCAGTCCTTCTTCACACCTTGAACACTGAAAAAGAAAGGCAACTTTTGGGGCTTTTTTTTAATGTAACATTTTGTAAATTTCTGTAACTAAACCCTGATCTTGGATGGATTCTGTTTCCATGCCTCTAAATGCTGTTTTATTTCAAGTAAATATGGGACAGCTTGCAGCTACCTCATAAAAGTTCCTGAGAAGTACAAATCAAAAGGTGATATATTAGTAACTTCCATTTCCCAGATAACCCAAAAGGTAGCAATATCACAACAGACAGAATACTTCACTAATAGGACTTTTTGGTTGCCTTGTTTAAAAATTGCAAGAATAGAAATACGTTTATAGAATATATGATACACTACAATTTTCTTAGGGTGCTTTAACAGCAAAAAACCCAACTTGCACACTGCTTCAGACTCCAGGAAGGAGTTACTGTTCTTGGAGGTTTGAAAGACAGAATAAAACCTGCCTTTGGCAAGGTTACGGATGTTGCTCCTTCTTTCCTAACTCACTTTGAGTATTAGTATACAGAGCAAAAGAATAAAGTAGTTCCCATTCTTTCTTTTCTTTCTCCTGTTTCAAGGAGGCAAGTAATCACAGAAACAAAACCTCTGCTCTTTTCCCTCCCACTTGCTCGTCATTTTTAAAAGAATCTATTTCCTTCCCCTTGATTCTCCCCTCTTTACTTCTAAGCCTTTAATTCAGCTGATATTTTCTGACACAAGACAATAGCCATTGATGCCTCACGCACTCTGAAAAACATCTATATTATTAATTTGCCTCTGTACTAATCAATTCCACAGCTTCTTTAATCCAATTCAGGCGAGAGGAGAAAGGAAATTTACTTGTACTGCCTTGGACTTTCTGGCTCTTTTTTTTGTCCTTCTTGGTCCTGGTTTCTGTGTTAGGGCAGGAACCATGGATGTACTAGGGCTGTGAGCTGTGTCCAACACTGATCTTTAAAAACACATACAGCACAAGACACCTCCAAGCCTCCAAGTATTAAATATCCTTCCTTAGCCACTTCTAGTTTCATAGCATTAAATATCCTACTTGAAGTCACAACCTTGTCCATAATGCAGAGTAAATAACACTGAAATCACCAAACTAGTCATCTTACTAAAAGGGGGTAGCTAGTTATACAGTCATCCTGCTTAAGCCCTTTGTCAAAATGTTCTCAAAATTAGGACCAGCAGATGAAAAGGAGTCAACAAAATGCTTGGGACTGGCTCCATGAAGAAGAAACATTTTAAAAACACTAAGGGCTGTTGGGGATGACTTCCTACTAATGTGTTTATTTTTGGGGCTGCTTCAGGTTTCCGAGGAAACTTTGGTACATATTTTGGTCAATAACCTTTTAAAAAGTGACTGGAAACAGAAGAGAGGCTGCTCAGTCAGAGGTATTTTTAAGAGAAAGTTCCAAATATAAATGTGCTATATTATCCCATCTTTTGAGTCTTATGTTCTTCCCTACCCTGCCAAAGATACCACCTCAATTTCCATTTCTCCTTTTTGTCTTTTGATCTCTAATTCTTATGCCTAATTTTATAGCTCATAGTCAGTAAATATTGGTTAGGTCATTTGAAAAAAATTCACCTGCCTTTTGATTCATTGGCAATAACAATGTGTCAGCATTTTAATCTGTGATTTTACTAGGTTGTAAAAATGTTTCATACTGTTTGTCAGAACTGCTTCTGGTTTTAATCTGTTTGCTTCAATGTGGAGTCTTTGAAATATTTTTAAATAAGATTAAAGAAATGTATAAAAAATTCTGAAAAACTGAATGTTTATTGAAAAAAGATCAAAATATTCCAACTTACATACTTCAGAAGGAAAATATATTTTTCTGATTAAAAAAAATAATTATTTACTAATGGCTATTAAAACCAAGGAAAATATTGTCAACCAGGATGCTAAAATACTGTCTAAATCTTAATTGTTGTGGTTTGGTGATTCATTGTACTTAATTTCTTCTATATTTTTCTTACTGAAGTAGTCCTCGTCATACTTTATGATACATTATCTAAAATGAAAGAAAAAATACCAGTTTATTTTAAAAAAATGTCACAGTAGCCTGCAAATCACAGTAGCTTTCAAGTCTGCTTCCATGACCCCCCTTTCAGTGACATCAATAGTCCCATGGGAGATACTGCTAAAATTGCTGAGAGGGCTGTAACAGCTAGATTATTTATTGTAAATAATGTATTTACTACTTTTAGCTTTCTTCTATAATAGTAAAAATATGACTTACTTCTGGATTTTAGAAATCATTTTGCTATCTGCACATATTTACTTTTTTGCATGAATTAAAGATGGCTTTCCAGAATGTCTAGTTTTGCACAAAAGAGTTTATTATTGATAGCAATTGTGGGTTTTTTTCTGAAAACTTTCTTCCACTCTGTGGCCTCTTCTTGGCTTTGATGATTTTCGAAACAGGTCAGTACTTCTTTGTTCCAAATAGAAAGTTATTTTGTCATGAGAATGTGTTCTGCATTGCAGTCATTTTAGATTAATACCTAGGCTTCTTACATGGGTATAAAAAGGAGGTGATCCTCATATTGATCACACCTTGGAACATAGCATATTAAGAATCACTTAAGACACGTTAATACATTATTTAACTTGTAAATATAGGGCACATATGAACAGCATATATCGCCAACATCTTATGTCCTTTACCTATAGAAAATGCTATGCATAGTTCATAGAATCACAGACTGGTTTGAGTTGAAAGGCACCTCAAAGATCATCTAGTTCCAGCCCCCCTGCCATGGGCAGAGACATCCTGCACTAGACCAGGTTGTCCAAAGCCCCATCCAACCTGGCCTTGGGCACTTCCAGGGAGGTGGCAGCCACAGCTTCTCTGGCCAGCCTGTGCCAGTGTCTCACCATTCTCACAATAAATATTTTTTTTTTCCCTAATATATAATCTAAACCTGCTTCCTTATAGTTTAAACCCATTACCCCTTGTCCTGTCATTATATTCCCTGATAAAGAGTCCCTCTCCAGCTTTCCCGCAGTCTGCCTTCACGTGCTGGAAGATTGCTCTAACATCTTCCTGGAGCCTTCTCTTCTCCAGGCTGAACAACCCCAACTCTCCCAGACTGTCTCCACAGAAGAGGTGCTTCAGCCCTCTGCTCATCTTTGTGGCCCTTCTTTAGTTATAGATGGTTGGTCTCTGGTCTTAGAAGAACCTGTAGGTAGATTCTGTAGCAGGAATTTGTACAATACAATACCTCATATGTACATTTCTATACACCTGTAACTGTACACACAATCTATAATTATATAGAGTACAAAAATTTTTATTAAAACTCATTTTAGACATACAACAGTCTCAACCTACCTACACTTTATCCAGCCTTTGCAGTCACAGTTGAGTGCTTCACTGAGAAAAGGAGAAAGGAGAGAAGGGAATGTTATTCCATCATTTGTCATGTTTGTTACTGCAGAATTTTTATTTCTCTAATACTTTGTATATTTCTGATCGACCAATGTAAACACAGAAACTAGTAAGTTGTTATAGAAAGGGTGACTATTAGTATGTTTAGTGTCTTTGACATTATATCAAATATTTTTATTCTCTGAGAGTGCTCCGTGTGGCCAGAGGGATTAATACTGTGGCTATATTTTGATGAGATAGCTTTGAATTTCAGAATTATATATTGCCTAAGGATGGAATAGCATTACATATGAGATGTCTGCTGGTAAAGGTCAAGTTGTATATATTGTTTTCAGACAATGATAGCTAAAGAGAAGGAAAAACAATTTTTTTTTGCTTCAAAAAAAGAATGTAATATATAAGGAAAATAATATTTTTTTCCACATTCTGATGTAGGTCTTCCAGTTGCAAAACATGAACCTGCAGAGAAATTTATGGAGTAATTATTTTTCTTTGTTTTTTCCCCACAAGAAAGAATCATATATAGACACACAAGTAACATGGATATTTGATAGGGCAGAAGAACATTCCTAGCTATGGTTTAGTAGCTGTAATTATTTCATAAGGTGAGGAAAATTTTATGACAACAGAGTATGCTGGAGATAATTCTCCAGCCCTGGAAGGAAAGGCCACTGACAGACCTAGTTACCTGCAAGCTGTAATAAATGGCAAAAGGAACTGTATTAACATTTTAATCCCTATTTTTCCTGTAGATGGAAGAAAGAGAAACAATTTGTTCTGCAGGAGAGCCTCAGAAGTTCTCAATAATGTAGCCTCCTAAAGAAATAAAGAATCCATCACCACAGTGTAGGACCAAGGCTGTCCTCCATCTTCTCATGCCCCCAAATAAGTGCTGATTCTGCTTCAAGCAAACTCTGCCAATGACTGATATCTCAGGCTGGGCAGCCTCGCCCTCTCATAAGCTATGTGGAAAGAGAGAACCAGGGAGTAGGAGAGAGACATTACAAATGCTCCTAGTGAAGCAGTGTCATGAGACGACTTTTAAGAGAGTAGTACCACCAACACACAGACACAGAGGCATGCATGCACATGCTCACTGACCCCCCCTCCCGCCCCCCCAACCCATCTGGATCTCCCAGTGATGGAGAGAAGTCTGGTAGCTGCTCAGTCTCTCTAACACAATGGCATGACACATGTCCAACTGTCCTGGTTTTGGTCAGGATGGAGTTAATTTCATTTGTAACAGCAGATGAATGCTGTGTTTGAGAGTAAGATGGGAGTAGTGCTGATAACACCCTGATGTTTCTAGTTGCTGTCAGACAGTCAAGGACTTTCTCAGCTCTTCATGAGAAAGGAGGGGCGAAGCCAGGACAGGTGACCCAACTGACCAAAGAGAGTATTCCACGCCAGTTACGTCCTGCCCAGGATATCGGGGGGCTGACGGGAGGAAGGCCTGGGGCGGCTCCGGGACGCGCGGTTCTTGGGGGACGGTCGGGTTCTGGGACGGCTCTGGGTGGCACGGCCTGAGTTGTGTGGTTTGGTGAGAAACTGCATTGTGTATCAGCAGCTTCATATATTTTGCTTTGAAGTCCTGTTAGTATTGTTACATTGTATTTTTCTGTTATCTTAGTAAACTATCCTTATCCCAACCCACGGGCCTCTTAATTTCTTGATTTTGGGGTTATTTGCCCCTTTCTCTTCCTTTTCCCTTCCCTTACTTCTCGCCCCCCTCCCCTTCCCTTTAACCTGCTCTTTTCCTTTAAGGAGCAGGCAGCTGCGTGGATCTTGGCCCTCAGCCGGTGAAACCACGACACCAACCTTTATGATTCTGTGTTAGTAATATCACAGAATCATAGAATCATAGAATGCTTTGAGTTGGAAGGGACCTTAAAGAACATCAACTGCACATGGAAAGAAGCCTCCTTAATTCTGATCAATCTCATTCTCCTTGATCTTCACCCAGCCTGCCATGGTCTGGGGTAAAGCTGTCTATCCAGGGGTAACCTCTTGTGCACCTAGGGTCCAACACAGCAAGTGTGGATACAACCATGGGAAAGCAGTCAGAGATGAAGAGGAAACTCACAGACTGGCAAACCAGAAGTTTGTTGGGAAAAGGACTGCTCCAGAAAATGTGTGTCAAGAAAACAGTAAAAACTGAGGTCAGTAACTCGGAGTGCGATGGATATTCCTGTTCTCTACATCACAGTTTGTCCATGATAAGAAAATCCTGCATGACACTGAGCCAGAGAGAAAGACATACTCTGACACTTACCTGTGAATACACTTTTACTAGTTTCAGAGTTTTTTCAAACAGTGGGATAAAGAGATGCTAGAAGAAAATGTGGGCTCTTAGTGTTTTCTAAGTAATCTGAAACTATGAATTTCACATTGCTGGAGATGATTGATTAGAAATTGCCTGATAGTCCAAGGAGAATCAGGAATCTTAGGCAACAGCAGCGGCAAAGACAAACACATCTGAATCAGCCCCTTATTGCAAACAACAGATACTGCCAATGTGTTAAAGGAAGGTTATAAAAACTTTGGCCCTTCTGAAAGTTGAGCCCTTTTGATACCTTAGAATCCTTTTTTATTTGAAAATAAAAAAGCTACTAAAGGTTGTCTCACCACCTCATCTTGCAAAGTGAAACCTGAGACCTGAAGACATTTAAAAGGGCTGGAGATTACCTCCTATAAAAATTAAGTAATCAGTAATATATGTGTACAACAGATTTCATTCCTAATAGTCTTTAACTGCACACTGAGACACAGGTGAGGCTCAGGAAATAATCGCAAAAATTACATTTCTTTTTCTCCTGGAGTATTTAATTGCTGTGATAGGTTATCTTAGATCATAACTGACAGGCCACCTTCTTTCAGTCATCTGGAAGGTTCTAGATCTGTAAATACTTGCTTTAGTCTCATATAATCATATACTTCTTTTTTGTGAGAAAATGAGAGGCTTTTGTGGGTATCTGAACTCTTCGTTTACTTTTACTTGGAAGGGTCAGTGTACCATTTAGAGATGTCTAAGCACTTGGTAATTCTGAACTTGAAATTACCTGCCGTAAGGGCAACATCTGTTTTACCCTGGGAGGAGGAGTCCCTAAGGCTTTTTTTCCAGTTTCCCCCAACACATCGTATCTAGTTGTAGATCTCTTTTTAGATTTTTACACTCCATCAAATGTGTTTATACTTACATTTTAGCTTTCCTCAGATATAAAGGAGATAGAAAGCATGTTCAGAATGGTGACAGACCTTTAAAAGCAGATGCCATAAGTTCTACTTCTACTGGGGAAATCATATAATTGAGGAGACATGGAGTTCAGAGGGTAAATTGGTAGCTGTAATGAGGGAGAAATGGTTTTCAACGGCTGTAGCAGGTGGGAACTGGTGAAGATGTGTGACATGGTGAGAAGTGTGAAGAAGTTGTGGGGACACAGCCAGGACAGCCAAAGGGTTACTCCATACCACAGGATATCACACTCAACATATAAACCTGGGGGAAGAAGGAAAGGGGGGGGTGATGATTGGAGTGATGGAATTTGTCTTCCCAAGTAACGGTTACATGTAATGGAGCCCTGCCTTCCTGGAGATGGCTGAACACCTGCCCGCCCATGGAAAGTGGGGAATCAATTCCTTGTCTTGCATGAGTGGCTTTTTTTTTTTTTTTTTTTTTTAACCTAGTAAGCTGTCTTTATCTAAAACCATGAGTTTTCTCCCTTTTATCATTCTGATTTTCTCCTCCATCCTGCCAGGGTTTTAGCTGCTGATTGGGGCAAAGCCATCTTTGTAAAAGTTCAGACAGGAATTTATCACCTTGCATAAGAAGAGCTTAACAAAAGTTATTGACTCCAGAAAGATCCTTCAGAAATGAATGGTGAGTTAAAATTTCTCTTTTTGTGTTTATGAAGCCTTTAAGATTTGAGCCAGTCTTTTACATGAAAATGAGTATTTGTTCTTCTGGGCTTTGGACCCTGAGGTTTGGAAGTGCTCAACCTGGAAAATTACAGGCTGCATAAAAGCTTACATCCTCTGCATAAAGTTTAAGGATCTGTGAATGCAAGCCAGGTTCTCTTGAGGTACATTGCTGGTACAGAATCTGTCCCAAACCCAGTAAAAACAGAATCAAAGAATGGCTGAGGTTGGAAGGGAAGTCTCCTGGTCTGACCCCTGTGCTCAAGTAGGGCCAGCTAGACCTGTCTAGACAACTTTTAAGTACCTTCAAGGCTGGTCACAGGTGGTGTTTCCCAGGGCTCAGTCTTAGGGCCAGTTCTGTTTAATAACTTTATCAATGATCTGTATGAGGGGATAGAGTGCATCCTCAGTTCACAGATGACACCAAGTTTGTATGGAAGTGTTGATGAGCTTAAGAGTAGGAAGGTTTTACAGTGGAATCTTGACAGGCTGGATCAATGGTCTGAGACCAACTGTATGAGATAAAACAGTGCTAAGTGACAGGTTCTACACTTGGGTCACAACAACCCCATGCAATACTACAGGCTTGGGGAAGCGTGGCTAGAAAGTGGTTTTCCACCTGGTGATGTTGATAGATAACCAGCTGAATATGAGCCAGCAGTGTGCCCAGGTAGCCAAGAAGCCAACAGCATCCTGGCTCCAGAAATAGCATGGCCAGCAGGATTAAGGAAGTGATCGGTACTTGGCACTGGTGAGGCCACATATCAAGTACTATGTTCAATTACGGGCCTCTTGCTACAGGACAGACATTGAGATTCTGGAGCGTGTCCAGAAAAGAACAAAGAAGCTGGTGAATGGTGTAGAGCACAAGTCTTACAAGAAGAAGCTGAGACAATTGGTGGTGTTTAGTCTGTAGAAAAGGAAGCTTAGGGGAGATGTTATTGCTCATTACAGCTACCATAAAGAAGGTTGTATCCAGCAGAGTGTCAGTCTCTGATCCCAAGCAATAGGACAAGAGTAAACAGTCTCAAGTTGTTCCAGGGGAGTTTTAGATTGAATATTAGGAAAACTTACTTCACAGAAATAGTTAGCAAACATTGGAACAGGCTGCCCAGGGAAGTGTCTGAGTCACCATCCCTGGAGGCATTTGGAAGACATGTAGGTGTGGTGCTTAGGGACATGGTTTAGCAGTTGGACTTGGCAGTGTTAGGGTAATGGTTGGATTTGACAATCTTAAAGGTCTTTTCCAACCTAAACAAATCTAGGAGTTCTATGGTTCATGGTACCTACTTATTGAGGTAGTTGTCTCTTCAGAAGGTGATGTCTTCAGTTGTAATTTTAGAATTCCAGGTTATACAGCTCTAGTTATCTTCCTGCATTGCTCAAGAAGTTGTAATCTAGTTTGCCCAGGGAGGTGGTTAAGTCACCATCCCTGGAGGTGTTTAAAAGAAGAGTAGATGTTGTACTTGGTGACATGATCTAGTGTTGGACCTAATAGGACTGGATAGATGGTTGGACTTGATGATCTTGAATGTCTTTTTGAACCAAAACCATTCTGTGATTCTATTTTTCTTAAGATAATTAAATTATGCTAGAATAATAACATCAAATTACATTTAAATTTGAATGTGAACAGTGTAGTAGCTTGGGACTGCACATAGGAACCAAATTGCTCTTTAGCATTCCTTTAATGTCCATTATTGTTTTGAAATCCATCTGTACTGAATCTCTCCTGTGGCAACAGGTTGAATGAAACCAGCATTTCTCAAGAATAGTTACTTTACCATTTTATTCTTTTCACTAAAATAAATCATTCTTGAGGATGATGTAAGGAAGTTGTCACAACTTAAATGCCTCCAAACAAGTGAACACAGTATGGGGAATAAAAAAAATTAGTTAGAAAAATGTACATATCTGCAGGGATCATGGAGATGTGGTGGGATGGTTCCTATTACTGGAGTGTTGGAATGGAAGGATACAGGTTCTTTAGGAAGGACAAGCAGAGGAGATGAGGAGGAGGTGTGGTTCATTATTTCAATGCTCAGCTGGAATGCATGGACCTCCACCTGGGGATGGATGAGGAGCCATCTGAAAGTTTATGAATCAGGATTAGAGGGAGGAATAAACAACACAGATGATTCCTGGAATGCATTGATGATAACTTCCTTCTCCAAGTGGTAGAGAAGCCAAAGAGGAGAAGTGCCATTTTGGGCCCTGCTCTTACCAACAAGGAGAGGTTGGTAGGAGAATTTGCAGCTCAAGGGCAACTTTGGCTGCAGTGACCATGAAATGGTGGAGTTAAAGATCCTTAGGGCAGTGAGGAGGGTGCACAGCAAACTCAAACCTCAGGAGAGCAGACTTTGGCCTCTTCAGGGACCTGCTTGGTAGAGTACCATGGGACAAAGGCCCAAAGGAAAGAAGGGCCCAAGAAAGCTGGTTAGTAATCAAGGATGACCACCTCTAAACTCGGGAGCAATGCATCTCAATAAAGAAAAAGCCAGGCAAAAACACCAAGATCAAACACAAAAAGGAAGCCTACAGAGGGTGGAAGCAAGGGCAGGCAACCTGGGAGAAATACAGAGATGTTGTCCAAGCAGCCAGGGATCAGGTTAGGCAAGCTAAAGCCCTGATAGAATTAACTCTGGCCAGGGACATCCAGGACAAGAAGAAAAGCTTCTATGAGTATGTCAGTGATAAAAGGAAGATGAGGGAAAATGTGGGCACTCTCCAAGGGGAAATGGGATACCTGGTTTCCTGGGATATGGAGAAAGCTGAGGCACTCAACAACTTTTCTACTGCACTGACAAGTACTCTAGCCATACCACCCAAGTCACAGAAGGCAGAGACAGGGACTGGGAAAATGAAGAAGCACCCACTGTAGAAGACCAGGTTTGAGAATATCTAGGAAGCCTGAAAGTGCAGAAGTCCATGAGACTGGATGAGATGCATGTGCGGGTCCTGAGAGAGCTGACAGATGAAGTTGCTAAGCTAATTCATCGCATTTGAGAAGTCATGGCAGTCCAGTAAAGTGCCCACTGACCAGAAAAGGGGAAACATAATCCCCATTTTTTAAAAAAGGGAAAAAAGACCAGGGGAACTATAGGCCAGTCAGTCTCACCTCTGTGAATGGCAGATCTGCCAGGAAACTATGCTCAGGCATATGAAAAATAAGGAGGTGACTGGTGACAGCCAACATGGCTCCATGAACAGAAAATTGTGCCTGACAAGTTTGGTGGCATTTTACAATGGGGTTACAACATTGATGGGTAAGGGAAGAACAGGTGATGTCATCTACCTGGGCTTGTGCAAAGCACCTGACACTATCCCGTTCAACATCCTTATCTCTAAATTGGAGAGACCATGGATTTGATGGATGGACCACGTGCTGGATAAGGAATTGGCTGGATGGTCACACTTCAAGAGTTGCAATCAATGTCTGGATGTCCAAGCAGAGGCAAAGGACAAGTGGTGTTCCTCAGGGGTCAGTATTGGGACTGGCACAGTTTCACATCATTATTAGACACATGGAAAGTGGTATTGAGTGCACTCTCAGCAACTGCACCAAGGTGTCTCGTGCACTCAACTCACTGGAGGGAGGGGATGCCATCTAGAGGGACCTTGACGGGCTTGAGAGGTGGGCCCATGTGAACTGCATGAAGTTAAAGGCCAAGCACTAAATCTACCCTCTGTTAGATTAGATATAAGGAAAACATTCTTCATTGTGAGGAGGGTGAGACACTGAAACAGACTGCCCAGAGAAGCTGTGGCTGCCCCCACCCTGGTAGTGTTCAAGGGTGGATGGGTCTTTGGGCAGCCTGGTCTAGTGGAGGGTGTCCCTGCCCATGACAGGCGGGCTTGGAACTATGAAGTCACTTCCAACTCAAACCATTCTCCATTTCTATGAATCTGATGTTATGAAATAGAAAAGATACAAAGATGTTAGTGTAATCTATAAACATTATACTATAGGTTTAGACTTTCACAAGAGAAACAGAAATACAGGCCTGTACTGCTTGCTTGAAGGAACAGAGCATCCAGCAAGAGGCTATAGCAATTAAGTGTTAGAACAAGAATAGAGGATTTTCAGAAAGAGATGCTGAAGGGAATGACATTTTATAGATGTGCTTTTACTCTAGTAATAGAGAGAGAGGAGTGTACTGCAGAGACAAATAAAAAAGACCTATTGCCCTTGCCCCTCTCTCTTTTCATAAAAGCCAGTGGTATATGTAAAGTGAAAAGCTATTTGCACTAGATTCAACAGTGAACTTTGATTTCTCCAAGGCATAAATTAGTATGGTTCCTGTCCTGCACAAAATAGCTTCATGACTTCTGTTCTCTTTATGTATGATCACACATGCTGCCTTAAAATGTGTTGTGCTTTCTGAGGTTTGTAGCAGATAAGGGGTGAATAGAAAAAATGTTTTCTAAATCAGAATCCACTACCACATGGATGGAAATTGACTTCAGGTCAGTGTGAGTAGCTTCGGAGGAAAAACAGATAAACATAGTGGAGTTGGAGGCTATTTCCTAGGCTAGATGCATCTGTGTAACTTGAGTATTAAAAACCCAGGGTGGTCCTGGTCTGGATACTTGCCAGAGCCACTTGCCCCTTGGGTGAAGTTAAGGATTTTCGATCTGGGGTTTCTTGTTTCATGAAATTGTCATTCTTCAGTAGTCAGTGTCACACAAGTAAAAGTTCTCTGAGAACAGAAAAAGAAACTAGGGAGAATGAAAACAAGATCTGTTGAAGTTGGCTTGGTCTCCCTGTGCCCAAGGAAAGTAATTTGACAGAATCCATGTTCAGGTTCATATCTTCCAGCCTCACACCTCTCAGAAGGTTTATGATAACTGGCTGCAGTTATCTTTTTTGAACAGGGCTTTCTTAATTACTTTCTGCTTATGAATTTTTTCTTCAAAATATATCTGGCCCCTCTTGCATATCCATGAAACACCTGTGATAAATATTATCTTGGTTTAAACACTAAGCAGTAGCTGTTGCTCTTGAAGATAACGTTATATATATATATGTATGTATGTATGTATGCATGTACTGAATCTGAATACTTCTATGCTTGCCCTTTCCTTAGTGCAAACAAATCTGTCAAGTCTCCTTCTTCAGTATACTTGCTAATTAAAGTTAGTATTCCTTCCTTTAAAAGTAAGGAGAGATGATGGACTGCAGAAAACTCTTGTCTCTACAAATTCAACCCTTGACCTTGGCTGTGTAGGCCTCTAGCATACAGTTCCGTACAATATCACGTCACTTCATCTAATTTTACCCTGTGTCAACAAGGTGCTACTCCCTGCTTTGTAGTGGTTTATTTGAGCTGAAACTCCATTCACAATACCTTTCTGTTCCAAAGCTTCTTTGCAAATTATCACCCCCCTCCTCCCACTATGCTACTCCTTACGGTGAAGTGCGTGGTTCAGCAGAGTAAAAAACATTCTGTGCTTCAAGCTGCAGTTCAGGCTGCAGTTCTTCTCCCCAAATGTATTTCTTTAAGATATGGCCTCTGTAAATGTCAAGATGACCTTAAGAACGTAACAAGCCAAGACAGCCACATGCATACTGACTATAATATATGGGATTGAAAACAGTAAGCAATGGACAAATTGGTGAAAAGGTAAAATTGCTTATATGAATGTGAAAGGGAACGTAGCCTCAATGGTCTGTAACCATCATTATCACTAACGTAGCATAATCCTGATTTTGGTTATTGCACAGAATGTAAATCTCAAAGTCAGCAATGCAGACAGTACATGTACTTCACTTCGGAATGTAATACATGTGGCGTTAAAGGTGGCCTGTAATTGGGCTCATTTAAACAATTACTAGGTATGAAATGGATTGTTTGTTCTCTCTTAGATATAATGTTCAATTAATAGAGTTCTATTAACATTCAGGTTGGAGAACAAGACAGCACTCAAAAGTTAATTGACTGCAACAATAGCCCGTTGCATTTGAAGATTTGAAATGAACTTTCCTTCACACTTAATGAGCTAGAGCTTTATAAATTGGAAAAATATTTGTTATAGTGCTCCAGCTGTTAACATTATAAATGCCTAGGGACTCCTCTAGTTTAATTTGTTATGCTCTCATTTAAAGTTCACCGCAATACATTTAAATGCTAACATGTGAACCAGGGGCAAAAATTGATCACTTCTTACAGATGACTCTTCAAAGCCTGAACAAAAGCACGCTGGAAGCCCTGACAAAGCGATAAAGCACACATTAAGAGCAGACTATTGTTTATGGTGGGTGACAGGCCTTGTGTCAGAAACAAACACCACAGTTTGGAAAAGGTTATTTATGCTCTACAGAATCCATCTGAACAAGGATCTTCTTGCAATAGAGAACATACCTTTGGGATACTGCAGTTTTTATTAGGTTTGAAGGGACAAGAAAAAAAAATCAATGTGTTTTGGATATAATTTTAAAATGTTTCCTTGCCTCTATTGCTCTCAGGATACAAAAAATCATCAAAATTTCTTTTTTCCATTGTCTTAACTTAGCAAATGTTCCATCAGGGTTTAAACCCGAGGAAAGCTAAAATACATATGAAACAGTGTTGGGAGGAATCAACTGTTGCCAGTTAAGGCACAGTTCTTTCCTGCATCAGGAAATGATGTACAAGCACACCTCAAAAGTTCTCTTGCCTACAACAGGCACCCATGATTCAAAGTTATTTCCCATTTTTATCTCTGTAGAAAGAGTAATGGTATAACCAAATAAAAGATAAAAATTGTCAAAACTCTTGTTCATCTCAATTTAAATGTAGAATATTATGAATTCTGCTTCATAACTAGGAAATACAGCACAGAATTTCTCATTATCATCAGGGGATTTGATCACAAAGAACATAAAAAATGCATGATTTTGTCTAAATATTAATGTTGCAGTTAAAATTGTATGCTTACAGCAGTTGAGAAAACATCTAAGTCTTTAAGGTCCTGTACCTTTTTTTTTTATGCCTGCATGTACTTTTAAGGGAAATAAAAGCATTGTTCAGGGTGTACATTAAGGAGGAGTGACAGTGTTAGTTTCTTGAGTAGAATTCCCTAGCTGAGTGAGTCCAAGATTGCTATAGAAGTGTTGATCCTATAACTAAGATCTTCTAGATTAAGGACTGCCATTGGTTCCAGAACTGTCACAGCCAAGGAAAGAAAGTAATCTTCTCTTCACAGATGCTAAGAAAGTAGGTGGTTAGAACAATGTCAGAACAACTTGAGGCTTCAAGGACAAGCAGATGATACTATACTTAATACTCCTGTGATTTCAGAGAAAGTACTGTCTGCTACACTGGTAAGGTAACTGCAGGACTGAAGAGAGGAAAAGGCATCTGAAGAAGGGACTATATTGTTAGGTATTGATAACATGGGTCTAAGTATGTCAAGCTTTCAAATTTCCTTCCCAGGTTTCCTTGAGAAATAGGTTGGGGACTGGGTTGAGTGCCTGAAAGGAGGTGAGGGAGTTTTCAAGATACAGATACATGAGCTGGAGGTGCTGAGGGGGAGGAGTCAGAGTATGAAAGTTGAAGAAGGGAGCATTGGGGTAAAACATGCTTTTGTGGTCAAAGACTACCAGTGGCAATGTGCACAAGGGGCAGCAGAGAGATGAGGTTGGTCTGCCAACGCTGGATGACAACGCAGTGTTCCTGCGTGTCAGCCACTCCTCCCAGCTTTGTATCATCGGGTACTTGCTGAGGCTGGATGCTGTTCCCTCATCGAGGTTGTCAGTGAAGATGTTAAACAAGACTGGACCCAACACTGAGCCCTTGGGAACACCACTAGTCACAGGTCTCCAGACAGACTCTTCTCCACTCCAGATCACCACCCTCTGAGCTCGGCCCGACAGCCAATTCTCAACCCACCTCACTGTCCTCTCATCTGTCCCATGCTCTCTCAGCTTTGCTATCAGGATGTCATAGGAGACAGTATTGAAAGCCTTGCTGAAGTCAAGGTGGATGACATCCACTGCTCTCCCTCCATCTACCCAGCTGGTGATGACATCACAGAAGGCTACGAGACTGGTTAAGCATGATGCTGACTACTCCTCATGACCTTCTTCTCTTCCAATTGCTTGGAGATGGCATCCAGAACAAGCTGTTCCATCACCTTTCCAGGGACAGAAGTGAGGCTGACAGGCCTATAGTTACTTGGATCCTCCTTCTTGCCCTTTTTAAAGACCAGAGTGACATTGGCTATCCTCCAGTCTTCAGGTACCTCACCTGTTCTCCAAGACCTGTTGAAGATGATAGATAGCAGCTCAGCAATCACCTCCGCCAGCTCCCTCAGCACACATGGATGCATCCCATCAGGGCCCTATTAATTTATCTGCTGTTTCTGTCAACAAGACAGAAACACTGTGCATCCATCTGTGGGCTTGATAATGTTACAAACTTTCTACCCAAGTTGGCATGTGCAATGAAAAGACTGAATAACCCCTTCACCATGACTGCATGAATCTGCCCTAACATGGAGCTGTTTGAGCAGCAAACACGGGTGTGATTTTGGTAAGCTGGAGTATGGGTTGTTCAACACACATTTCATTAAACAAGATTCTTAATTTGCAGAGCTTCTGTCTTGCAAGATATGTACTTGGTTTTGAATTACTGTGCTATGTAAGGCTTCAGTAGCCAGTGTGTTCCATTGAAATGTACAGCTCATCATCCAATTGTCAGGCAGCATTGTCACCCAGTTTATAGAAGGAGAACCCCTTATACCCATCAGAAACAAAAGTAGCAATAATCCTCAAAGGCAGACGAGTACCAGCTTGTACTTTTTTGTGACAAGAGGACGGCATAGATTTGAGAGCCTGTTTTTGGAAAATAATAATTTGAGGCACTTATGCATAATGGAATCTAATTTTTCACCCATTGTCCTTGACAGAAAGAGTTTAGTTGTCTTTATTTGGTCAGATGTCACAAGCTTAAAGCAGGCTCTCTCATGTGCATCAGTACAATTGATTCCTTCAGAAGTAAGATGCTATATTACAGTACTTCAATGTGAAGAGACTGAGGCAGGTCATGTCATTGGTTGTGGGAGTTTTAATGGACAAGTATTAACTGTAGGTCAGTATGTTTGGGCAATGGATAAGCTGACTTCCTACTGAAATAAACTACTTAGGAATAAAAGCCCAAGGTTTATTGAGTTGATGATTTACAACCTTTTTATTATTTCTGAAGGAAAATAAGGCCTCCCAGCAGCTACATTAAATGTTCTGCTGTGTGGTGACTTGTCAGTGCTGTGACAATTGCTTAACTGTTGAGGGATCATCAGACACAATATATATACCATCACTGTACACTATCTACATCAAAAAGGAAATTGTGTTATTACAATGCATCAAACATGCCAAATTTCAGGCAGAACAAATTATTCTTAACATGCTTCCACTTGTATTTTTACAGCTACCTCTGGGTATATACTGGAAAGTGTCATTAAGAGAAAATGGAAGAAACTGTTCAATTCAAACCAAATTCTCATATCTGAAACTGTCTGTTCCAGGAACAGAGGGAAGGCTTGTGATATGTTGTGGAACAGAAAAAAACTCCACACCTCATCTGCTGAGATTTCTTAAATAAGTAATAAAGTGTAAATATATTCAGGTATATACTGCTTGGCATAAAACCAAAGAAAACTGCAGCATGGAACAGATGCAAGCCAAAACCATGAACAGTTGCAAAACATAGCAGAAATCACAACAGATACTGAAATACAGATTGCCAGAGATAGTATTTAGATAAGTTAGAGCTGCTTTTTCAATGTTAAATGGTACTTGGAGCTAATAGTATCCCTCATTGGTGTCTGAGAAACTGCAATACTAATCATAACAAGTATGCTACAGGTCTTGCAGCAGGGGTGTAATGGCACGTTAACAGGAAGATGCAACCAACAGAGATTTTTATGATTGTCAAAAATTGAGTTTCAAATTTGTCTGTAAGTGGAGGTACATCAAGCTTGAAAAGGTAAGGTTTGTTTGGACTGAGAGCTTAAAGGCTCAGTTACCTAGTGATTTTAATATAAAAAGATTGTTGCAGACTTTTCTAAATTCATTCACATGGCAGGCTCTGCCCAGCAAGGAACAAAAGCTCATCCCAGAAGATCAGGCCAAGTATCTCAAATTTACTGATATGCAGGATCTTAATTGTCATTTCTAACATCCTGACTGAATTTCTGAGCTACATGGCAGTCTGTCAAATGACTAAAGAAATGTTACAGTTTGTCTCATGTTGTCATCATAACATCCAAAAGCACTAGGAATTTCCAGAGCCTTGTGTAATGAAGAAAAATCCTGGGTTGATATCTCCTTACCAAACACCTAGGTCTAATGAATTTTCTGCTAAAGCTGAAACTCACCTCCAGGGCTGGAGAACAAGCATATGGCTGAGAATTCACCCTATTATCCATTAAACATGGAAAGGTCCATTGTCCTGTCCTTTGCAATCACCAGTTTCTGAGCAAAGTTGATAGAAATGAAGCCATACCTGGCTGTTTTCTTCTCTCTCACTGGTTCAAAATAAATCTCCTATGACATTTAAAAAATAATTCTTAGTGTTACCATCTTTGGTAACTAGTCCTCTCAAACTGTAGCTGTCCATACCATACCTTTAGAGGTACAGGGTTGAAACCTGATTGCAATGGGGATTTGCATTAAGGGAGTAGGTTATATCTCTGCACTAGAAGCAATACATTCTGAAGCGCTGAAAGGGGATGATGTCTGCTTCTCTTATGCCCTGACCACCTTTCACAAGTAGTATCAAGTCCACTATTCAGGAGGGTTGTGAAAGAATGACATGTACCCTCTACCACTAGAAGAAAGCAGTGCTGCCTGCATTCGTGGTTCTGCACTTTTGAAAAGACTGGGATTTTTCCTCTATGAGAAAGAAGCACAAACTTCTGATAAATCAAGGCTAAATAGAGCCTAGTGACTAGACTTCTCTCAAATTGATATCTGAAGAAAAGCACCATGATATGATTAAGCTATCCAAAGCATGAATTGCTGTAAAAGGCAGCCTTTGGCAAGTCATCAAAGCTCTTCTGCTTTCTTTGCATTTCTAAGGATGTAGCTGCAGTGATGAGGAATGGAGATTCTGCAGGCTCACCTTCCCTCTGCATATTCTTCTCATGGCTCTGAAAGCTAGCAGTAAAATACTTGCTGTTAACATCTCTCTCTTCATCAGTTCCACTAATGAACAGACTGTCTACTTCAAAAATAATGGCCACTTAAAAATCAATTGATTGTGCTTCATAGTGAAGCGTTGTGCTACTGCAAATTCTACCAGCCAGGAGATTTCTTTTTTGGCAGCAAATCCAGATATCTTCTTAGGTCTTTCTTGACAGATTGGAGAACCTTGGTGAAAAGTAACAAGCTCTTAAGTAGTGTTTAAATGTCACACCTCTGTAACAGGACGATGGAACCCCAATGAAGCTTAATATAGATCTGTCAGTTTACCACAATAAATAGCTTATTTAAGATTTATCTTCACTGGTAAGGCCCATCTCAGGTATAGACAACAACATTTCTTAACTGGATATTAACACAATAGGTTCAAATTCAGCTAAAGCTGTGTGCAGATACATTAGAATACACCTTCTGTACAGCTGTAACAACTTATTTTCTTGTTTTCGGTAGAATTAAAATCAGGTTATCATGTTTAATTTTTGAATATAGATTTGCCTTTATATGTGTGTGATGAGTAGATTTTAAAAAAGCTCTTCCAAAATTACTTCACTGACAAAAGATGAATGCATAATGATCATAAATCAGTATATGCTACACAGTTAATGTCCTGTAACTGTGAACCCCCACGTCTTCTGTTCAAAAAGATTTTGTATTAATACATGGAGCTAACCCATACTGAGAAGACAATGCAAAGACCATTAGATTAGTGACCTCGCATACCTAATATCAATTAAAGGAACTGTTGGTGTTAATTCTAATGAAAATATATTTTTGAGTGCTGAAGGATATGATAACAAGGAAAGTGATGAACCCTCTAGTTTAATATTAAATACCACTTTAGTTAAATGCTCAAGTGGTGGCAATAACGTAGAAGATAAGAATTGGCAAAAGAAGATGAGCAATGGTGTATAGTGCAAACTAAATTAAAATATATTGAAAATTTATGGTTTTCATTAAATATTATTTCTCAAGAATAGACACTCAGTCACATGGTAACAGGAGAGCCAATGACTTTCAAGAATCTGCTATAGGATACGCATGTGTTAACACTCACTGCATAAATGCTTTTAATTCTCCCACTGGATGCACATCTCTCAGCTTAATCCAAGCAACCTGTATCATAAACGCACAGATACTAATAAATTAGAAATTTATGATGTTCCTTGTCTTATCAGCTTCTAGCTGTCTTTCTGCCTGAGCTCCAAAGTCATAGACATATGGATCAGAAAAATATTCTGTAGGAAACATAACTGAAACTGACCTAACTAAAATAACTTTAAGTCTCCAAAACATAATCACATAGCCATAGTATAATCCCATAGCCATGGTCAACAGGCATAACATTTGGGCTACCTTATAACTTTAAAGATCTGTAAATTTACTTTGGTGCATTTGACAAGGTCTGACAACTGTTAATCCAAATGTTTGATCTTAACATATTATATAATTTTCTTTTGTAGAGCTAAAACTTGTGTACATGTAAATAAATCTAGATTATAACTTTCTGACACAGCTAGTTATCATAGAATCACACCCTGATTTGGCTTGAAAGAGACCTCAAAGATCATCTAGTTCCAACTCCCCTGTCATGGGCAGGGCCACCCGCCACTAGACCAAGTTGCCCAAAGCCCCATGTAACCTGGCCTTCCAACACTGGGAGGAAGGGGGCAGCCACAGCCTCTCTGGGCAACCTGTTCCAGTGTCTCACCATCCTCACAGTAAAGAATTTCTTCATTATATGTAACCTAAGTGTACCCACTTTTAGTTTGAAGTTATTATCCCTTGTCCTATCACTCCATAAAAAGTCCCTCTCTATCTTTTTTGTAGGCCTCCTTCAGGTGCTGGAAGGTTGCTGAAAGTTCTCCCTGTAGCTTTCTCTTCCCCAGGCTATGTAGTACTGTCATGGTTTTGCCCCAGCTAAGAGCCAAGCACCACACAGTCGCTTGTTCTTTAAAAGGAAAGTGTGTGGGGGTGTGTGTGTGCTGGGGGAAGGGAAAGGAAAGGTAAGGAAGGGAAGGGGAAACCAAAACCAAGAAACCAAAAACCCCAGAGTTTGGGGTAAGGATAGTTTACTAGAATAGCAGAAAGATAAATACAACAATGATAACAGGACTTTCTAGCAAAACATATATGAAACTGGTGTTAGACAATGCAGCTTCTCACCAAACCACACAACTCAGGCCTTACAGCCCAGAGCCGTCCCAAAACTGGACTGTCCCCAAAAACCGCACGTCCTGAGGCCACCTGCTCCTCCTCCCACCAGCCCCCCTTTATACTGAGCATGACATAATTGGCATGGAATACCCCCTTTGGCCAGTTCGGGTCACCTGTCTTGGCTGTCTCCCCTCCCTTCTCATTAGCAGGGAAATATGAACAACTGAAAAAGTCCTTGATTGCTTGGCATCAACTAGAAACATCAGTGTGTTATCAGCACTGCTCCCATCCCAACTCCCAAACATGGCATTGTATCCACTATTAGAAAAGAAATTAACTCCATCCTAACTGAAGCCAGGACAAGTATGTAGCGCATAACCCTGTGCTAGGTAGTTGGGTTTGTTTCATTTTAGATCTTCCATTGTACAAGGAAAGCTTTGCATCAAATCTTTAGAAAACAGAACTTTCATTATTCTTTTCTTTGTTTTCTTACTTGGGGAGTGAGATGATAGGTAGTGCAAGGGAGAGGAAAATACTTTCTACTCAAACTTCTGAGGTGGTTTGACCCTGGCTGGAGGCCAGATGTCCACCAAAGCCACTCTATCACTCTCCTTTTCAGCTGGACAGGGGAGAAAATATATATTGAGACGCTCAGGAGTCGAGATATGGACAGGGAGAGATCATTCCGCAATCAATGTCATGGGCAAAACAGACTCAGCACAGAATAAAGGGAAGAAAACTCTCTAATTTCTTACCCTGCACTGCACACCCAGTGACACCAGAGTTGGGTAATGAGAAGTGTGGTCACATCTTAAAGCACCTCCCCCCACCCCTGCCTTCTTAGCAGACTTCACTTTAGTCATGATTTTGCTGCCTTCTCCCTCTCCCTCCCACCTCATTGTGGCATGGGGAGGGGCAGGGAATGGGGGTTTCCGTCAGTTCCTCAGGAGTTGTTTTCCTTCTTCATTGGGGTGGGACATTCCACACACCCCTCCCCTGCTCCAGCGTGGGGTCCCACTCATGGGAGACAGTCCTCCATAAACTTTTCCAACGTGAGTCCTTTCCCACAGGGCTTCAGCTCTGCACCAGCTGCCCCAGCGTGGGTCACTTCTATGGGGTGCAGTCATAAATCATAGAGTGTCTCTCAGTTTCTGAGGCTCAGACTGCTCCAGTCTGGACCCCCATGGAGTCACAAGTTCCCCCAGCAAACCTGCTCTGGAGTGAGTCTCTCTGTTGCTCTCTCTCTCTCTGTCTCTCTCCACAGGCTGCAAGTGCTGCCAGGAGCTTGCTCCAAAGGATGTCATAGAGTCTTCCACATGTCTCCACCTGTTCCATCATCGAGCCTCCCCATGGGCTGTAGGTGGGGTCTCTGCTCTCCATTATCTTCCATGGGCTGCAGGGCGACAACCTGTTCCACCCTGGGTTTCTCCATGGGCTGCAGGGGAATCTCTCTCTCCAGTGCCTGTGGCACTTCCTCCCCCAGCTTCTTACTAACTTGGTGCCTGCACAGTTCCTTACATCATCTCACTCCCTTCTCTGGTGGCAAAAAGCAGCTGCTTGTGGTATTTCCTTTTAAATGTGATTCCCAGAGGCACTATGACCATTGTTGATGGGCTCAGACTTGAGTTCAACTGGTGTTGACTCTGGCAGGCCTAGGGGAAGTTTCTAGCTGCTTCTCGCAGAAGCCACCACTACAGCCCCCCCTCCTCCACCAGAACCCATCCATGCAAAACTACAACAACTTCAACCATCACTATGAATGCTAACCTATGAGAATTTTCTTCAAACATATACAAAATTTGGGCTAGACAATTATCTGATGAGTTTCAATATAATTGCCTAGCTATGGCTTAAACACGCTGAGCTGAGAACCAAGTATCCTATCTCTCTCAGCATGGATAAGGAGTATCTTTAGGAATTTTTCAAGCCCGTAAAGCAGATTTTGGCATATCAGTCAAACAAAGTTTCTCTCACAATGAATGAGAAACAGGATAGGTAGTTACAGAAGCAGTTCTGGAAATACAGCTGTGTGGGGGAAGGTACAAAGCCAGAAATGCTCCATTGTGGGGTAAAGAAATGATGTGCAGTAATATGGATATAACTTTAAAATCTGGGTGGTCAAAGGTAATAAGTTGGTTCTCCATGTTAGTAGAAGTTCCTTCCCAGACCTCCTCTGCAAAGCACCAGATATCTGAAACAGAAGACCAAAACACAGGTTTAACATGGATCTTGCTAGCTCAAAGACTTAACTGTGTACCTACAAATGTAGTTCTCTGCTTGTCTGGTCACAGGAAAGGGTCACAGAGGTGCACAGGTACTACTAGATAGAATGTTTACTGGTGTTGACTAGGCCAGCTAGGCGTTAGTGCTAAGCAAACATAACCTATTATGTTCAAGTGAAAATAAGTACAGAGTATAACATGAAAATTTGGAGTTCTTAAAAATTTGAACCGTTTGTCCTCCCTGAGATCACCTCCCTTTGCCTGGCTGCACATCATATCCCTACCTGGGTACCGAGTTTAGCTTTTGTGTGCCATGAAGTTTATGACAGCCAAGGCATCAGCCTGAGACCTACAGTGCCAACTATTCATTGTGATTTCCTTATCTCCTTCCTCTACCTTCTTCCTCGGAAGAAAAACCTCCAGAAATACTTTCCTTTCAGGAGTCCACACTAATGATTACCTCCTCTCTGCCACTGGTTCTTCTTCAGATTGGATATTAAGAAAAAAAGATTCTTCACCAAAAGAGTGGTGAAGCATTGGAATAGGCTGCCCAGGGAGGTGTTGGAATATCTGTCCCTAGGGCTATTCAAAACACAGGTAGATGTGACACTTCAGGAGATTGTTTAGAGTTACAGTGGTGTTGTGCTAACAGTTGAATTTGATGATCTTGAAGGTCTTTTCCAACCTTGATAATTCTATGATTCTATGGTATATACCTTGAATAGATGTTTTTTGGTGAACCTCAGTAAATTCAGGTTAGGGATTGGTCTAAACAAACAACTGGACACCCAGCCTGTAGTTGACCTTTTGGTCTCTACAAGATGTATGATATCTCTTCAGTGTATTGTAAAGATCTATGTGTAAACATGAATCTCTAGGAGCAAGATCTGCCTTTACTAGCCTTGGATGCTACCAGCTTAGTTACTGTACTATTTCATTGCACTGTAGCATGGGTGATTCCCAATGTTTCTTTTCTTTCTGCAGTCAAAATTAATCTGACTGCTGACGACAGATTCTGATGATGGTTGTGAACTCTCATTGAGACATTTTCTGGAGTTTAGTTCTACCAGATAAATCCTCTTGCCTGCATTATGGTTTGAATCTGTATACCTGTTCACATAGCAACATAGGTCAGTTCACAAAAGCTAATTATTTTGGGTTCAGTGGCTACAGGTTGTCAGTTGTCATTCAGGGCTGTGGATGATTTACTCCTTATGACACAGGTCAAAAAGCAGGACGGGAGATCAAAATTAATCTCCCAGCAACTGAATTGATAAATACTTCTGACATGTCACCAACAAGCTACTATTAAATCTCTGAAATTTTAATCTAGCTGTGAGATTCCTGTCCTTTGCATATTCTTGTTGCACCAAAGACATCACTGGAGTTGTGACAGCCTGCGCACCAGTCACTCACCCTCTGGCTGCTGAGGCTTGGTGGCTTTTGGGTTTGGGGCTTTTTTTGTAACAAATTAACAGGCCTTCTTTTGAAAGGAATACAAGCCCCCATGCTTTATGTCCACAGACCTAACTGTGAAATGTGAGGCCATAGCTGAAGGCTCCTGGTATTTTACTCCCTGGCTGCTGCTTCACTACATTGATGCAAACCTACAGCACATGGCAGGGGTGGCAGACCATCCGTAGCAGGATGAGGCCCACTTGTCTCCATCTGGTGTTGTTCTGGATGTGCATTCTCGCCTCGTGCCTCTTACAGCCTGGCAAACACAGGTCTAGACAACACGCCACAAACCACCACCTGCTAAACAGCTTTTTCGAGCCTGTTTTCTTTAGGTTCTCAGTTAAATATAAACCAGTCATTTGTCTCAGTCCCTCAGAGCAGTCATTTGATGCTGCAGTTCTAGCCAGACATAAGGCATGGTGTTACAAATTACACAGTACCGTCGCATTTATTTTCCCTAGCTGAGCTGCTCTGGGAACTCCTACAGGCACTCACCCCAGCAGGACTGGCAGCAGCACGGGGGTGGCTGTGCCCTTAGTCAGACTTCCCCAGGCTGGGAAGGGCCCTGCAGGCACCAGTGGGCTCTGCCTCACCAGTGTGGTGGGACCTGGGCTGTGGCTACTGGGCAGGAGCCTGGTGAGAAGCAGCAGGGAGAGGCCTTGGTGGGGGTCTCACCTCACACTTGGGAACTGCCTTGGAGCCTCAGCCCTGGTCCTGGCCATCCATGCCTCATACAGTAAAGGCCAATGTGGGAGTCATGCAAGAAGTGTTGAGCTGTATCCTGCTAGAAAGGATTTCAGAGAGAAAGAAGCTCTCCTTTTACATGGCACCTACCACTGTCAGCAACAGGTAAGCCTTTCTAAGTAAGCTGTGACAAGCCAGCTGTCCTAGCTCACCATCTTTTCTCTTCTCCCCGGGCACTACTTGCAAGTACCACAATATGTGGTTTGTTGTTCCCCTGGACTTACACTCTGGATTATACCTGCAGTCAGTTGCTTCACTTCCCCACTTTCTCAGAGCGGGAATGAGGTTGCTATCTCCTTATATATCAGAGAGAAACCATCCTGAATCTGGGAGAAAATGCCATCCTCAGTTCTTCCAATGCCAGCTTGGGAGCAGGGGTTACACTCACCTCCAGCATATCCAGGCTGCTGCTCTAACTTCCACATGGGAAGCATATGAGTAGCTTGATCTGGAAGAGATGTCTGGCACATGAGTTTATGGCTGTGATCTTAAAATCAGGATGGGAGAACTGGTTCCTGTTGTGTTTCCTTACCAATGAAATCAAAACATGACAACTGCCTGTACATGGGAGTTCACTTTCCAAATCAATTGTGGTCACTGAACACACACACACACGCAAGTGAACAGTTGAAAAAAAAGGAAAATTAGTTCTTCATCTACTGGCCAAAGGAGTGTAGAAACACTGTGTCTGATTCATGCTGACACAAGCTAAAAAACCCAGAGTGTTTCCCTGCAGTGGAGAAAAAAAGTCAGTAATCTCACTTCCTAAATGAATTGCTGTCAGCCCAAGTTACAACTTCACAGCTCTTCCGAAAGTTTCTAACTCAAATTCCCATTTTCAATTGTCCCTTTGACACGATGAGCCTGCATTTCAGAATGGCAGAACTGCTGGTAAGTAACTGTTCTGCTTTCAAACAGTATTGCCACTCAACTGACTATGAACAAAAGCACGCTAGCAAAACCTGTGTTTGCTGCTAGTGTTTGGTATCTTCAGGTACCTCAAATGAGAAAACAACCAGAGGATGCCTATTGAACAGCTAGCTTGTAGGGCAATATTGAGAAATACTCTGAGATTAGATTCTGGCCATTTTATCTTTCACTGTGAGAAAAAGATACCTGATTGACTTTCTTGATGCTTTTCTCCTATAAGTTTTGAGGCTCTCATGAAAGACTGATTTTTCAAGCCTGATGATGAGAAAGTCAAGCATCATTTCCCATAGCAAATAAGTGGAAAATTGATGGATCATGTGCCTGATGTTCCAGTAAGCCTTCTTTAGAAAACCTCCCAGGTTTTTTCCCCAAGTTTCCTAAGAAAATTTTATAAGAGAGACACTTGAAGAGACAGATCTGTTGGAGCTGTTTCTTAAAAGAAGCATTGTATATTGAAAGGTAACTGTTTAAAGAGTATTATGGATACTGTCACGTAAAGGGTAAGAGTCTGATGTATGGCTGAGACGAGCCCTCCCTCATCATGAGATTCAGACGTGACAGATGCTTGTAACACTTCAGCATGGCTGAACAAAACAAACCTCTGCAAAGCTATTACAAGCGTACACTACTGTAATTCTTGTAATTTGTTGACATGTTCCTTTTGCTTTTAAAACTGTGGACATAATTAGGATCACTGTACTATCACAGTCTACACGACAACTCTAGAACTTCCAACTCCTGTTACTGATAAGCCTCCGAGTTTCTGCTATAACACTTTGCTGTTCAGAGCTGCATTAAATTGCATGCTTCTCTTCTTGCTCCATCCACTTTTGGTTATTACATCAAATGGTTCTGGAAACTACAAAGTCTTCTCTTGGGCCTGAAATGTATTTTGGAGTGCTGCTGCTGGAGGAAAGATTGAGAAGGATGAAAGAAGGAAGCAAAAAGGGAGAAATTAAATGTTATTTTCCTTACTGGAATTCATAATGACTTCACAAGGATTATTTTGCTTTCCTTTATTAAGCACTTTTATTCAGTTGACACAGATTTAACTACAGTAAATGGATATATCTTTTTTTTTTGCATAAGCATACATTTTTAAGTGACCAAATATATGGAGACGCAGGGAGAAGGCTTAATCAAAGCTGTAAAAATGAAAATGGTGGGTGTGCAATGCATTTTTGTCCATTTTTAGGTAGTTATTCTTTGATATGGTTATTATAATTCTAAATTGCACTGGGAAATTCAATTACTTCTACCTAAGATCATGAAAATACATTTAGCAGTATAATGTACTGAGAGCCTAAAAAAAGTGCTTTTCCACTTAGGTGTTAAATATGTTTAAAATGAATTACCTTTTTAATCCTAATGTTCGATCTCAGATTATCCAAGAAGGCAATGTATGATGAACTGGAGTGAGGGGATGAGATGAGACTAGGTCTTTAAATAAATGGACCTCAGCTTTTAGTAGTGCTTTGTATGTCCACATGTACAAAAGCTGTGGACTGTACAGCCCTAGTAACATTATATAGTTACTACTGTTTATAGAAAAAATAGCATTATGTGTACAGCTAATGTGCAGTTATTTTACAACCTTTTCTTGATGATGCTGAAATATGAAAAAAAAAATTACTGCAGCCCTAAGGCCTCAGACTAAGAAAAAATAGCAGCTGTTCACAATTGGAAGGTTGTTTGCAATCAAAACAGAGAAGTGGCTTTCTCTCTCACCGTTACATTAAAAAGTGGCAATGTTTGTATAATATCAGGCACTTTTAAACTATGAGTAACAGTTAAAAACATGGGTCCCAATAACTGATGCTTTGGGAAAATGATATCCTATGTCCTTTATTACCATCATTTGATCTTTACTGGATTATATGTAACAGATATTTTTAAAGGTACAGATGCTTCTATCAACCACCCTGGTGCCTTTCAGAATCTTTTTCTGTCCTTTTTCAGTTACATTTTAAAATGAAATTAATAAGCTACCATATCAGTTAAAAAGAGATTGCAAATACCTGTTTCTAATGGTTTTAAACTGAAGTTAGTTCAGTAACCACCTCTATTCCTATTTTCTAGGTCAGATGTAGTTTTTCTCTTTTATGCAATCCTTCTGCCATCTAAAGTTAGACTGACCCTACGTGGTACTACAAGTCTTACCTTTTGGTCTGATATCTTTTACTATTTTCAGACATCAACATGTATTTTAATGAAATTCCATGCCATACTGAAGGCTACCCACGTCAGTTTAGGCTTTTTATAAAGCACCTTTGCTAGCAAACATACTGGTGAAAGATGACTTCAGGCTGAATATATCAACTCAACAAGGACTCCCAGAGGGCTCTACAATTCCACCTCCCCACCCATATCAGCAGTGCACCTTGCTTCCCTAAGTCCCTTCAGGCATTTGCAGAGAACACAGGACACAAACAGCCAATGGGAAGTTTGACGTGATAAAGCATTAACAATTTTCATCTGTTAGTATACTCGGTGGTTCATTCAGAATCTCTCTTTGTGAGGAAAAATGCGCTGGAAATTTTCTCATTTAGCTTGCTACACATGCAACAGTCTGATTCACACCCAGATTGCCTGCAAACAGAAGTGGTCATTTAAGCATACCTCTCATCTGTTTGCAAACGTGACCCTTAGCTATGACTGTAATTGCAGGTTAATGCCACACTGATGTTAATGGAAAGTGTTCATACAGCCCTAAGGCCACAGGCTAAGAAAAAAATTGCAGCTGTTCACAATTGGAACGCTGTTTGCAATCAAAACAGACAAGGATCTTTCTCTCACAGCTATGTATTAAAAAGTGGCAATGTTTATGTAACATCAGACACTTCTAAGTTAAGAGTAACAGAAATAAGATTGTCCATTCAAATCAAATTAATTCTTATCTATAGCTCTTAAAACAATCTGGCCATATCTGCTTTAGCAGGACCACAGGCTCGTTGTGCATTTTACAATATGAGAAAGGGAGTTGCAGTGAAAAAAAAAAACATGTCAGTTACTGTCCCACTTTGATGCTTATTTTGGGTAAAGAGGCTGCTAAGGTCCCATCTAGAGAATCTCATTCTGCAGCAGAATTCCTACAGGGTCTTGGGAAATTTCCTCAAGTTTCTGTTAATGCTCACTAATAACCTGTTCCCTATATTCTACATGCCTGAACTGATCAATCTATGATAACACTAACCTGAGATCCTCCAGAATCAGCAAGTTTTTGAGCTAGCCAAAGTCACATTTTGCATAATACAACTAACTGTTCATATTTAAACTAGGAGTACAGTTCCTTAACTGTAAAGCAGTTGTCATCGATCACAGACTCCAACTGCAAGGCTGTCCTGGTTCTGGCCAGGCCAGAGTTAACTTGGGGTTCAGACTCATGATCCTATCATTAAGAGTCCCATGCTCTACTGCTACCCCAACCCTTCGTGCCCTGCATTGGGCACCAAAGAGGACTGTGGTGGTTCAGTCCCAAGCAGTGGCTGAGCACCACAGGCTGCTTGCTCACCCCTACAGGAGAGACAGAGCCAACATGGGTTGGGATAAAGACAGGTTACTGACAAAAGCACCATGAAAGGGGAACAATAACAGCCCATCACAAATCACACTCACACCCAGTGGTAACACACAGCACCTTTCTGACCCAGCAATAACAGTGCTGCACCAACCCAAGGACCAACCCAACACCCTGACCACACTCAAACTGCCCTGGAGGCACCCAGGAGCATCCCTCCCTGACCAGCCCCTTTTATGGGGAAGTGAGGTCAGGTGGTGTGGAAGACTCCGCTGATCCAGCTCCCTTGGGGGGATTGACTCTGGCCTGGCTGAAACCAGGACAAATGCCTGTTATATACGTTAAACGTACAAATAGTCTAACAAGTCAGATTTTTAAGTGAGAGCAATAAAACACCTTCGATGTTTTTAATAAGTATTATTCTATGTTATTTCTGGATTTTCTACGTTAATACTGATAGATGCTCCAGAAGGGACTGTTTTCAGTAGTAAAGTCATATAGCTCACTTATGGTCACAGCTGTTCAACACAGAGCTTGTGAATGTCATCCCATTAAAAAAGGCATGACCACGATGTGAGCAACAAAATATTGACTGAAATTTTCCACAGATGCTGATATCAGAATGTACTTTAATGCCTCATTGTGCACAACATTGAGGATACCAGGACTTTCTTTTTTCAAGATAGTATCCATCTACCGTAACTCAACTCCCATCCCTCCTCTGGAATTTGTATTAAACTTCTGTGGTGCATTAGCTACAAAGTATGATTTATACCAATTTCCCTTAGAGAATTTGCTTCTAAGTTTATATTAATTAGAAATCAATCTTTTTCTTAACACTAGTCTCTTTTGTACAGCCATCTTTTGTAAAAGTACTACTTGAAAGAGAAGATAATTGGAAGTAGATCAGACAGTAAAAGTAACACAAAGACTGCCATATATTATTTCTATTATGTGCTACTAGGATCTCAAAAAAGACTCGGTACAGAACATTAGCAACTGGAAAGCTTAACTTCTGAGATTAACTTCATCATTGCGGTAGCTGTGGGTGTTACCATGGAAGCACACTTGAGAGGAAAAACTCAGCTGCAGAGAGGGAATTAACTCTCTCAGTATAGCTGGAAATAACTTTTACAATGCTAACCTTCTTATTATATAAAATTCTTTGCAAGACTGTAAATCCAGACCAGTAACTGTTTCACAACTAGACGCAGTAGCAGGATGAAGTGGCAATAATCTACCAGCTGTCTATAGAATTGAGCTCATTCTATGAAATGGATCCCAGGCAAAGGCTCAGATTTCAGCCAAACAGAAAAAAATACTCTAGCAGAAAAATGCAATGCCAATTCACATAGAAAAAACAACATGAAATGCCAGTATAGTTGGCAAAGTACTCGGGGCGGGGGCGGATGGACAACATATGTTCAAAAGAGGTGTTTTAGTCATTTGATTCTGTCTCTTCACAATTTCAGGCAGCTTTGATCTGGAGAGTGTATATTTCAGTAGTGTCTTAATGATCTGGTGACCTAATACTGAAATTAAGTTTAAGCTGAAAGTGACCAGAATATCATGTAGCTATAGGTGCGGAAGTACACTTTGCCTGTTTCCTTCATAAACACAGTAGGAGGGTGCTTGGAGGTAACTCCACTGCCAGTCTAATGGAGCTTTGAAAATGGTTAAGACATACTCAAAATACTAGGTAAAAATGTTCCTGAAACAGGTACTTTTGATTGGTATTGGTGTATCACATTTCTTATTTGTCATTTAGAAAACTGACTTGCAGTTGCTTACCTATGAAAGGTGTCAAGTCTCTCTCCTTTAATGCTGTGGTTTTAGCTAGTAGGCTGGACCACTGCTAATCTCTTGACATACAATCCATTCTTTGAGTACTTAATCAGGCAGCTTGAAAATGACCCTTACTTACTGGAAACAATTTACTCTTTTACTGTATTCTCCAACACGTTCCTGTTGTTAGGAGAGCACAAAGGCAGTCTGTGATTTACTATGTATATTCACCTACACATTTTGTTCAACGTTTTAATCATAGAATCACAGAATGCTTTGGGTTGGAAGGGACCTCAGAGATCTAGTTCCAACACCCCTGCCATGAGCAGGGACACCCTCCGCTAGCCCATGTTGCCCAAAGCCCCATCCAACCTGGCCTTGGGCACTGTCAGGGATGGGGCTTCCACAGCCTCTCTGGGCAGCCTGTGCCAGTGTCTCACCACTCTCATAGCAAAGAGTGGTAATCTAGCTTCTCCTCTTTTGTCTCCAGTTCCTGTCTGGTGACTTAATTCCCTCTGACTTTAGTTTAAGACTGTATGTCAGGGCTGAAATCCAACTAAAAGCTGAAGAATTTAGGGAAAAAGTCTGAAGTGTAGCATTGATTTCCATCAAATAATTCAGAGTATATGCTGTATCAGCCTCTGCTAATGGAGGCAGAACTACATTCCCCAGTAAATCCAGCCACATATCCTGTTATTTTTTTTCTTTTGTCTATAATTTATACTACAATGTGTTTGCTTGCCTGATCACAAAACAGAGCTTAAAACACTACAAAGAAGTATTTAATCACCCTAATATTTTCATCATCAGGAATTACTGAGCTAGACAGCCTGTTGGCAAAGACAAATGAGTCACAACCCAAAACTTAAAAGGACTGGAAGAAGATATTAAAAAAAAAGACAGAGAGAAAAAAAGATAATTTTCTCTCCCTTTCTAGAGGAAAATGAGAGTTAAGAGCTGACAAAGTGTTGAGATGCTTGGTAACTCCACAAATATTTTTCTACTTTAATTTTCTCTGTTCTGTTCTTTCATTCCATCGACTCTGAGTCTGACACTATAGCTGAGTGTATCCTCGTGGTTCACAGCATTATCTGCTTCCTAGGAATTGAAAATTAACTTTCTTGATGACTGGTGGCTGAGGCTGGCATAGCTTAGCCGAATCATAGTTCATAATAGATGAGCAATCTCCTGCTCAAAGCCAGAGCCACTGCTAACTCTGGGCCAGCTCTGGCTACTCCTAGACAGGTTTTCAAAACCTTCAACACAGGAGATGCCACAGTCTCTCTGCATAACCTGTTCTGGCCCCGTGCTACTCTATTGCTGAGAAAGTTTTTCCAGATCTGAACCTCTGAAGGAACAATTTGTGACTGCTGCTTCGTGTTGTATCACTTGTCCCTACCAGGACACATTTGGCTCCCTAAACTCAGTATCACTTTTTAAGTAGCCGCACATGGCCCTTAGTCTGTTCTCAACAAATTTAACCAGACTAGCTCCCTCCACCTGTCTCTTCAGGGCACTTGACCACAGACTCTGTCCATCACAGTTGTTCTCTGCAGGACCTTTTCCCATTTCTCCACATCTCTTCCCAACTGGACACAGTATCCTAGAGCAGCCTCACCACTGCTGAGCCTAGAGTAAATAATAGCTTTCCTGTTTGATGGCCATCTTTCTCCGAACACAGCCCTGTGTTTGGTTTGCCTAATTTGCAATGAGAGCTTAACTTAATAAATAGTAGATTCATTAAATATGGACAACAAGAAAAGAACTCTAAGCAGCTGAGTGAACAGTAAGTGGGGTGTCAGTTTGGGGACAGAAGACGGCTTTAGCAGGAGTTTCAGCTGGGTGGAGGTAGACCGACATCTGTGGTCAGAAGGTTATTAGGACAGGGGAGGTATGAAACAAACGTGAGACTGAGAAATTCGCTAGGATTGGCTACTAGTGCTCAGTCAAAATTTTCACAAGGCTGCTGTTTAATTTCAGAGACTTCTGCTCATATCATGGAAGTGCAAACAAAAGGAACTAGATTAGCCAAAGCATCCTTACACTGACAAATCACTACAGGAGGTTCAACTGTTTTAGCTGAAGGACACACCACTGGAATAAATGTCTCTTATGTAGTGCTGCTTTGTAAGGACACACACTGGTTTTAGGTAGGTCACCATTTTGGCATCTTCTGTTTCTGTATTCTTTTGTGAAGCGCATCAGTGAAATGAAATGGTCATACGATTCTTCTATCAAGGACACTAGAAATTTGTGATGAAATGTAAGGTGACACACCCGAGTCAGAAATCTCTGGTTTTATTTCACTTAAGAGTGAGAGAGTCAATTCTTACTGGTAATGACAGATGAGAAATTACAGTTCTGATAAAGAAACTACTTGCTTCTTGCAAGCTGAGGACTGCAATGCCAGTGAGGCATAGTGCATTGCGTTATGTATGTGGTGGGTTGACCCAGGTTGGAGGCCAGGTGCCCACCAAAGCCACTTTATCATTGCTCTTCTCAGCTGTACACAGGAGAGAATCACAACAAAAGACTCATGGATCAAGATATGCACTGGGAGAGATCACTCACCTATTACTGTCATAAGCAAAACAGAGTCAACTTGGGGAAATTATTGTTATTTATTACCAGAGTTGAGTGATGAGAAATAAAACCAAATCAGAAACACATAGTGCCCAGCCCTTCCTTCTTCACAGGTTCAACTTCACTCCCAGTTTCTCTACTTCCTCCCTCCCAGTGGCACAGGCGGATGGTGAATGGGGGTTGTGGTCAGTTCATCACACATCTATTCTGTTCCTTCCTTCTTGAGGGAGGACTCCTCACACTCTTTCCCCGCTCCAGTGTGGGGTTCCTCCCATGGAGACAGTCCCCACGAACTACCCCTACAAGAGTCCTTCCAATGGGCTATGGGTTGGTTTTTCACCAACTGCTCCAGTGTGGGTCCCTTCCAAGGGGTGCAGTCCTTCAGGAACAGACTGCTCCACTGTTGGTCCCCCATGGGGTCACAAGTCCTTCCAGCAAAGCTTATCCAGGGTGGGCTCCTCTCTCCATTGGTCCACAGGTCCCATCAGGAGCCTGCTCCAGTGCTGGCTTCCCATGGGGTCACAGCTTCATTCAAGTACATCCACTTGCTCTGGTGTGGGGTCCTTTGTGGGCTGCAGGTGGATATTTGCTCTTCTTTGGACCACCATGGGCTGCAGGGGTACAGCCTGCCTCACCATGATCTTCTCAAGGGACTGCAGGGGAATGTCTGCTCAAGCACCTGGAGCACTTCCACCTTCTTCACTGCCCTTGGTGTCTTCAGAGTTGTTTCTCTTGCACCTTCTCAGTCCTCTCTCTGGCTGCAAATGTGATTGCACAGTAACTATTCCCCTTCTTAACTATGCTATCCCAGAGGTGCTACCATCACTGCTAATGGACAGCAGTGGGTCTGTCTTGGAGCTTTCTGGCATTGGCTGGTGGACACAGGAGAAGCTTCTAGCAGCTTCTTGCAGAAGCCACCCCTGTAGCCCCTCCACTACTAAAACCTTGCCATACAAACCCAATAAAATGTAAAATTAACAAAATATATAGAGATCTGCTGTTCCTTTCTTTTTCTGCTTTTGCATTTCTGCCTAAGCAAAGATGAAATGAGCAATGCACAGGCTAATAACAGGCTAGAAAAGGGGAGGGAAAAATATTTGGTTGTAGGATGGTTGTTCATCTATGGTTCCTATGGTTCCTATTCTATTCAGGACTTCTGCCCAACACAAAACTATGCCTGAGGTTTGTGTTGGGCAGAAGTCTGCTCAGGTCAGTGGGAGACAGAGGTATTGGTAAGATGCAGATGTTCTGTATAACTGTACTGAAGCATCAAGATTTCTTCTAACAAACAAGTGTATAATATATTCTCTGGATTAAACTTCCCTATGCACCTGTACTCTCTTGGCAGATTCATATGGTACAGAACCAGTTATCCCATAGGAGAAAAACATTTGAACAAGCAGTCCTTGACAGTGAGTTGCCTGGTCCCGCCGAGTGCTGGAACCAGTGAAGGAGTTACTAACAGAAAAGTGTTTCCATTTTTGTTTTGTTGCTGGTTTTCTTGTGGTACTAGTCTCTTCACCCACTGGAGGCCTCCTGAATATTAATCGTGAGCTTTTGCTTGGTAAATCAGTGTGTTGAGCTGTTTCAGCTGGGCATACAGAGCGTGATCAATCTCCATTTGTATCTAGCCGGGAGCTGTGGCTAATAGTGACAGTGGTATTGAGCTTATTAATTAATGTTTACAAAAAGTGAACCAAATAGCTACATCTTCCCACCAAATCTCATACTTTGGAGCTAATAGTCACCCTGCACTGACAGCCACTGGAGATGCTTTTATTTTGCTTCCTCTTATTGAGATTTTTTTTCTTTTGGTACTGTTTAAATCCTCATCATATGCAAGGCCTCTACAGGCAAAATACCATCCAAATGAACAGAAATCAGTCAAAAATTCCTGTGTAGAGACTAAGACAAAAAAACAAATAAATACTTTGAAAAAGGTTACTCTGGAGAACTGAGACAATAGTAGACAAAGCAACAGTTTCATTCCCACCTGCGTATGGAAGGGCCATTGCTTCCAAGGAGAATTAAGAGGCCAGATTTCAGTGAGGCCAGTCAGGTGGCATTCAAGCCTTAGAGAGCTCCTGCTCCTCAACGGGACCAGTGCAGAACACCAATAGGTAGAAGATTGAAACTGAAGAAAATGTGGTGACAACCACCTTCCTGGTGGAACAGAAAACTGGGTGACTTTTAATCTTTTTCTGACCAGCAAGGCTATATAGCACCACACCCCCTTAATTAGTCTGTGTCTTTGGTCTGTTATTTAAAGTATAACAGTGTTTATCTGAGTCAGATCTTACGAAGTTCAATAGCTCTTTTTCAATCGAAGAAGAACATGCAAGTGGATAGTACTGTATCATTACTGAAAATGAAGCTAGAGCAAGGATAAAAATAAATATATAGAAGAACAGGAGCAGCGAGTGGGTTTCATCTAAATGGCACAGACTGAGGGTATGTTGTACTGAGTTGTAATTCAGCAGAGGCTTTCTGCAAGTGAAACAGCACTCACTCCTTTGCAGTCTCATATTCTTTTCTTTTCCAGAGGGTAATATGGATGGTAGTGTTCCAGGACAGGATCTCATCTGTACTTTCACAAGGATTATAGTCTGCGTGCAGAGGTGTGGAAATACATCTGAGTATTGCTGACAAACCACACACCGCATCTAATACTGTAAATGTTGTATAGGGGCCAAATTGATTTTGGTAGTTCCAGTTTTCAGAATTAATTTGAAAGGGAAACTCCTTTTTACCTTGATAAAGCTTGCTGAGGAGGCACCGGGGACAAGGTTTGGGTGAAGAAGCAAAGCCCTATTAAAAATCATTAAAATGAACAGACTTGATGAGGAACATCTTGCTTCTGTGAGATGATGAGAATTCACCATGTGGAAAGAAGTCAGCGATAAAGCAGTAGATAATGTTCTTAAACTGGAGATCAGGAGCCTGCCTAGCAGAACAGGCAATCAGCAAAAATTGGCTGTTAATCTTTGAAACTCTTCTCACTTGGAGAACAATTTTCCATACGTGAAAAAGCTCCTCTATATACCCTGTCAAGGTAAAAGTTAAACCCTTCATCCCTCACTTTTGTAGGGAATATATTATAGGAGAGGAGGGCAAGGTTCTGCTGGCCTGCAGGCACCTGCTGCCCCACCCAGCCCATGCCCAGTGGCTTGCACAGGCCCCTGACACATACCTGCCAGCAGAGTTGTTTGTGTGTGTCTTCCTTAACCTGAAAAAGCCTGCAGGGAGGTCTCTGATGATTTGTTTTTTCCTGCCTAGGCTACTGTATGGGATCTATGAGCTCAACCTCTGGAGAAAGCAACGATCCCTCACGAGAAGAAACTGGTGAGCATGGCACACTAGAGTCAAAGTTGTCTTCATGGACACATCCTTGCCAAGAAGAGGTTGTATCGACACCCTTGGTCCCAAACTGGCAGAAAGTCTCTTCTCAACTGCTGCCTAACCTAGGGAAACCAAAGCCAGCAGAATGAGGGTGTTCCCCAGGTAACAAAGTCTTTGTATCTCCAGGGCTGCCCGACTGAGACTCAGCTGATGCTCTCAAGACCTGTACAGGTCCTAGTACAGGCCCAAGGTGTTCTTCTCTATCTCCCCTCAGGGCCCCTGTCTGGACATTCATTTTTACCGTGCCTGAGATAACAGCTAGGTTAAGCTGATAGGTTTGCTAAACATAAGTTGGACACTAGAGCATCAGGTCACAGAGTGGAAACTTGCCTGTATCCCAGGGACGAATTTCTATTCCTGACACCCCCCACACACACCACCCCCAACATATTCTGAAAAAATATGTTGATTTTTTTTTTCAAGGGTGAAACTCATGTACTACTTTATTTTGAATATTTAATCAAAATAGTGTCCTCCCCCACTTATTCCCTATTATTTTCTCTCAGAGAATTTTCATTGTTTCTCATTGTGCTGCTGAATTCCCAGCCAAGCTAGAATGGAATAGTAGGAATTGAAATCAAGCCTGCCTTTTTGCACGTAATAACAGGTGTAACTACTACGTACAGATATCCTTCAATAAGATGAGACTTCCAAAGGGAGCAAAACAATTTCCATACTAACAGTTTCCAACTGTCTGCAGGACTGCACGCAGCTTTGCAGCGATTCCGTGTGTAACACACAAGCTATCAATAGAGCTACCTCGGTGGAGATAAAACATAACAAAGCTACACTGAGCAGCAGTCAGGCTTGTGGAAACTCTCCCACATTATTAACTCCTGCTGTCTTTCATTCTTCAGCATACGATTTCTGTAACTAAAGTACAAACGAATTATTTTTTGTTAATATTCATCATGGGCCGCTTTCAGCTGCCGTGCACAAAAGAACACTCACAAACATCCTAGCCTTCTTCAGCTTTTTCTAAAGGGTCCTTAACTCTTCAGGTAGTAAACAAGATTATTTTTCTTACGCACCAGTGGATGAGAGATTGCTTTGTGGCAGCTGGCCAAAGTACAAGGTGATAAACAATGCAACAGAGCTCCCCTTCAGCTCCGTGGTGTAAATGTTGAGCGTATTGCTATAGCAACAACCCAAAATGAAGAATTCACTAGTTCCTCCCAATGGCATCTCTGAAATTACTCGGTGTTTTGGGAGGGAAGGAGATGGATTTGGTTGCTCTTGTTCAACAGCAGGCTCAAGATAATTAGCCCCTTTGATATGATCCAGGATGGGCTTGGGCATGTTAGTGCTGCCAGACTTCAAACTCTGACACCTGTAAAAGGAATTGAGAGCACTGTGACTGGTGAGCCACCACCTAATCCCAGAGGAACCTAAGGCCTGGTAAAGGCAGCATTTTGTAAAAGCTGAGGCAAACAAAGGTTTGCAGCCCTGCTGAAACAGCTGTAGTTTTCCTGCTGGCACTGCTCAGGACAGTGGGGGAACTCTGAGTCACAGGAGTCATTTATGCAACATCATTGATTTGAATATACTTCTCCCGACCTAGCACAGATGCCTTTATGCAGAAGTCCTGTCCTGTGGGGAGTTGACTGCTGCTGGCGAGGGAGCTCATCTGCCTGGCTCGCTGGAAAAACTAAATCTTTGTGTTGGTTTGACTGTACTCCTGAATACACCTTTCTCAGTCTGGCATACTCCCTTAGTGTGATGTTTAGAGATCTCCATCAAAATGAGAAGAAATTGAAAAACTCAAGCGTCTGTCGATTAATCAATCATGTTTTTTTTCCTCACTTCTATTTACAATGCCTATCCAAAGGCTTATTTAACAGCACATGATTAATGGGTTCAAGCCTGAACATTGGCATTTGAAAGAAATATATTCTTTCAGTTTTACTTTTGTGTAGAATTACTGACTCCAGAAGCAAGAGAGCAGCAAGAAAACAGAAAGAAATCCATGTTTGACTAAGCCTTACAGAGCAGCAGACTTAAGTACAAGACTACCAAGAGTTAAATGAACTGTTGCAAGCATACGTAATGTCTGCAGTTGATTTGTAAGGAGGCTGAAACAGCAGGGAACGAGGTTTTCAATCTCAAAATATGAGGCTTTGTACTTCAAGGGACACCAGGGCCAGACTCTATTTCCTGTTCTGTTAGTTGCCCAATGTTTGGATCAGATGAGCTACGTGTTAGATTGGCATTTTCTGCACTTTCTCTTGCACTTCTCTGAAATAATAGCAGTTCTTGCACTGGGAGAGATGTTGGTGCTTTAACCTATGTCAGGAATTTTCCACCAGAGAGAGAGAGATAAGAAACATTATCAGCATGTTCAGCGATGCTGCGATAATGAGGTCACAGAGCATCAACTAAAGGAAGAGACCAGAAAGTGCTCCATTTGGTGGGGGTGGTTGTTTTGGTTTTTGTTTATTTGGTTTGGCTTGGGGCTTTTTTCCTGAATGGGAAAAATAAGCGGTTTATTTAAGCAATTAATTTCTGGGATAGTACTGAATGAGGGGATCTTGTCTTGAAGTGGAATAGCCTTCATACCTACTCTGCAGCACAGTAATTAGGATAGTTCCTACTGAATTTAGTAAAACACCTCTAAATCCTGGTGTAACTTGCCTACACTCTGCAGCTGGTGTAACGTATGACAAGAGTTAGATTCTTCTGGAAAATCTTGCAGTCTGAGCAGGAAATCAAATGACCTTTAATGCATGATAAAATATCCACAGATAAATTTATTAAACATAACCTTGTAAACAAAGCTGAAACAAATACTCAGAAAATACTGTTTTCTGCACAAAATGCTCTTTTTGTTTACACCATAAATATTCTAGAATTGTCTTTCCCACTTCTCAGCATCTTCACCAGATTTACTGACAGGTACTTCTTCACTTCAAATGTCAGTTTAAAGCAAAGATGGAAGCACTTCTTTAGGATTAATTGAATTAGTGGCTTACCCACTTCAAAGCGCTGACACTAACAAGGGTTGTGAATACACAAGTGGGAAGAAGGATGCTTGCCATTGCCCTCACCAGCCAGCTCACCATACTTAAGGAAGCTGCCTTGCTTGCTTAGTCTTTAATCTGTAATAAGAGCAGTTCTAAAATGAACATGTAGGCACAACAGCTCAGCTGGGGAAGGACTGGCTGATAAGGGCATGTTTGCTACTTTCTCTGATGTCTTTGAGTTATGTTATGCACTCAGCACTTAACTCCTCCTTGCTCTACTGGAACACTGCAGTTTCACTCTGGAATCAGAAGAACTATTATGACATGCTGGTTGAAAAGGGAAAAAAAAAACAACCCAGAGTTCAGTTTCCTATTTGTTTCAATATTTCTCTATAACATAAACACTGTATGTTTTTCTCTTGCCCTAGGCATTGGTGGGAGGGGGGCAAGGAGAAGTTGTGTTTTTACTTGACAGCTTCCTTAGAGAAAGTTTTATTACATTACCACATGGGTTGAGATAATACACATATTGTCAGCGTGACTGTTTTATCTGCAGTAAGGCGTGAGGAAAAGAAGTTGATGTGCTGTTGTTTGTACAGAGAACTTCCCCTGCATTTGCAAGGGTGTTAGAACAAGGACATGCTGATTTCCAGCAGCGTAACTGTGGTATGGGTAGACATTTTCAAGCTAGCTCTAATCATGCTAATATGCCTTTAACAGCAAATCTTCCAGTACCTGGTACACAAACCTGCCAGTACCTCTGGCAGGGCACCTTTCTGGCTGGCTTGCACAGAGCTCCACGCCACTGTGGTTTAGTATGTGAATCACTGCGTAAAACAACCACTTTAAAGTAGCTTGCTTGGGGTAAATGTCTATATTTGCTCCCAACAGCACCTTTAGTTGTGGTGAAGACACTGTCTGGGTAGGAGTGGGCACAGGGCGTTCGGTAAGGTGTGCTGATATCTTCATCAGAGTTTCTTCTAACAACTGAATTCCACACAACCATTTCACTTACTGCTTTTCAGCTTTCGTGGGCTTGTGACTGGTGAAGGAGTCTTTTGGGATCGAAGAACGAGGAAACAGGATGTCCTAGCTCCATTGAATATTCACACTATGGTTACCCAGCAGAACCACTGTCATGCTCATTTCTCTTTTGAGGGAGGAGATTGATTTTCTTTTGCCATTGTTTGCTTTTGAAAGATTGATATGGATGCATAAATTTGACAGCATTGGTTCACTTCAGGTCTGAGATGTACTACCAGGGCTACAAACCCCACAATTTTATAAAGGCTCTTGATAGCTTTTGTATCTTTGCTGTGTGGCCAAAGTTGGTCATCTTCCGGTTTTGCAGTGGTTGGAGATGGCATTGCAACACTACTTGCACTCTTTGCCAGACGTTTTCTCTCCATAACATTCTGCTTCTCAACGAAAGTAAAGTGTTTTTTTCAAAGTGAGCAAGCACTACAGAGGAGACTCTTATTGAGCAGGTTTTTTTCATTTTCAAGAATCTTCCTTCATATACCAAACGAATTCTCAATCTCATGTCTGAATTGGCAGCATTTATCACAAACACTAAAACTTGTCTGTGCTCTTGTACCATGTCTTCATTACTGCAACACCATCTGCTTTAGTGTCAAAAAAAGCGCCTTATTAAACAAAAAAAAAGACAGTCTGTTTCATGAATACTTAATGCAAGAGTTTAGCAAAGATTTTTTTTTCAGATAGTTACTCAGCATGCTTCAAGATGACTGAAAATGTTTCTTCAGAACAGTAAGATATAGTTTGACTCTGAAATTCCATCTTCTGATTGTAAACTACTTTGGTAACTACTCATGTTGAAGGCTCTTAAAGATAGAATCTTTCCAAGTTGCTGTCGTGTGTTTGTCTTTTGCTAGCATAGGAGAGTCCTGGTGCATGCAGAGGGTCTTTCTCTGCCTGAGTCCCTGAGTACAAGCAGCCAAGAATGAAATCTTGGCTGAGCCCTGTAGAAAAACACCTTCTCAGTTTAAGGGCACTGGGCTTTAATTTTGTACCTCTTGGTCTATTATGTCACTACATCTCATTGCAAATGTAAGCCTGATTAGCTCTTAACATTACTTTTACTGCCTGGCTTACCTTACAAATATGCTTTCTGGGAATATGTTAATTGGCACTAAAGTGCTATACCATATTCTAAGTGCTTCTGACTGTCCTAATCTATGTCCACTAACATTTTGGCTGTAACAGGTAGAAGCACAGCTTTCCCAAGCTTAGAAAAGTTCTACTCCTCTATCATCCTATTAATTACCTCTGCAGGACATTAATAAAAATGTCAAATAAGGCTATCTGTCACAGCAGACTACTTTTGCACTTCACACTATTTAAGTTAGATTCCCTTAGTCTTTCAGCTAGATTTCTGTCCACATACAGCATTTTTTGCTACAGCAAAAACTTTTTGTCCAACGTTACTTGAATTTTCTTTCAAGCTACCCTTTTAAACCTAAGTGTTTGAATTTTTTAGTTGTTTGTTATTGCCTTTGTTGTTCCTTTAACTTACTGATAACCAATATCAAGGAGCCAGTGGATTGTTTTGTGAATGCTTTTCTTAAAATCAATGGGTTCTATCAAATTCCATCTCGGCAAGTTTTACTCACCCATAGGGGGTTAAAGATTGGAGTTTGACTGTAGAATAACTTTTTTTTGTACACATTCTACCTGTTTTTCTGTAGCATGTTTCTTGGTGTACTATGAAAATACACTGTTCAAAGTAAATAGAGGGACCTAGAAATGTATGAGGAAATGCAAGTCTTAAGAAGAGATATATAATACTGAATCTACTGCACTTACAGTTGGTTCTTGGCAATCTTCCTTCCAGCATGATGCTCTACAAATGTACAGTGCTCTATTGATATTAACAAAATACAATGTTTGATTCATCTGCAGAAGAAAAGTGATATTCCACTAACACTGAAGGACAGGATGTTAATTAAAAGGGAAAACTAATTTACTGGGATCTTGGCCTAGGGCAACATTCTTATGGGGGTATCAGATCTCCCCAACAGAGCAAGCAGTCACTGTCCAGTACTGATGGGAACTCCCCTAGCAAGAGTCTTTCTAGCATCAGTCTCAAATAGATCAGGAGCAACTCCCCGAAGTACAGTTCTGCTCAGTTTTGATAATCCACTGTCAGTAGCCCTCTATGACCAATCCAGCACATGCATAATCCATCACCGTTGTCGAGTCTTAACCACTATATGCTAAACACCTCAAATATCATATCTACATACAAAAGAGTGTCCTACATGATGATTTCTGCAGGAAGAGTTTCCATTGACTGTTTACAAATACTTGATTGCAAAGCTTCAGTCTGTGTCCTAGTTTGGAGCCAGTCTATTGCCTCCTGTCAGCCTCCTGTTTTATTTATGCAGAGAAGTGGCGAGGGGGCATGTCACTGGACCACCCAGGGAATTAATTAAGTGCTGAAGTGTATTTGGTCTGTGCACAGTCACAGCTGTGATACTCAGCTACCTTGCAAGTGTAACTAAGGACCAAATCTGCTTTTCATACTCACCTTACACTTCTAAATTAAGTGACATAGTTCTTTACATAGTATTTAAAATTGAAAGAAACCTATTCTGGGATCACAAAAATATAATGAAAACACACCTGGACTAGGTGATACACTAATAGATGTGATGCACCTGGTGGGGTAATGACCCAACTACTACCCTGTTGCTAGAAGCAGTTGCAAAACTTCTTCAAAGCTATATGCTGATAGGTAAACTGCTGCTGTAAGAGATATGCGCTGCAACAAGAGCCTAGTGACATGATAACAAGCACAGAAATTTATGTCACATGTTCATTTTAGACTCTTAAATACCAAGCTTTTCCAGAAATAGAAGTAAATACTACAACCATGGACAGGACCAGAAGGCCTCCAAGTCATTGTATGTGGTCAAAATGTCAAATAAACAGCGTTATTGATTCAGGGAGGGGTGACTTCTGGGCTTTGGAAATGTAATGTCACTATTTAACCTTTTGAAATATAAGTTCTATGCTCAGAACATCTTTTCAGTCATTTATTCAGAGAAATGTGCTGAGGAGAAGGAAAGGCATATAATTGTACCATGTGTTTGAACTTGGGAGACAAGTAGCATTGCTAGCAGTCAAATTCACTACTCTGGAAAATAGTGAAATGTTAATGAGAAAGAGAACTAGACAACTGAAGGAGAGTGAAATAAGACATTCAAGAAGTTATAAATCAGTTACTAGGCCTTTTAACTTCAGGTCAGTGGTTGTCATCCAGGCTAGCTCTGTATTGATAAGAAAGTAATTACTCTTTGACACCTCTGAGGGGTCTGGGGTGATACGAATTAAAGATCTGGGCCAAAACCTAATGAAAAACTCTACACTTCACAAAAGACAAATACAATCAATTTAAACAAGAAGCTGAGAATACCTATTAAGGTGTGTAAAATTGATTTTATGGAGAGAAAATAACAAATCTGCTACATGTCCTAGTCCTGTCAGGAACCCAGGTGTTTCTCTCACTATCTGATATAATAGATTCTGTACTGTCTAAGCCTCCCTCAGTCCCACCCACGCCCCCAGTTCCTGTGACACAGGCTCCTACCCAAGGGGACTTGGTTCAAACACTTCTAAAAAGATAAGAGAAATGAGAAAAAACTTCACAATCTCTGATTTCATCAAATGTAGTTATTTGCCATTTTTGAATTAAGCACTTCTAATTACTAAAACACTAAAGCGGATCCACAGAAGCATGACCGCTGATTATGCCCTCTGCACATACCCTTCCTTTCTTGGTTTCTTCCCATTAGTCCTCACAGATATGATATTTATTGTAATATATGTAATAATATATGTATTTATAATATATATTCTAACAGAGGATCTCCCACTAGACTATAATTAATAGCAAAATCTGGAGGGGATTTATATATCCTTTGTGCTTTACTTAAAGACACCCCACACCCCTCCCTTTGATAAAAAGATGGGGAAAAATCTGATTGCAAGATAAGACAGAGAAAACAATGAACTGTAAGATAAGTGACTACATTTTACAATCAGGGATTTAGATCATTGAATAAATATTTAATAATTTATTATTCTAATGGTAAAATTATGTGGTTCAGGAGAAGGAAGGAAAACCAATGATTTTGATGTATGTTATGTACTGCATGATTATACCTTTACATCAAATGGAAATAAATTTTCAAAGAAAATGTATTAATTATTTGGCAAGGTAGTAATAACAATTTTGTACAAATTCTGTACAAAGGAATAAGAAGAATTTTAGGACTGGATGAATCCATAATTTTTGAGTTGAGGCAGATTTATTCTTTCTTTGTCAAGAAAGTAAGTCATAACTGTTTGCCTAAAATCTTAATGGAAATTGCCATCCTGATTATGTAATGTAAGTTTGGGTTGCAGGTTTAAGAGAATTAATCAAATGCAAGAGATAAACAGACCTAAGGTAACGCACCAGCAACTATCTGCTTTTGAATTTGTATCCTGTTCACTACTCTTACTAACCGGTATCCTATATACTACAGTTAAAGTCTTTTTGTGTGCTTTGGCAGAGCATGTACCTAAGAGATTTCTGAAGATCATTTGCAGCAGTACCAACAACCCAGCAAGGCTGAATCATGAGTCACTGAAATCACTGAGCTGGAGAGTTGCTAAGCTGATTGAGTGAAAACACTGAGCTGGAAAAAACAACATTTCAACTCTTGTAATCTTGTTGAAAAGGTGTGTTTTGAGTAGTTTTAGTTGTTTGTTTGTTGTTGTTCCCTGCCCCCTCCTTCCCCCCCCCCCCCCCCCCAAATTCAAATTAAAAGCCATTTCATGTGACACCTGAATCTGAGTTCTGGTGGTTCAGTCCAGTTCGAGGGGACCCATTTCAGTCTTCTAAAGATACCAGTAAGTCAAGCATTAATATGAATCCTAAATATGACATTAAATCAAAATATTGTTGGATGAGTGACTGATTAAAAGGAAAAGGTAGGTACATAAACCATAATTTGGCAGGGGACCCAACAAATCACTTAAGACTTACATTACTGGGGTGTCTGAGAAGAAAGGAAATAGTTCTTTTCGTGAGTCTGTAGAATTCTGTAGTTCTGCATTAAGAAAACTAAGTTGGTAGGAAGTTATTAATTTCAGTTACTTGTCCTGAAGGATACCTTCTAGTCAAAAGAAAAACTAATAAAAAAAAATACCCCACTAGGCAGAGGATAAGTAAGGAGGGATGAGAGGGAAAGAGAAAGGGGAAATTAGTCTCCAAGCAGAGCTTCCCAGGAAGAATAGAAAAGCTAAAATTGCTGTTAGACTTAATGGGTGAGGCAAGATTAGAAGCTGTGAAAATCTTCCCATTAACTCCATTGTCATGTGACCTTGTTTGAGCAATGATTCATTAAAAGCCAGCTCCTTTCAATACGCAGTTGTTTTCTCCTCGTTGGAAGGGCTATTATTTGCCTTTGCTAAAGATAATGTCAGTTATAAACACACAAACATTTTACAATGCAACATGCTGCCCTAAGCTTCAGAGCCCTTGATTAAATACAGTTCCCTAGAGCCCCTATTTAAGTCATACGAGGAAAGGAATCTAGCTGAAAGTGTTTAGGTATACACATACCCACCAGTTCTTGTGTATTGTTTTGTATAAGTGTTCCTCAGTGACGCCATAGAGGGTTCTACAGCCACTTTGTATTCTGTTCTGCAGAGAGATCCCCTCTCTTCCCTTTGTGATCACATTAAGAGCTTGGCATAACATAACACACATGGATCTGGAGCTCTTTAGATACTCACGGACTCAGCATGTGTCACACTGGGTTACTTTCTCTGCTTTAAACCAAACTGGAGCGCCTAAAAAATATGCTCTTTCCAGAGCTGGAAACCAAACCAGACATTGTGATTAACCAGTCATGTATAGACCAGCACCAGCCAATATAGAAGGAGCCAAAAAAGTCATTGTTCCATCAGAAACAATAATTTAAAAAACCTAAAAAAAAATCCCAACAAAAGACAAACAAACAAAACCCTGAAATCAACCAACCATCAAATCACAGGAATTTGCAGGAACTTCAAAATCTAAGGAGGTCTAAACAGAAAGCAGAGACAAGAGCAACTGATCCATGGTGGAAGCCAACATGCTTACCTGAGTCTCCAGCAATCTGCCCAGTGAGCAGTAGAAAAACCTCCAAGTCAGTAATATCCTTCAAGTCATCAAAATCCTCCTAAATTAGTGACTTAAAGCTTTTCAGGAGCTGCAGTTGTGGGCAAGTTAAGTTCCTCAAGCTTAACACTTCTGGTAGAGCAAAACCCCCTGCAACAAAATCACCTCTTCCTATTCAGTTCTGCATTCACCAGGGTTGGTATAGCATTGCTTGGGCTCAAGGGAGAAGTTTACTAGTTTCAGCTGGGGATAGAAAG